>NC_137956.1:48601583-49284916 GCF_963924665.1 Micromys minutus | reverse complement strand
ACTAATTGGGTAACAGCTTCTAACTTTTCGGAGGTAAGAGGCCATTGAGGAACCCATACCGGCTCCTCCGTTTTCCAAGGTATGGGCCGTGCTGCCTCAATGGCGCTTAGGAAAAACCCAGACCCTGCCTTTCTTTGTTAGGGTTAGGCGAGACAGGCTCTAGGGGTCCCTGTTCATAGCGTCCTAAGCCTTTTCCCTCTTTATATCCCATCTTATCCATAATATCATAAGCCTGTGCAGAATATTTATTGGACAGAACTAGCCCCATCTGTTGCATTATATCTCTCCCCCATAAGTTAACTGGAAGAGGAAGTACATAGGGGACAAATTGCCCACATTGGCCTTCAGGGGTTTTCCAGGTGAGCGAGGCTGCACTAATGGTGGGGCAGGACTTATAACCCAATCCTTGTAAGGAGTGTGATGACTCTACAACCGGCCAATTTTTGGGCCACCAATGAGTGGATATAATACTCTTATCAGCCCCTGTATCAAGGATGCCCTCAAATCTCTTCTCATTAACCCACAAGTTAAGCCTTGGCCTGGTATTCAAAGATACCGCTAAATAAGCTAAGTCGGTCCCAGAGGAACCCATCTGTTTTTCTGCCTTTTCCTTAGTCCTTTTATTAGAGCTATCAGGGAGGAGCAATAACTGTGCAATCCTGTCACCCTGAGTTACAGAGAATATGCCAGTTGGGCTGGAGCACAGTACCTGTATTTCAGAGGAGTGGTCACTATCTACTATGCCTGGGTGGATTATCAGTCCCTGCGCTGTAAGGGATCTCCGTCCGAGGATCAGTCCTAGGGTTCCCAGAGGCAAGGTGACTGCTCCTACAGGGATGGGCTGAACGCCCATCTGAGGCATTAATACCAGTGAGGAGGAGGCACGCAGGTCCATTCTTGTTGGCCTGTCTGTGTGCTCACCTTGCTCTCCCCTAGGGGTTTGGAAAATTTGCTCCCATATCTTTGAGGGCCCTGGGAACGGGGGCCCAGTGACCCGTTTTTTGGCATCTCATTGGTCTGGGCAGTCTGACTCTCTAGCGGGGGAAGGAGCCGGCCTCTGAGGTCCCTAACAGAGCGGCAATGTTCAGCTTTATGGTACCTCTTGCCACATCTTGTGCAAAGGGGTGGAGGGTCCCTAGCGACCATCCGACAATCCATTTTTAAGTGTCCAGATCTTCCACATCTAAAACAGACCCGTCTATCAGGGGCTCGTGGCGGGCCCCTCTGGGACTGCAAAATGGCTGCCGCGAGACCTGCATTAGTAAGTGGCCCTCCCAGTTCTCTACAGACTCGAAGCCAGTCTTGAAGACCTTTGCCCTTTCTAGGGGCGATAGCGGCTCGGCATTCTTGGGTGGCCTGCTCAAAAATAAGCTGTTCAATAAGAGGGGCAGCCTGCTCGGGATCCCCGAAGATCCGACCTGCCGCCTCGGTCATGCGGGCTACAAAATCTGAAAAAGGCTCCTGGGGTCCCTGAATGATTTTTGTAAGCTGATTATCGGCCCCTCCCTTTTTTGAAAGTGCCTTCCAGGCCTTAATGGCTGTGCTTGACACTTGGGCATAGGCACCCCAATGATAAGCTGTCTGATCTGCCGCATAGCGACCTTGGCCCGTCAACAGATCAAATGTCCATTCTTGTTGTTCAGGAGTCAACGCTGTAGCATTGGCTCTTGCTTGGGTTTGGGCAGCCTCATACCAAAGAGCTTTCCACTCCATATACTGTCCCATGCTCGGTAGAGCAGCCTTGGCGATTGTCTGCCAATCAGAGGGAGTTAAGGCAGAGATAGCCAATCTATCAAGCTGAGCGATGGTAAAATTGGCGGTTATCCCATATTTTCTGACTGACTCTGCCAATTCTTTTATTTGACTATATTCTACGGGGGCATGAACGCGGCCACCCTCAGCTGTCTCAAACACAGGGAAAGCAAGACACATCTGCCTTCTCACCCTTTCCGGGAGGAACGAGAAGGATTTTACAGGCGTGCGTGCTGCATATGGAGGGGGGGCCACCGGTAAAGGAGGCGCTGTCGGGACAACTGGGGACAAGCGCGTGGGCCTATACTGCTCGTCAGGATAATATCCTTTTTCCTCATAACTAGCTGCTCCTTCATCTACCCCTGCCTCCTCTTCTGGGTCTAAGCCTTCTCGCTCATAATCATCATCTGAAGTCTCGGGGCTATCAATGTCTAGAGCCTCAAAGTCTTCTACAGGGTACAAACTGACTCCCCTTTTCCTAACATTAGAGGGCATAAGGGAATGAAAATCTGAGGGTTTCTGGGTTACTGCTCTCCCGCTGTACAGCGCTTCTGGAGGTCCTTTTTCCTTAGGGGGATAATACCTTTTCCTGCGCGCGCCCATTCTCTCACTCTGTTCGGCTTCTGATAGCCTATCCTGCGCTTCACTCAATACCTCTTGCCCCGCAGCGACGGCGGGCCTACAACTCTCATCTCTTAAACAATTTTGTACCATCGTCCAAATGGCCATGGTTCCGGGCCCGAGGTCTCCAGCATTCTGCGCACAGTTTAATTCTCTACCCAATCTGTTCCATGAGGCTGGTGAGAGAGACCCAGAAACTGCAAACCAAGGGGCTGTTCGCTCAACCTCTCTTACAAAACGCTGCAAGATGCGGGTGGGTAATTCTAAATCTCTCTGCTTAAGAATTGACTGCAGGGCTGTAATGGTCGAGTGTGAAGAGCCCATCACAGCGATGTAATGCCCGTGGCTTATTTGCGTGGCGGCCCGAGGCGAAACTGAAAGGCAAGTCTCAGCGCGTTCTCGCTTTTTTTATCTACAAAGACTTATGGAACGCAGGGGTGCCTCTGCTTATCTACGTCCGACTTAAGCACAAAATTAACACCAGCCCCGTTGGACACAGAGGAAATTAAGAGGAAGAGAATAAAAACTGCACTGACGAAGACCGGAGCCTCTACGGGCCCTTCACACGGCCGTGGAGGATTTAAACCAAATTAAAGAAAGATCCAGGATCAGACATACCTTGCCGAACTAATCTCCCCGCAGTTCTGAATTCTCCCTGCCCAGGGACAGAGGGTCTTCCGTGGTGCAGACGATGGAGTGGTCGAATTTCCCGGGTTTGAGGCACCAGATGTCCCGCGCAACCGTCTCGCCTGCAAGAACGACGTGGCACACAAAATAGAATCCTTCTGCGGTAAACTTTATTGCTCTGGAAAACCAGTACTTGCTTCACGTGACGAAAAAGACGGAGAAAACCAAGAAATCCAAGGAGACGAACAGGACGAACAAGCTCCACGAGACGGCTGAAAACCAACGGGAGAAAGAGAGGAAGAAGAGAGGAAGAGAGAGAGAGAGCTATCCAGCTCGCCCCCTTATAAAGGGATCAGTCCTTGCCTTGGACGCGGAGCCCCCTGATTGGTTGAAACTCACCAGGCCCTATGACGCCACGGGAAGAGGCGGAACTCATGAAGCGGAAGTTACCCAGCCTGTGCGCACATGGCTTGTTTACTGCTAACTCCAGCCAGATATCAGCGCCATCTTGTAATGGCGAATGCGTGGGAATGTGTGGGCGGCGCCCCACACCTTACCACTCCAGCCAGAAATGTAGCGGGAGAACATTGTCAACTCCCAAATGTTGGTATGATACATATGTGCTTAAGTGTGTTAGTGTGACTGTGGGGAGAGCAAGAATTCAGTAAGTCACGAACTGGGTTGTTTTACAGACATGAAAGCGAGAGAGTCTCTTGATCTCAGGTTGGGGTTGGGTATCTCTGCACACCGGGAAGGCTCTGGCACATGAAAACCACACTCTTCCAAACAGGAATCCAATGCCCTCTCTAGGAATTCCCTTTTACTCATTGAGGTTGGAGGGGCTGGAGTCTTTCAGAAGGAAAACAGGGACCTGGTGACATTTAAGGAGACACTGAGAGGCCCACATGGGACCACCTGTCAGCTAATGTGGGTCACAAGTCAGGTAGCTTCCCTAAAGCTCCAGTTACGCCCATCTTATGCACCTGGTAAGTCAGGTGGTCTCGTTTTGCTAAGATGGAAGCTTCCTAATGACAGGTGTGAGTGTGGTCCTATCTGAGGAGATTCACATCATCTTCCCCAGCGTAGTGACAAATGGCACCGATCCTCTGTCCTCTCACTGGATGCAAAAGCCATTTGGTTCTCATTGGTCATTCAGTTTTAGCGTTCCTTCCATATCTTCTTCTCTGAGGAAAGACTCAGGGCCACCACCACACACAGCATGAAAACTGCACAGTATAGCCCTTGTATATTTTCCAAATGTGGGCCAGCTCTTTAAAGATGAAGTGGTGTGCTGGCTGGTTTTAACTTCCGACTTGCCACAGCACACAGCCACTACCGTTATGCAGAAAGAGAGGAGTGGTCTGGATTGGCGGACTTTTACGACTGTCACCTGATGTACAAGACACACTCCAGATGTGGGTGGCAT
Source organism: Micromys minutus (assembly GCF_963924665.1). Classification (NCBI taxonomy): domain Eukaryota; kingdom Metazoa; phylum Chordata; class Mammalia; order Rodentia; family Muridae; genus Micromys; species Micromys minutus. Next base: position 49,280,490 of record NC_137956.1, on the reverse strand, counting down.
CACTTCATGAGTACCCGGAACTGTGGAGGGATGAGGGAAAGCACAAAGATCCATGCTCTCTCTCTGTTTTGACTCTAGACCTCACGTGGCCAGAAAGCTCCTGACTTTCCTACTGCGATTGACATAACCTGGGATTGTAAGCCAAATAAGTCCTTTGTGCTCCAGCTGCTTTTGGACGGAGTGTTTCATCACAGCCACAGAGGAATCTAGGACGAGCACCGACCTCTCCGAGCCTTACATTTGCACCGATGTTCTCAGCTCCGCTCTAGTTTCCCCAGACTCTTTCTTAGTCCATTTTAACAGGAGCTTCATTATTGATTCTGAGACATTTTTAAAGTGAGCCACCAATTATTTTTTGATGATATATAATATACTCGCATCATATCTGTCCCAGTGTGTAATCAGACCAACTGTGTCCTCTGTCTCAAGAGCACAAGGCTTGGCCTACAACCACAGCAAGAGGCAAGCCGGTGACCAGCCTGTGGGGGTTGTGCCCTCATAACCCTCCCTTTAATGGACTCCACGTGCTTCTTGCTTTGCCAGTTTTTCTTAGACTGTTGGATCCACATTTCCACTAATTTTAACATAATAACATAATCCTACGTTACCAGAAGAATTCATAACGCTGGTGGAACAACCTTACCCAAGACACGTGTTTTTTTTTTGTTTGTTTTTTTAGGGTAGTATTTTTTATTAATTTATTGGAGATTTCATACAGTATATTTGGATGATATTCTGTCAATTCTCCCATGATGTTTCCTGAAACTTAAGCGTCAGGATTGTGTTGTAGACCTATCGACTGGGGCTGGGCAGGCCCCTGACGACGAGCTGTTCTCTTCATTTTGAGAAAGCTGCGGCGTCTCTCATGGTTTAATGGTCTTCATCAGATACAAAAAGAAGGTTCTTTCATGAGGCACAGGACCTGTGCTTTTTCGCAGATATAAGGATAAGTATTCAGAGTGGAGTTGGGAATCGTATTGGTTTTGAATGTGACCACGGTGGGTTTTCCTCTAGGTTCCATGGCGTCACGATCACCATGCATTTTGTACTCCCGCATGAGGTTTAATGATTAAGACGTGGAGACATCTACACGCCTTAAAGCCGCTGGCCTGTGGCTGGGTCAGTCTCTGAGCTAGCTTCTAACTTAACTCGGCTTCTGAGATCCTGTCTCTCCACATGGCTCTTCACTTCCTGCTCCATTCCTGTCTTTCCCCTGTCCATCTGCCTGATCATTGCGCCAGATCCTTTTGCCCCAGCTCTGGCTGCCAGCTCCTTATTTTCCATCCTAACTAATTCAGTTGGCACTGGGGGCTTCGTGACCTTCCCAGGGCAGCTTGCCTTTCTCCATCCTAACTAATTCAGTTGGCACTGGGGACTTCCTGACCTTCCCAGGGCAGCTTGCCTTTCTTTTTGGGCAGGTGAGGAAGCAACGACCATTTACACATCCTGCCAGTGTGGTGCAGGCCCAGCAACTGACAACGGAGAACACAGGGACATAGTTCCTCACAGGCAGTAAGTACACTGGTGGGTTATCCCACCAACTACCATGGCTGGGCTTATGGTACCAGGTAAAGTTCGATGCAATTGATTGGGCTGTACGTCCAGTTAGATAACTGTGGCTGCTGTCACACTGATGCTCCTGGGACAGTATCTTGCCATGATATTCATTGTCATGATCTGTAGGCATCACAGCTGAGTAGGACTATTGATCGCCTTTCTCCCTTGGCAGTCTTCACAGGACTGCCAAGTTTATTTTGGCTTACAGTTCCAGAATGGGGTCCTTAATGACGAGGAAGGTGTGGTAGCAGGCTGCTGGATCAGGAAGTGGGTGGGTCACACGACAGCACCCCCAACTAGTAATTAAGTGTTCAAGGACATGAGCCTATGGGGGACTCGTAAAAATCATGTCCTATTTAAACATGTAAAAATCTAGATGTGTTGTCCATTTAAAATCCCAAGGCTGAGACATAGAGACAGGTTGACCTCTGGGAGTCATCGCCCAGCCAGCCCAACCCAACTGGCAAGAATCAAATGATATGGACAAGGTCTTAAAAATGAGGTAGAGAGGCTGGGTGGTAGCTGTGCATGCCTGTAATCCCAGCACCCGGGAGGCAGAGGCAGGTGGGTCTCTGAGTTTGAGGCCAGCCTGGTCTACAGAATGAATTCCAGGACATCCATGGCTACACAGCAAAACTCTGTCACAAAAAGCCTAAATAAATAAATGAAATATGATGAACACTCAAGGAGATACAATAAAATTGACCTCTTCTCTCCTCATACCTGTACATATGTGCATAACGCATAAACATACAAACACATACATGCACATGCACACACATACACATTGTTGAGGAAGGGACACAGAGGCACCCAAGCATGAGCCTTTGTAGGTTCCAGAGAGGGAGGAAATGGGATGCATGAAAGTCCAGGCTTCAGTTCAGCTCACACCAATCTCCTAGGATGTGAGGCTCCGTAGATAACACTACCTGCATCTGCAGCAGAACCAGGAGACTTTACAGACCTGCCAGCAGCAGCAGTGGGCTCAGGGGTAACACCATTGCTTATTGGCCTATCATTCCAAAGTAAATGGAGGCCCCCAGGCAGTACAAGAGAGGTTATTGTTTGAAGCATTTTTCTTGGTAACCGTAGAAAGGGATTTCATCTGTTTTCTTTTCCTTACAGATAATGAAGAGTAAAGACCTCTACCTTCTTAGAAATTATGTGTGTGTGCCATATAAAAGCTGGATCAGGCTTCTCCAAACAAACACATTATTTTCTATGAAATTGCTGTCATTCTCTGCGGGATCATCGCCGGCCCATTCTCAGAAGAAGCAGATGGAAAGAGCCTGCCTCGACTCACGATGCTGTGAACAGAAGTTGCTCAGTGCAAGCTCAGTGCTGCAGCGTGCAGCTGCGTGTGGAGCAGTGAGCAGAGGCTGTGGTAGGTCCGTGGTCTTTAGTCACACAGAAGACAATTTAGCAGCCCTCACAGTATGGGTTAAGAAGCATAGAGGATCTGAGGGGATGGCTTAGTAGGGAAGAGCTCTGGATGCCCCTCCGAGGGATCCGAGCTTAGTTTCCAGGGCCCTGTAACTCCAGCCCCAGTGGATCTAACATCCTTTTCTGACCTCCATGGGCACCTCTCCCCCACGTATGCACATACATTTGAGTACACACAAACACAAGTATATACACACACCTATACACTTACACACATGCAGACACACACATAAAGACACACAGAGGCACATGTGTGCACATACATACACACACACCTCCCTCATTCTACCCACACAGGTGACCTAGATTCTCAAAAATCAAAGACACTTGGTCTTCAGTGGAGTCTTTCAGGCTTCCTCTCTGTGTTGACTGGCTGGACGGTCACACCACAACTGCTGGGTGGTTTCCATTCTTCATACCACTGGACACCTTTCCTTTCCTTTCCTTTTTCCTTCCTCACACCTAAGACACATTTTTATCCCTTCTCCCACTACCTGCTGTCTCTTTCCTTCTCCCTCTCCCTCCCCCTCTCCTCCCTCCCTCCCCTCCCCCTTCCCTCCCTCCCTCCCTCTCCTTATGCAGTTTCTGTGCTAAAACACCCTAACAAAGGCAGCTTAGGAGGAGAGGGCTCATCTGACTTACACTTCTAGAGAGAAAGTCCATGATGGTGAGGAGGCACGGTGGCAGGGAGGAGCAGGACCACATCTTCAGTGCAGACAGGAAGCAGAGAGCGAACTGGAGGCAGAGTGAGGCTACTCTCCACAGCTTCCTCCTGTGATGTTCTTCCTCCAGCGAGACCCCACCACCTCCTCCAGCAGCACTACCGATCCCCTGAGAAGCGTGTGTGCTCCTCTCTCCTCTGCTGCCTAAGGCTCTGTGACCTGCCCCTCGGTGGGGTCGCCACCACCCACAGTACCTGATTTCTCTGATGTGTTTGTATCACCTTATGAAACGTTGGCATTTCCTGAGACTAATGAGGAGTAAAGGCTGGACCCCTGTGCATCATCATCATCATCAGCATCAGCATCAGCATCAGCAGCAGCAGCATCAGCATCAGCATCAGCATCAGCCTCAGCATCAGCATCAGCATCAGCCTCAGCATCAGCATCAGCATCAGCATCAGCATCAGCAGCATCAGCAGCAGCATCAGCATCAGCATCAGCATCAGCATCAGCAGCATCAGCAGCAGCATCAGCATCAGCATCAGCCTCAGCATCAGCATCAGCATCAGCCTCAGCATCAGCATCAGCATCAGCAGCAGCATCAGCATCAGCATCAGCAGCATCAGCAGCAGCATCAGCATCAGCATCAGCATCAGCATCAGCAGCATCAGCAGCAGCATCAGCATCAGCATCAGCCTCAGCATCAGCATCAGCATCAGCAGCAGCAGCAGCAGCATCAGCATCAGCATCAGCAGCATCAGCATCAGCATCAGCATCAGCATCAGCATCAGCATCAGCATCAGCAGCAGCAGCAGCATCAGCATCAGCATCAGCATCAGCATCAGCATCAGCAGCAGCATCAGCATCAGCATCAGCATCAGCATGGCTCCACAGGGGTCTGAAAAGGCTCAGGGCTCCACAGGAAGCAGAGCTTGAGGCGAGTCTGGACTTTTGAGTGGTTGGAGCCTTCACCCCAAATGGTTCGTGTTACTCATGGAATCTTCTAGGCTAGGAAGGGCTCTAGGGCCATGCAGGGGAGGTGACATCTGTAAAAGATGAGAAGGAGCTGGATGTGGTGGCGCACGCCTTAAGTCCTAGCATTTAGGACTTAGAGGCAGGCCAAATGCTACAAGTTCAAGACCAACCTGGTCTACATAGAGAGCAGGACAGCCATAGCTACACAGAGAGACCCTGTCTCCAAAACAAAAACAAAACAAACAGGACAATGAGCAGAGATTTTTTTTTTCAGTGCTATGCTGAGTCATTTCAGGACTTAGGACCTTGGTAGGGTGCAGGGTTGGATGGTTTGTCGGTGAAGGGGCCCTGCCAGAGGAAGCGACCTGAAAATGCTATAGTTCCCTAGTCTGCTTTCCCAGTGTTGGGAGCACCGGCTTCAGCCACAGTTAGATAAGTGTCTTCAGCATCAGCCAAAAAGCCCATTTACCCCGCCATCAAGGTCGGAGCGGAGGCCAGGAGAGCAGAATCCTGACGCTTCAAGTCTAAAAGGGGGACTGACTCGCTCATCTTCAGACAGCTCGATAACCCACGGGTACCCAGCTGACAAATGCCCAAGTGACGTCAGCAAAGCAGGGACCGTGTACACAGTCAGCATCCCAGCACTTGGAAAGAAGGGGAAGACTTGCGTTGGACGTCGCAGTGACAGCATCATTTAAAGAGAAAGGCGGGTCTCAGTCCACACTGCTGTGATGCCATCATCCAGAGACCCTCGTGGGAACCACGCCCCCTCCCAGCCTTGTGAGTTCCTGAGTGTGACTGGGGGCCAGAGGGTCTTGCTCTCCATCTTTTTAAAGAAGACACACCAGAAGAGGGCGTCAGATCCCACCATGCTGGGAACTGAACTCAGGACCACAGTGCTCCTAACTGCTGAGCCATCTCTCCACACCCTCTCCATCCTATTTTTAAACACAGTGTTTTCTAAAAATGTATATGCGTGTAGGCTCTGTGTGTGTGTGTGTGTGTGTGTGTGTGTGTGGGCACCATATACATGCAGGTGCCTGTGAAGCTCAGAAGAGGGGACAAGGGGTTTTCTCAAAGCAGAGTTCCAGGTGGTGGTGGGGCTCTGATGTGGGTGCTGGGAACTGAATCCGGGTCCTCTACAATGGCAGCAAATGCTCTTAACTACAGAGCCACCTCTCCAACCCTTCTTTCCTCCTTATTTTTGGAGTTGGAGTCTCTCACTGAACACGATCTTGATGATTAGGATAGACTAGCCATCAAGCCCCAGGGACCTGCCTCTACCCACCCAGCGCAGGGAATGCAGGTGTGTGCCATCAGACCTGGTGTTTTTAAATGAATGTGAGAGATCAAACCCAGATCCTCATACTTGCATGGAAAGCACTTTGCCCGCAGAGCTACCTTCACTGCTTCAGGTATTTTGTTACAGTAATGAAAAGGGAGAAAAAAAGACCATTTTATACTCACTCATTGGGCTGGAGAGATGATGGCTCAGAGGTTGAGAGCACTAACTGCTTTTTCAGAGGTCCTGAGTTCAATTCCCAGCGACCACATGGTGGCTCACAACCATCTGTAATGGGATCTGATGCCCTCTTCTGCTGTGTCTGAAGACAGCTACAGTGTACTCATATATAATAAATAAATAAATCTTTATACTCACTCATCCTTAATCCCTGGAGGCCCAGGAAGGATGAACCCTTGTTCTGCATGGTTGTCAGTCTAGTTACAAGGCCAGAAGAAACCACAGTCCACCCCAGATCTGTCCCCCTCCCCACAGTGTTAGAAAAGGACAATGGAATCCAGTCCCTTAAGATCTGGGGCCAGTGCAAGAGAAAGCTATAGGAACAAACACATGTGAGCCATCTCAGGACTCCTCCTCTCAAGGAAGAAAGAGCCGAAAATCACCAAAGAGCCATCAGCAGAACCGATCATTTCCTGGAGACCCCCGAAGAGCTCTGTAGAACCCAGTGCTCTTAAGTGTAGTTCTCAGCACGGACACAGCCCAGGACCTGGTTAGGTCCTGGTATCTCCGGTCCCACCTCAGACCTAAGTCAGAAAGTTTGAGCATGAATTTCCCTTCCGTCTTTCATCTTTACCAGACAGCTCTGATAGAACACTTATTCCCCACCCCCCATTGTATTTAAAGACTTAGCTTTTCGAAGCAGACCCTTTGAAATTTCCAAAGCATGAAGTGGATATGCAAGTTTTCCAGCCTCCTGGAAAGTCGGATAAGGTGTAGTCCTGTTTACCTATGCTTCACCATAATCTCAGCTCAGTCACCAAGACAGAAGGCTCACAGGGCCAACTGTTCTGCAAAATGCAAATTTTGTACGGGAAACACTTCCCCTGGGAGAAAACAGAGTGGCTGTCAGGAGAGCTATTTTTAAAAGGGCCAAATGCTCCGGCAAGGCAGCGATTTATCAAATCTCAATGACAAGGCTTTGGGAGGAAAGGGTTTATTTTATCTCACAGTTTACGGTCCATCTTGGAGAGGAAGTCAGGGCAGGAGCTCAAGACTGGGGCTCGGAGGGAAGAACTAAAGCAGAAGCCAAGTGCTGTTCGCTGTGTCCTCACGGTTTGCTCAGTGTTCTTTCCTATACAACCTGGTGGGCTGTGCCTGTCCCCACCGATCATTAATCGAAAGAATGCCCCACAGAAGTGCCTGCTGACCATCTTATGAAGGCGTTTTCTCAGCTGAGGTTTCTTCTTCCCAGATAAACCCCAGCTTGTGTCAAGTAGACAGAGAATTAACCAGCACACAAGGGTTGCCAGGACAAAGACAAGACTCATCCAAGACAAGGGCTTAGAGAGCAGGGGCCTGACAAAGTCCGATAGAGGAATCCATGTCAGCATCTGTCTTCTTTTCTTTCTAAATGTGTGTGTGTGTGTGTGTGTGTGTGTGTCCATATGTGTGTGCAAGGAAGCTGTGAAGTGACTGAGGTAGCAGAATAAACTCCATTTTACTTTTAAGACTCCACTTAAAGTTAACTTGCCTTTAGAGAGGCTTGGCACCCAACCTTGAGGTCTAAGAAAAATCACGAAATGTCCCTGACGGTAGCAAAGCAGACACAGCATCTGCAGCTGGCTGGTAACGGAGTGGGCTAAGAGAACCGAAGTCTCTCCAGGTCAAGGTGCTCCTCTTTGATGTGTGCTCCCTCCTTGTGGTTTAACCAGGTGCCGTAAATCAATAGCTTAAAGACCAACATTCCTTTACCATCTCATCTAAGGCATCTAACTACATTGCTGTCTCCCAACATTGCTGTCTCACATCTGAATGAAATGTTATTTGCATCAATGGGAGGGCACAGAGACAAGGGTCTGCCTAGATGGGTGGCCTGTGAAGGATACATTTTCTTTTCAGTTCCTCTTTGCCTATTAGTGCAATTAGGTGTGTATGAAGGAAAGTGCTGTTTGCCTACGTGCCATTAAAAGCTCCTCAGCTTGCTGGCTTTTCTGGCTATTAGCTTCCCCGTGTGAAAGGCTGATGGGGTGAGTTGCTCTCCCACAGGAAGTGGTTCATATTCCTTATTGCTTTCATTGGCACTGTTATGTCGCAGGTGCTAGTAAGCTTTTGAAGTCGGATGGTTTTAAAAGGATCATTCAGTATTAGCACTACACCAGGATGCTGTTAGAGATGTAAATGAGAAGCACCGGGTGGGGCCGGTTTGGATAAGCATCCCCAGTGATTCTCAGCACATCTGAGAGTGTCCACTGCATGCCATTTCCTCAGACTGGGTGATGACAAACCCAAGACACAGTGTCACCCAGATCTAGCTTGGTGACTCAATGAGTTTATTGGGGACACTTGTTGGAACATGGGTGAGAAGTTACTTATTGAACTATGATTAACCCAGAGTAGGTGCATCATGGGTGATGACTGAGAAAGCTGTATTTCTGGAGTATCAGGAACTTCTTGTAGGCTCCACAGATGAGCTGGGAAAACCTTAGAGGGGATGCACAGGTCGTTTACGTTTCTCACAAAGCTTTCTGCCTTTCCAGAAAGGTTTAGCTTTGAGGAAAGTTATATTACAGCAGTGCTCTAGATTGACAAGCTGTTGGCTTTTGTCCTTCCATATACGTGTTTATTCCAAATTAGTAGAGGGTTTCTACTCCCATTCGTGGTTGGCAGGAGTGTCCTGGGCATACCAGGATGTGACAAACTTCCAAGCCTGCAAAACAGTGGGAGGAGTGACTGACTATTCATAGCGCCTACAGAGGCAGGCGAGGGACTCCCCACTGACATCTGGGTTAACCTCTAGGGTCTAACCGACTCAGGGTTCTTACTTGCAGTGTGTGAGCAGTCTGGGCCAGACCATTCTTTGCTGTGGCTGTCACCCTGTGCAGTGGATGATGCTTGGTACCTACTCCTGCTGCTAGAAGCAGTCTTCTGGGGGCATAGGCCGAAGCATCCACACGGGCCAGGGAGGTGGATGTGTCAGCAAAATACATGTGCAGGTGTGAGGATCTGAGTCCAGATACCCAACACCCAAGTAAGAGATGCAAACAGCCAATGTCCACACCTCTAATCCCCAATGTGCACTGGGGAACACAGAGGGACAGGAAGGTAGATTTCTTGGAGCTTGCTGGTCAGCCAGTCTAGGCAAATGAGGGAGTTCCAGGTTCACTGGAAGTCCCCGCCTCAAAAAGTAAGGTGGACAGAGGTTGATAAAGACACTGGCATTAATCTCTGACCTGCACACGTGGGCACGTGTACATACACATGCTAGTGTACACTCATGCATACATACACATCTATAGATATATAATATACACAGACAGATGAAGTGACAGAGAGTAGGTGTCATCTAAATATCTAGAGGCAGGGGCAAGGCAAAATCAGAACTGACCTCCTCAACTTTGGAGTTGCTGGTTCTACCTCCAGAGAGGATGGGTCGTTGGGAAGCTGCCTTGCTTCACTAGAGAAAGAGACCCATGTGGGTGTAGTGAAAGTAGGCAGGGACAGGGACAGGGACTCCTAGACTCTTCTCACCAAAATAAGCAAATAAATAAATACCACACACACGCAGACTGTTTTCATAGGTGACTTTACTGCTTGGTTGTGTTTCTCTTGACAGTGATTCTTGGCCGTGTGTGTGTGTGAGACATGAAGGCGTTGAGAAGCCATCAGAGATAGTATCCTTCTCATCCTCATTTTCTTAAACCACCAAAATATTTCATTTATAAAAATTAATCTAAATATAAATATCAACACTAAAGATCAAAATCAATGATGACAAAATAATTTCTGGAACTATAGCATGTTTATGGTTTAAATAGTAAATTAAATCTTTGTACTTATTTGGCACAAGGAAACCTTTTATAAAAGTTCAAATGCCATAGAACAGGCTTTTTCTCTGTTATTATTATTATCTTTTTTGCAAGGCTTACACAGTGCACGCTTTTTCAAAAGAAAACTGAGTATTTTAACACTGTTAGCACAAAGGCAGCCTCCTGCCTCCTAAGGAAAAACGTCCTGTTTGCAAGTCAGATCTTTTTGTTGTGTTTTTAAAACGTCGTTTTAGTGTGAACCAAACCCACTGGATAAAATGCCAAAGGTTTACTGTTTCCATGGAGTTCTTTCTCTGGGGTGACACACACATCAGCAGGAGCATTATGGGAAGACACAGGGACCCCCATCAGCAGCAATGGCACACAACACAGGGAGAGCAGTTCATTCAAGTCTGCACAGGAGAACCAGAGAAGACAGGGCTGGGCTTCTGGGGGCTGGGGGGGGGCATTCCAGTTAGAACCAGCTCACATGTAGGGCTTCAGCAAGTTCACTGGTCTGACCTTCCGTTATGGATTCTGGAAAACCATAGGAGAGAGACACTAGACAAAACTGGGCACACCGTGTCCTCCAAAGCCAGCACTAATGGCCGCCGCCGTGCCTCCTCCTTTACCCTCTCCTCACTGCGCCCCTTGATTCAGAAAGTTCCAGAAGCCGACGTTAAAAACCCGCTGCAGGCGCCCAGCGAGCACAGCACAGTGTCAGTCCTATGTGTGTGAATAAACACACTTTATATAGGCATGCATTTATTCCAGCCCCTGCCCTGAGACAGACAGTGAACCTGGGGCGAGGGTCACCTCTGTGGCCGTCACAGTCGGCACTGCTTTGCTCTAAGGGGGTTTGCTGACCACCTTCATCATAACTAGTGTTTTGAATCCTGTTGAATTTGGCAGGAGATGTATTTTGGAGCACGGAACACTTTTCTCGTGTGTTTCTGTTCTACAATGGCCCATTCTTGACCAAGCCACAGTACATTGACTTTGAACAGTGTCGTTTAAGTCAGACTAATAGTGACATTGTCCCTTAGGCCCCTTTCCCCCTGAGTCAATCCATGCAAGAACCCCGAATTCAGAATAAGATGTGGCTTCAGAGAGACCCGGGAACGACATTGGTTGACCAAAGCTTTTTGTTCTGTGGTTGCTTACTGCTAAGCAATGGGGAGGACAGAGGCATGGGGCTGGGGTCTGAGGTCTGGGGGCTTAGCTGGAGGTGGCCAAGCATTCCCCAGTAAGACTGTTTCTAGGGCCCCCTGCTCTTAGCGTCTGTTTGGAGGTGACAAGCAAGATTAAGGAATGGTAACAACCCCCACCTTCCTAGCCCCCAGCTCCTCTCCATCAGTTTTCTATTGGACGATCTGTTGATGGGAATTAAAAACACACAGGGCTGGTAAAGACAGCACACAGGAGCAAACCAAACAGGCACAACTGAACACAGGGAGGGCCCTGCTGTCGGAAGCCAGCGTCTGGATATTCGGTCTCAGATTCCCCTGGGAGCCTAAGGCAGAGAGAGAGTGGGCGAGACGTTGCAGACGGAGACAGGCCCTCTGGGTGAGGCGTCAGGACAGCCTGGTGCAGCAGGGCACTGCAGCCGCCCCTCCCCCACGGCTCTCGCCTCAGTGGAGATCCACACAGTACTTGATGGCTGTTGGGTCAAGGCACTGTCGTGTGCAGCCGGAGGCAGTGGGTCACTGGCTGTGTGTGGGGTTCGAGCTTCAGTACATCACGGCTGACTCCGGAACAGGCTCCTGAGGGACGGAAGTGATGGGAGAGTGTCACCCACGGCCACCAGCTCCTGACAAACTAAACTGGTCACAGGCAATGACTGGGCACTTTCCTCCTCCCGGGGTGTACTGAAGTTTCCCAGGTAGGTTGAGCTAGAGATCTGTGTTTGAAAATGGCCTGCTGATTCTTAGGAAACTAGGATTTCTGTTGCGCGTAGTTACGTGTTACGTGTAGTTGGATTCTTTTCTGTTATGCGCAGTTGGATAAGCAGCTTAGCCAAACTCTAATGCTCACATTACAAACTCACAAACCAATTGGCATTTGTTTCTGGACGGACTGAGAAGGGAGCTCTTCACCAACCAATCAAACCCAGCAAGGCATTTTCCGCCCTCAAGGCAGGCCCCAGACTTGTCTACTTCAAATGAAGACATCCTCCTCCTGTTCGAGCTGAACACCTGTCTTGAAATCTACTTTTTCCTGAAAGTAATGCTGCCCTACTTTTGGAATTTTAATACATATGTTCATTTTTTTAAATTAAAAAACCACAGTTTTTACACGCATGGCTATTTTGCCTGTATATATGTCTGTGTGCCCCATGTGTGCCTGGTTCCCTTGGAGGCCAGAGAGAGTGTCATATCTCCTGGAACTGGAATTACAGATGGTTGTGAACCACCACGTGGGTGCTGAGAACTAAACCCAGGTCTGCTGGGAGATCATCCAGTGCCTTTAACCCCTGGGACATCTTCCCAGCATCTCCTGCCTTTAAAAACAAAACAAAAAACAAAAAACCCTTTCCTGTTATTTTAAAGTAATTTATATACTCATTTACTTGTTTTTGAGGTGCCAGGGCTTGAGCTTGGGGCCCCATGTTCTGAGCCACATCACCAGCTCTCTTGGGTGATTTTTCATTTCACTAAGAAGATCTTACTGAAAAGAAACCTGTATGTGACACGTGCCTCCTCAGAGCCGGGGCTCCGCTCTGTCCAGTTCTGTAGGGGTTGAGCTGGAAAGCACCCGTGCTCGCATGCGACATGGCCTCTCCAGCTGGTGGCACCCAGCAAGGCTGGATGAAGTCACACCTTCCCTGACCCAGCAAAGATAACTAGACTTGGAAAGGTCAAGGGTCACAGCCAAGCAGTGAGTGAAAAGTGAGAATACCGCGTGACTCTCAAGACAGTAACGGTGGTTCAGAGGCTGGGCCTCACAGTGTGCGTGTGTCTCCTGCTTCTGCGCTCAGGAGTGGAATGACAAGCACGAGGCAGACGGTGACAGTACCACAGCAGCTGGGTATGTCCGTGTATCCCTCCATCCCTCCCGCCAGTCCGCACACGGTCTGCCATCAGCATGGTGTGCACCGTGGACTGCACACAGGTCTCTCTTCTAACGCACCGTACTGAGTGTGGTCTGGAATTCCAGCGCACACACTGCTGTGCACTGTTTCGAGGCAGTGTCTTGTAGACCTGGTGTCCACTGTGTAGGCCAGGCTGGTCTGTATCAATCCTCTGTCAGCCTCCCTCACTTTGAGACGACAAATGGAAGCCACCATAATTCAGCTGTAAATTGTTTTCATATCCATTGACAAATTGAGTATTTGACTTAAAAATTTTGTATGAGTATGCATGTGTATGTGTATGTGTGTACATGTAATGTATGCATGTGTGTGCATATGTATGTGTGTATACAGCATCTATGAATGTGTGCATATGTGTGGTGTGTGCACATGTGCATGCAAGTGTGTGTACATGTGCATGCAAGTGTGTGTATAGTGTGTGTGTGTGCATGTGTCTGTATGGTGTGGAAGTGTATGTATATGGTATATGTGGTAGAGTGCATGTATGTATGGTGTGTGAGTATGTGTATGTGTGTGTATAGTGTGTTAGTGCATGTATATCTATGGTGTTTGCACCCGTATGTGTGTATATGGTGTGTGTGTGTGAGTGGTGTGTGTGTGTGTGTGTGTGTGTGTGTGCAAGCACACCTGTATGACCTGTATGTGGATATATGATATGTGTGTGAGTGTGCATGTGTGTATATGGTGTGTGAGTATGTGTATGCATGTGTATGGTATGTATAATGCATGTGAGTGAGTGTGCATCTATGTTGAGTGTGTGTATGGTATGTATGTGAATGGTGTGTGCATGTGTATGGTATGTGATCATGTGCATGTGTACAGTGTGCAAGTGTATGTATGGTGTGTGCATGTATGTGTATGGTGTGGGAGTATATGTATGTGTGTATATGGTATGCATGGGAGTATGCATGTATGTATGGTGTGTAAGTACATGTGATTGTGTATGTATGTGTGTATGTATCTATGGTGTGTGTGTGTGTGTGTGATGTGTGTGAGCACCTGTATGTGGGTATATGATGTGTGTGTATTGTGTGTGAGTGTGTATGGTGTGCACACATGTATGGTGTGTGTGCATGTATATAGTGAGCAACTGTGTGTGTGTGTGTGTATGGTACGTGTGCTCACATGTATGTGTATTTACTTGAGTGGAGGTTAGAGGACTTTCAGGAATTTGTTCTCTCTTTCCACTGTGAGGATCTGGAGACCAAACCAGGTTGGTGTGTATGTGCAGCAAGTGCTTTTACCTCTGTGCTGGACAGTTTTATGTCAACTTGACACAAGCTAGAGTCTTCTGAGTGGGGGAAGCCTCAATAGAGAAAACTCTTGAGATTCTGCTGTAGGCATTTTCTTAATAGTGATTGATGGGGAGGGCCCCGCCCACTGTGGGTGGAGCCATCCCTGGGCTGGTGGTCCTGGGTTCTGTAAGAAAACAAACTGAGCGAGCCAGGGGAGTGAGCCAGTAAGCAGCCCCCCCCATGGCCTCTGCATCGGCTCCTGCCTCCAGGACCCTGCCCTGTTTGAGTTTCTGCCTTCGCTGTCCCCAGCCACTCAGAATACGTAAGCCACATAACCCTTTTCCCGCCATGTCCCTTTTGGCCATGGTGTTTCATCACAGCAATAGTGAAGCAAACTAAGACACACTGTGAGCCATGTCACCGGTGACAGTGTCTTGCTATGTAACTGTGGCTCAATGGGACCTCACCACACTGCCCCGACTGCTCCCAAACTTGCAGCAGTGCTCTTGCTCCTTTATGATGAGATTACAGATATGATCTCCCGACTATCTGCGGGTGTTGTTTCTATAGTGAACACTCCCTTATCCCCCTGTGTGATTCCCAGAGTCTGGAACATCACCCTCTGCCAGGTTCCTTGTCAAATTTAGGGGCAGCTGCTGACTCTAGGAAAAGGCATCTGTGGCTAACAGAAATTTACAAGCGCGTATGGAGCATTCCAGAATAAAAGCCTTACACACCCATTTCCCTCATTTCTCTCCAGAATAAAAGTCCCTACATACCCATTTCCCTCATTTCTCTCCTATTATAGCTGGTTCCTAAAAAGAGCTACATAGAGGTACATCTGAGATGACAGACTCAGGTTAAAGAGGTCAGCAGTGCCACACAGGATGGCACACACCCTCTCCAGACACCTCTCCCCAGATCTAAGGCAAGTCAGGAGACAAGAGAGAAAGGTTGTTTCCTGAGGCTCTGCTGGGGCAGAGGAGGGAAAAGCCTGGGGGATGGAGGTGGGTGGGGGAACTGTCACGTGATGTAGTAGGTGCAGATATGCTTACCGTCAAGGCCTTGGTGTCACCAGCACTTGCTGTGGGCCTGTTTGTGGAGGAGCCTCGAAGAAGGAAGTTGCAGTTAAAAGTCTTCATGGGGGTCTCAGAAGATGCTTCAATTTTTTCAGCTATAAAGGAAACAAAGAATCAGAATTAGATGCTGGTGAAATGTCAGGAGGATCTGGCCTCACTTTCCTGAAGGAGAAGCTCATTAATTAAAGCACTTGACCAGCCATGCGGGCTCTGCAACACTGACCCCCCTCCTGACCAGCCATGCAGGCTCTGCTCCATGGACCTGCCTCCCCCACACCCCACCCAGCAGTTCCCGGATCTCCTCATAAACTATGTCACACTCATCCGTTACCCAAGGTTGGCTTCTGGGGGGAGGGGCAGGCCGAGACACGTCAGTACATCTGGAGAGATGGCTCAGGAGGTAGGAAGGTTTGCAATGCCGGGGTTTGGATCCCAGTACCATGTAAAATAGCTAGTAATCCAGAAGGGCTGCTGAGGTGATTGGCCACCAGTCTAGCCCCATACAAACTCTCACACACACAAACACACATACATCCTACCTACATGCATGCCTTCTATCTCACACATGTTCACACACAAACCATGCATGTACTCTCACACTCATACACACACTCAAACACCTACATCAACACACTACACACATATATGTGCAGTCTCACACACAAACTTGGACACTCAAACCCCTACTCATGCACACCATCACAAACTTACTCACATACATGAACACACACACATATGCATGCATATGTAAAATGCTTAGAAGCACACTTCTACCCATATACTCCTTTTCACAACCTCACACTCAAATTGGTAGAAACTCCCACATTAACACACTGACAAGTCACACACTCACACAACACTCTCACATACAATGACACACAACAACATATTCATGCTTCTACATATTTCCTCAATAATGTACACACTGTTACACAACAAGTCCACATACACACACACACACACACACACTTGAACACTCTTGGACTCACATGCACACCCATATCCCCCACACTCTCACACCTCACAGTCTTTTACACACCATACATACACACTCAAATTTTCACACACATTCACCCTCACGAATACACATATGGACACTCCCCACCCATAAACTTTTACAATATACTAAGACTATCAACCACACACACACACACACACACAAAAGCATACATTTCATATACTCCACCACAGACACATCAACACAGGCAATCACTCATATCTAATCTCACACTCACATACATACTCACACTCATTTGCACACTGAGTCCCACACCCTCACATGCCCTAAAGCAGCCTCTCACCCTCACATTCACACACACCACCCTCATATACATACTCTCACAAACAACTCACCTGTGCATACTCACACCCTCATCCTCCCAGACTTTCACACATACATTTGCTCACACAGGCACACTGACATACACCTGTTCTCAAACCTGCAGGGGGTGGGTCTGGTGCTGCCCTGTATCCCAGGGCTAAATACTGCAATCTGCTCACCCTCAGCGAGGAGATCCTCACATACGGCAAGTGACGCTATGCAAACCCTGCTCCCCAGTGTAAAGTTAACTGGTCAATGAAAGGCCTGTGAATGGTCAGTAGAGGAACAAAGGATTGAGTGCGGAGTCTCAGGTAGGGACCATGAGAAAGGAGAAAGAGGACACAGAGGAGGCCTCCATAGGAAAGGCTGGACCATAGCCAGGAGAAACACCAAGTAACAAGTACATTAGACTAGCTTAAAACCTGCTCAATCCAGGCTTACAGCTTGTGAATATATACCAGGACTGTGTGTCTTTTATACGGGCTAGCTAGAATATTAGAATCTGTCTCTCTCTCTCTCTCTCTCTCTCTCTCTCTCTCTCTCTCTCTCTTTCACACACACACACACACACACACACACACACACACACACACTTGTACTCATTTGTTCTCATGCACACCCTCTCATACACTCACAAGTAAGACAGATCAGCAAGGGCACACTGGATCTGGCCCTCACTCTTTCTCACACTCAGGGCCCTGGGTTCTTCCAACAACCCCAGCTTGGTGTTTTAAGTGCAACACACCTTTCACAGGAGGGGCAGGTAGTTTCCTCCTGTGCTGCCTCGATGTGTCTATAGTTTGTACCTACAAAGAAACATGGCCGTCAGTACAGCTCTGCAGATCCTGGGCACCAGCACTTTCCAGGTCAGGCACTATTCTAATGGGGGGTGGGGGGATGGAAGGCAGACGCACCCGACTCCTTTGCTTCTGATCCCGTCTTCTTGTGAGACGCACACACGGTGAGATGTTTAAGCCAGCGACAGTCAGGGCTGAGATTCGGCTCTCGATGTCAGAGATCTTCATGCAACAGAAAGACAGGCTTAGTAAACACTGAAGGGAAGAATCCTGCTTTAAAATGTTATGGACTATAAAGGATGAACGAATCTGTTTTTGCGTCTCCTCATCCATTTACTTATTTCTAGTTTTCTTTATGAGACAGGGTCTCACGTAGCCCAGGCTGGCCTGAAACATGCTATGTAGCTGAGGCTGACTTTGAACTCCTGATCCTCCTGCCTCCACCTCCTAAGTGCGACACAACACCTGGCTTTCTCATTCATTTAAATTCTACCAGTGACTGGTCTATCTGGTGCTGCGAGGAGATGAAACATGGACCTGCATGAGTTGACGTTTCGAGTTTTACAGCTCTAGAGTATGTCAACAGCCCTATTGGAGTAGTCACAGGGACAGACTGAAGGCCTGGAGCACTGTGGGAAAGCTGGTCCAGAGCCACATAGGTCCGAGTAAAGTCTGTTAGGGCTAGGATAAGGTTTTAGTTTGTTTTAAGAAGGAACTGGAGCCTCCTCAGGGAAGTGCTGCTGAGGTAATAAAAATGTCAAAAAGTGAGACCTGCATCCTGTGATGGTGGCATGGTTGGCATGGGAACAACCAACCACTCCCTGAGTCATTCAAGGACAGACCCCATGCCCGGTTCTGTAGACATGGCCAAACAACCGTGGCTGCAGAGGTCACAGGCCCTGCCATCACCTTGCTAACTGGACACTTATCTTTTTTATGTCAGTAGCTTAATGCAGCTTCCATTTGCCATCAAAGAGGCTTCTGCTGGGAGTGGTCAGTGGCTGAGACGCACCCTGGCCCAGGTACAGAAGCAGGGGTGGAGAAAGTCTGAGAGCAATGTCTGGCTCGCTCGTTTTACGAGACAGCATCTCTCACTGGCTCGGAATTAGAGTTTAGTAAGGCTGGCTGGCCCGAAGCCCCAGTGATGAGCCCGTCTCTGTCTCCTTGGTAGTGGGGTTACGAGCTTATTTCCCCCCTGTTTATAAAATGTGAATCTGGGGACGGGAATCAGGCCCTCATGTTGCAAGGTAAGTACTTCACCAATGGCACCGTCTCCTCAGACCCGGCCAGGATGCGGTTTTAAGATGTAAGGACGGTAGCCCATACCAGGGGTTTGTATTGAACTCCTGCTGTTTATTTTTAAAATATTTATGTATTTATAAGATATGCGTGTGTTGAGGCGGTGCACATGCTATGGCACATGTGTGTAAGTCAGAGAACAACTTTGTGGATCCGTCTTCACCCGGGGATCCTGGGGGAGGACCCAGGTTTCCAGGCTTGTGTGGTAACTGCCTTTATCTGCTGAACCATGTTGTTGGCCCTCCTGCCGTTTCTTAAACTAGAGAAATGTAGGGACCTCCCCCTTATATCTTAAGACATATCTCATATAGCCAAAGCTAGCCCTAAAATCATGCTAGCCCTAAAATTGCTCTGTAGCCAATGATGCCTTTGAACTCCCAATCTTTTTTTTTTTTTTTAAGAATTATTTATTCATCTTATGTATATGAGTACACTCGCTGTCTTCAGACACACCAGGAGAGTGTGTCAGATCCCACGTGGTTGCTGGGATTTGAACTCAGGACCTCTGGAAGAGCAGTCAGTGCTCCTAACCACTGAGCCATCTCTCCAGCCCCCTGAACTCCCACCCTTAGTCTTCCTTAACCCGTGCGTTACAGACAAGGACCACCACGCCTAGCTATAAATCGGGTGCATTATAAAGGAAATAAAATGACATGGGTTCCTGAGAGATCACAGTTAGATTATGGCTAGCGCTAACCCACGGGAGACAAGGGCACCTTCACAAAGGCCACAAAGAAATAGTTGTGGACAGTTAGACAGCGGAGATGAGACTGCGCAGTGGAAACAGCCGTATCTATGCCCCGCTCCTCTCAAATGGCCTGGGGACGGCCATCCATTTGCTCCTTTACTTACCCCATTAAAAAGATGTTTTTTTTTTGTTCATGTATACATATGTGTGCACTTTGTATGGATTTGTGCACAGGTGTGCAAGTACCCATGGAGGCCAGAAGAGGGCACTGAATCTCGAGGCGTTTGGCAGCTGTGAGCCACCTGGTGTGGGTGCTGGGCTTGGGGCCCAGGCCCTCTGCAAGAGTAGGATGTGTCTCCCCTGCTGCGCCATCTTGCCAGTTCCGGTTCCATTTTTGTTAAGTGTCAGGAGTCATTCCTTCAGGCTAGACAACTGTGGCCTGGCCTTTCTGTAGTTGAGTCCATGGTGGAGAAACAGCAGGAAGCAGCCCACAGAACGAAAGCGGTGATCTTGGAATGGTTGGGAGGAGATCAGCATAAAGCACCAATGTGTGTGCATGTGCGTGTGTGCAGGTTTGTATATATACACACGTGTGTGTGTGTAAGCATGTACATGTATGCACATGTGCTGTGGGTGCCAGGGGCTGACATTCCAATTGCTCTCCACCTTGTGTTTTCAGAGAGTATCCCTCACTGAACCTAGAGCTCATGATCTGAGTAGACTGGCCTGTGAACCTCAGGGATTCTTAAACCTCTGCCTCCTCAGCACTGGGATTACAGGCACCTGCCACCTTGGCCGGCTTTCTACATGGGTGCTGGGAACTGGACGTGGGCCCTTAGGTTTGAGGCAGACACTTTACTGGCTGAATCATCTCCTCCGTCCTCAGGATAGTCCTTAAAGGAAGCCCAGGGCAGATGACATAGATGTAAGATCTGGTACAGGAGAGGATGTCTGTAGGTGTAAGATCTGGTACAGGAGAGGATGTCTGTAGGTGTAAGATCTGGTACAGGAGAGGATGTCTGTAGGTCTAAGATCTGGTACAGGAAAGGATGTCTGTAGGTGTAAGATCTGGTACAGGAGAGGATGTCTGTAGGTGTAAGATCTGGTACAGGAGAGGATGTCTGTAGGTGTAAGATCTGGTACAGGAGAGGATGTCTGTAGGTGTAAGATCTGGTACAGGAGAGGATGTCTGTAGGTGTAAGATCTGGTACAGGAGAGGATGTCTATTTTAGAAGAAGTTTGTAGGATGGAGAGATGGATCTCTGGCTAAGGCACTTGTTGCTCTTCAGAAAACCCGAGTTTTGACTCCAACACCCACATGGTGGTTCACAGCCATCCAGAATTTCAGTTCCAGGGGACCCAGTGGTTTCTCCTGACCAAGCATGCATATGGTGTGTATACACACATGCAGGAAAAAATATACATAATTTTTTTTAAAAAATTAAAGAAAAGGTTTGATCGAGTTCTTTGCTATCAAAGGCCAGCTCTACGCAAGCCGATGAAGATGGCGGTCCTTGGTGGGCACGGTGACTCTGAAATGGGTCTGTGAGGTGGGGAGCTTCCTCTTTCAACCAGAACAGAGAGGAGGGGGCTCACCTGGAGCTCCGCATGATGCACCTGGGCTGCAGCTGCGGCCACCTGGTCCTCCAGGTGTGCCAGCTCTGTCTCACATGTGCTGCTGTGGATGCAGCGGGCAGCGTCTTCCAGCTCACTCAGCTGGCCCTCCAGCCCGTACACAGTGCCTGCTGCCAGGTACACCTGCAGAGACATCACAGTGCTGAGCCCAGTGGACTGGGATTGGCCAGGTTCTTCAGGGGCACCAGAAAGCTGGGGCCCCCACTTATCAACTCTTCACACTTGGATGGGGGCAGGAAACCTTTGACATCTTTCCTCTCCCCCAAGTACTGGGATATTCACGATGGGGGTTGTTTTGGAATCATTTACATGAAATGCTCTGTTGAAACACAGCAACAGATAATTACTGGGTCAAGTGGCAGTGGAGGTGACAGCGATGTGCATGCCACCAGCCATTTTTACCTGGGCTGTATCTACCCCAAATTATTATTTATACTTCTAACCCTGTTAATGTTCCTTTAAAAAAATAATGTGTTAATTTTTATCACAGCCAAGACAAAGCATAGGAAACAGATCCGAGCCCTGAGTACAGTCGGCATGCTCTGAAAGTCTGTTTTCCTGGCCCTGTGGGGAGGGGACACAGAATGCTTGCCACTGCGCACAGCTGAATAAGAACCTACCACCAAAGTGGAGGAGGAAGGAGTGCCAGCATGCTTATCCATCCAAGTACTAAGGCAGGAGATTCATACAACTTACTGTTTAAAAATCTCATTTGTGCGTGTGTTAGGTGTGTGTAGGTCAGGGAACAGCTTGCAGAAGTCAGTTTTCTCCTTCCACCATGTGGGTCCTAGGGGTTAGAACTCATAGTTAGGCTTGGTGGCAAGCCTCCCCACTCACTGAATCATCTCTCTGGCCCACGACTTAACTCATTGGATATTCAGGTGACCCTAAAGGTAGATACTGTCATAACCACTGTGCTAATGATGAGAATGTTTTATATCCCAGGAAAGCCCAGAGTCATCCCTAGTTTCACAACTGGGATGGGGTGGAGTCTCATGACGTGAGCGGAGGAGAGCTTCTATGTCCCTACCCTGAGCCTTAATCTCTGTTGGGATATTATCAAGTTTCACAATTCAGCACTCGGGGGTACAGACACACACTCTTATACGTGTGTATGTGTGTGTGTTAGTCCAGGCTTGACGTAATGCTACTCCATGAAATGTTACTCTAACCTGCTAAAAAGCAGCCTTCTTGAGAGCTGCCTGGGACTGCCTGCATAGGCCCAGATTGGGTGAAGACAATGGTTTCTTTGCAATGCCTGTGTCCAGTTCAAACTGGTCATCAATGCCTGCTAAATCAGCAAGACTCTCAGAGTGGCTGAGAGAAGGGGACAGGTATTCATTAAGGAAGGGTTATATAGTCGATGTCCCAGGGCAAAGAGCACTGCATACATCACTTTACTGCAAGAGTCTAGGAATTGTGTGTGTGTGTGTGTGTGTGTGTGTGTGTGTGTGTGTGTGTTTGGGCAGTTTATATCTTTGTCCATTGATTGTAAGCTTATTGTGTAGAGGGTTTGTGGATTGAGAATTTAACATATAAACCTGTTTGATAAGTTAATGATTGTAGACTCATGCTTTTACTGGGCCTGTGAAATGACATGTTTGGGTACTAGGCTTGGGAACTAACCACTTAGGAAATTGCACTCTGGCTCTGCACTAGAGCAGCTACTGGCCCAGCTCTAGCAGCTCCTAGTGCAACTCCTGGCACCTGATGTGGCTCCCGTGGAGTGAGACTTCGGGGGGGGGGCAGTAACAACAGATTACTTTTTAATCTTTACCAAAACACAAACAATTCAGACAGAGTGGTCCTTTTAGCATCGTGTTAGATGCAGTATTCATAAAATATACTTTAGAGGCCCAGTAGATAGTAGTACTTTTTCCCATGCTCACAAAGGGCAGATAGCTACTTAAGTGACCATGTGTTTGGGGCTACCACCTTTCTGGAGCTTTGGGGCAGCAAAAGAATCTTGGGAAGGACTGATGTCCTCTGCTCCATCCTGTGGATGGATGTCCTCAATGTGCCTATGGCCACTGGGTGTAAAGAACAAGGCAACAAGAACAGAAGCTAAAAGAAAATTGGTGTGTGTGTTGTGTGTGAGGGTTTGTGTGTGTATGTGGTGAGAGTATAAATGTTTGAGAGAGTACTGTATGAGAAAGAATGTGTGTATGTGTGAATGTGTGTGTGTGTGTGTGTGTGTGTGTGTGCAATCATAGGTTAGCACGAGTTGACATTGTCTTAGAACAAAACAGATGAGACAGGGCCTTCCTTAATCCTCTCTTCCTCTCGCTTCCCTGAGTAAATCCTGAAGTGGCTCGTCCTGTTGCTCACACTCTGGGTGTGGGAATGGCTGTGTTACCTTCTCTCTGCTGATCCTTTCAGGCCTGTCTCAATCCTTCACTGCCCTGATGTCTCCTGTTTAGCTGACATCATGTGCTGACTAGTGTTTTTTATTTTTTAAAAATTTATTTATTTTTATGTGTATTCATGTTTTGCTCCCATACATGTAAGTGCACTATATATATGCAGTATCTTTGGAGGACAGAAGGAGGAGTCAGATTCCTTGGAACTGGGGTTATAGAAAGTTGTGAATTGTCATATGGGTGCTTGGAATAGAACTCAGGTCCTCTGGAAGAACAGCCAGTGCTTTTAACTACTGAGCCCTCTCTCCAGGCACTGATGGTTGGCTTTAAATGTCAACTTGATACATTCTAGAATGACTTGGAAAGGAAATCTCAATGAGGGATTGTCCAGATCAGATTGGTTTATGGGGATTATCTTGATCAGTAGGAAGACCTGCCCACTGTGGGTGGCACCACTCTCTAGACAGATTGTACAAGACAGAGTGAGCTGAACACCAGTATGGGTGCATCCCTCCACTGCTCCTGACCATGGGTGGAATGTGACAGGCTACACTGAATTCCTGCACCGTGATTTCCCCACAATGGTGGAGAGTAACCTGGAACTGAGTGGAATAAGCCCTTTCTCCCTCAAGTTGCCCTTGCTAGGGTAGGTTATCACATCAACAGGAAATGAGATGAAGACACTGATCTTTATGACTTTTAGGACCATGCCTTCCTGGCCAATAGAACATACCAGCTCAAGGCTAAAGGCAAGAGAGCATCAGAGTTGTGTTGGAAGCCCACTCTCCGACTGTAGCTAGCTTCTGCTGACCGGGCACTCTCCCCGGCTCCAGCTTCTTCAGCTCTGGTTGTACCACCTAGGTATGGCACAGTCTCCTCCGTCCTGTTCTTTCAGCCCTCTGGTAGTTCTTACCTTGGCCCACACCTTAGTTAATAGTTTCCTTGCACACCTCTCCCTTCCCAGGTAGACCCCAGTAGACACAATTGGATTCTTCTCAGAGGCAGTTTGAAATCTGAGAGACACAGGTTTTCTGCCCAAGGAACTGAACTCTCACTGTATGCAGCTGGGGAGGGCGAGAGGAGTCCAGAGTGTGCTACACATTATGGGAGACAATAGCCGATCTTACAAAACTAATGCAATGGGACTGTGCGCCTTCGAATTTCCTGGGCTCGCCTCTAACTGAGTTGACAAGCCATTTATGAAAAGGTTTCCTTTGTTCTGTCTGATGTAGCCCCCCAACAGCCTCAGAAGCACTTCCAAGGATGAGTATTCAAAATAGAATGTTCTCGTTTATCTGAGAGTCCCAGCTCACAGCAACCATACTAAGAAGGACAGAGAAGATGGTAAGGTTTGGTCCCCAGGACAAGGGCAAGCTGGGGCTGAGGGGACATAAAGGATGAAACGCACTTTTTACAGTGCAGACTGACAAAAGCCATGGTTTAATGAACCCAGCTGTAGCCAGGGGCTGCTTTCAGAGCCAGCCCTGCCTTTTCCTACTGCTTAGCTGCCTTCCATCCGGGGCACAGCAGGGTGAGTCCCTGCTGCCCAGGGCTCTGTGATCTGCTGGTTTGGAAAGCTGAGGTGAAAAAAAAAATCTTTGCCACTCGTACTCAACACTTTATAGAATTCAAAGGGGCATGGGTGTCCTCTCTTCTGCAGTGAGAGGTGAAAAGCTGGAGAAACAGGGGGAAGGAGAGACAGGCATTCCCAGGCATTATGCTGGAGAACTGGATAGGGCTAGAGCAGGGTTAAAGTGGGGGAGGGCAATTGGCTTCAGACCCAGCCACTGGTCTACACTGGGGCTTCTGATATCCTGCAACAGTAGGTAAGTGGGCGTGTTTTGAGTTGAAAATATTAACAACCCCCTGACCCCTGAAAAACCCACATGATCATCCTATGCTGTAGAAATACACACAGAAGGCCTCACTTTCAATATGGTTTTGGCAGACAGGTGTTTTCTAAATACAATAGGAGAAAACTGCCCACTGTCAGCGTGTCCATGAGCAGGCATGTGTGTGTGTGTGTGTGTGTGTGTGTGAGCGTGCATGCAGGTGAGCATCTGGAGGTGTTACTCTTCAGGTGCTGTCTGATGTACATTAAAAAAAAAAGATTTATTTCTTTTATGTGAGCACACTGTCACTGTCTTCAGACACACCAGAAGAGGGCATCAGATCTTATTACAGATAGTTGTGAGCCACCATGTGGTTGCTGGGAATTGAACTTAGGGCCTCAGGAAGAGCAGTCAGTGCTCTAACCACTGAGCCATTTCTGCAGCCCCCTGATGTGCATTTTGAGACAGGGTCTCTGACCTGGAACTTACCCAGAAAGCCTTACCAACTGGAAAGCTCCAGGTCTCTCCTTCCCCAGTACGTTCCACCATGTCTGGCTTCTCCACGTGAATTCTGGGTTTGGAACTCAGGTCTTTAGGGTTGCACGGTAAACACGTTACCCACTAGCTGTCCCCCAGCCCAGAACTGAGGTCGTTTTACCACCTGCCCTCACCCCAGCAGTGCAGGGGCTCAGTGGCTCTCTACTGGGCCCAGCTTGTTCTCCACACACTCCCCTCAGGAAAGACTCCTGGTTGCCTAAACGCTAGTGTGGGAAGAACCATCATGTCCCAGGCTTGCCCATGAAGTTTAGATCAAGTATTATCTAGTACAGTCT
The DNA here is from genome assembly GCF_963924665.1 of Micromys minutus. Classification (NCBI taxonomy): domain Eukaryota; kingdom Metazoa; phylum Chordata; class Mammalia; order Rodentia; family Muridae; genus Micromys; species Micromys minutus. The sequence continues at coordinate 49,254,415 of NC_137956.1, read as the reverse complement.
TGCCCAGACATCTCTGATAGAGATCACCCACGTCTCATTAGGTCTCTGTTCCCACTTGGCTGCAAATGATGGCTACCCCGCCCTGGCCTGTCTGCAGCAGGAATCTGGTTAGGTTTGTTTGTCCTGACCCCTGAAGGTCAGTTGGGCAATCTTCTATCTCCTCACCTGCTCTCTGCTTGGCTATCGACTCCTGATCACCTGGGTCATACCCAGAGCCAAGCTCAATCTCTTCCCCAGTACAAGACCCGCTGCCAAGGTCCCTATGCCTACCCATCATGGCAGTCCCGAAGAGAGCTTGGCACACACCACTGAATATTCTTTTCTTTATCTCTGTCTGTCTGTCTGTGTCTGTGTATGTGTGTGCATGAGCACATACACATGTGTTTTACATGTGAATGCACATGTAAATGCAAGCCCAAGGTTGGTATCGGGAACCACCCCTCCATGATTCTTCTACCTTGTTCATTGAGGCAGAGTCTCTCCGCCAAAGCCAGAACTAGTCAAGGCAGCTAGTTTGGCTCACTCCGGGGACGCCCGTCTCTGCTTCGGAATTACAGGCTGGAATTATGTGCACGCCACTGCATCTACCTGGCATTTATTGTGGGCTTCTAGGGAGCTACAATTTAGTCCTCACACTTGTGTGACAAGCCCTTCGGTGACTAATCCAGCTCCCCATCCCCTGATTTCTTCTTTAGCACCCTTCCTATCCCCAAAGCCTCACAAGGCATGGATTCTCTACATCTCAGGACATCCAGCCTGCACACAGTAGGACTAAAGTGTTTTCTGGCTGTAGACAAGTCCAGGTCCAAGATACAACTTTCATCTGCGAGGTCTCCACAGCATCAGGATGAAGCTACTCTAAGATCACAGTCATGTTTGGCTTCGTCCCCCTTCCCTTCCCCACACCATCTTCCTTGAGGGAGAGGAAGTGGCCTGGTCACTGTTTGTAACTAGATAAAGCTCGAGTCTCAGCAGGTCTCCTGACTCCTCATACAGAAAGCCACCTTTGGGGTCACACTGTAGATGACGTTTCACAACTAGGAAATGATAACAGAAAACCACAGGTGGCTTTCTCTGAGCTTCGCTCCCCCACCCCTTCTCTTTCTCAATAGTTACTCAATTAACTCCTGATTTCATCCTTGCTTCTGGGGATCCTTGCCTCAGCCCTTCCTGAGAACACACCAGGCATGCTGCTGGTGTTTGTCCTTGAATGATTTGGGGTCAGCTTTAATTGTCTCTCTCCTTCACACGCGCTCACTCTCGGCTGGGCTCATTCACACCCTCTTACGTTTTCTTCCAAGGAGGTCAGCTGCTTGTCCAGTCTCATTTGGTCTGTCCCAAGAGGAAACATCCCACTTTCTCTGTCAGTGGAGGCTGGGGGGATCTCCCAGGGCCCTGCAGACTCCGCAATCAACTCCTCCGTAGCATTGATGACCTTCAGGACTTCTGTGGAGATGTTGCAGAGAGAAACAGCAGAACACTTCTGTTTGGTCCAATAACAGAAGGGGACAGAAGACAAGAACAGCACATTAACAACGACAAGGAAATCCTACAATATCCTGGCACCCATGATGAGGTCAGCTGTAATCACACACACACACTGTACAAACACACACACACACCACACACATTCATATATTCACACATACTACAAACACACACTATACATTAACTCACATATACCACACACATTCACATATATTCATTCACCCACACACATTCACACACACTACATACATAACACACATTCCACATATACTCACACACATTCACATACTACAAACACATACACCACACACATACTCACACACACATGCATTCTATACATTCCACATATACTCTCACACAGTCACACCACACACATTCTACACCATACACACACACATTCCACACCACACACACACACACTACAAACACATATACCATACAAACTCACACACACCACATACATTCTCACACGCACACCATACACCACACACACATACATACATCACACAATACACTCACACACCTGCAGAAACAATGGGACATAAAGGAAATCTACACAGGGATCTGGAGAGACAGCTCAGTGGTTAGGAGCACTGACTGCTCTTACAGAGGACATAGGTTCAAATCCCAGCAACATGGTGGCTTACAACTACCTATAAAGTTTTAGCTCTCTTCTGAAAATGTTCATACACATTAAATAGAATGAATCTTAACACACACACACACACACACACGTGTGTGCACAGCAGGGAACCCAAAGAAAGGCTGTGTGACTTGGCTTCAGTTTGGTGACTCAGTGAGTGACTCCTGGCCACAGGGATGGAGGGAGGAAGCAGAGCTTGAGCAAGAGCTCTCTGTGCTTTGTGTTTGTTATTGATTACTTTATTTCCTAGATGATATTGTATTTTCTCAATATCACTTCACTCATAACCATGTGAAATGGTATCTAAGGTGTGGTCCTGAGGGTGGCTCTCAGTATGAGGAGTTAGGAGACTTGGTGAGACTCTAGCTTTGTCTGCGATGGGACCTTAGCCAGGCTGCTCCTCAGTTCTAGAACATACTCTATCACACATACATGAGGGTACTGGCAACAGGCTCTTCTGAGGCTTGGCAGGCACTGTGTGCCAGTGCACATGGATCTCAGGCTAACCTCCTTTGCTTTCTTCTCTAAACAGGAAGTAACATATGCCAGCTTCCCTTGCAGCTAGGTCTGGTCCTGCAACAGATCGCTGAGCCGGAAGAGTAAGCCAACTACTTTCTGTAAAAGTTTTTTTTCTCTGTTTATTTTCAAGGTGTGTGTGTGTGTGTGTAGGTACATGTGTGTGTACAGGCGTGCAGAGCCCCATGGTTTCCACCTTGTGCACAGAGGCGGGGTCTCCCAGTCTCCCCACCTTGCTTGCTCTGGAGATCCCTTGTCTCCAGCTTCTGAAAGTTGTTTATGGGCATGTACACAGGTTCTGGGGACTCAGACTCCAGTCCTCGAACTTGCTGATACTGTGGCAAGAGTTTTAACCACTGAGCAATCTCCCAGTTCCAAGGCTTGCTCCTCGGAGTGGCTTCTGCCTCTGGTTGTCTCATTAGAGGAGGCTTCAGGCAACACCCGCCTCAACAAGGACCTCAGGGTTCAGTGTGAAGGGGCTGTGAATAAAAAGGAGCAATCCTGCTCTCCACGGCCTGCCTGGAAGTGGCCAGTTTACTTGGGTCTAGGGTAGGTGTGGGGGTAGGGAAGTTGAGATAACAGGACTTAACGGGCTATCCTTAGCGAGAGGAGCAAGACACCTGACCCATCAGCCAGAGCCACCAGGGGGCTTCCACAGCTAACCCTGCTCCTTGTGTGACTAGCCCTCCCTTATCTGGTGTAAACAGTCATGATGACCTTCCAAAAGTTTGCTATGAAGTTATAATTAGTGCTGCACAAGGCAGTTATTGATGGGGAGATGTAGACATTCAGAGGCAGCTGCTCAGGGAACCCCATTTTCAGCAGAAGTACAAAACTAAAGACTTCTTCAGTTTCTGTTGGACAGGACTCTGGAGCAATGAGCTGATCGAGACAACCAAGCAGTATTTGAGAGCCCAGAGAGGGTGATTCATCGAGGCCACCTACATTGCTCCAGGCATTAATTGTAAGATGGATCAAATGTGACTGTCATGGCGTCAGACAAGGGAGAGGCAAACATGCACAGGTGGTCAACTGATGAACTGAGGGACCAGGCCTAGGAGGTGCTCTCCTTTAAAAAAAATCAGGGTAGTTAGGAACTGAAGGACACTTGAAAGAGACAGAGAGATACAGACAGACAGACAGACAGACAGACAGACAGACAGACAGAGGAGAGCACCCCCAGCATCCTGAGGAGAAATGCACTTTCATTTTTTGGCACCAATATTTCTCAGCAGAAAATGGGACTTGGTTTCCACGAGACAGATTTTAGAACAGTCTAGTAAACATGTCCAGCCTGCGGCCTTCATCCAACATGCCTGATATTTTCATCCTATCTTTAAAGATGAAGGCACAGAGAGGGGACATGAGCCTAGAAATCTTGGTCCCCAAGGCCTGTACCCTTCCCACCACACCACCATTCTTGCATGCATGTGTAGAGATCCCTGGGCCCAGTGTCTGCAGAAAGGGATGCTTAAAGTCTCAGGGGCAGAGATGGAGAGGGGCTCACCACCCAGCAGTTAGGAACAGCTGCTGCTGAGGTCCAGCATCCAATCAGCGCTTCATACCTGCCTGCAACACCAGTCCCATGCAATCCAACAACCTCTTCTGGCTTCCATGGGTACCAGGCACATTTGTAGTGCACATACATACATGTAGTCACTCACGCAGACACATAAGAATTGATTTAGGAAAACCCCCGAGGGGCAAACAGGTCAGTGAGTAAAAGATGAATAGAAGGAGTTGAGAGGGACCCACCTATCACTCCACAGCTACTACCAACACATCTCAGTAGTAGCTTTTTGCCAAAGTCAGGGTGAGGCCAAGCCACACGACCCAGCAGAGAGCCACCCGGGGGTGCACTCCTGATCTGAGCCCACCAGAACTGGGTGGCACACACTCACCACAGTGAGAAAGAACACACACCGTAGCAGAACCCAGACCCATGGTCTGCCCATTGCTTTCTGTCCCAAACTACAGATGCTTCTAATTAGCAGAGCAACAGGCAAGGAAGCTGGTCCCCAAATGCCCGAATTTCACGGATTTATCTCCTTTTTAGAGGTAAGAAAAGACTCTCCATATGTCCCCACAGAGCTGACAGACATCTACAAAGAAAATAGTCCAAGTTGCTTCAGTTCTCATGAACATAAGGCCCTTGGTGGCACCTCTAAAACCCACCAAATAACTCCCCAATAGACTCACGCCTCTGAAGAGTGACTTCATGAAAGATGTACAGAGCTGTGTGAAGAAGTTGAGACATAAATAATAACAATAACAATAATAATAAATTAGCATATGTAGTAAGCAGCTACAACACACATATCAGAGATCAGAGGAGAGATGACCTCTAGGAAGGACTGAGGGATGTATGCATGTGTGCATCTGTATGGGTACACGTGTGTATACATGTGTATGTGTGTGCATGTGTGTGTATGTGTGTGCATATGTATGTGTGTGCATGTGAATGCATGCATGCATGTGTGTATGCAAGTGCATGTATCTGTGTGTATGCATGTGTGTGTGCGTGCATGCATATGTGTATGTGTTTGCATTTGTGTATCTATGTGTGTATATGTGTATATGTGTGTGCCTGTGTGTGTATGCAAGTGCATGTGTGTGTGTGTGTGTGTGTGTGTGTGTGTGTATGTAGACCAGAGACCAGAGTTCAACTTTAGCTGGAATTCCTCAAGAACTATTCAGTTTGTTCTTTTTAACAAATTAAAAAGATTTATTTTTAATCACGCATGTGGGTATGTATGTAAATAAGTTCAGGTGCCCATGGAACCCACATGAGGGCACCAGATCCCCTGGAGTTTGAATTACAGGCACTAGTGAGCCACCAACTGTGTGTGCTGGGAAGCAAACTCAGGCCCTTCACAAGAGCAGTACGCACATCATTCTCAACCCTGGGCTGTCTCCCTAGCTCCCAGTTCTTTCTTTGTTCGGTATCTCTTGCTGCCCTGAAGCCCACAGGCAGGCTATGCTGTCTGGCCAGGGAGCTTCAGAGATCTGCTTGTGCCCGCTTCCCCAGTGGTGGCATGAGAAGAATGTGCCACCACATCTGTTTGTGTGGGAACTAGGCATCAAATTCAGATCCCTGTGCTTCCTGGGTAGTGGCCAGTGTTGCTTGATTTATAATACCCCTGGAGGGCACCCCAGGACAAAGCCAGATGGAGGAGGCCAATGCCAGGGCTGTTACCTTTAACCCAGCTCTTCCCAGAAGGTACAGAGCAGACAGAAATTTTTTCCCCAGCACAGGAGTTGACTGTTGATCTGTTTTGCTTGTGTGTGATGGCTGCTCTCAGTCACCGGTGATTGATACCGATTGCTAAAATTTCTGCATCACTCACAGTAGCCAGACCACCACCAAGTTATATGCAGAAGGCCAGGGACACTTAAAAAATCACCCTCTGTATTCACGGTGTAAGGAGCTGGCCAGGCAGCCTGGGTGACCTTGCTACTTTTCAACCCAACTCTTCCTGGGTATTTTTGCCCAACCTTTGCTCTGCTCATCCCTGGCTTAGTTCCACCCACTTGGCCAGAGGTTCCCAGATGTCTGTCACCCGTCCTAACGACTTCCTGTCTAATCATCCTCATCTCAACTCAACAGCTTCCCCACAAAGACACACCACGTGCCTGGGTATCAGAGATCTCCCCCAACAGAACTTCAGTCCACTGACCAGGAGGCAGTTCTTTTTACCCACAATGCATCACAGCTTCTGCATCAGCCCACTGATTATTTGCTGAACAAATTGCACACGTGGGGACTAAATCCCCAACTTTGCACCCTCACTCCTCATAGGAGAAGTTGGCCATCTCCATTTTGTGGCTGCCTCCACCTGATGCTGGGCTCTGCGAGGGAGGCTGCCTGTTCATCTCTATCGTACTTTATGAGTATGTTTTTCTCCTGTGTTCCCTGAAAAAACAAGTGAAGCGTGGTTCAGATATCAATCACTTAAATCAAAACAAACAAACACACATTACAGGCTCTTGGTTCAGTGTGATGGCTTGCAGGTAAAGGGACTTGTTAAACCTGGTGACTCGAGTTTATTCCTTGGGACTCACACAATGGAAAGACAGAACTGACTCCTGCAAGTTTATTTCCATATGTGTGCCATGGCACATGCACAGACACACATGCACTCTCACACACATTCACATACATTCACATATGCACATACACACACATGTATACATACATGCCCACACATATACATTCAATACATATATACACTCATACATACATGCATGCATACTCACACACATATACACACTCACATGCTAAATATATACATACATACAAACTCATAAACACATACACTCACATACATACATATACACACATGCTCATACACACATACTCACATACATATACACACTCACACACATTCATATATACACTTGCATACACACATACAGACATATACACATACATGATCACACACATACGCATATATTTAATACATATATACATACACAAACACACTCACATACATACATATATAAACACATGCTTGTTTACACACACTCACATACTATATATATAATATACATACACACACTCATATACACACATACACTCATATACACATGCATACATACACACTTGTACAATAAATTCACATACTCAATTCATATATACATACATACACATTCTCATTCTCTTTCTCTCTCTCACACACACACATGTTAAAAAGCCCCACAGCATTCTTTTCCCAGTTAGGGGTGGGGAATGAGCAGGAATCATGAAATAACGTGAGTTATATTTTAATAAATCCCAGGCCCTACTTCAGGATCACTGCCTAACATTGTGTGTCAACATCTCATAAATTCAGTTGCTGTGACTTTAAGGCACATAAATGATGTCTTACTAAGCAGATCCTTTTCAGTCCTTCCTTAATTTTTCTAAACATCTCTAAACTATTTCTGAATTTTTTTCCATCAGATGATTTTGATGTTGGGAACCTTTTTGGGATGCTGACAGCTGGTTTGAGTTCCTGTTCTGAATTACATTAAACTTCTAACCTAATTTTGGAAGGAGTCATCTCTAAGCTGCCTCTCCTTCCAGCATACGGCCCCATTTCTTGGAGATCGTCAGTTTTCTTGCTAAGTTTTAACTTCACACTTTTCCTGTATTCGGATTCCAGTTGGAATTGGCCCCCTTCCCACCCTTCCATCCCCTGATCCTGTCTGAGAGTCATATATAATTTTTAGCTCACAGAAAGTTCATGGTGTCATTAGACACTCTTGAAACAGGGCTCTATGTGAGTCCCCAAGCCACCTGGGCCTGCTGGGTAGCTACATAAAGGCTGTGGTGTGGTTCATGAACGACCTCTGCTTTGGACAGGAAGGACTTGCCATCTGTATTCATCTGAGTTCAGAGTTGCCTTGTTTTTTTCCCCGTGCACTTCATGAGAAGACTCGCCATCTGCTCCTACCCAAGAGCTCAGTACTGCCCCAGAGCCCTTCCTATGTCTCCAAGGTGTTTTTCTCTCTCTCCCCAACTCCCCAGCCAATAACTCTTTCTACAAGCTTGAAACCTTCATTCCTCTCTCGGTGTCAGAAGACAAGGTGTTAGAGCTCTGTGGGGCTATGACCGTCTTATAAAAATAAAACACAACTACTTGTGATAATCAACAAAGGTGCTTCAAATTAAAAGGTTCCAGGATAACCGATATACAGACAGGTCTCTAGTGCAACTGTTCACTCACGTGGGCCTCCAGAGAACAGTTCTGTAAATTGATGTCCATGGTAACTTGTATCCTGACACATCTAGAGGCACAGAGTTCTGGAACCAGGGAGATCCAGAAGGCAGTGCTCTAGATGTGGGCACAGGAAGGCACATGTGGAGATTTGGCTACTGAAATATTTCCACCAGACTCAGGCCAGTCTCTGGCTCTTCACATCCCTTTCCAGGAGTGTGACATCTGAGAGGTAAGCTAGCCTAGAGCTGGAGAAGTCTGTGTACTACACTCTGAGGACTAGAGGTTGGAAGGCTGACCATTGGGTCTAAAGAACAAGATCAGCCACCTAAAGAAGAAAAATGGCACCTATGCACAACTAGAAACATGGCCTTTTTGCATAACTAATTGCCTTGAGGTTTTAGGACAAACTTACAAGACAGGGGTCTCTGAGATCATTCTGGAACAATTCCTAAGTCATCTCTGGTCCACTTATATCAAGTCAAAGTGAACCATTCAGGCTAACTGAGGGGTAAATCTGCCTATGGCCAGGGTCTGACTCCAACAAGGAGAAAAAAAATGCTTCTAACGGGGTTCTACTACTGTTGGGCAAGAACTGGAAACCCCACATTCTAGAGAAAAAGTTGCATTAAAGTCACCAAACTGGCTCTAGTATTGCATGTCAGCTCCTAGGAAGCAGGGACACCTCCCACCCCCCACCCCCTGTGTATATGTTAGATAAGCTGGTAGTGGCTGGATCATGGGAGATGTCCTAGCTACTCTGACCTTAAAGATGGAAACTTGGGTTCAGTCCCGTGCAGTGTCCCCCCCCTCAACATTCTGCACAGTATGAAGGGTACCAGCTGTGGACACAGATTCGCGTCTGCACGCCGCAAGGCATTGAACTCGTTGTACTCGGCACCAGCAGATGGACAGGATTTTGTGACGTTGATTTTCCTGGAGCTTGTTACAGGCTGTATGCTAATTAACATTTGCTGGGCTCCTGCTGCTCTCGTAGCTTACACTGCATAATTCAAGCCTCACAATTCTGAAAGGCTACAGTATGATTAGCCCCCTTCTACACTTGAGGGCAAGATGTGTTTAATCCAATCAACAATAAAAACCTAGGGGCCAAGGAAGAAATGAGACAGACAGACAAGCAGGCAGACAGACAGGCTTGTTGGCATGCTAAGAACAAGCGTGCCTTGAGAGCAGGCTCGCTGAATAGGGACAGGACTAGAGGGTCCAGGAAGGGCCAGGAGCCGTGAGGAGACCAGTGTGGGTATGAAGGCAAGAAAGGACAATGGTTTTTGTGAGCAGCAGTAAGAGTTAAGACGTCAGCCTAAGTCCAGAGTTTGCAAAACATCGGAACAAAATAAATGCTTAAAGCCTAAAACCCATCTCTGTATTGTGACATCTCTCTGCTTGATAATGTCAACCTGTAATTCTGTATTTCTGCTTCCCAGTCTTCTGCCTGCTTTGGTGAGGGTTGGGGATGTAGTCTTTGTTGTTTTTAGACATTGATTCCCCCCCCCCTTAGGAAGAATGATACCTGGTTGAGTCTTCATGAACTTGCATTAAACTGGGGGACGGAATTGAACTCTGAGGAACTGACACACGGGAGTCTACGTCAGGCTAAGCATGAGTGTGGGAGGGTCTTGCTGTTTCCCCCGCGATTCTTCCTCCTGCACACTATTCCTGGTGTGCACCCAGCAGACAGGTGGGTGTGCTTAGAGGAGGTGATCCCCACTGGCTGGTGAAAGTGGTAGCACATGTCTTACCCCAGCATGCCTTGCCGCTGGTCCAGCACGAGTTTTTCTAAGAGATTTGGGACCACTAGGCAGCAAAGCCAACAGGCTGTGGAGCCAATGTTAGACAGATGTCACATGATAGTCTTCACTTCCCCCAGGGCCTATGCTGACCGCTGTTAGACAAATGTCACGTGTCATCATAGTGGACTTTTCTTCCCTACGGCACTGGTTCTGCTGGATCAGCTGCGTAGCAGTATGGGAGCTCCTTCTCTCTCCCCCCCCCCACATACACACACACACACACACACACACACACACACACACACACAGGTCAGCAGGAACCATGGTGTGACCTTGGAATGGGGAGAAGGCCTGAGAATCAAGTCTCTGTTAGAACCATCTCTCAACTGTGAAACACAACCTTTAGTGAATGTAATTGCAATTAACAAGAGCCAGAGGTGCTGGGGATGAAGTCCTTCTGTTGGAGCTAATGAAGAGGTGGCTAGTTACAAAGACAGTAGCTAATGATTCCAGGTCAAGGTTTGTAATCCATCCTCAGCTCTTACACTAGCTGCAGGTCTTGATAACCCAGACTCAGTTTCCCTAGCTGAATAATCTGAAACTATATCAAAGGGTTATTTTAATGAGCTTGTCTGTCATCTATCTATCTATTATCTATCTATCTATCATCTATTAATCTATCATCTATCTATCTACTACCATCTATTTATCATCTATCTATCATCTATTTATCTATCATCTATCTATCTGTCATCTATCTATCTATCATCTATTTATCTATCATCTATTTATCTATCATCTATCTATTTACTACCATCTATCTATCTATCATCTATCTATCTACCAACCACCTACCAATCTATCTCCTATTATCAATCAATTTGTCATCTATCATCTAATACATATATATATATGTCTATCATTTACCTATATACCTAACATCTACCTACCATATATCTGTCCATTGCTTAATTTCTCCCATCTATCATTTATCTACCATCAATCTATCTGTTATCCACCCACCTACCCACCATCTCTCCATCTACAACACGTCGAGGAGTCATTCAGCTTCTCACTCTCTTCCCTTTGCTGGTGGCAGACAGGTATACACAGCATAAACATGACTTGAGAAGCTGTGGAGAGAAAGCTGGCATGGTGGGCGGAGGCAGGGAGGGGAGGCATCTGGGACCCCTCTCTGCTGGGGGTTGGCATGTCTTTCATGCTGTTCAAACCCTGTACCTGGGAGCTCAGGGGTTTGCTTGTAAGGAAGGGTCTGTAAGGAAGGGAAGGACTGTGGGGCTACAGATTCAATGTTTTGCAATCCTGAAAGCAGGCCTGACCTGTTAGAAACACTGGGATCCCTGTAAAGTTGGGTTGAAAGGGAATCTCAGGCTGAAATAAACAAACTGAAAGTAATCCAGCCGAAGAAACCGATGGCCACTTTCAACACGAAGCTTCTGTATGGGTCACTAAGGTCTTTCCACTGCTTTCAGAGGGGTTAGGTGCATAATCCCAAGCCATGGGCAAAAGGGGAGGAGTCAGATAAGAATGTGGGAAACAGGGAAGGCCTGGTATGGAAGACTCAGAGACAAGGGACCACAGGAGACATGATGGGACAACGTCCAAGGACAGTGAGTTTCCTTCCTTGATTGTCCCTGGGAATGAATGAGGAAGTTCTTTTCTCCCAAGTATTTGGGCTGAGCATTGAGGGGGGAAGCTTTCTGAGGCTCAGGGTGTGTCTGCACCCCCCACCCCTGGCTGCTACAGTGAGCATCACTGTCTGCAGGTGTCTCCTGGCCCTTACCTTCTTCAGCTCCTCCTGGACACCCTGGTTGTTCTCCTCAGAAGAGAGGCTTCCCTTCTGGGTCTTAGGTTCGGTCTTGGACTCAGACTCCTGGTCCTCCCCAGAAGAAGTCTCCTTCTCACTCATTTTCATGGCTAACTCGTACAGTCTGTTTCTCAGCTTCTCCTCTGCAGAGTCTGTGCTGGACCGGGAATTCTGAGCCCCATTGCTGATGTCAGTCTCTGACACATTGTCTGACACCTGTAGGGAGCCAGAACCAGGAGATAAGGACCTTTATCTCTGGAATAAAGGAATCTCAGTGCCGAGTGGGCTGCAGCTGTCCCTAGTAGCCTCCAAGGAAGGAAGCCCAGGGTAAGAGCAAGTCCACTTTACCTTGGCTGTGTTTTATGCATTGAACACTTGGTTTAGGTAGACGAGCTTCAGGCTTAGAATAGTGTTTGAATTGTGTTTTTGTGTATGTGGGTGGGTGGTACATGAACCAGAAAGACCAGACCTTGGTTAATGCTCCACAGTGTCTTAGTCACTGTTTACTGCTGTGAATAGACACCATGACCTCAGCAACTCTTACAAAGAATGCATTTAATTGGGGGCTTTTAAAAAATAGTTTTAGAGGCTTAATCTATATATCATCATGGCAGGAAGATGGCAGCTAGAGATAGAGATAGAGAGATAGAACAATAAAGATAGAGAGATAGAGATAGAGATATAGAGATAGAGATAGAGAGATAGAGATAGAGATATAGAGATAGAGATAGAGAGATAGAGATAGAGATAGAAAGGATGAATGAGTGAGGCTGAGTAGGCTTTTGAAACCTTAAAGCCCACCCCCAGTGACATACTTCCTGCAATGAAGTATGCAGGAAGTATTTCAACAAGGCCACACCTCTTAATCCTTCTAATCCTTTCAAACAGTGCCACTCCCTGGTGACTATGCATTCAAATGCATTAGTCCACAGGGCCATTCTCATTCAAATCACCCCACTTAGTCATAACCCACTTTGTTTGCTTGCCTTTGAGACAGGATCTCTCACTTGCCTGGAGCCCCGCATGCCTGAATACTTTACTCCCTTCCCTGAGAGTAAGGCTTTGGCTCTGAGATTTAAAATTCCCAGCCTGTGTACTTCGGCCCTGGGTACTGCTGACTGCCTCCCTGGATCCACTTCTTACTTCTGTGGAGTTCATTAAGTAGGCAAGCCTCAGAAATTTGTCTGTTTTTCCAGCACCAGGATTCCAGGCATGCACCTGACATCCATCCATCCATCCATCCATCCATCCATCATCCATCCATCCATCCATCCATCATCCATCCATCCATCCATCCATCATCCATCCATCCATCATCCATCCATCCATCCATCCATCCATCATCCATCCATCCATCCATCCATCATCCATCATCCATCCATCCATCCATCCATCCATCATCTATCCATCCATCATCCATCATCCATCCATCCATCCATCATCCATCCATCCATCATCCATCCATCCATCCATCCATCCATCCATCCATCCATCCATCCATCATCCATCCATCCATCCATCCATCCATCATCCATCCATCCATCCATCCATCCATCCATCCATCCATCATCCATCCATCCATTCATCCATCCATCATCCATCCATCCATCCATCCATCCATCATCCATCCATCCATCCATCCATCTATCTATCTATCTATCTATCTACCTATCTATCTAAGACTCCTGAGGTTGAACTTATATTCTTGTACTGTAAGACAAGCATGTTACCTGCTGACCCATCTCCCCACCCCCAAATTCATTCTTCATCCTTAGATTTCTTATGTTCCCACAAGTGCAGCCCTTGGGCGGGGAACGCCTGTCCAGGCCTCCCACCAGCAGCTTGCTAACAGGAGCTTAAAGCCCCCCTCATGGATCCAAGCTACCTTTGGGTACAGAGTGAACGGTGTGTAAGGGAGCTGTGCAGGGATCCCACACATCCCATAGAGAGACAGAAGGCATCCCTGTGGGAGTGGTACTTGAGCGGGGACTTCAAGTGTTACAGTCACCCAGCTCAAAATAAAAAAGGCCAGATCATACCACCATTCCAGATATAATGGGTCCTTGTGTGTGTGTGAGCCACACTGTGTGATACCCTAATAATTACAGCCCTCGTGAGTCAACAACCACACCTCCTGATCCTGCTTTATTCGGCAATTACATGCTAAGCTTCTCCTATGAATGTGACTCTTACAGGAGGCTGTGGTAATTGTTAGGTTCTCAAAAGGGTCCACAATTACTCCCCTGCTTTCTGGCTTAGACCGAGCCCAGAACCAGGATGACCCATGGCACAAAAAGGTTTAAGAAGAGGGCGATTCAGTGGGAACTCTAACTTTGTAGACATGTTCTCCGTCATCCTTTTGTTCTGAAAGGTGAGTATGGAAAATCTTACACCTGCTTTTCCAGGTGTCCAGTCACATCTGCTTTACCAGGACCCCATTTACTCATTTTCAGAAACACCCCATCTCATTTTTATCTTCTTATTAGTAGATTTTAATTTTTTATGTTTCTATAAACAATATAGAAAATAAAGAAATATTTATCAGTTACTAAATACACAAAGATTAGTAGCTGCTCCTACGGCAAGGTCTTTTTTTTTTTACATGTATGTATGTGTGTATGTATGTATGTATGTGTGTGTATGTGTGTATATATATATGTATGTGTGTGTATGTATGTACGTGTCTGCATATGTATGTATTTATGTTTTATGTGTATGTGTAGGCGTGTGAACTTTTACATGCCTCAGCACAGATGTGGAGATCAGAGGACCCCTGTGGCAGTTGGTTTCCGCCTTGGACATGTAGGTCATGGGGATGCAACTCCGGTCATCAGGTTTGCGGCAAGCCCCTTTATCTGCTGAGCTATCAGGTTGGTCCAACGTTCTTCACACATTTTCAGAGAATAATTAGAACTTAGAATGCTGGATGGAACCAAATTTACCTCCAAGAAAACATCTTTACTAATGAGTATAACCAATAAACCACCACAGGGCACTAAAATAGCAGCATCTGTAACACTCAAGTTCCCATTACTGCAAATGCACCAGCCATGTTAAAGTGGTGTTTGGCTAGCGGCCCTCACAACCTTGCCAAATCTTCTTCCAAAGCTGTGTAGGCAGACCCACAAAGGGATGGCACTCTACTGCCAAAGAACAACAAAAATCAGCTTGTTGCCAGTAAAAAAAAAGGAGAATTTTCCATTAAAAAAAAATAAAAAGCTCCATGGGAATAGACAGAAAAAAAAAAAAAAAAAAAAAAAAAAAAAAAGAACTGGGTAGATCCAGCCAGTCTCTTCCTTCCAAGTATATAATTTTTGTTCTCTTCTCTGCAGCACTTTATAAATGTCAGATAAATGGACACCACAAAACAAAATAAGCAGCAACCAGACAAGCAGAACACATAGCTGAGTCTCGTGCTTTATCATCTGAGAATAAGTCTTACTTTCAGTTCCCCAACATAGAAATTAATTATGTGCCCAGTGTGTGTCTATGTGTGGGTATGTGATTGTGAGTGCAGTGCCTGCAGAGGCCAGAAGAGGGCATCGGATTCAGTGGAGCTAGGGTATAGGCAGTTGTGAGCTGGTATGTGGGCACTGCAAAAGGAATTCGTCCTGTGCAAGAGCAGTAAGGACTTAACTCTCCAGGCCTGCGTCAAAGCATCTTCAAAACTGATGTTGAAGTCAGCAAGTTAGAATACAAATGGAATTCAGTTCTTACAGACAGGAGTCTAGAAAACCATCTGCAACAAATGTCAAGCCAACTCAAAATTAAGAAATATATTAATACACCAATAGATTTTAGGAGAAAACTTGGCCAGGCATGAGGCTCACACTTAGAATCAGCACTTGGGAGCCCGAAGCTGAGGGACTTGTAAGTTAAGGTCAGCCTGGGCCACTTGGTTCTGGGCCATCTGGGCTCCACAGTGAGAAGACTCTGTCTTATGAAACCAAATCAAACCAACGCCCCATTCCTGATTTACATCATTTGGGGCTAGGAAAGGCTTCTTCATTTTGGTAAGAGATGCTGAACTGGAAGCAAGCAGCAGACCTGACTGTGGACCACTGGAGCAGGTCACCAAGGAAGAAAGCCCTGATGTGACTTCACAGCTAGCCCAGGCTGTTGCCACTGCGAGAAGGCAGGAGAGAGGAGGGACTGTAAAGTTGGAAGGGAAAAGACCAGAGTGTTGCTGTGCTGAGCCAATGGTTCGCAATCCAGCTACTCAGACAGTTAATTTAAGGCCAACTGGGCACCTTAAAGAGATTCTGTCTCCAAAGAAGATCCTCAGAGGAAGAGGAGGAGGGAGGCTCTGTGGCAGAGCACTAGCTAAGACCCATGAGTTCATTATTTGCAGATAATTAGAATAGCTAAGAATGCCACATGAAAGACTAGCAGAATTAACAAAAGGTCCATCAGAGCACTAGGTTATACAGTATACACAAAGTCAGGGCCGGTCTATAGGTGCTGATCGGAACATGTGACAGACGAATAAACTCTCACTTACAGCATCATTAAAATGTAAATTAAAAATTACTTAACAGGAAAAGCACGAGAGCGTTTGAACAAAAGTCTAAAACCTGTACAAGTGCTGGACAATCCTGGATGGAAAAGCTCAGTTTTACAAAGACACAAATTATTCCTAAGTATATGCATACATTCAGTACAACCCAACTCGACTTGTGTTTTTTGCAAATTGAACAGATTTTAAGAGAGCAATTATATGAGTAAAGATTTGAGAGATGCCAAGAGAGTTTTAGAAAATGATGTAAGTATCAACCAAAGTAACAAGGGTAGGGAGGGGGGAAGGAGGGAAGGGAAGAAGGAGTGGGGGAGGGGAGGGGGTGAAGGGGTGGGGACAGGAGGGAAGCAGGGATAGAGTAGGGGACAGGAGAAGGAGGGGGAGGGGAGTAGGAATGGGGGAAGGGAGGTAAGAAAGGATGGGGAGGAGAGGGAAGAGGGGATGGGGGAGGGTAAGTTCACCAGACAGTAACATGTACTGTAAAGAATTTATAATGAAAACTGTAAGATCTTTACCGGAAGGAAACAAAGCACAGACACATGGCAACAAAATAAACTTCCCGTGTAAAAAAGGCATCTGATGTCAGCTGATACACGGTGGATGACTTATTAATGGTTTAGAAACAAATAACTCGGAGTGGGGGTGGGGCAGCTAGCTTTTACCTCACACCCAGACAAGCAAAGCCTACGTGGTTCTCGACGGAAAATACAAACCTGCAAAGCATGGTGAAGAAGTGTAAGCTTGAGAATTAATGTCACTGAATAATAAAAATTATAAAGGAGACAATTAGCAGGGTCTTGTGTATCCCAGGCTAGCCTTGAACTCAACTCACTATGTAGCTGAGGATGACCTCATACACCTGAGCCTCCTGCCTCTACTTACCAAGTGCTGGGATTGCAGATGTGTGCCACTATGCCTGGCTTATGTGGTGCTGGGAATGGAGCCCTGTTCCTTAAGATAGCCAAGTGAAGTTATGTTCCAAACCCCACCTAACCATTGCTATTAAGAAAGAAGTTTATATGTAAAATGTATGTAAGCCTGGCATGGTGGCACATGCCTTTACTCTCCGCATTTGAGAGGCAGAGGCAGGAGGATATCTGTGAGTTTGAAGCCAGCCTGGTCTACACAGTGAGTTCCAGGCCAGGCATGGCTCAAAACCAAAACATAAAAGATAAACAGGCAAGAGAGGTGACAGGTAAAACACAGTATCCCTTTCATAGGAGAAAAATGGGAACAGTTTTAAAACCAGGGAAGAAACCTTCTCAGTGAAAACCATGCAAATGTTAACTAAAAAAGTTTTGGGTATTTTTGTTTTTGTTTTTTTTCCTCACATGGAATCGGCATGAATTGAGCTGGCTGCCAATGACATCGTTGACAAGCACGGAATGCGCGAAATGCACGCAGACGGCGCTCGTGCATATGTTAATAGCTATTGACAGCCCTTTAAAGTTTGCACTGCGACACTCTGTGGGCCTGTCTGCAGCCTGGAAGCAGGGATGATATCTTTACACACCCGTCACCTCGGGACAAGGATGAGCCAGTGGCACTCGGTTTGTCACCAGCACTGTAGCGTTAGAATTGACTGTGACTGGCATTGACACGAAGACTGCATTTGGGGACTGCAGAGATGTGCAGAGATTAAGAGCACACCCTATCGTTGAAGAGGACATGAATCTGGTCCTCAACATCCATGTCTGGCCACTGCACTCACATGTATAAACCCCACTCCACATGTACCTAATTCAATATGGTAATTAAGAAAATAATCTTTCCAAAAGACGTCTAATGTGTGTTGCTGTTTTAAATGTGTATGTGGGGGGGGGGCAGGGTCTCCCACAGGCCTGAAGCTTGCTAGCATTCTGGCAAGTGAGCCCAGTGATGTGTCTCTGCCCCATTAGCATGGGGGATTACAAACCCTCACCACCACGCCTGGGTTTTTACACATGTTCTGGGATGAGACCTGGGCCCACAGCAAGTCCTTTACCCACTAAGCTCTCTCCCCAGACCTTGCTTTTACATTTTCTCCGTTTGCCTGCATTCTGGTGAGCTGACACCCTGCTCTTGGTACGCTGTCCTCCTGAAAGCTTTTGCACTTGGGATGCCCAGGCGGCTGTGGGCCAACCTCTCTGTATCACTTCTAGTTGAGAGTCAGAGAGAGGTGGAAGAAGATGGACCAACGCCAGACACAGACAGAGTTACAGTCTTAAGTCTACTGCACGCATACAAACACACAAAGACAGCCGTACTAGATACTTCTATGTCAGCTCGACACACGCAAAAGTCAACTGAAAATGGGAACCTCAATTGAGAAAAGTCGAGTGGTGGGGGAGGGCCCAGCCATTGTGGGTGGGGCCATCCCTGGGCTGGTGATCCTGGGTTCTAAAGAAAGCAGGCTGAGCAAGACATCCCTCCTCGGCCTCTGCCTCAGCTCCTGCCTCCAGGTTCCTGCTTAGGTTCCTGTCCTGACTTCCTTTGATGGAAGTGTGAGCTGAATAAACCCTTTCCTCCCCAGCTTTCTTTTGGTCATGATGGTTCATCACGGCACTAGAAACCCAAACTAAGAAAATAACCCTCATATAAAATACACCTTCAGTCGTTGGTGGGATGGGGGGAGATAACACTGAGTTAGTTTGTTCATTTTTAGTTTATTTTAAATTATTTGTGACTCTTTTGTCTGTATGGGCAACTAGGTGTGTGTGCATGAGCCCTCAGTGCCCAGAAAGAGGATGTCAGATCTTTTGGAACTGGAGTTACAAGAACCCGCGCATTGCCTGATGTGTGTGCCCTTTAAGGGCAGCAAGTGTTATTAACTGGTGAGCCATATCTTCAGCCTTGTCTGTTTTCTGTGTGTGTGTCTTATTATGTAGTTTAGGCTAGACCCAAACTCGCTATGTAGTCTGGGCTAGCCTCTAATACATTATCCTCCTGCCTCTGGAGTACTTGGATCATTGGCATATGCTACCATGCCTGGCAGAAAATGCCATATATATATATACATATACATATATTACAATATTTATAAAAACATAAATATTTAATGTGTATATTACAGTAGGCCATTTGCATTGTCTTATGTTAATTTATTTATATTTTTCTGAAGTAATGGTTTAAATATGTAATTTTTATTTTATTCCAACCTAGGGTGTGTGTGTTTGGGAGGAGGCAGAGATGAGAACTACCCTATGAAAGTGAAGGTTTGAACACCCAGACAGCATAGCAGCATCGCCACCTAGTGGGAATAAGAGGGTACTGCTACTTGCTCAAGGTCCTTCCCAGGAAGGAGACAGGCACCTTCTGGCTGACCGCTGGCTCCCTCCTACCTAGTGCTGTTCTGGTCACCCAGAACAGTGGCTTTATTTTGTCAACTTGACGCAGGCTAGAGTCATCTGGGAAGAGGGAATCTCCGCTGGAAAAATCCCTCTCTAGATTGCCCTGTGGACAAGGCTAAGGTGCATTGTTCGGGGTGGGCCCAGCTCACTGTGCCAGTCCTGGGCTAGTGGTCCTAGGTTGCATGAGAAAGCAGGCCATGAGGAGCAAGTCAGCAAGCAGCACCCATCCATGGCCTCTGCCTCAGTCCCTGACTCTACATTCCTTCCGTCTGAGCTCCGGCCACAGCTTTCCTTACTGACTTGTAAGCGACACCCCCCCCCCCCCAAACTGCTTTTGGTCATGGTGTTTTATCACAGTAACACAAGGCCTGATTATGACAGGTGCTGCTCAAAGGCTGATCCTACACACGAGTCTGAAGCCTCTTTGTAGCCAATAGGAAGCCTCGGGCACCCGTTTAGAATCATGTCATGATTAGGAATCCTCCTTGGATATACATCTTGCCTTAACCGTTAAAAACATTAATAATTGACTAGTTTTTGTATGTGTGCATGGCTGTGTATATGAAGGTGTCTGTGTGTGTGTGTTGAAATGTAGAGGCCAGAGATTAGCCTCAGATGGGCATCCACCTTTTTTTTTTTTTTTTTTATGAGACAAGGTCTCACTGGCCTGGAGCTCACTGAGTAGGCTATGCTGGCCACGTGGTGTCTGTGAGAAGTCCCCTGTCTCTGTCTTCCCAGCACTGGAACAGCAAGTGTGTGTCACTAGGCTTGGCTGTTTCTGTAGGTGGTGACTGAACCCAGGTCTTCAAGCTTACATAGTGAGGCCTTTTCCAACTGAGCCTTCCCTCCAGCCCTGCCCTGGCCCTTCCCCGTGTCCCCTTTCTCTTTGTTCTGCCCACGGTGAACTGAAGAAGCCCCTACCATCTGCTCCTGCCATCATGTTCTGGTCAAGTTCAAGAGACACAGCACCCACACCAAGCCTCCAGAGACACGAGCCCAAGTGACAGCTCAGGCCATGGTTTTGTCAGTGATCACAGTGACAAGAAAGTCTAATACAAGGACACAGAGCCACTGAAAGTTGATGTGACCTGGCCCCGGTCACTCGGCTGCTTGGCAGCAAGAGTAATAGAATCTTAGACAGCAGAGACCAAACCCAGCTCTCCAGGGCACCGCACGCGGAAAGGGCTGTTCTGCCTTCGAACTGTGTGCGTTTGCAGGTTTCTTTACCTGAGTTGTGTGAAGACTCTGCAGATGGGCACCAGGCCAAGGCAGCCCCCTGTTGAACTCCTCCGGGCCCACTCGGGCCCTTCTCCACCTCCTGGCCCGGCGGTCTGCCGTGTGGAGGGTCTCCTCTGGGTCACTACTGTCGGAAGTCTCTCCGCCAGCTGCCTGAGGGTTGAAATTGACATCCAGCCCCCCCTGGAGGTGCATCTTCTCTGCCGAGGGGTTCTTCTTGGGGGCCTTCCTCTGCAGCCAAGACAGTTTAGCCCGGCAGCTAGCTTCCCGAGATGAGCAAGTGGAGGATGTCTCTGAATCCGAGCACATGGCCTCAGGGTTTGAGGGAGACGTGGCTAAGGGACCTTGGCCGGAACTCTGCGCCTGCGCAGGCTGAGGCGGGGGTTGGGTGAGCCTGCCCTGTGATGGTGGGCACAGCTTACTCAGGGCTTCGCTGTAATCAAAGTCTTCCTCACTGTCGGAACCTATCTCGTCATAGGCAGACGCCACACTGGACGCCACCTCCAGGGCCTGAAAGGTCCCACTCTTGGGTTTGGCCAGCAGGCGGGTTGGGGGCTGCCTACGACCGTCCTTCAAGGTCATCCAGTTCCCGTCGGGGCTCTGCAAAACTGGGGCCAGATCTGTGGGGTAGAGGTGAGGAAGAAACCAGAGAGGTCCATTATTACTGTTAGGGGTAGCCTCCTCCACCTGGGGACAGGTCTCACAGTGGAGAGAACAGAGGACACCAAGGCATGAAGCCCGGAAGCCATGCAGCAGCGGGAGATCCTCAGGTTCCCACTCCGCTTAGTGGTGACAAAGAACAGTTAGCGCCTCTCTTGTTATGAGGATGACAGCAGGGACAGCTCATACAGGGTAGCACCATGCTTTTTTAGAGCAGATATGTTTGTATGTGTGTGAGTGTATGTGTG
Organism: Micromys minutus; assembly: GCF_963924665.1. Classification (NCBI taxonomy): domain Eukaryota; kingdom Metazoa; phylum Chordata; class Mammalia; order Rodentia; family Muridae; genus Micromys; species Micromys minutus. The sequence goes on along the minus strand of NC_137956.1, from coordinate 49,232,501 downwards.
AGTGTGTATGTGTGAGCATATGAGTGTGTGTATGTGTATACATATGTGTTATATGTTTGTATGTCTGAGTGTATGCATATATGTGTGTGAATGTATGTGAGCGTATGTATGAGTGTGTATGTGTATGAGTGTGATTTTTATGTGAGTGTAAGTGTGTATATGTATGTGTGAGTATGAATGTATGTGAATGTGTATGTGTGAGTGTATGTGTGTGAGCGTATGCATGCTTGTGTGTGTATATTCATGTGCCCTGTAGTTATTATTGGAATTGTCCTAAGTCACTTTTCCTCTTACTCTTTGAGGAAGGGTCTCTCAGTCCGATATACTAGTCTCCCTAACCAGTTTGTTCTGGGAACCCCCGACTCTGCCTCCTGAGGTTAGAATTACAGGCGGCTGCCATACACACCCAGCATGCATAGGCACATTCACACAAAGCACCAAAATAATAAATAATGTTTGAAAAAGATCCAGGGCTAAGTCCTGGCTACCAGCAGAAGGCCTCGGGTCAGATAGAAACTCAGCCTGTTTACTGGGAAGCTTCCCATAGCCAAAGAGAGAGAGACAGAGGAGGAGCCTTCCTAGACACAGCTTCTACCTCCATGTTGGGTCAGGAAGTATGGTGCTGGTATTATAGTATACAATATACACAGGAATGAGATTCAACTGGCTGAGACTCAGAGGAGAGAAGAAATGGGAGACAGAGAGAAGTGAGAGGAGAGGGGAAGGAAGAGAAAGAAGAGGTAGGAAAGTGAGAGGAAAATGAAAGAAGCTAGGGATATGAGAGAAGTGGGGGATGTGGGAGAAGCTGGGAATGTGGGAGAAGCTGGAAATGTGGGAGAAGCTGGGAATGTGGGAGAAGCTGGGGATACTGGAGAAGCTGGGGATGTGGGGGATATGGGAGAAAAGGGGAAGGGGGCATCTGGGTATTTGGATGATGAATCTAGGGATAAAAGACACTTAACAGAAACCCTGAAACCACAGACAGAACACTGTCACTGCTGAGTGTTGTGTGCACAGTCTTCACCTGTCAGGCTCCACAAGAGGGTTAACAAGAAAGTGACCTCTCATGGAAAATCTTTAGATTGACAGATAGTTGACATTTCTGGTTCTTCGCACAGGGTGAATTTTGCTCATAGACTGTTGGTTAGTTATAGAAAGGAAGTGACAGCTCGTCTTCAAAGGCTTATTCCTAGGGTGGCCACTTTGTGGTTAAGCATTTTTGCTATTCAGGGAAGGGATCTGGGTCTGGTCCACAACAGTTTGTGAATACCATTAACAGCTGCTGCACGTAACAACATATAGGCCCATGTATACTGTACACATGTGTTTACTAGGTGAGGAAGAGACCTCCAAGTGTAGGGCTTCGTGGCCCCTGGCTTCGATTTTCATGGTCACAGCTGTGGCGTGAGAGCTTAGAAAAGTAGCTGAGCTAATGTGAGTTCTAGCCCCTAAGGGAGAGGCAGAACATTCTAGAACAACCAGGAAGGCCATAGGCACAATCGAACCACAGTGCCATCCTAAGATGTACTGAGATAGACAACTTTTCACTGACACACACACACACACACACACACACACACACACACACACACGCACACACGCACACACACCATCACCCCCGACAATAAATCCATTACTTGTCCCGTCCAGCCCGTCCATGCTCCTCCAGCTGGGCAGCGCAGACTCCTCCAGCAGACGCTGGGCACGGTTCTTGGGCTGCCTTGGTGCTGCAGCCTCTGCTGAGCAGGTCTTCAGAGCGTCTTCAGTAGTGAAGGAGAACACAGACTGGGACCGCTGTGGAAAGAGGGAGGTGTGAGCTTTCAACACAGCCCCAGGCCGAGGGTCCTCAGCTCGGAGTGAACATGGCCCAGCAAGGAGAGGATGCTTCACGCCAAAGCTCTATCCCCCAGCAAGGCCAGTAGGCTTAGGAGGGAAAAGAACATTTCATTTAGCCACAGAAAGCACCCACGAGAACGGGTACCAGGATCCTTGAGCACGGCATCTCCCCGCCTGGCTGCTGCATCGCGCCCTCTCCCGTCTCAGGGACAAGTGCTCTTTTTGCCTGTCACACCACAGGGGAGCCGAGGAGACAGGAGTCTCTCAGAGATATGTAACCAAGTGTGGCAGGGTCTGAAGCTGAATACAGGAGTCATTGTCCCCGGGGCTGGGATTCCTGCCACAGCCTCGGCGGTAATCTGGAAGCTCCTTCTTCCTGTGTGCTCAATGTGCACTTCAGGGTGCCTGACAGCTCGGGAGAAAGTTCAGTCAGAGAAAAGCATGAAAACCCACGTCAGCCCCACAGAACCCACATAAACGCTAGTGGGGCCAAGTGTGGTGGTGCGCACCTTTTATGCTAGCACCCAGAGGCAGAGATATGCAGGTCCCTGGGGCTAGCAGGCTAGTAAAGGAATCTGTCTCCAAAAAAAAAAAAAAAAAAAATGCAATGTGGACAGCTTCTGAGGCATGACACCCGGGGCAGTTCTCATACAACCTGCACACGGTCATGCATCTAAACACACGCTCACATGCATGTACACACGCACAAGTGTTTGGAACAGAACAGACAGCAAAACTCAGCAAGGGGTGGGAGGGTGTCAAGTTGTCTTCTGTCCTCAACAGGAAGGAGGCCCCAGTCACTGTAATGAAAACTGCTGCCAGCAGGTGGCACTGCAGCAGGGTCTTAACCTGTGGGGCCTTGTGTGCTTGCTAGCAGGTGTTGGGGTTACTTCAGTACCCCTCTTTCTTACTAGTCTGATTCCTTCTTTCCCACCTGTGGCCTCTGCTTTTTTCTTCTTCCAGTTTTTACCCATACAAGCACCTAAGGGAGAGGCAAGGATGGGCCCAGTTGGAGGAGCTAGATTAGAGAGAACGTGGGGGGCCTCGCTCGCTCTATGAGACCTGGGAGATGGAAGATCTGAAGGAACGCTGCTCTTTACTCTGTAGGCCAACAAGGGGTCAAAGTCAGCTCTTCCTGCGTCGGGACCTTGGGGGATTTAACTATTCAAAGGGTCTCAGTTCTGCACTGGGGTGAGCAAGCCTCTGTGCACCGGGCAAGATCGCTGTTGTCTCGATAGTGCAAAGACCTGGACATAGCAGGGCACACTCAATCCCAGCATTGCTGAGGAGAAAACCAAAGGGTCCTGGGGTTGGCAGCTGGCTTGGCTGAATTGGTGAATTTCAGGCCAGAGGAAGACCCCATCTCAAAAAGACAATCTAAGTTGACTGTGCTTGACACCCGGGTTGACCTCTGGCCTCTACACATACATCTGCACACAGGTACACACACACACACACACACACACACACACACACACATTCATACCTACACACAGGTACAAACACATGTACACCCTTCACACAGGTATGCACATTCACGTGCACACCTGCACATTTGTATACCTGCACATACACACCTGTACACACACATGTACACTGCACACAGGTATACACACGTACACACACACACCTGCACAAAGGTACAAACACATATACACCTATCTGCACACAGGTATATACACATTCCCACCTGCACACAGGTACAGACACATTCACATCTGCACACAGAAACACATATATGCACACAGGTATACATATATTCACACCAGCACACAAGTACACATACATGTATGTGCACTTGGAACAGAAACACAGAAATGCACACCTGTCTACACACAAACACACACACACACACACACACACACACACACACAGCCTATAGACATCTTCATTTTTCCTAAATTGGTCTCAATGTAAAAACTCCCCAGCACCCTGCACTTTGTCTCAGCTTCTCGCTCCCCCTGTACCCCGACTGCTCCTCTTGCACACTTCCGGCTCTCTAGGATGCAGAGAGCACACTCAACTGCAGGTGGCATGGTGCACTTCTCCCTTTTCTGTGGGAGAACAGCTGAGCCACAGGTGAGCAGGATTGGTGCGGGGCGGCAGTGCTGTGGTGGCTTACCCAGAGGGTGGCACGTGCTTTGTGCCGTCCTGGAGGGGTCGTGGTCCCTTCCCCCCTGGCCTTCACACTGCCATTCTGGGGGCGTGTCCACTCTGGCTCCTCCTCCTCCGCTCGAAGCTCGGCTTTATCCTTCTGCTTCCTTATAATCTGGGGAAAACGGGGGACAAGTTCCAGAGGGATCACCTTTGGAATGTTTCTAGAAGCCTTGTTAGGACCAACATTTCAGCTTGTGTTGGAGTGGCTCAAGCTCAGTGACCTGCAGCCGCCATCTCGGACAAATGCAGCCACCCCTCCATTTGCAGGGGACTGGCTCTGGGAATCAGCCTCCCCAGAGCCCTTGCAAAAACGGCAGGCACAGTGGTTCCCGTTATAATTCTAGTGCCGGGCAGGCGTGGACAAAAGGATCTCCCGAGGCTCACTGGCCAGCCACCTTAGCCGAATCTGTGGGTCCCAGGTCCCAGTGAGAGACCGTGTATCAAAACTCAGATGGACAGAGCTGGAGGACTGAGGCCTGAGGTGGGTGGTGTGCTCCCCTAGAGGAACTATGCACATCTCCCAGTCCGTGGCAGACCATCTCCAAATCACTACGGCAACTGACGTGACACGTGTTATTAAAATAGCTGCACGGTTTACTGTTTGGGGAACAACACTGAGAAAAAGGTCTACAGGTTAGCTAAAGATGCAGCCGCCATGGGTGTGACCATGTGGGCGCACAGATAAGGTGATGTACTAGTGACGGGTATAAGCGGGGACTCGGGCTTCGGGATGGTGGGAGACCACTGCTGGGGACAGTTGGCAGACTGTCCTCTCGTCTGCAGGGTGGCCTGTGCCACGACCTTTACTCTAACACCCTACTCTAGGATCAAGGGCACGTGACCCTACCCACGTCTCTTGACCCACGACTGGATGGACCTGGGTGTCCTCAGGAATGAGCAGCGTCGTTGCTGTGCGAATGGGGGTAGGGATGCTGTGACTGAGAATGAAGGCTGAAGATTCTCAGGACACTTTCCTGACAGCCCTTTGTCAGGTGCCTCTATAGGTCACTGTGTTCATGGGACATAAACCCTCCCTGAGCCTTCACCCTGGAGTCCTGCCAAGCCAGTGCACATAAGGAGGGAAAGGGCAGCAGACAGAATGGAGCCATGGCTTTACTTATGTCCCCTAACTCTTGTCACAGCATCAGCAAATGGGCCCCTTCTGTGAGTCTCTTCTCCCTGGCCTGGTCTGAACTGTCCTACCCTCTGTAAGATGGTGCTGGCCAGCTCCTCAGCCAGCTCTTGCTTGTGCTCCCGCAGGTAACTGGCCTCGTTCTGTTTGTCCTGTGGAAGGAAGGGGGAGGTCATTGTCACATCGGTCCCCACAACAGTAAAGAGGGGTTACACACAGCCTTCCTCAAGGCTGCAGTGACTTGACCCCCCCACCATCAGCACTCCATCTTGGTAGCCAGGGTGTTCCCGCCATGTTGCCTCCCACCACACAGAAGGAGGTCCTACCAGGCTGTCCCCATGGGATTCTGCTTTGGAAATGGCCTCCTCAATGGCTTCTTCTGCCACTTGAAGGGCAACGGCCAAGGTGTCCATCATGCTGTGTCCTGGGAAGGGATAGAACACAGGACACGTCACGGTTGCCGCAAGGGCTACGTGTCTGCTTACACCCCTGGGGCTCTGGGACACGCTCCAGCTGCTCAGGAGAGGACGTGAGTCCATGTCTTCTTTACCCACGTCACCATCACCTCTTGCCATCCCCGTACATCCTATGCCCTGTGGTTCTCCGAGTCTCCCCCTTCTCTGCCTTCCCGCCTCCCACTGAGTAACCAAGATGGTTCCAGGGGACTGTCAGACAATGCTCCTCTGTCCACGTTCTCGGCCAGGGGACGTGGTCCCCTCTTGCACACTCTACCACTGCGATGACATAGATAGAAATGGCTTAATGTCCCAGAGACACCGGGCTGTGACCATGGCTTAAAGCACACAGTGAGGCCATAAACCAGCATTGGTCACAAGTCTGAGTAGAAAACATGCTGGGACTCAGCGGGGAGTGCACAGGGGTAACCAGCACAGTACCCCAGTGTGCTGCTGTGTGGTAACACCACACAGATCTGTGAATCTCAGGCTGGCTAGGTAATTTGACAAACAGCACAGTTACTATTTTTGTTCAATACTGCTGAGAAAATCCTCCTCATGGTGAAGGCAAGCCCACGTGACCTTTTCAATTGGACTGCGCACACGCACGGCTACACTCTGCTTTTATGTAGGTGAGGGAGACCGAACTCAGAAAGCCACACTGTGTGGAGAGTACTTGCCAGCTGAGCCTGTTGGTAATAACATCAGTAACGTCAGTGGACACACTAGTCTATGTGGGGCTAGTTTCCTCTCCCCACCCCCACCTCGCCAGAGTCTTGCTGTATTGGCTACGTTGGCTTTGAACTCACAATCCTCCAGCCTCCTGTGGAGTGGCTGGGATCACAGAGCTGTTCAGCTGCACGCTCCCTGACCGCCTCAGAGTCCCTGCTACACCAGCCACAGGGTCTGAGAGGGATGGTGCCTGTGCCTCTCTTTCTCTAATTTTAATCTGCCGTTGTCGTTTATAATCTACCTCGTGTGACTGGCCTTGTGTGATTAGCCAGTCTCCAGGGAGCCGCTGAAAGTTATTTGTGAATTGAGACGAAGTGTGAAAGCATTGACTCGGTCATTAATCACTTGCCAAACTCATCAGGCTCCTGGAGACAGCACTGTGGCCAGAAGGCGGGGGTTGAAAAAGAAAATGGATTCTCTAAAACAAACCCAGCTATGGTCAAGGCGATTCAGGTAGAGGATGTGTAAGGTCTGGCTGACTGAACACACTTGATGTGAGCTTTCATATGAAGAGCCATGAGGAGAACGTGTAAAGTGCACGTTGCCATCACATGAAGGGCTCCCCAGAGATGGCCGTTTCTCTTCCAACTGGCTCCTGCTCGATACTCATCAACATATTAAAATTATTCTATTTAAAATGACAGTGTGCGTATGTGTGTCTTTCTGTGTGTATGTATGTGCGTTTGTATGCACGTATATGTATTGTGTATGTATATACGTGTGTATGTGTGCATATGAGTTTGTATGTGTGCATGTGTGTATATGTTTGTATTGTGTATGTATGTGTATATGTGTGTGTATATATGTATATGTGTGTATATGTATTTGTATGTGTGTGGATATGTGTATGTATGTATGTATTTGTATATATGTCTAAGTGTGTATATGTGTTATGTGATATGTGTTTATGTATTTATGTGTGTGTATGTTTGTATGTGATATGTATGTACTTATGTGTGTATGTGTATGACATAGCATATATATGGCAGTTAGAGGACAACTTGTGGGAGTCAGTCTTCTTCTACCACTGGTCAAGGGATTGAACTCAGATTATCAGGCGTGGCTGCAGGCATCTGCGAAGCCCTCTTACCAGTCCCGCTGTGTGTCTTATAACTAGTATATATTAATTGTTGTTACATGTATGCAATGTTCTTTAACCATCTCTTACCCACCAATGCATTTCCACTTAGCAGACCGTACACTCTCAGCAGACGTAAGTGGGTAACTCCACTGACCTCGGTTCTAGGCTAGTCTCTAGTGATGCCCTGGTAGATGGGCTGAGTCCATGAACTCAGGCATTTTCCAAATAGTGGCCAGGCTAGGCATCTGACTGGGCATGTGTGTGACAGGAATGGTTACCAAGTCCCAGCAGGGGTTCCGATGCCGTCCTATAATTCTTGGAGAAGGGTGTTGGCATGAGAGGTAATGTTAGTAAACGATGGGATGAGTTTCACACAGGGAGCGCGGGTCCTGGCTTGATTACTGTCTCCCAGTTCCAGAGCTCTCGCTGGTCCGCTGGCCCCACCACAGCGTGGCCCCACCACAGCGTGGTTACAGTCACAGCTAGTCCTCCAAATGCTCAGTGGCTGTCAGTCCCTCGACCTTACCTTCCGACTGCCTGTAGAATGTGGAGTCACTTCCTGAGATACTCCCCTCATTCTCCAGGTTGGGTTCAAACAATCCTCCTCCTAGAGGACAGAGAGACAAGGCATGAAAGGTCTCTGACAAACATGAATGGCTTTGAGCCACTGAGCTGGTGGGTCAGCCACATTGATGAAACCTGCCTTGCAAATGGCTTGATGCTGCAATGATCCAGTATTTGACATGTTGTTTTCTTTTCTGTCTGCGTGATGGTTTCTAGTCCAACTGCACCCCAACTTTCTCCCAGTCTCTTCTGCTGTGGCTTGAGTGTATATTTTTTTCCCTCCAAACTCATGATTAGCTTTAATCCTCAATGCGATGAGTTTGGAAGTAGACCTTAACAAGAGTGACTAGACCAGGAGAGCCCACCCCTAACTGGTGGATTAGTGTTGTCCTGGAAGTGTAGTCACTCAAGAGTGGACTGACTGGGAACAACCCTTCTTCCTTTCTTGGTGTTCCATGTGTGACCTACCTTTCTATCTTCTGCTCTGGATAACACAGCAAAATGGTCCTTGCCAAGGGTCTGGAGAGGTGGCTCAGTGATTAAGAGTGCTTTACTGCTCTTCCAGAGGTCCCGAGTTCAGTTCCCAGCACCCACATCAGGAGGCTCACAACCATCTCTGACTCCCAGAACTCACAGCAGTAAGTTCCCAACCACCTGAGGCTCAAGTTCTAAAGGATCTGATAGCTTCTTCTAGATTCTGTAGGCATTACACTTGTGCATATGCACATGCACACACACACACACACACACACACACACACACGGGAGAGGGAGATGGGGGGAGAGAGAAAGAGAGAGAGGGAGAGAAGAAGAAGGAGGAGGGAGGGAGAGAGGGAGAAAAGGAGAAGGAGGGAAGGGGGGGAGAGAGAGAGGGAGAGGGAGGAGAATGGGAGGGTGCCTTTCCAGCCTCTTAAACTTCCAGCCAAATGGACTTCTACTGTTTCCATGGTGTCTGCTCTTGTGAATTTTGACATAGCAGCCCACATTTGGTTTCTGGGAGGCAGTGTGGGGGAAGGGCAAAGCCATGGTGTGAGGTCTGGGGACTGTGAGGCCAGTCTCTGGACCTGCAGATCACCTGCTGTGTGTCACCCTCAGTAAGTTACAACCCTCTTTAAGCCCTTGACTTCCTGACCAGAAAAACAGGCACATAGATGCCCCCTGCTGTGTGAAGTGGCATCTCCTTATCTTTAGGGATATGGGGCATGGCAGCTACCTAAACAAGTCTCCCTAAACTAATGGTTTAACTGTTCCCTCTCTCTACTGAAGAAGTGTCCCCCAGATGCACTCTGAGAAAGAATCGAGGTTAGCCACCATATTTGATATCGTATGACTGCAGCTTTTCTCAGCTAAACACCTTCCTGGGAAGCTTGTAGGGTTAAAAGTTTGTCCTTTGGGCTTTCTAGGAGGACACTGACATTCTTGTCACTTTGCTAGGACGCTGAATTCCTAATCTGGGAAACAGAACTCAGAATATGAGCAAGTGGGTGTGTGAACTCTCAAGATATAGGTCTGGTCTCCCAATAGAACTCAGAGTGAAGAAATGGGTGTGATAGAACTCAGAGTGAAGAAATGGGTGTGATAGAACTCAGAGTGAAGAAATGGGTGTGTGCACCCTCAGGGTATGGATCTGGCCTCTCATTTCCACAAGGAATCAGGGTGTGATAGTCTAGGGGCTGGGCAGGTTGTTCAGTGGTCAGAGCACTGCTGAACAAGCATGAGGACCTGAGTTCAAATCCCCAGGACCCATGTAAAAAGCTAAGTGTGGCCTCACATACACTTCCAACTGCAGTGCTGCGGGCAGTGGAGACAGGAGGACTGGTGGGCCTCGGGGCCACAGACTGGTTCCAGGTCAGTGGGAGGCTCTGCATCGAGGGAATGGGAGAGAGGTAGGGCGGGAAACACCATGCTTTCCTCTGGCCTTCACATACATGTGCATAGATAGGTGCACACACATGCTTGTGTTCATGAACACACACAGATGATTTAAATTATAAGAACCCATAATTAAAATGCCTACAATTTGCTGGAAGAGTTTGGATTTCCAAGATCTCAAGTCTAGCCCAGAAGGACTGTTCACAGCCCAGGAGTTGGGGCTGGAGAGGTACTTAGTATAAGGTGCTTGCTGTTCAGGCTTGGGGACCTCAGTTCGATTCCCAGAATAAAAAGCTAGGCATGGTCACATGTGCCTTTAATCCTAACACTGGCGGTTGGTGCAGATAACGGAGGGGCAGAGACAGGTGGTGCTGGGATTCTGTAAACCCCAGTTACGTGGCAATAGCCAGGTAAGCTCTGCTCCAGTTACCTGACACTATAAAGGGGCTGCTTGCCCCCTCCTTCCCCTCTTGCTGTCTTACTATGTTGGTCTCTTACTCTCTTGGCCTCTTGTTATCTCTTGTTCTCTACTCTTACCCCTCCTCTCCCATTCCCTTTCTCTCTCTCTCTCCACATGCTCATGACCGGCCTCTACTCTATTCCTCTTCTCTCTGCCTCTACCGCCCTCTTAACTCTCCCATGCCCTGAATAAACTCTATTCTGTACTATACCATCATGTGACTGGTTCCTCAGTGGGAAGGGATTCCCAACATGGGTTCCCCAAAGGCATCCCCTTTACCCCCATGCCTTGCCTCACTTCCATGGACCTATCCCTTCCCTCCACTCTCTTCATCTCTTTCCTAACATTGGTGTCAAAACCTGGGACATCATCTTTTCCCTGACATTCTCTTTTCTTTTAGGTAGGTCACTGGGTCTTCCTCGCCAGCTGCTCTAGTCTATCTGGCGAGTTCCCTGTCTGGGAAAGGCCTGTCTCAAAAACAAGGTGGACAACTCTTGACACCAGAAGATGACTCTGGTCTTCCCATCCAAGTGCACACATATACATGCACATCCATACACACATGCATTCACACACACCTGCACACACCAAAACAAAACCCTGAGTTAAAACCTGACTCTCCCTGCCACTTGCCCTCTTTCCACAACCTACTATTTAAAGGAGTATCCGTGTCTATATGAAGTGTGCGCCCCCTTCTTTCTTCTCTTACTCCCAGCCACCAACCCCTCCTAGAGCAGCAGCCACTGTGGTACCTAGGATGTCAAAGCAGGCGCCGCTCTCCAGACGGTGTTTTCTGTACAGGTTCTTCAGGACCTTGGCACTGCCGAAGCGCTTGAAGCGGCTCTTCACATTGTTGTAGAACCACTCCAGAGACTGTGTCCTCAGAAGCCTGTTAGACAAGCCAAAGTTAAGACTGTAGAGTACCAACAACCCTTGCATCCCCCTCTACAAGGAGGTGGTATTTCTGTCACTATGTGTGTGGAGCCAAGCTGGCCTGCTCTGGGATAGAGAACTTTGGTGGGCCAAGCCCCAAGAGGTGAATCAGGTTATCAGCTGGATCTGGCCAGAGATGCAGTGAGAAGCGGGGTTCATCTGAATCTACCCAGTGAGCCAGCGGATGTTTGCTAAATTCTCTGTGGTTTATTAATGCAGAAAAGCAAACTCGCAGAAACATCTGTTTAGCAGTAGGCTTTGTGGTCGATCCTCTTACTGTATAAACATCAGCACTTTTAATCCATCTTGGAGAAATAAAAAGAACCAACAAGCCGGCAGAAGGCTCCAGTCTCTTGTTAGTCAGCGTGAAGCATCATGGGAAGGCTATTTTCCAGTGATCAAGGCAGCCATGGTCGGCATAGACAGTGGGGGTTTCCTTCATGTTTGGTGAGAACAGACTCCAAAGCCCTTCCATTTGAAGAATGTCTTTGGTAAATGTTTCTTATTGTGAATGTAAAAATACATACTCCCTTCGGAAAATTCAGAAAAAGAATATAAAGATTTCCAAAGGAACAGGGGGAAAAAATCCAAATTCAACCAAAGAACAAACAAACATGAGGCCTGAGTGTGGACAGCGCCCTTGGGTTAGTGTCTTGAAGTCTGATCCACAGAAGCTCCCATGGGGCTCTTACTGAAAGTTAGGCCTTTTGCTCAGTTCAGAGCTGAAGCAACAGGAAGCCCCATGAAGCAAAGAATCAGAAGAAAACCATAAAATAACCATAATGTTTCACTTAAAAAAACCCAGCACTTAGCAGCACACCACAAACGAGTAGCCCCTTCAGCGAGCTGGTTTTGTGAGCACTTTCCTAATTTCTGTTTACACCGCACGACTCTGCTGGTAAACTTCGTATCTTTTCATTCCAAGACAGACTAGAATCCTAATTCACGCTCAAGAACAGCACAGAAAGGATTAGAGTTTCATTATAACCTCATTAGGAGTGCCGGACTGACCTGGGTTGACTGGATTTAAACAGCACAGTTGTGAGGAGGCAGGAGCTGCCTGCAAAGAATTCTGCTCCAGTTGCTAGTGATGAAGCCAGGCACCCCAGGTCCCCACTCCAGCAAGACAGGGCACCTAGCAAAAGCCCCACAGATTCTCCTGCTCCACGGCTGGTCCTAGGGAACTGGTAGGAAAGTGTTGTCTGAAAGGCAGGCTTGGTTCAATTCTAGGTCGGCTGATCTCACCGTTTCCCGGGTAACCAACAGCACAATCGCCACCTAGAGGCGTGATGTGGAAGCACAGCCCCGCTACCCACTAGCTGCTCAGCCTTGCAGGGTTTAAAATTTGTGTTTAAGCAAAATTCTCTATAGGACATCAAACCCTGGTGACCAGGGACCTAGCAAAATTTACTGGGTGTTTTTAAAAGCAGAATACTAACTTTGTTTTAAACTTTAACCATAAACAACAGAGCCAGTAACTCACCTCATCCCCTTTTCTAGGGAAAATGAACCTGGGTAACACATAGCTATAAAGATGAACATAATAATTTCATAATAAATTATGAACTCAAAATAATGAATTTCAAAATCAAACTGAACTCTCAAATGCAGGTCCAACAGTTATTTAAAAACAGCATCAAAATACTCTGGTCACACACTCAAGCCTTCACAATTAGCCAGGTTTTCCAAATGACCCATGACAGAGGTGTTATGATGATGTCACTCCTCTGGTGAAATTGAAGAATGCCACACTTAAGACCCACATTCAGACTCAAGCCCGTGCCCATGACACTCAGCTAAGAAAGCAGAAACAAGCTGGCCTGAATGTAGACGGAAGTCTGCAGGCCTGTGCAGTATCTGCCCCCCGGGAAAGAGGAAACACTTTGGGAGATCGGTTTGCACTGTTGAAGAAATGCTCCTGTCCCCCCGGAATGTGACTAGCATTGGGCTGCATTTTGTCATTTGCTACCGGTTTGACGGAGAGCTAGCTACTGACTTACTCGACAGAGATATTGGTGAATATGGGGCCAAGTTTTATAAGGCATGTATCTGGCCTAATGTGGCTGATAAACCAACTCTAGACTTTATATATATATTAGAATTAGAGAATTAGATAGGGGAAAAAAAAAAAACCAGGTTGCTTTCTCCTATAGATACACCGGCAAGAACCAGTTAGAAGGCCTTTGCAAATTCATTGAAGCCCCAAAGCCCAGAATTGGCATCAGCCTGGAATGCTGGTGTGCAGCCACAGGTTGTCCCCCAAGCCACTGTCTCTGCCACCTTCTGCCATCAGAGACCTACAGAGCCCAGAACCCCCGGCAGGGCCCATCACCTGCTGATTATCAGCTCATACAACTGCCTTCTCAGTGCTGAGGAGAAGGTCCAGACATAGCCACACACACTCAGCTCTATTCTGGAATGAATCCCTGGATATGGTGTCCTGCAAGAAACTCAAAGGTTCAATGATACGACTCCCAAAACAAATCAAAACCTAAATAGCAACAAAAGTCTTCTCTTGAGCCCAGTCACAGTCACTGTTCTACCACCGTGAGGAGCCACCGGGGCCAAGGCAACTTAGAGAAAAACGCATTCCATTTCTGTGTTTGCCTAGAGTTCTAGAGAGCTAGTCAATAATCATTAGAGTGGGAAACAGGGCAGTAGCTGAGAGCCTTACACCCTAATTCACAGGCAATAGGTAGAGACAGACAGACAGACAGACAGACACACACACACACACACACTGGTCCTGGCATGGGCTTTTGAAACCTTGAAGCCCACTCCCAGCGACACACCCACTTCACCAAGGCCACACCCACTCCACCAAGGCCACACCCACCCCACCAGGGCCACACCCACCCCACCAGGGCCACACCCACTTCACCAAGGCCACACCCACTCCACACCTCCCAATCCTTCTCAAGCAGTTTATCATCTGGGGACTAAGCATTGAATCTACGAGCCTATGTGGGTCATTTTTATTCAAACTACTGCAAGCTCTGACAAGGAAAAAAAAATCAGCACTCATCGGGTTTGTAATGATGGCTGACATAATGCTGGGTATGAGCGAGCACAATACTCCGTCCCAGGTGACATGTTAAAACTTATTATGTATTATCACCATCCAACCTATTGCATCCAAAGCACCTTCTTGCTCTTTTAAAGGCTGTGGATATAACCATTAAATAAATGCTAAAACAAGTCTGGGCAGAAAAGCAACATTCAAGTCTTTCATTGTCTGTTTTTACTTTTTTTTCAGGAACAATGTCTTACTGAGATCCTCCTGCCTCCACATCCCCAGTGCTAGGAATACAAGCAAGCACCATAGGTCAGATTTTTTACATTTCATCCAAATGATTAACGTGTTTCTTAGCATTTGATAGTTCTGAAAGCCAATCCACTGTACTACCCCAGGGCTGGCTGGTTTCCCTCCCCAGCGTCCTTACCTCAGCAGATCGGAGTGCGGCTTGAGAGTGTGGCTTTGAACACTTCCAGGTGAGAGGGACCACACTTTGAGGGTTAGTGAGCTAGAAATAGATCGACGGCTCCCAAAGAGCCTAGGGGGGTTGATTCAGAGCCTGTCACTTGGGTGTACCTGTCACTGGCATGCTTGCAAAGGAAGATTCCTACAGCCTAATGACAGAAATGCTCTGAAGGACCAAGTCGGAGCAATCTATTCCGAGAAGTTGAGAGAGACACAGACTTAAGATGGGAAAGAACAGCTTGCACGCAGGGACCCCTGAGTGTGTCACTGTGAATCTGCAGACATACGTGGCTAGGAGGCTTGAAGTGTCATGCTCAGTTGACAAGTGACAATGGCTATTAATGTGACCCAGCTCGCTAAGGTGAAGAACTGGGAGCTGACAAAGAATGACAAGGGAAGGAAACTCAGGAATAGAGGCAAGGACACAAGACTGACCCGCAGACTGTGGTTCTATCTAAGGCCCAACAAAAGTGAATCCTCCAGCTGTGTGATACTATCCCTGACAAAACCACTTCAGGAAGGAAGAGCTGATTTTGGCTCACAGTGCAAGGGTACAGACCACAGTGGCAGAGGAGGTGTGGCCACGGGAGTTAAAGGCAGGTGGACACTTTGTATCTATAGTCAGAAACCAGAGGGAGACCAGTGCAAGACTACAATGTCAGGGAAAGGATATGAGTTAAAGGCAGCTGGAACATCTTGTAGCCACAGTCAGGAAGGAGAGAGAGGGGAGGGGCAGAGGGAGAGATATCAGTGCAGGAACAGGATGACAGGGGAGGTGTGGCCACGGGAGTTAAAGGCAGCTGGTAGGGAGGGACTGCCTGGAACAGCTGCTGTGGTACCCTGTAAGTAGCAGGATGGCATTCAGAACACCAGCCAATTGTGTGCCTTGGGATAGCCAGTTATGGGCCTGGGGAAAGGCCACTTTCCAGGGCCCCTCAGCTATGAGACAGTGGGAGAGACACTGATACTACAAAGCAACTGTAGCCCAAAGATAAAATGAAAAACACAGATCAATGGAATCGAACAGAGAATCCAGAACTGGACCTGCCTGTTCCCTAAGCCAACCATCTCTAATGAAGGCATCAAACACACATGCCAGAGAAAGGACAGGGTTGGGCATCCATAAACCAGAGACTGGAATGAAGCCTTTATCTCTCAGCCCACAGTACACATCACACACCTAAGGGCACAACTTGAAACAGTAGACATGCTAAAAAATAGAGGAGCCATTTCAAGACACCGTAAACAAGGCAGTGAGTTTTTAAATTAGATCCACAAAACACACACAGTAAAGGCAAAAATAAACCCATGGGATTAAACTAAGACACCGAGCCACCGATGGGAGGAAACAGCCATAAACTGTTCGCCCACCAAGGCATTCGGACCGGAGCGTTCAGGAACAAGCAACAGTGTAAGCAAACGTGGGCAAATTGTTTGATTTCTTTTGCAAACGAAAACTTTATAAAAATGCCCAACTAGTATATGAAAGAGCTCCTGACAGCGCTCACCAGCAGGGGATGCAGATCAGAGCCACGGCTGGAAATACTTCCCCCTGTTACAGTATAACAATGAATGCTGGCCTGGTGGGATGGCTCAGTAGGTAAAGGGGCTTGCTGCCAACCACGAGGGTCCAAGTTCAGCCTCTGGAACCCACTTGGTGGGAGGAGAGAACCAACCTGGAAAAGTTGCTCTTTGGCCTCCTGGTGCCAAAATCATAATCCACACCCACCCACTCACCCACAATAATAATAAATTAAATTAAGCGAAAAGATAAAACTGCGGAGGACGTTCAGAGAAGGGGATTCTCACAGACCCCCAACAAGAATGTAAGTTAACATAGGCACTATAGGGCAGAGGATGGAAGTCCCTCAAAAATGACATGGTGCAGAACCTCATGGTGTTATTCTGGAGGGAGACGAAAGATGCCCGCACGCATGTTCACTGAGGCACTGTCTATTACAGTCACCGTTTGGAATCAAACGAGGTACCAATCAAGGGATGAGTACATAAAGAAAATTGAGAACTTGCACGGAGCTGAAATGGATGAAAACGCATCATTCGTAGCAACACCAACCAGCCTGAGGACGTGACGCCACGTGGCCCAAGCCAGACACAGGGAGACAAGTACTGTGGACTCCCACTCTCGTGGAGATGAAATTGGGGGCAGAGAGAACGGGGTGGCTGGAGGTTAAGGGCATGGGGTGGGGTTGGGGGGTAGACACCTTGCGGAACAGGTCTAATGCCTCAGGAGCAGTAAGCTCTGACTGTGGCTCAGTCAGTGGCTGTATGTCCTGGCAACTCACTACGTCCTTTGTAAAGAACCGGAAGAGATGAGTTTGAGGTGTCTTAACACAAAAGAAGAGTAAATGCTTAAGGAGACAGGAAGCTGAAGACCACAGTGTGGTTATTACATACTGAATAGTAAATTGGCATTAATTGTGTCATTCTGTCAATCGAAAGAGTAGAGGGGTCTGAGATTGACCCTGGTAGCCCACATGGTCACCCCTAAAAATTATTCTCTTATTTCTACCTGTGTACTGTGGTGCAGGTGTGGATGTACACACACACACACACACACACAAATAATAATAAAGTATTTTAAAAAGTGAGCAAGACGCAAAGTCTCAACAAGCCAATGTTTAAGACAGGCACTGGAGCAGGAATGGAGCTGGCCCAGCGCCACCTGCTGGTAGCGATCTTGCAGAGGATCAGAGGTGAGTCCCCAACCCCTACTTTGACTGTCCTGATAACACCCACAGCAATCTGGTACCCTCTTCCAACCTCAGTAACATATGCACTTAGGTGCACTACCCCAATCCTATATATACACATAATTAAAAAATAGAATAAAATCTTTAAAAGATGCCCAGAGTCCACGTTTTTGTTACCACAGTAGTTTTCTGGTTAACACTTAGTCTTAGAAACTTCCAGAAACCTGTGGGGCTGTTGTATAAGGAAAGAGGAGCCTTGGAGGAGTCTGGAGTCCTGACTTAAGTGAATCTATGACACACATGGTCTATATGTCTGTTTCGAGACAAAAACGAGAGTGCCCAGGACCTTCCCTTTCCAGGACTTACCTGGTGGCTGTCACCTGGCTCAGACACAACAGGACATCCTTTTGAAGCCTCTCACCAGGCTGTTCTTAGGCTCCCAAGCAGCCCTGTGTGGACTTGAGACACTGGCCCGTCTTAGCCTTTATCATTTTTATCCATCCCACACTCTGGGAGGCTCTCGGCTCCACCCTCAGGCTGACTCACTCGCTCAATATGGCTCAGAGAGTTTGATTTAATTAAACCTGGCAGCTGTCAAGCCTGCAAGACCTGCACGGCTTTGGAAGGAGGTGCTGACCATCCGCGTGCGGCCTCTCTTCTGTTCCCTTGCTTACGAGGCAGACCAGGATTCACCCCTCCTTTGCCAGAAGTAACCGGATTTAGTCACGTGGATCTGGAGACTGGCTGCTCTCGGTTGAGCTGCGGCCAATATGTACGCTTGAGCCAGGATGGCTCATCTGGGAGAGCGTGCAGCCTCCCACTAATGAGTATAATCCGCAGAGGTCACTAGCAAAACCGGCCAGCACACGCTCTCCTCCAGTGTGGCCTTGGCGACAGGGATTTCTCTTCCTACGCCTCTCACCTCTATCTTCAGAATGCAAATGATCACATCTTCTTCCCAGCCCATCCCCAGGGACACAGCGGAGCACTGTCAATAGTTCCCTGTGGTCCAGGGACACGGAGGGGGAGGGGCAGCACTGTCAATGGCTCACTGTTGCGTCCCTGGTTTGCCTCAGAGGGTTTACAGATTTGAATCAAGTGTGAGCACTTCCTTTTCTGCTTCCTCTATCCAAACTTACCTAACACAACAATAAACTAAGGAGCGAGGCGGTTCTATTTACGAGGAAGCTCTGCCGGGCTGCTGGAGGAAGCTGGCCTGACTGGCTGCTCTTATTAGTCAATGCTCTCACTGTACCTGTGCAAGCCAGGAAGCGGAGGCTGCTCCAGAAAGCGAGCAGTTACAGCTGTCATGAGGACCTTACTGTGCATCCATGGGAAGATGCTCAGTCTGAGTGAGGGTGCTGGGATTGTGGTGAATTAATATCTGCAACTTACTGATTGTCACCTGCCTGTCCCCCCCACCCCCAAGAAAGGTCCTTTTACTCCAAAGGCAGGAATTGTTTGTGAAAACAAGGGTTATCACTGGCCATTGGTAGAGCCCATCCCTCTCTGTCTTGTAATTCTAATAAATAAATAAGGTGTGTGTGTGTGTGTGTGTGTGTGTGTGTGTGTGTATGTGTGTGTGAATGTGTGTGAGTATGTGTGCATGAGTGTGTTTGAGTGTATGTGTGTGTATGAGTGTGTGTGAGTGTATGTGTGTGTATGAGTGTGTGTGTGTGAGTGTGTTTGAGTGTATGTGTGTATGAGTGTGTGTGAGTGTGTGTGTATGAGTGTGTGAGTGTGAGTGTGTGTGAGTATGTGTGTGTGTGATTGAGTGTATGTGTATGTATATGTGTATGAGTGTGTGTGAGTGTGTGTGTGAGTATGTGTGTGTGAGTGTGTTTGAGTGTATGTGTGTGTATGAGTATGTGAGTGTGAGTGTGTGTGTGTGTGAGTATGTGTGTGTGAGTGTGTTTGAGTGTATGTGTGTGTATGTGTGTATGAGTGTGTGTGAGTGTATGAGTGTGTGAGTGTGAGTGTGTGTGAGTGTGTGTGAGGGTGTGTGTGTGTGTGTATAGGCCAGGGGTCAGTTCTGGTTGTCTTCATCACTTGCTCCCACACAATTTTTGAGACAGGGTGTCTCATTAAACCTGGAGCTAGACTAGCTGGCTACCAAGCCCTCGGGGATCTGCCTTCTCTACTTCCCCAGAGCCTTTTATGTGGGTGCTGGGGCTTTCAGACTCGTCATCAAGACGAATGACACGGGCTTTGTAGATTTAGCCATCTCCCCAGACCCCTCAAGAAATAAATGCCACATCACAGGACTTGAGATTTAAATCTTCTACTCCTCCCGTTCCCACCCGAGGCTACAGTTTGGACGAACGTGACTCCCGTAGGCTCATGTACTTGAACGCTTGGTTCCTAGTTAGCAGAGCCTTGTTGGAGGTGCTGGGAGTAGGCGTTGAGGATTCGAAAGCCCCACGTCTGGCTTTCCCCCTCTCTGATAAGACATAAGCTCCCCCTCAGCTGCCGCTGCAGCTCCACGCCTGCCCGCCTGCTGCCATGCTTCTCGTCATGATGACTGTGGACCATCGCCCGAAACTGTAAGCCAGCCCCCAACTAAACACTTCATTTCGTAAGTTGACTTGGTCAGGGTGACTCTTCACCAACGGAACAGTCACTAAGACAGTGAGCGATGCGATCGATTCCCTTTATGTGCACACGAGACACTGGCTCTGCAAAAGTGACCACTCTGCACTGCAGGGCTCATAAGAACCCACCCTAGACACGGCTGCAGGCATGTTCCGTGCTCCTTCGTAGGGGGTTCATAGGTACATCACCTGATGATCATGCTAAAACTTACTTATCCTGTACCCTTTTACGTACTGGTTTCTAGAGTGTTCTAATTTGCTGCTACATCAATGCTTCAAGAATGGCTTCTTACCTGACCCTCTGGATGCAATGTATCTGCAGGATAAGTTCCTAGGCACGGACACATGGTCTGAAAGGTCTGTCCAGCATTCACAGGGGATAGGAAATTACATTCATGTGTGTTAGTGATCCCATGTATGGCTCATGTATGGCTCATGTGTGCTATCCCATGTATGGTTCATGTGTGCTATCCCATGTATGGCTCATGTGTGCTATCCCATGTATGGCTCATGTGTGCTATCCCATGTATGGCTCATGTGTGCTATCCCATGTATGGCTCATGTGTGCTATCCCATGTATGGTTCATGTGTGCTATCCCATGTATGGCTCATGTGTGCTATCCCATGTATGGCTCATGTGTGCTATCCCATGTATGGCTCATGTGTGCTATCCCATGTATGGCTCATGTGTGCTATCCCATGTATGGCTCATGTATGGCTCATGTGTGCTATCCCCTTGTATGGCCCTGTTGGCAACTTGCCAACCTCTCTGTACAGTGGTTCACCTTTCCGTCTTTGCTAATCTTTGGACATTGGTACAGCAATGTCACTTTAATTTATGTTTATCACAAAGGAGGCAAAGTCCATTGATTCTGTTGAAGAGCTATTTGAGGGCAGGAGAGATGGCTCCTCTGTTAGAAGTTCTTGCCATCTTGCAAGGACCCGTGGTCTGGTTCCTAGAACCCACAAGCACCTGTAACTTCAGCTCCAGGAGGTCCGGTGCTGAAGCTCTTCCTTTGGCCTCCAAAGATACTACACATACATGTTACACACACACACACACACACACGCATACTTTCAGGCAAACATTCATACACATAAATAAAAATACAGACTGGGAATGCCATAAAGAAGCGTGCTGCTGTGTATAATGTAAGAAGCATTAAAATAAAATAAACCAGTAGTCAGGACCTGAGAGCCTGTCATGGACCCGGCCAGGTGAGGGATGTCACATGCCAGGGTGGCTGACCTCAAGCACAAAACCCCCTGGAACATATGTGTCTTAGCAGTTGCTGTTTAAGAACATATGCATGGGTTATTTGGATTAAGTCAACACTCTTGAACACACACGGGACGTTCCCTATGCCAGGTAGAGTATGAGACAGTAGCTCAAAAGGTATTTCATAGTTCGCTTTTCAACCTATTCACAGATACACAAAACACAAACTGAAAACCCGTGCACAAGATGGGTTTCCGTTTTGATGAAAAGACACCTATAGCAACAAACAGGCAGCCTCCGATAAAGGATTATAGCGCATAACAGATCAACATTAATTGTGAAATTTAACTGTTAAGGTTACCAGAACCAGCGACGTTCTTTCTGCCAAACTCTTGGACCAAGATGAGACCCGAGTGTCTTGAAAGAAATCAAATGGCAGGAGGTAGGTGGCAGAGACCCCAAGTCTCCCCTGTCTGCGCTCCTGGCAAGAAAGGCCCAAAGAAAGGCGGTAACCCAGGCATCCTCTTTGGAGGCAAGATACAGGGTTCTGTGCAGAGGGTGATCCAGAGGAAAGGACTGGCACACAGCAGCGCCGGTTTCTATTACTGGCTTCGGGAGGGAGGTGCTGGGGAGCTGTGAAGTCTCAGACAAGCCAGCCAGGAAGAGCCCACCAACACATGAGCAGCAGGGAGAGAGAGCCACCAAAGCTCACTTAAAGCCTTCGGGCTTGATAAAGCTTTGTAGAGAAAACTCACGTGGGTTTTTACACTCATTTTATTTTTCCACCTCTCTTACTTTGCAAATTCAAGATGCACAGGCTTGGATACAGTCCATTGGATGGTAGAGGGGAGATGGGGCTGAGGAAGCTAAATCTGGAAGAGAGCTTTGGAGAGTCTTTTCTGCTTCTGCATACACCTCCCAGGCAAAGGGACCCAAACAAACACTAATATACGGGGAACCAAGTGATGGACACAGCCCCACCCCTTGATATCTCTGGGACCACACAAGTCACTTTGCTTCTGAGCACGTTGGCATCTTTGTATCTAAAATGGTTACCAGCCAGTCTGCCTGGATTTTACAAACTTTTGTAACTTTAGCTATTTAACTTGTAGCTATTAAGTGTTTATTTTTATGTACGCACCTATGTGCAGTGCCTAAGAAGGACAGAAGACACCGATTTTCCCTGGAGCTGGCGGCACTGGTGCTGGTGGGAAGCTGAACACGGGTGCTGGGAACAGAGCTAAGACCCTCTGCGAGAGCATGGAGCACTTACACAACCACAGAAAGACTGAAAGATCACCACAGCCTGTGGGCTGTATTGCAATGGGCAAAAGATTTGCAAGATAGAAAGAATCCAGAGCACACGTGTCACCTTAGAAATGGGCTCTCCTGCACATGCAAAACATAAAGAAAAACTCATCTGGATGCAAATTCAAAGGCTGTGACAAAAAAAAAAAAAAAAAAAAGAAAGAAAAAAAAAAGGACGTAAAGTTCTTCACATAAAATTTGAAGCCAGGGTATTTACACTCAAATGTAAACCTTAGAAAACACCATTGCTGATGCTTTATTTGAAGAATGAAAAGAAGCCCTGGAGAGGAGCAGGTCACTTATGCTATAAGTCAGTCCTGCCCTCTTGGGGCAATTGCCTAGGCCAGATGGAGCGCCAGGGTATCCAGTCCTCTTGGGTTGAATTCTTCTAAGTTCCTGAATTCACTGTCTACCCTCGTCCCCTGGGCACCAGCGGGGGAATTCAAATGCCCTGCTGGTATTCAAGTGGAGCCCACAGAGATGCTCTCTGGTCTTTGGGACCTTGTGGCCACTTTGCAAGACACTTCCTTCAGGATGACGTTGTGTGCCTTTGCTTCCAAACGCCACCTCTGGAGTGAACATGGCCCGGAGTGAGACGGACATGCATGTAGGGACACATGGTGGGGTGGTCACTTCTTATTTTCTTTTGGCATTCTCTATGAAGCAGGGTTTGAGGACTTTGAAGAAAAAGATCAGCTCCATCTGCACATAACCAAAAATATCTCCCGAGAGAAGTTCTGAGCTAACTGTCTGTATTCTCACCCAAACGTAAAACCACTGACCAGGGCTGAACCAGCAATCTGACCTTTCTAACAGGGTTGAACTCACATCACCAGCCTTACAAAGGCAGGTGCTTTGAGCCACCTCCCTAGGTTGCCAGCCCCTTTGAGCTTTTTAGAAAACATGTTCTCAGAAGAAAACCACCCCTGAGAATGAGCCAGCAACACTCAGGTGGAGATCTGGGCTCTTCTGCTTTGGAGTGGTGAGGCTTGAACCACGATTTTCCTCATCTGTAAAAGGGGCAGAGTATCCGCTTACTCAGCAGAGCGAGCTCACATTACAGGTGACAGAAGTCATCCTTCCTCTGCTTCTTCCAGGGCTGCAGAGGGTTTCATTTACAAAGTTAGTGATTCCAGGCCTGGGCCTTAAAGAAGCTGAGAGCCTCCATGGTAACAGATGAGGCTCCCCTCCCCCAGGGTTCTTGGCAAGTCTAAGGATACTAAAAATGAACTGATCTGGAGGGTAAGAGGTGGGAGGCAGGCTGGGTGGGGTGTTTTCTTCATCCAAACGGTAAACAGGGGCTTTGCCAAACTGCAGGAGTTCTGCCAAGCCCAGAGTTTTTCCAGTAGAGTTGTCATTTTAACAGGCAAAAAGAAATCCATTCTTTCAAAATGTGGCTGCCTCTGTCCAGTGTCACATTCTTGCCGGTTTTCTAGTCTTTCAGGGCAGAGGCAGAGGACAGGGAAGGTTGTGTAGGGGAACCTCGTGTCCCCAGCTGTCTTCAGAGAAGCTCACCTGGGGCCGAGAGTGAAAGCCACCTGGAAAGGACTATCCTCAACCCACTGAGACACCCACAGGCTATGTGGTATGCTCCAGGTTCCCAGCTTTGTGAGCTGTCACTGTGCTGGGCGGGCTTTGGCAATGCAGCTGTCACGGAGTCATCTTTGCTCCTGTAACCCCTCACCCATATTCCTGTAACCCCAGTAAGTCACATGAGTTCACCAAATCAAACTTCAGAGGTGGTCTGTTAGTTTAGTTCTCTCTGTGGGGCAGACAGGTATTTGTTCATGTCTCCCCAAGGTTGGTATCACAGAGCACCCTCAGTATCCTACAGTCAAGGAGACTCCTTTAGGTCTTTTGTAACCACCAAGCATCTCTCGTTCCTGAGTGTTTTCCTTATCCACAGGTTCCTAAGTGCCTCATGCTAGCGCAGCCTCTGAATCACACACAGGAAGGCATCTTTGTTGCTTTTATGACCATTCTGAGAACAATTCACACCCGAGGCAGGCCTGCTGGGCATCCTTATGGCAGGGTAGCCTTCCTGATGTAAGGGATGCGGCCCACATACAGGGCTCTCATTCCCCTTCCCAGAGGAGAAACTGTGTTGATTCTGAACGCTTTATGTGGTCCAGATGGACTTAGCATCAACTTCAGTATTTGTCCCTGCTGAATTCCACAGCTCTCATGCTGGGCCCTGCCTCCTCCAAATTAGGTCACTCAAGGGCCTAGGTGAGAGCTACCTGCTCACCCTCTCCAATGCTTCCTTTGCTTTGCAGAAGCCCTGAGGATTTTCGTGTTTAAAGGCTGCCCTCCCAACATGAGGCAGGCATGAGACACTGGTTGATCCCTTCTTATGCCGGGGAGGCAAACCTCTGCTCTCATCCTTTTTAAAAATTATTTTTATTTAATGTATATTTGCCTGAGCATATGTTAAGTGCATCACATGTGTGCAGAAGCCCTCAGAGGTCAGAAGAGGGGGTTCCGATCGGAGCCACAGGCAATGGCGTGGGGGAATCAAACAGGTTCTATGGAATGTTTATTTTATTTTTATTTATACATATGCCTATGTATCCTCTCTCTCTCTCTCTCTCTCTCTCTGTGTGTGTGTGTGTGTGTTCTTACACGTGCAGTTCCCAGTTCCTGCAGAGCACAAAAGAGAGTGTCACAGAGCTGCCTTTGGTGCAGAAACTGAGCTCAGACCCTCAGTAAGAGTAGTTCATGCTTTTAGCCTCAGCCCCCTTGTCCTGTCTATGTCCAGGCCCTATAAGCCCTTTGAGAGAAACGTGAGTGTAGAGTGTATGCCCTCCTTCTCTCAGCCCTTTCAGCTTTATTAAACCATAGCTGGCACGTACAGCTGTGTATATTTAAAATGTTTAAAAGCTGGAGAGATGGTTCAGTGGTTAGAGCACTGGCTGCCCTTCCAGAGGTCCTGAGTTCAATTCCCAACAACCACATGGTGGCTCACAATCACCTGTAGTGAGATCTGATGCCCTCTCCTGGTGTGTCTGAAGACAGCTACAATGTGTGTGTGTGTGTGTGCGTGTATTATATAATATATATTATGTATATGATAAATAAGCAAATCTTTTTAAAAAGTGATGATCTGACCCTCACATGCATTAGGAATCGATACATCCTGTATCTCACATAGTTAACTTTATTTTTTAAATTTTTTGGTGATAATGCTGACTATATACCCTCTTAAAAATAAAGTATAAAATACCATATTATTGATAATCTCACCAAAGTGCATTTCAGACTTCATAATTCATCTTATAACTGAAAATTCACACCCTTTAACCAAGCCCTTCCCATTACCCAGAGACGACCAGTCCATACGTCTCCCTCAAGCACACGCCTGTGGAGGGGCACTCCTTGTGTGTACACATGGACAGCAGAGAAGGTCAGCAGATGTCCGGCTCTATCACCTCTGCCTTCGTCCCCTAGGCAGGTTCTCTCTCTGACCCTGGAGAGAGGCTGGCGGCCAGCAGTTGCTTATAGGCAGTTAGGTGGACTCGAACTCAAATCCTCACACTTGTACAATGAGTGCTTGGTGATCCACCGACTCCACCCACCCCGCCCCTACCCTCTTCTCACTCTGTGCACCCAGGAGCCATGGTTCACAGTTCCGGTCAGCTCCTCATCTGATGTTTCTGAGATGTCTCTCCTCCCTACAGTGATCTGCAGATTCACTCCCCAACAGGCTGGTTTTGTGTCAGAAGATAAATGTACCTGGAAATTGGAAACGCAGAGGCCTGGGACTGTCAAAGCAATTTTGAAAGGGATGAAGAAAAGCTGGGACCGCGGCTCACTCCCTTGACATTAATATGTCTAATATCGATGTGATGCTGTCACAAAGCTCAGCAAACAAGAACCCGGGGAACGGAACGGCGGACATGGAGACAGACCCACACGTCCACACCACCCAAACAGGAAATGAATATCCGTAACACAGAGTTTGAACAACCTGTTCTCCATATTAAACGCAATTGATGTTCCAGGAACGGAACATCCAGGCCGGAGGCAGTGCAGCTCCTGGGGAGCCATTAACATTCAGCATCTCAGAGTCCTGCCTCAAGCCTGTTGGTACCATTGTAGTTAAAGGAATTATATTTACCGTCAAGTGTCCTAGGCTTGAATGGGGTTAATGTCATCTCCTACACCAGTGGTTTTCAACCCTCCTAATGCAGTTCCCCATGTTGTGTGACCCCCCAACCATAAAATTATTTCTACTTCGTAACTGTGATTTTGTTAACGTTATAGATAGTAAACATCTGATATTTGACCTCTGAGAGGGTCTCGACCTGAAGGTGAGAACCGCTGTTCTAAAGGGTCAAATGCTACATGGGACATTTCAAATCCACTCGTGTCTGCTGAAAAACACCAGTGGAAGTCAGTCTATCCTGCTCTTCTTGTGTTGAAGAGTCACTGTTGGATTCCGGAATCTTGTCCCTTAACTTCCTGAGGGTTTATATTTCTTGCCTTCCACTCCTGGGTTGGAGATCCGAGGTACAAGAACATGAGATAAACATAAACGAAGCAGGGATCTGGAACATGGGATCTACAGCAGGGATCCAGAGAAGGGATCTGTCTTGAGGTCTCTGAGTACAGCTTATCTTCCTGGGGAATCACCAGATCACAGCGTGATGGGCAGAAATCCCAACCCACCATGTCTCCTTCACAATAGCCCAAGTGTCTCATAAAGCCAGGCTCTGTTCTCCAGGGCACAGGGTAACCTGCCTGTTGTAGTGGAGGGTATCTGTTCTGCGGGCACTGATTTGGGGTGTGGGGGTGGAGAAAGGCCTGTCCACCTGAGATGAAGACCATCTAAAATTCTGCAGTGCCTGGGGCAGGCAGCCATGAAACTGCTGAAGCCACACTCTGAAGCACCATGCCCAGCCACCACGTGGTGCGCTTCATCATAGAGAAAGGTCGCAATCGGGACAGGTAACAGAAGGAGGTGACAGGACTAGCACAGCCGGCCACCTCCTGGCACTGGCTGCTGCCCCAGTTAGCTAATGAGCTGTCATCTCCTGTGTCTGGCCCCATGCTGTGACGGCTAACACTATGTTCAGCTTTGTCACTCCGGAGACAAACCTCTGGGCATATCTGAGTGGGAGCTTTAGACTGTGCTGAGTAAAATGGAAAGACTGGTCCTGTGTGAGGTGGCTCCATCCCGTGGATGTGTGGGTCCCATCTGAATAAAGAGGAGAAAGCCAGCTGGACACCAGCATTCATCTCTCTCCAAGTCCTGCTGGCCAACTGGGCTCCTGGGAGACAGGGGTACTTGTGTATTGTTTTAGCCAGTCCACTCTGGGGAATTCTTTGCTGTGTAAGGTTAGCTAGCTTCCCAATGGCAGCGGCAGTTTGAGGTAGAGTCTCCTCTGAATAGTCAACTGACACACTTATGTCTCTAAGGCTTTGTCTGTCTGTCTGTCTGTCTGTCTGTCTGTCTGTGTCGCTCCTTTTTTAGTGTGGATATGGGATCTGAACCCAGATCTTCAAGCTTGCACAGATAGCATTTATACAGAGTTGTGTCTCAGCCTCTGTCTTTGTCCATATCAGATTCCGAGGATTTGATTGATGCATCTTATTCTGTACAGTATTCCTCACCTGCTTGACATTTCATCAAGATCACCTTTCCTGGGAAACTCAGGAAGGGAGATGGTCCAAGTGGTGCATGAACAGAACATCACAGCGACTTCTTCTAAAGCCTTTCACCTCCAATACTAATGTCTACTGGGATCCCAGACGACTAACGCTTCTGCTCTACCCGCAGTACCGTGGGATGGGTCTGTTCAGCACGGGAGCCTTTTCTGTTGGCTGTATGTGACGTGATGGATACAGTTATCACAAGAGCTAATTCTCCAAGGAGGGCTGAATGGGCAGGGCATGCGGCCTACAATGCAGAGCTCAGTCAGCAGCACCTTTCACACAAGGTCACACCCATAAGTGAACAGGCAGTTATAGTAAAACTTATTCTCCCCCTGGTGTCTGGCAAGCATGCTGCACATGGTTTTCAGGATGCATTTTGACGACAGAACATTACAACATAAACAAACAAACACAAGAACCTTATGAAAATCAAGTTGGCATGATTTGATTATTAGTTAAGATTCTGTATTGGTCTCCTAAACTCCATAGGTACTATCGGCTTTATATTTGTTTTTAAATAAAATGTAGTTGATGTAATTATTGCATTGTACGATATCTTAAAATAGTTTCATATTGTTCTTATCATCTCAGTAAACAGTTTCTGGAAGGATAAAGTGCAGGGGGTGGGGACGGCTCAGCCAGCCAGGCGCCTGTGGGGTGAGCATGAGACAGAGGCAGGAAGAGCTCTGAGTTTGAGGCCATCATGGTCTACAGAGTAAGTTCCAGGATAGCCAAGAACAACACATAGTATATGTTATAATACTGTTATATTCATTACATTAATGTTAACATGTTACATATGATATAAATAATGTATGATATATATAACAATATATTTATATATAATGTGTGTGTGTGCAGTGTGTGTGTGTATTTTATAGCTAGGGAGGTGGCTCAGGGATCAGGTGCTTACTGTGCAAGTGTGAGGACCTGAGTTTGATAATTGGAGACTACATAAAAACTCTGTGTGTGCACATGTACATGTGTGCTTGCATGTGTGTGTGTCTGTGTGATGGTTAGCCCCTGAGAGGTGAGGACAGGGGATCCCTAGAGCAAGCTGGCGAGTCAGATGAGCAGAATCTTCGAGCTGAGTCCATACGGGAGATCCGGCCTTGGTGTCTAACGTGGAGGTGAGTGGCAGAGAAAGATGCCTGGTGTCAAGTGGCTTCTGTACACATACTCCTACATGTGTGCTCCACATACATATTAACACATGTACACACAGGTATGAACACACAGCACACACATACATCAGCAAGAATACACTTTAATATCAATTGTCAGCAAGGATGTCACACAGTGACCTTTCCATGGAGTGTGAGGAGGAAAATTGTTCTCCTACTGGCACACACATGGCCCATGTCCAGCAGGGTAGGCTGTGTGTGTCCTACAGTGGGGAAACCAGGATTAACTGTGTGTCCAGGAAAGGATGGACTGCGTTGAGTGTACACGGGGAAAGCATGAGAGGAAAGGGCAAGGTTGCACCATTGCTGTTCTGTAACACCGAGAACCAAGAAACAAACACTGAAAATGCCGCAATATTATATATCATATAGTATATCATAGCATAGTATAATATATAATATATAATGTGTAATGTGTAATATAGAATATATAATATATGATGTTTAATATGTAATATACAATACATAATATGTAATATATAAATATATAATGTGTAATATATAATGTGTAATATGTAATATATAATATGTAATGTATAATATATGATAGATAATAGATAACATATAATATGTAATATGTAACATGTAGTATGTAATGTGTAATATGAAATATATAATATTATTGCAAACCACAAAGAAAGGCAAGGGCCATATCCGTGAGGGCAGGTAGCTTTCCTTCACTAGTTTCCAACACCTGTTTGCCTAAAAACCACAAGAGATATTTTTCTCCTCTTACATATTTAATGTCAGCTGCAGGGAGGGTCCTTTCTACAGGAATCACTTAGAAATCCCAGTTACCGCTGACTGCACGGTCTCCCAGATGAACAAACAAAACTCCTCACATCAGCACCAGAGAACAGGCACTAACAGCGTGACCCAGACCTGCGTGCTCAGAGTCTGCTGCCGAACTGATCGTACGGTGCCAATCTGCCTGCAAAGGAGCACGGGACACGCGATGAGCATGCAGAACACGGGCGAGCACTGCCCACTGTGTAAAGGAACCGCCAGTGTCAACATGGAATAAACGTGAAAGACTGGAACAGATTCAGCCAGGACAATGACAGTAATAGACAGAGAAGTGATCAGTACATAGATAGATGGATGGATGGATGGATGATAGACAGACAGACGCAGATTGACATGATGCAAGTTTTCCAAAGAGATTAACAACTGGGTGTTCTGCTGAAGGGTTTCATAAGCCAAACCATGACTGCAGTCACAGCAGAAAGAAATAAATGAATACAAGTACCATTTCAAAATGGCTGCTCCTTGGGGGACAGGGGACACTCCAGCTTCCACAGGATTGTGACAGTTTAGTTCATCATCTGGGTGAGTAGGGGCTGTAATAGAGTGGGATAGAATCCAGTCCAGTCTGTTCTGGACTTTACTATGTGGCCAAGGATGACTGTGTATGTAAGTGTATGTGTGTGTGTGTATGTACCCATGCACACATGTATACATGCATGTGCAGTCCATAAGCTGATAATGCATGTCTTTCCCTATCACTCTTCACTTGATTGATTGATTGATTTACTGAGCCAGTTCTCTTAGCAAACCTGGAGTTCTATGACCTGGCTAGACTGGTTGGCCAGCAAACCGCGGGGGTTCTCCGTCTCTGCCATCCCACAGTGCTGAGGTTATACCTACACTACAGATTTACCCACCATGCCTGTATCATTGCCGGGGATCCCAGTGCAGGTCTTGAGACTGGCACAGTGAGCATTTGAACTGCTCGGCCAGCTCCCAGTCCCTGGGTCTTGAACTCCTGAGCTTCTTGTCTCCACCTTCTGTGTCTCCAGCTCCTAAATGCCGGAATCACAGACATGCACACAACCACGCCGAGCTCACCTGGCACTAACTTAGCTGGAGGTTCTGCTGACTTTATGGGAGCAGAAAGACGCAATGCACAACAGGGTACCGTGCACATAACTCCCCGAGCTCTTTGTAGCAAAGCTTTTGTCTCCTGCACACACTCTCAGCTCCCTGGGAAATGTAAAACAATGCACTACTGAAGTTATTCAATGATGACTTGAGTGTTGATATCCTAGTCCCTGGGGCCCAAGTCTCCCCATCCGAGACCCTGACTTACCAAGTATCTTCATCTGTGACCCCTGATTTGGTGGTTTTAAATTATATATATATATATATATATATATATATGTTTCATTTTTTTTCACAATTGTAAATGAAGATGACAAATGGAGCAAATTATTTCCTGCTTAGAGGTAACCATAGCAGCTCAATATTTCACTCAGAAACTACCTACTTAAAGACCTCAGAACACAAGCAACAGAAAAACAGGCAACTGCAGCTAAGGCCCTGCAGTGGTTTGTAATTCCCTCTGTTTCTGTTACAGATTCCGACTGCGGACTGCTTTCTCCAAACTGGAAAAGGTAGAGTAGCTTGTCCAGAATCACATGACGTATGAGCAGTTAGTTAATCCAGGCTTCTCACCAGACCTGTGTCATGTGGAACTCATAGACTTAACACGTAGAGAGGAATCTCAGGGGCCACCACATCCATGCTCTTTCCTCTGGAGGTGCTTCCAACGAAGGACAATACTGGGTTCTCATCAGTATGCATTCTCAGAGCAGAGCACCACACTCAGTGTGTGTGGAGCACCATCCCTAGTGTAGAGCACCACACTCAGGGTGAAGCACCATCCATAGTGCAGAGCACTAACTTCAGGGTGGAGCACCACCTACACTGAAGAGCACCAACATCAGGGTGGAGCATCACCCCTACTTGAGAGTACCAACCTTAGGGTAGAGCACCATCCCCACTGAAGAATACCAACCTCACGGTGGAGCACCATCCCCTCAGAAGAGCACCAGCCTCAGGGTGGAATACCATTCCAGTGTGTGAAAAATGCTATTTACCGTGCTGAGCACCCTCCACTGGGAACTGAAGCCAGGTCCTCTAGAAGAGCAGCCAGTACTCCTAACTGCTGTGACAACCCTCCATGCTAACATACACTTCCTCAGTATCCTACCTTGTTCTCACTAAGAAGCAGAAGACTGAGCCATTCCCACCTATCATTCTGTCTTAGTTAGGGTTTTATTGCTGTGAAGAGACACCATGACCAAGGCAACTCTCATAAAGGCAAACATTTAGCTGGGGCTGGCTTACAGTTTCAGAGGTTCAGTCCATTATCATCATGATGGGAAACATGGCAGTGTGCATGCAGACACGGAGCTGGAGAAGTCAAGAGGTCTACTTCTTGATCTGAAGGCAGCCAGGGAGGTGCTTTCCTTCCACACTGGGTGGGGCCTGAGCATAGAGACCTCAAAGCCCGCCCACACAGTGACACACTTCCTCCAACAAGGCCACACCTCCTAATACTTCCGCTTCCCAGGGGTCACGCATACTCAAACCACCACACATCTCAAACCTAACTGTTCAGACCAGGCTGTTCCCTGCCTAAGTTACCCTGTATTGTGCAGACCAGTGGTTTTCCAGCCTGTGCTCTGAGAGACTCCATTTTACAAGCAGCTTCTATGCTGTTTGAAGCAGAGGGTGGTCACACTCCTAGATGGGCACGTGAATAGCACCATCTGTGAGGTGACACCACCCAGAACTGACTGGTGAGGGACTTGGAAGCGTACCACAGGTGCACATGGAGATCATAGAGTCATAGCAGGACAACCAGGCCCAGGAACTCAGGGGACACATCTAAGGAAAGAGTCAAATTCCCTCACCTGGACCCTACGGTGGTGGACACCCAATAAGATGGTGACACCCCTGCTGCCTGTCACTTAGTGTGTGTATTGAGGACCACAGAACTCTTCACGGTCCGACGCTTCAGCCCTTCTGTTCCTCTGTGACTGCAGCCTACCCCAGCTGCCATCTGCCTGTCCTCTTGCTCACCTGTCTGGATCTTTTGTCCATCTGTCTGTCTGTCTGTTTGTTCATCTGCTCTCGTCCCATCTTTTGCTTCACCTCATTTGTCTCAGACACTGCCACACACTTGGTCCTGTTATTGTCCCCCAGATTCTCTACACTCCTAATTGTTCCCCGGGGCTTTTTGAAGCTTCTTGACTCATTAACCCTTTGCAGCCATTTTGTAAGCTATATATAAGCATGATAGAAAGATATAGATAGATAGATAGATAGATAGATAGATAGATAGATAGACAGACAGACATAGACAGTTGATAGACAAGTGATAGGCAGGTGGTCGATTTGCAGTCTGATGTGTGTAATATGTATGATCTGAGAGCTGATAGAGGTACTTAAGTCTGTGTTTCCCCCAGCGGGAGGCATTAAACAAAGCAGGGATATTTGGTAAATATCGCTGTTGTTGAAACTTCTGTGCCCTCTGAATTTGACACATCCTAACATTGTGGAAAGGCGCACACATGTTTGCCCATGTTTCTGGCACAGCTGGCCATACTCACAACAGTCAGTTACAATGGGTCTTTCTTTTGTCCCTGTCCACCAAGCCTCCATGTGGAAACGGGACAGTCTCGGCTGTGCAACGCGTAGGACCCGGGGCACCCATGCCTGGACACTGGATGCTGAGCAAGCCACTTTTCCACAGAGGCTGGTATCATGGGGCTGTTTGGGTCTTTGCTATGCAGAGCCTGCTTCCTTGGAGACCCTGCTCACCCACTCAGCCACAATCCCCGAAAACCAGCTCCTGGGGAAATGTTAGGACTTGGCTGATTAAAGTGTAAGCACGGCAGAGCAGGAGAGGGGAGATGGAGAAGGAAGGCAGGGCAGGGAGGCTGGCTTTCTGAGTGTGGCTCAGGCACAGCCAGCCTGCTTTGGTCACCATCACATATGGAGCCACCGGGTATGACAGTGAACCTTGGAGATGATGATATTTAAGACAGACACCGGCTGTCGAACTCACCAGTTCCCAAACACTCAGCACAAACTGCAGGCGTGTCGTTCTAGTCACACGGTGGCAGCATCCATCCCCTCTAGGAGGCTTTCTCTAACCCCCTACCCCCGAAAGAAAGCTAGTGCATGCTCAGTGTCCCTATGGTCAATGTGGAAGCTGGTTAGGGCCTGCTTGTTGACAACACGTGTGGAGGCAAATAGTTGTGTGTCCCTTCACAACCTTATGCACCTGAGTTATTAGTAGCTCACCTAATTCACTCACGTTTTCATAATTCAGTGCAGTCTCTATGAATCCAAGACTCTTATGGAAAAATGAAAGGAGTGGGCGGAGCATGGGAGAAGCTGGAGTGTGGGAGAAGCTGGAGCGTGGGAGAAGCTGAAGCATGGGAGAAGCTGGAGCGTGGGAGAAGCTGGAGCGAGGGAGAAGCTGGAACATAGAAGAAGCTGGAGCATGGGAGAAGCTGGAGCATGGGAGAAGCACAGCCTCCTTTGTGCTCTCCCGTGGCTCCTCTCATTCCCTTTCCGACATTCTTTGCTGGCTTTAGCACTCTGGGCACACACCTGTCCATCAATGCCGGAGGAAATGGTAGTGCCAACAGCCCAGGCCTGCAAGGATGTGTCCACTCACCTGGCTTGCTGGCAGACACAGCAAACCCATAGCTTCTCCTGCTTCTGGTAGGAGCAGCAGCTCTTGCAGACACTGAACTTGCATTCCCCGCAGCGGCGCCTGGCGTTGACCAGGAAGGTGAAGGGTGAGCAGCAGCGCATGCAGCAGCGCTCCACGAACTTCTGGTGCTTTGAGAGAATGCTGCACTTGCTGTTCTCCTCAGCCAGCCTCTGCTTCATCTCACTGCAAACAGAAAGAGGGGGAGAAGGTGAGGCAGAGAGAAATGTTAGGGTGGGGCTGTCAGCCCAGAGCACCTGGTCCTGTGCCCTGCATGTGCCCAGCCCTTGTAAAATCTTCCTATAGAGCAATAAGGGCTGGAGAGATGGCTCAGTGGTTAGATCACGGACTGCTCTTCCAGAGGTCCTGAGTTCAAATCCCAGTAACTGTATGGTGGCTCACAGCCATCTGTAATGGAATCTGATGCCCTCTTCTGGTGTGTCTGAAGATAGCAACAGTATGATCATATACAATCAGTCAACCAACCAACCAACCAACCAATCTTTTTAAAAAAGAACAATAAACCAGAGACTGTATGTGTGTGTGTGTGTGTGTGTGTTAAATATACGTGTGGAGATCAGACTTTGCAAATGCTTGTGTGTGCATGTGTGTGCTGAATGTATGTGTGGAAACCAGAGTACAATGCTGAATGATCTCTTTCCCCAAGGCTCAGGGACAATCATGCAAGAGGCAGAAGAAAGGTTTTAAAAACCAGGGATTGAGATGGACCAGAGACAGTGTCTTCTGGACATGATAAGTTGTCACCCTCAAAAACAACAGCTGTGGTGGCCACGCAGGTGACATTTCAGCATGGGGTGGGACTCATGAGCTCCTACTATGGGCAGCTGACTACTTCTGTGGAAGGGAGAGGCAGTTTTCTTTAAGGGTGTGACCCCTGGCAGATCAACCACGCCTCAGTGGAGGGCTCCATGCCCAGAAACAGGTGGGCAGCACAGTTGGAGTTGGTGAGTTATTAAATTTTTAAAAGAGGATATGAAGTTGGAGGTAGGGTTAGGATGCTGGTGTCCATCTGGGAAGAGTTAACAGGAGCAGTTGGAATGCATATGATCAAAACACGTCACACAAACATCTCAAAATTTAAAAAAAAAATGTTCTTAAAAACACACTGGTGTCTTACTCCGCTGCTTCTCAACACTGTTGAGACAGGCTCTCTTACTGAACCCGGAGCTCACTGATTGGCTAAACCGGCTGGTCAGTGAGCTCTGGGTATCCTCCTGCCTCCACCTCCACAGCCCTGGAATTACAGACTCCCACTACCACTTCAGAGTTTAATGTTGCCTCTGGAAACCTGAACTCATGTTCTCATCCGTACATGGAGAGTTCTTTCCCCACGGATCCATCTTACCTGTCTCCGGAGCGGCCAATTCTTGACCTGAAAACCCAAGCACTTCTGCCTCAGACACTACATGGAGACATAAATTACCACTAAAAATAAGCAGGCCTGAAGAATAAAACCTTTCACTTCATTAATGCCTTCTTAGAGGGGAGAAGATTGCTTCTGTTAAAACATTAATCCTCACGACTGCCCTGCTGGGAATCTGGATGGCCCTGTTTCACACCCCTGGACCTGAGCAGCCTGAGGACTGAAAAGCTTTCAAATCAACAGGAGTCGATATGGCTCCTCAGGCGGGGACTCAAATCTGGATGAAAGTCCATAATCTTCCACCAAAGAGCCCCTGGTCACACCCACACAGACAGCTAACTGTCACATTAGGGTGAAGTCTGACAGCTTGCACACCCCTGGGGGGGGTCAGTGAAAGCAAGAAGGAGCAGCCCCAAAAACCCTGAGCAACCAGGTAGGCACTGACAGTAGCCCTACAGGGACAGAATTTACTCCTGCAACTCCTCTGCCTCACTCCTGCATCCCGTGTTACGTCTCAGCGTCAGCAGAACTAGGAGATAAGACAGGCAAGCGGAATTTCTTGGGGTCATTACAGCCAATGACATACATGTGGCTATCGCTGACCAGAGCATACACGACATAACTGCATTAAGTTCCCTTTGATATTAAACTTTATTTTTAGTAGAACTCATTTATTAGTTATCTTAGGTCTTTATTTTCATTTTTGAAATGTTCATACATCTATATAGCCAGTCTCTGCTCACTCCTTCCGGTCCTGCATGTCTGCCGACCAACTTCGAGTCTCTCCTTTTTATAGCTCTCTAAGTCCAATTAGTGCTGTCGACATGTGCATGTCGGGGGGCCATGCGCTGGGGCACGGGATGGGGAACCTACAATGGCTCGCCCACCCTTAACAACCATCGTCTGCCATTAGCTCCTTAGTTAGGGATGGGTTAGCACAGCAGGTGTGATGACGTGTAGCTACGATGCTAAGCCATGTTGGGAGGCAGAAGTCCGAGGCTCTCCACCCCTTCCTCTCACATTCTTCCCGCCCCCTCGCCACCAAACAACGCCCAGTGTGTGTGTGTGTCATATTTTATTATCTCTCAGCAGCTGACTGGCACTGAATTATGTCTACTTTCTGGCTATTATGGTTAAGCCTTTCACGGACATTTATATTCAAGTTCCCTGTGGACACAGATCTCAGTTATAGGAATTGAACCGTTGACCCACATGGTTGGTAACTGTACTTGGAAAAGTCCCAGACACACTCAGTGTGTCCACCTGTCCCATGGTCTTCTGGGAAGACTCAAGTGTCTCCTCACCCTCAGTATGACTGAACCCTTTTCCTAATGGCTGTCATCTTAGAGGATGAGCTGTCCTGTGCTAAGATTTTGATTCGCCCATCTCTAATGACCAATGAGGACGATCAACTTCTCTAATCGACGAAAGACCCTGAACATAGTTTAATGGCTCATCGGCCATGTGCACAACCTCATCTATTCTAATGAGAGCATTTGTCTTTTTTTCTTTGTTAGTTTGTAAGGTCTCCTGATGAGTATACTCTGGATACAAGTTCCTTATCAGATATGTAAATTTGAGATAGTTTCCCTTCCTCCCACTAAACATTATCTCCTATTAGCATTTTTCGTAAGGAAGGGAAACGGCTGGCCATTCTACAGGGTACAAAGGAGCACACAGCAGGAAGTGCACAGAGATTTCTTCTCAAGAAAGATGCCATTTGGAACCTTAGACTTGGAGTAGGCAGTCAGCTAAGGAGCTGGGGCCGGCGCAGAAGGAAGTGATGGAGGATTAGAAGGCAGAGCGGGCTGGAGCCCCACCGTGTCAGCGGCTGTCCTGCTCACCGCGGGCCCTGCATGAAAGAGAGTCTCCATCACATTGTGTGGCTTGGCTTGGCTATGCACAGAAACCCAAGACTGGGGGCTCTGTAGTTATGGAAGAAGGTGGCTGAGGCTGGCTCTAGAATACCCGTCTGCAGCCTCTCCCTTCTGCCCGGATGTCACATTCTTTTCTTTTCACTTATAAGAGAGAAGCACACGGCAGAATCTTCTAACACACATAGATAACAGGTTAGGCTGTGAAGCCTGGCTGAGCACACCACCCCTCCACACCGAAGGGCTGGTCCAAACCTGCATCACCAGGCAGCTATAGAGACAGTTGTTTTTGCCCTAGAGAACCATCCCCCCCTGTTGTGGGATTATTACCACAGCTCTGACCTTGAGCGGCAGCAACAATGAAACCGGTCCTCTCCCAGGAGGGACAGAGCTGTTCATCACTCTGCAGATGGCAATAAACAGAACAGAGACGCTTAGCACTCTCTCCCCGAGGGGGGCTCGGATCTCTGCATCACCAAGCTCATTCCAGACATCAGGTGTGCCAGGGACTGCCTTCGAATGTGAACTCTCACCTGATCAGAGCCGCATCTGATTCATCTGTGGGAGGGAGGGGCCTGTGGAGGGGCCTGTCAGCAGTGGGGGGCTGCAGACCGCACTAGGGGCAGCTGCTTGGTGGCACCCCTGTGCTGTCCATCCTCAACAGCCCTGTGCATGGCAGACACCTTCCTGAAATCTAGGTTCACAGAGGACGCTGTAGAGAAACCTGCACAGTGGTTGGTTTGTTATTTAATTTATATTTGTGTGTGTGTGTGTGTGTGTGTGATGTATGCATACGTGTGTACCTGTGGAGACCAGGAGTTGTTGCTCTCCCAAGACCCAGAGTTCACGGCTTGGCTGCTCTACACAGCAAGTGAGCCCTAGGACCCTCATGTCTCTGCCTTCCAGCCCCGTTATGACAGGCATGGCTTACCACACTTTTTACGTGTGTGCTGGGGAATGGGGCCTTGTGCTTACACCGAAAGCCTTTTGTCCTCTAGGCCATATCCCAGTCCCTTTAGAACACTTAAAAATATTCTTATTGGGGTAGGGGCTGGAAAGAAGGCGTGTGGTTAAGAGCATCGGCCATTTTTGCAGAGGACCCAGGTTTCATTATCAGCACGTACATGGTGGCTCCACACAATCTATGACCCCCCCAGTTCCTCGGGATTTGACGCCCTCTTGTGGCTGTTTGTGTTGCGCCTACATCCATCTAGGAAAAACACTCATAAATAAATCGTTTTTTAAAAACCCATTAAATGCTCTCCAGCATCACATTTCTTTAAATCTCCTTTCCCAGAGCACAGGGAGGTCAAACCCACCTCCTTTACGTTTTTTAATCACAGGGAACAGAGGTCACCTGTAGGTGAGAAGCATCCAGCACAGCACCTCAAAACAGTAGATAAAAGAGGGCTCAGCGGCTTCCCGAGGTGCTCTCTGGGGGTGGGGGGACACAGGGCCATGCTGTATTCAGACAGCGAGGGGCCCCGAGCCTGGGGTGGGGTCCCTTTTTAGGATCAAAACTTCAGCTTGCTCACATGAGCACACAGTGTGCAGGCAGTGTCACTGGAGAGGTGGCCATGAGACCCAATACCTACATCACACACAAACACTGGGACTACAAGTCAGGAAATCCACAGGGGCCCAACGCGGGACCATCCACTCCACACCTCCAGTGTTCTGATTCACTCGGAACTCTCTGTGGCCGTCTCTACCACCCCTGTGACTGGCTCCAGGCGCCCACAGGGTCTGAACTCGAGGGAAACCTCACAACTTCCTCGTGGAACTGTCCTTGTGAGGACGGTGATGTCACCAGGCTGTGGGGATTTCTTGGCTCCACTGTAACTTACGGGCTCAACGTGAGGCCCGTTACCCACGGAGATGTTATGTGTCACATGACTGCAAACAGTGAAGCACGGACTGGGTTTAGGATAAATTCCAATGAGTCATTTAAATAGTTCCCGATGAATGAGGAGTGATAACCATACACACATTGGTGCTGAACACACTGGTTCAGATACAAAAACACAAGGAAGCAATCTTAAAAGACGCCAGCGCAACACGCCCGCCGAGGAAGGTGCTAACGGATGTGTTCTTTAAGGTGAGTTCACAAAGTTTTTCTCATCAAAATTGTGTGCTTTCAGTACTCCCGAACCGCTGTGGTTCCGGTAACTTGCTCATTTCACACGGAACAGAAGAGAAAGACAATCGATTCCTTTTATTGTTGGACCCTTCGGTCACCCATTTAGCACTTAATACTGTCCCACCAGGAATTGGGGACAGAAGCAAACCGCTGTCCCCTCCCCCCACTGCAGAGAGAAGGGCGGAGGTGCTGCAGGCAGCGGGAGTGTGGGGAGCACAGCACACAGAAGCAGGGGTGCCCACGCTGGCTTTGGAGGATGCACCAGAGCTACCAACCCGTGTGGGAAGACACACAGTGGAACTGCTGTGTGTGAGAAGAGATTCAACTGGAGGGTGTTGGGAGGCTAGAGGTTGATGTGCCCCGAGGGAGTGACGTGCTCAGAGGTAATGAGAGGTAGCGACTGCCTTCACTGGGTGGTGGCAGACGGTGAGACCCTCAGAACTGTGCATCAAGAGAGTTTCCAACAGACAAAGAGGAAGCTGGATCAGAGGAAAAATGCTGTCTAAGCACTTCTGTCCCCAGGACATCAAGATCAGGGTAACGAAGATAAAACAAAGAGAGTGTCTTTCTTTTGTTTGTTTGTTTTTTTGTTTTTGTTTTTTTAAAGAAATGTATTATTTATTTATTAATGTCTTAATTAGTGTGTGTGTGTGTGTGTGTGTGTGTGTGTGTGTGTGCATCTGTGTGTACTCTTAGGAGGTACCAATAGAGGCCAGAAGAGGATGCTGGACACCATCTACAGCATTAGATACATTGACCATAGAAGTGGTGGCTTCAGATTCTCATATCAATGATGGGGCTCAAAGGAAGAGTGCTGGCTTGAAGGATGAGGTGGTTTGAACAGGAATGGTCCCCATAGACTGTGTTGGAATGCTTGGCCAATAGGGAGTGGCACTATCAGGGGGTGTGGCCTTGCTGGAGTAGGTGTGTCACCGTGGGGGCAGGCTTTGAGGTCTCCTATGCTCAAGCTGCACCCAGTGTAGCACACAGTCTTGTCATGCTGTCCGTGGATCAATATGTACAGCCCTCTGCTCCCCCCCCACCAGAAACCCCTGAAACTGTAATCCAAGCCCCAAATGAAGTGTTTCCTTTATAAGAGTCGCTAGGGTCACAGTGTTTCTTCACATCAATAGAACCCAAACTAAGAGGAAGACCAAGACAATTCCTGACCAAGGCTGGGCCAGGAACATGTCAGCAGGAGCAGAAACGGTCATATGGGCCTTAGTGATACGCCAACAGATGCAGTGGGGAACATGGGGCTTGGAACCTCGGGATACAAAAGCAGGGGTTGAGATCTGCCAACATCGCCCAAGGACAGGATTCATTTGCTGAAGAGACTGTTCCATGGGTGGAGAATAAAACGGGGCGCAGCACCAGGCGAGCACAAGAGAGAGAAATGGCAGAAAGGACACCCAGTGTTGTTCTCTGGCCTTCACATGCACAGAGCACACACGTGCGCACACAGATGGAGGTTTCTAGTTTGATTTGCACAAACCTGAAGTTTTCCCCACATGCACGAGCGGCTCAGTCCAGCCTTGTTCTTTTTACCTCTGCTAACGAAAGGCTCAGGAACTAGCTAGAAACAGAGGGGCACACATTAGCCAAAGATGGCTGAACAGTTAGTTACTCTGGCTGCCAAACAGAAGAGGGAAAGAAAGGTTTCATATCAAACTTCCACACATTAGCCGAAATTGACATGCAAATGGACTGCTGCTCTGAGAGCTCAGGAGATATGGCTACATCAGACATGCCGGGTCCCAGAGGAATCCCGAGAGGGAGCCAGCAGCCCCCCCAGCATTTGCTCACATTCAGCGAAGAAAAAAAAAAGCAAGTGAATCGTTATTTCTTCTATATTATTGCTTGTTTTTTTTTTCTTTTACCTACAAAATCTACCTGACTCAATGGATTTTAGAACATTTCCAAAGTCCCTCAGGTCTGTTTTGTCGGTAAAAGTTCTACTGGTGTCAAGTCTCAAAAGTGAGGCAGGAAAAGAGGGATTTACACGTGTGTGGGAAAAACCATCAGGCAGAACCACTGCCCGGGTCTGCTGCCCGTGTGCAGAGCTGCGGGGTCCGGTAGGTTTGTCAGCGCCCAGATCTCTGACCAGGAGGCTGCAGGGGGCAGCAGCTTCTCCAGCGTGCCCGGAGAGGAAGCAGACCCTAGTGGGGATGCACACATGTGGTCTTCTGTGTGCACAGAAGAGCACTTGGGAAGGAAGGAGATTGGGAATGGAAGCACTATAATTAGGTTTTCTTTTTAAAATACGACAGGAAGGATGTTCTGAATGCAGAACTGAATCTATCCATTACTTTAACACTCGTATGAGCAAACAGACACAAAGCTTGTTAAAACGGCTCTTGTGCTTACAAATGGATGGGACATAACTCATGTGGCTCTTTATGAAACAGACATCTAGTGGAGCTGCTGCCTCAAGCCATGACAAAGCCTAAGTGTGGAGCAGTTCAGAGGCAGAAGAGACAGGGCATGAGAGGCAAGTTCGGCAGAGCATGAAGATGCGGCCCAGGGCTCGCTCCTGTAGGGAGGATGATGTCTGCGAGGAACGCCAGACACATCCAAAATGCATTTTCAGACAGCCTGGGTTCGTTTTGTGTATCTATTTGGCAAAAGTTAAATTTGGTTAGATCAATCTAGATATTGTTTTCTAGGTATTTTGAAGATAAGGTTAATATTCAGAGGGCTGGAGAGACAGCTCAGTAAGTAGGAGGGTGCCCAACTCCTCCAGAGCCCTTGGCTTTGATTCCCAGCACCCACATCAGACAGCTCACAACCACCCGTGACTCCAGCTTCAGGGGATTCGATGTCCTGGGCCCCAAGGGCACACCCCCACCCCCAAAACCCACCCCCCACACAGAGAGACATAGACATACACGCAGACACAAGATACAAACACAATACACAGATCACACATAAAGACACGCAGATATACACAGTGACACACATACACAAACACACACACAGACATATACATATACAGACACAAGATACAAACACACATACACAGATCATGCAGAGACACTCAGACACACATACAGACACAGTCATAGGCATACAGTGACGCATACACAAATACACAGATACACACAATGTCATTCATACACAAACACACACACAGACACAAGATACAAACATACATACAGAGATCACATATACAGAAACAGACACACAGTGACACACATAGACAAACACACAGAGGCAACAGGCACACACACAAACACACATACACGGACACGTATACAGCAGACACACAAAGACACACAGACACACACACACAAAGACACAGACACAAGATACAAACACAATACACAGATCACACATACAGACACAGATATAAAGACACGCAGATATACACAGTGACACACATACACAAACACACACACAGACATATACAGGCACAAGATACAAACACACATACACAGATCATGCAGGGACACTCAGACACACATACAGGCACAGTCATAGGCATACAGTGACGCATACACAAATGCACAGATACACACAATGTCATTCATACACAAACACACACACAGACACAAGATACAAACACACATACAGAGATCACATATACAGAAACAGACACACAGTGACACACATAGACAAACACACACACAGAGGCAACAGGCACACACACAAACACACATACACGGACACACATACAGCAGACACACAAAGACACAGACACAAGATACAAACACACGCACAGACACACATATAGACAGACACGAAGTCACACACATAGACACAAAGAGACACATATACAGACACACAAACACAGTTTAAAAAAAAGATTTATGTTCAAATTTGTAGACTTTGACTTACACCAACCACTGTCCATAAATGTGGCTAGGCCTCACCCACACTCACCAGAGAAGCGGAAACAAGGCCGCAGACTACACCACCAGACCACACCACCTCCAGGCTTGAACTAGCAACTCTCCCTGGATGTCCAACCTCCACTCACCCGAAGACTGGGCTAGCCCGTTGTTATCATCACACAAACATGACCTCTCACACAAACCCCAGTGGTTCTGCTCTTGGGGTGCACACACTGACCTGCTCTGGCTCCCATGGTAGACACCGTGAGTCCTGCTAGCATTCAGAGATGTGTAGATAGGGACGCTGCAGAGGTCAGAGGGTGAGCCCTGGGTGTAATTTATGCCCAGAGAACACCTGTGGGCAGCCGAGAATGACACCAGGTAGACCAGTCTTGGCAATTTGCCATCTGGCCGCACAATTTTATTCTGTGGGCTGGTCAGTAGGTACAGTGCTTGCTGAACACGTGTGGGGGCCTGAGTCCAGACCCCCAGACACCATGTCAGCCAGACATGATGGCGCACATCTGTAATCCCAGAACGCCTACAGGAAAAAGGGGGTAAGACCCCCTGAAGTTTGTGAGCCAGCTAGCCTAGCATTTATAATGGTCAGGAAGAGACCCAGTCTCAAACAAGGTAGAAACCATAGTCTGACACATGAGGTTGTCCCGAGACCTCTACATGCTTGCCATGACATGTGTGCAGCTGCGTCCACACACGTGAACATGGGCACACATGAACATGGGCACAGGACTATGCAACCCTCCCCCACCCCCACAAGTTTTAAAAACCAATTTTCTTCTAT
This sequence comes from Micromys minutus, assembly GCF_963924665.1. Classification (NCBI taxonomy): domain Eukaryota; kingdom Metazoa; phylum Chordata; class Mammalia; order Rodentia; family Muridae; genus Micromys; species Micromys minutus. The sequence goes on along the minus strand of NC_137956.1, from coordinate 49,187,589 downwards.
TGACATTTGCACAGAGACCACTAGGGGGCAGCCCTGCACTCTGGAGCTGGAAGGTGTTTTAGCAAAGGGAATGAAGTACTGTCTTCTATTGGGTCTCGGTGACCAGGACAACCACAATAATTAACGAGCACATTGAAACCTTTCAATAAAGTCTCCGCTTTCCTGCCATTTCCTCAGTCATGAATTCTGCCCAACATCATGATAACAATGAATTCCCCCGGCCCTTGGGTACCAGAGTTCAAAGCCTTCTCAGACACGACACATTTACCCAGCCTTGGAATAATCTTCCTCAGTGTGGCGAGTTACCTGCACTCGATAGATGAAGAATCAGAGGTCCAAGGAGTGGACCTTGGGCGGGGGCTCCTGCACAAGTGGTATGTTCTAAGAGTGGTCTCAAACGGGGTGAAGTTGTGAGGAGCCACAGGCAGGGGCTTGGGTAAGCGGCACAGCGAAGCAGGCAGGGACAGGAATGCGGGTTGTGTTGCAGAGGACGATTCCTAGAGACACCAGCATGTCCCTATTCAGCAGCAGAGCTGAACGTCGGGGCCAAGTTGGGGCTGGAATGAAGTTCTCCCTGTTCCTTGCAGGATGTCTGGAAGGCTGCTCCAGGGGGTGACCTCAAACCTGTGTGTGGGCAGCGCGCATTGACCTCGGCAAGTCATAGAAAGTCTTAACGAGAGAGAAGAGGACATGAAATTGGGGGAAGGTTGTCAGGGAGTTCTGAGAGGAGTTGAGAGAGGGCCGTAGGGTGGTTGTTATATAACACATTGTATACCTGTATGCATTTATCCAAAAATAGAAAACAGGGCATGGGGGATAGGGTATAAAGGAAGAGAAAGGAGAAGGGGGCTAGCCTCAGCAAAGCTCAGTGAAAGTTCACTTCACACTGAGCTCACGTGGAGCCCAGAGCTTGCTGACCTGCCATGGAACCAGACCTGAGAAGCAAGGACAGGGGCTTAGAATGAAGCGCAGGTGACAGAGGGTGTGTGTGGCTCGATTAAAGCCCTGGGTTTACTCCTCAGCACCACATAAACCTAGTGTGATGGCTCATCCCTGTAATCCCAGAACTCTGGAAATGGAGGCAGGGGAATCTGAAGTTCTAAGACAACTTCAGTTAGGTATTGAGTTTGAGGCCATCCTGGGCTACATGAAATCCTGTCTCAGAACAAAAGGAAATTAAAAATACAGTAAGAAGTGGACAATGTTTTGTGGGCCAGTATTTATAGTCATGTCTATGGGAAGCCACTCCAGAGGGTGGTGTCATCTCTAGCGTGGAATTTTACTGGAGGTCACTCAGTCATACCTCACCACTAACTAGAACATGGGTACCCTGGATGTCAGGGGAAGCCGGGTGTGGCCCAGAGTCAACAAAGATCCAAGGAGGAGAATGCTGTCCAGGGAGGACTCTGACGTGAATCGGGTTAGACTGCAAACCTGGATCTTCTCCACCTCTAATATTCTTGCGGGGAAGGAGGTGAGAAAGGAAAGGGAATGAGAGAAAGAGAGGCTGAGGGATGAGGGAAGGAAAGACCTGGGGAAGAAGAGGGAACAAGCAGTAATTGGTAATGTTCTCATATGATAATGAAGAGGAAATAAGGGGAAGACATAAGTACAAGAAGCTGCAAAAAGTAGTAAAATAATAATAGTAACAATGATAAGTAATAATAACAAAAGTCAGGGCAGGTCCGGGTCAGCCTCAGCCCTCAGAAGCGTCTTAAACCCAGTCCCCACCCTATTGGCAGGGACGGAGCTCGGTGCAGTGCTGTTTGTTACGCAGCATACTGAGCTGCCTGCCTGAAGCTTTCCTTCAAACACACCTGCTGTGGGCCAGTCTTACCTTGTCTCTGGTCTGCGTAGGATGGTTCTGGTCTCTTCTAGAACCAGCTTGTTCTGTGGCTCAGGGTAGTGCTGATGGCATCTGTGTATCTGTGGAAGAGATACACTAACCAGAAGAGATTGTGTGCATGTGTGTGTGTGTGTGTGCATGTGTGTGTGTGTGTATATGTGTGCATACATGCTCACTTGCATGTATGTGTGCCTGTGTATATGTGTATGTGCCTGTGTGTATGCGTGTATGTGTGTAGGTATGTATGTGTGCATGTATGTATACATGTGTGTATGTGTGTGTGCCTGTGTGTGCATGTATTTGTGCATGCATATATGTGGGTGTATATGTGTGCATGTGTGTATATGTGTATGTACATGCTCATTTGCATGCATGTATGTATATATGTGTATGTTCATGCTCACATGCATGTATGTGTGCATGTGTGTATGTGTATTAGAGCCCACATGTATTCAGGGGGAGACCAGAGGACAAGTACACCCTCCATCCTTCCAGCTTCTATTTCTTTTTGAGGAAGGGTCTCTCCATAACCTAAAACTCACTACATAGGATAGGCTGGCTAGCCCTGAGCACAGGGATCTGAGTATTTCTGTCTCCCCAGCCCTGACATTACAAACGGGCATCAGCACACCCCACATTTATACAAGTGACTAAACACATGTCCTCACACTGGCAAAGCAAGCACTCACCAAACAAACCAGCACCTCAGGCCCTACCTCCCTCAAGAAGAGATCTCTCGAAGCTTTTACAAAGCATCAACGCTTCTTCAACTTTTTGTTTTAGCAATGAAAAAAATGCACATGAAGATAAAAGACAGGTGCGTCCAGACGGCCATCATTCTCAAGGGAGCCCACTTCCTCATAGATCTTTCTTCCGGAGATCAAACTCTCATTAAATTTCTTCCTGGGCGCTAGGGAACTGAGTATATAAAGGCCAACATCCTCTGGGTTTACAGAACACGAGTCTCCCCAATGCACACCTAAGCAATTTGTTTCTTCTCTTTTGGATTCTCCTCATAATCTATCACGAATGGTGTTCCCTTGTTAACTGTCTCCTCTCTGGAATCTAGTCCCTGGGGCTGTGCTTCTTTCATCTCTGCTGTCTTCATTGTGTTTCTGTTGCTGGGATAAAATATTCTGCTAAAAATCAAGGCAGAGGAGAGAGGGTCCATTTTCACTCACAGCTCTCAGTTGCAGCCCATCAGAGCGGGGAAGGCAAAGCGGCGGGAAGGTAAGGCTAGCTCAGGAGTCAGGAAGGTGGGCTAGCTCAGGAGTCAGGTGGGAGGAAGATGGGCTAGCTCAGGAGTCAGGAAGGTGGGCTAGCTCAGGAATCAGGAAGGTGGGCTAGCTCAGGAGTCAGGAAGGTGGGCTAGCTCAGGAGTCAGGTGGGAGGAAGATGGGATAGCTCAGGAGTCAGGGGGCACGAGGGTAGGACATCTTGGGAGTCAGGAATCAGGAAGGTGGAATATTTCAGAAGTCTGTAAGGTGGGATAGCCCCCACACCACATCTACAGCCAAGAGCAGAGAGTGGAAACACACACAAGCCTAGCACTCAGCCAGATTTCTCCACTTTCACACAGTCCAGGGATCAACCCCAGGGAATGGTTCTGCCCACAGTGGGCTCAGTCTTCCCGTACTAAGTAATGCAATCAAGACAAGACCTCCCAGGCATGCCCACACCCCATCCTGATCTATACAATCCCCTGCTGAGAGATTCTCTTCCCAGGTGACTGTAGATTGTGTCAAATTGAAAATAAACAACCATCTCGAAGACCCTTCCACAGGCCAGAGGGAGGCACTTGGCTGTCTGTTGAGGAAGTAGGCACGTGGGCTAGACCAAGAGCCACAGTGGCATGCTGAGATAATCTAGGCACCACAGTCATCAGGAGTGAATTATCAACAGAACAATCAAGATCTCATTTGTGATGAGGAGAATGCTTGTCACTGAGTCACGAGATTAACCAAGCCTCATGACTACAGCCAAGAGCTCTACACACAGACACGTACGCCAGTGTCTCAAGGACAGAGCTTAGAGCAAGAGAGCGACGTCTTCTTCCATTTTGTTCTGGGCTTTTCTTTGTCTCCAGTTCTCTCCCTCACTTTCCAGACTTGATGTTAAAGTTAGTGTCTAATATCCTGCACCTGTGCTGTCAGGGGGGGGGACCCCAACCACAAAGAACTGAGGGTGATCCAGGCTCAGCATGTCAAATACAAGAAGCCTGTATTTCAGAGGTATGTTCAACTCGGTATTTGATTACGGCTTAAGCCTCGCCGAAAGTATAATTTTTAAGGGATTTCTGCAGAAATGTGTTTCTATGACTGCTGTGGGTTGGGAAGCACTTCTGATCTTTGGTTAAATGTATAATTCCCGTTTTGCATCACGATAGATTCTTTCCTTTCTGTGACATGTCAAGAGCCATATAAATCTGGATGGCAGAGGCTTCTGGAAATGCGACGGGAGGATCTGTGAGTTGGCATTAGTTCACAAGCCCGGCAAGGGGAGTTTCTGTCTGTGCTTTATGGCATATCGTCTTCTCCGAGCCCAGGAAATGCTTTCGAGATTCCATTTCCAGGGCTGGAGAGACGGCTCAGTGGTTAAGAGCGCTGACTGCTCTTCCAGAGGTCCTGAGTTCAGTTTCTAGCAACCACAGGTGAATGGTGGCTCACAACTATCTGTCATGGGATCCGACACCCTCTTCTGGTGTGTCTGAAGACAGATAAAGTGTACTTATATGCATGAAATAAATAAATCTTTAAAAAAAGAAATAAAAAAAATCATTCTTGGTCCAGAAAAATGGCTAGGTAGGTAAAGATACTCACTACATCTGGAGACCTGGGAGTGACCTCCAGAACCCGTGTAATGGTGGAAGGAGAGAACCGACTCCAAAAAGTCATCCTCTGACCTCTATGCATGTACCACAGCACACCTGCACCCCATCACACACACACACACACACACACACACACACACAGCCTTGAAAAGGTATTGCTCTTTAAAATATTCTAGAGATTAACAGTATTTGTTTTCCCCCTCGATGTTTTATGATGTTGAAATGACTAAATTAGTCCTGAAAATGTTTTTGCACAGTTCCCATGAGACTTAGCAGGCCCTCTGCTACCCAGCACAATGACTCGCAGTGATTGCTATTTAGCGCAGTCAAGGCCGTGGGTACCGGTAAATAAGGCCCCACAGTAGCTCGCAAGTGCTTCATTTAGCAATTTGCTTTGCTAATGAAAGTAGCAATTCCATTTACAAAAATGTCAACGATACCAGGGGAGCCAGCCTACGTAGTCATGCATGTGGCTGCCAACACACATGGGTGCTGCTGTCGACAGAGATTAGGAGAGGACGGGGAAGCCCTCCCCCAAAACCTACAGAGCTCTTGGACACCAATGTTGCCAAGTTCCTTTGGGGACACTTCTACATGCACACGCTCTCCAGGGTCATGCCCTCCCTCCTTGCTGTGCATGAACCAGGCTCGGCTCAAACGCTCTCCATGCTGCCACTCTGCCCGACCCCCGACACGCATCTGTTCATTTGCTATTCTTGGGTCAGTAAGATACACGTGTGGGAACGGAGACACATTACAGTTTATACCACATTGTGTGGGGTTCACTTCTGTACCTAGTGTTCTGGGTCCATGTCTATTTCCCCCAGCTCCCACTGTGTGCCAGAAGCCTCCATCATGGCTGGCACATAGTGGGACCTCCACAAACACTACAGTGCTATGTTGTAATTTCCAATGCCACACCAGCCCCTAGCTGTGTGTCTTGCCAAGTGAAGTCCACACAACTGGGAGAAACTGTCACAGTTGTCAGGTAAAGTCTCTCTTCAGGAGCTGGGCTGAGTCAGATCCAGCGGGCTGAGGAGATGTAAACACTTTAGAACATCTCCAAAGAAGGATGAGAGTCCTCAGTAGAGGATCCCTCTGCTCCAGGCCCCAGCCACATTAGCACTGAGCAATGAATTCTATAATGCTGCCCAAGGGAGGCAGCTGAGCTACTAAGAGCCAGACGTTAGGCATTTCTAAGTTAAGACTCCTTCCTCTCAGATGACCATAGCTGGGTCAGGCTTACTTAATTATCTAGCACAATGATTTTGAAATTTTAAAAAAAGATTTATTTTATTTTATGTTTATGGGAGTTTTGCCAAAATGTATAGTTTGTGTACCTTGTGCTACATGTATGCATGTGTACATGTGTGCAGGTACCATGCATGCATATGTATATGTATGCATGTGTATGCATGTGTGTATGTGTAGATGCATGTGTAGATGCATGTGTGTATGCATGTGTGTATGTATGTGTGTATACATATGTGTATGCATGTGTGTATGCATGTGCGTATGTATAGATGCATGTGTGTATGTGTGTATGCATGTGTGTATGCATGTGTGTATACATATGTGTATGCATGTGTGTATGCATGTGTGTATGTGTAGATGCATGTGTGTATGTGTGTATTCATGTGTGTATACATTTGTGTATGCATGTGTGTATACATGTGTGTATGTGTGTATGCATGTGTGTATGCATGTGTGTATGCATGTGTGTATGCATGTGTGTATGTGTAGATGCATGTGTGTATGTGTGTATTCATGTGTGTATACATTTGTGTATGCATGTGTGTATACATGTGTGTATGTGTGTATGCATGTGTGTATGCATGTGTGTATGCATGTGTGTATGTGTAGATGCATGTGTGTATTCATGTGTGTATACATGTGTGTATGTGTGGATGCATGTGTATATGTGTGGATGCATGTGTGTATGCATGTGTACATGTGTGCAGGTACCATGTATGCATATGTGTATGTATGCATGTGTATGCATGTGTGTATACATGTGTGTATGTGTAGATGCATGTGTGTATGCATGTGTGTATGTGTGTATTCATGTGTGTATGCATGTGTGTATGCATGTGTGTATACATGTGTGTATGTGTAGATGCATGTGTGTATGTGTGTATGCATGTGTGTATGCATGTGTACATGTGTGTATGCATGTGTGTATACATGTGTGTATGTGTAGATGCATGTGTGTATGTGTGCATGCATGTGTGTATGCATGTGTGTATACATATGTGTATGCATGTGTGTATGCACATGTGTATGCATGTGTGTATGTGTAGATGCATGTGTGTATGTGTATATGCATGTGTGTATGCATGTGTGTATGTGTGGATGCATGTGTGTATGTGTGTATGCATGTGTACATGTGTGTATGCATGTGTGTATACATGTGTGTATGTGTAGATGCATGTGTGTATGTGTGCATGCATGTGTGTATGCATGTGTGTATGCACATGTGTATGCATGTGTGTATGTGTAGATGCATGTGTGTATGTGTGTATGCATGTGTGTATACATGTGTGTATGTGTGGATGCATGTGTGTATGTGTGGATGCATGTGTGTATGCATGTGTACATGTGTGTAGGTACCACCAATATGGCTAGAAGAGGCCATCTGATGTCCTGGACCTACAGGCAGCTCTGAGCCATCATGATGTGGGCTGGAACAAATGCAGGTCCTCTAAAAGAACAGCGCTCTTAAGCACTGAGGCATCTCTCCTGTGCCAAGGTGATTAAAAAGACAACGGTGGTTACACATACCATTTACCAGGTTAGCCACTCGAAGGGCCTGGCTGAGTGGTACGGAATACATCCACAGTGTGCGACCATCCACACAATTCACACTCACAACTCTTCATCTTGTGAAACTCAGTCTGCATCCATCGATCAGTGGTGCTCCATCCCCAAGGCCTGGCAGTCTCCTCTCACCACTGCCAACCTGGTGTCGGGGGACGGTGGCTGAGGGGTGAAGGCGCTGTTACGGATGGGAATGAGGCACATGGGAATGCTGGGAATCGAACCCAGGTCCTCTGGAAGAGCTCAGGAGATGTAAACACTGGGCCATCTCTCCAGCCCCGCTCCTGAGATCATCTGATTCCTGCCCACCACTGGGGTGTGATGGCTTCTCTCACCACATCCTCAGCACCAGCCACGGCTTCTGGAATTCTCCGAAAGCTTTAAACCGACTTATAAATGAACACACCACTGTCTTCACTGCTGGCCTTTTACGTTTTTCACTATTAAGTTATTCCGCCGATACAGATAGTAGGTGACAAAGTGTGTGGTGGCTGGGTCCACCTGAAGTATAGCCACTTATAAATACCCAGGAAACGCCACCGGCTTCGCCTTCTCTCTCCAGCAGGAAGCAGGGTGAGAGGCTGTCTATCTGACTGAAAATGGCAAGCCAGGTGCCGGAGCCTTAACTAATATTGTGAATTCTTGGAGGAAAAATTCATTAAAAATTCAAAAAAAAGACTATGTTGAACACTTCATAAAACGTTGCTTACATATAAAGAACGTGAGGGGACCAGCAAGATGGCTCCATGGGCAAGGAGCTTGCAGCCAAGCCTAATGGCCAGAGTTTGATCCCCAGGACCCACATGGTAGGAAGAGAGAACAGAATCCTGCAGGTTGTTTATGAACTTGACAAGTTTGCTGTAGCACACACACACACACACACACACACACACACACACACACACACACACATACATGGGGAGAGAAAGACAGAGAGAGACAGAGAAACAGACAGAGACATAGAGAGACAGACAGAGATAGAGAGAGAGACAGAGAGAGACAGAGAGAGACAGAGAGAGAGGGAGAGAGGAAGAGAGAGAGAGAATAACTAAATTAATAAAAACACAAGCTCGGCCTCACGCAGCTACAGTGTTTGCTGTTTTCATTCCTAAGTCAACATTACCCATGAGTCTGCCAAGGCACCTGCTCTCACCCTGTGTCCTTCCTTCCTGTTCCCCACCATGTCTAACATGCTAGGTTGTGAGAAACTCCATCCTCAAACGCTGTGCTGGGAGCAGAAACAAGCTGGACACCTGAGGGACTCGGGAAGACTGGCAATTCTGATCATATCAAAACCATACAGGGTTGAATGCAGCACAGGAAACTGTAGAGGGCCTTCTACATAAGCATCTTTAAAAAGTCTACCCCCTCAATGACCCCTGTATCTGCATGTGTATGTTCTCGTGTGTGGGCATGGAGGTGCCTCAGCATGCACATATATGTAGGTCAGACAGCCTCAGGTATCCATCCACTTTGTCTGAGACAGGGGACAAGGTCTTGCTGTTGGCTGCTGTATACATCAGGCTAGCTGGTTCTCAGGCTTCTGGGAATCCTCCTGTCTCAACTGTCAGCTCTCTGTGAGAGTGCCGGGCTTATGGGTGCGGACAGAGTCTTGTCTGGCCTTTATCTCAGTTCTGAAGAGTTGGACTTGGGTTTTCATGCGTTGGTGACAGGTGCTTTGCCTTGCCGAGTCAGCTCCCTACAGAAATAGTTTTGATGGGATTGTGGGGGTACCCACCCTGAGAACAGATCACTCTGCTCAAATTCAATGTGTAGTCAAGGCTGGAGTCTAACCTGATCCCTTGGACTGAACCCAGGGAAGACCTTGCACAGGCTGGGCGAGCACTCTGCGTATGAGTGTGTTCCCAGCTCCCTTTCACCTTTTATTTTGAAACGGGGTCTCCTTGAGTTACCCAGGATGACCTTGAACTTGTGACCATCCTGCCTGAGCTTCCGAAGTGTTTGGATAACAAGCCAGCACCACCGTGTCTAGCTTGAATCAGCGTGTCCACCACCATTAAGAGATTTTGAGGCGTTCTGCTGGTGGCCAGGCTCGTGACAAATTTCTGGTAAGAGTGTTTATGTCACACAAACACACAGCAGCGAGGTACCACCAGCCTGTGTGGAACACAGTGTCCACAGCTGTTTTTATGATGTGAGAGACACAGGGTGTATTTACTGTAAGTGCCACCTCATTCAGGCCGGTGACTCTGACTGGGTTGGGGGACGCTAGCCACACACTCTGTGATACAGGTGCCTCTCGTCCAGAGTGACCAAGGAAAGGATTTATTTATTCAGCTCCCGATGCTCTCTCACCCCCTGGTGTCATGTGATCTGGTATATACCTGTCAATATTTCATAACTGAGGACTGAGATGGCCTCCGTTCACTTCATGAATACATTAGATGCCACCACAGGTTCCCATTCAAAGGCATCAGGCAAGCCAGCCCTCACTACCCACGCCATGTCCCATCTGCAGCCACGGCCAGTGAGCTGTCTCCCAGGGATCCAGTTAGCATGGGAACCTGGAGTTTTGGGTGCTAACAGAGCTTGGCTGTCTTCACAGTCTCTGAGAACATCTACCCTGCCTGCCTCAGATCTTGGATGCACATTTAACAGGCTCCACGGGAATCAATAAATGAACAGGTCTTGGTGTAAAAGCGAAGCTGGACCCTCATACTGGAGGAGGGGTGATCATCCGCACAGGTGTGTGCAAAGATGGAGGGCAGGGATGGGTATTTAAAAGAAAGGCCTGCTGAGGTTTCTTTAAGCACAGACTAGGCTGGAAGCTCCTCCCCGCCCCTCTCTCCACCCGAGCTGCCCCGACAGTGCCACCAGGTCCACAGGCTTCATCTGTTCCACTGGCTCCACCCTCTCGGCATAGTTCACACAGGTCTTCCTTCCACAAGACTAACTCTCTTGGTCATGCCTAACCAAAGAGCACCACACATGCCTCCACGTTTAACAGGGGTTGTCTTAGTCAGGGTTTTACTGCTGTGAACAGACACCATGACTGAAGCAACTCTTATAAGGACAACATTTAATTGGGGCTGGTTTACAGGTTCAGAGGGTCAGTCCATTATCATCAAGGTGAGAACATGGCAGCATCCAGGCAGGCATGGTGCAGGAGGAGCTGAGAGTTCTACATCTTTATCTGAAGGCAGCTAGCAGAATACTAATTTTCAGGCAGCTAGGATGAGGGTCTTAAGCCCACACCCACAGTGACACACCTACTCCAACAAGGCCACACTTCCTAATAGTGCCGCTCCCTAGGCCAAGCATATACAAACCATCACAGGGGTCATGCGTAGAAGTAGGCCAAAGATAATGGCCAATGACAGTGAACCCTCCCTTGCTCTGTAAATGGCACACTTACCAAGCTGAGGTCTTAGAGGACAGAGAATACCCAGCGTGTGATTGGGGGCATATTTGGTCAAGACATAATAGTTCAGGGTAAGCATGCTAGTACATGCTTTTAATCACAGCATTTGGGAGGCAGAGGAAGGTTGATCTCTGTGAACCCAGACCAGCCAATAATATACAGTGAGACCTTGTCAAACAAAGAAACAAACAATGGGGTGGTTCAGACGAATCCTACCCTCGACTCCCACACTCTCTCCCAAGACATCAGCTCTCTGAAGACCCTGGCCATTTACCCATTCTTGCTACTGATGTGAAAAGCTGGTTGTGGCTAAATATATTTACAACCCCAGCGTTGAGGCACAGGGACCACCCCAAAGCACACTATGCAGACCAACCACTGGGCTCCAGGTTCAGTGGAAGACCTTGTCTGGAGAGGTAAGGTGGGAGCTGTTGAGGAAGACACCCATGCTGACCTCTGGATTCTGTACCAGCACACATACACAATCTCCTGCACACAGGTGTGTGTGCATGCTAACACACACACACACACACACACACATTCTCCTGAACACAGGTGCACCCCCCATGCCCCTGCCACAGTTTCATGCACACACACATGCATAGTCTTCTGTACACACTCACACACAGTCTCCTGCACACAGGTGCATACCACACATACACACATGCACAGTCTCCTGCAACAGGTGCATACACAGTCTCCTACACACAGGTACACACCACACAAACACACACACACACACACACACACACACACACACACAGAGTCTTCTGCCTACAGCTGTGCACACACACAGTCTTCTGTGTACAGGTGTATACGTTCATCAACTTAGTAGAGCCACACGATGAAATCAAGGCCTGCAGGAACAGATGCTTTCCTCTGGCCTAAAAGATGTTTGCTTTGAGTATTTCAATCCCCATCCCTCTAAGGAGTGCTCACTTCCTCCGTCCACTAGAAACCAGGGAGGGAAGTGGCTGGCAGGTCGGCGTGGAGAGGGCAAGAGCAAGACTTAAACTCCTTTCCCATCGTCTGCCTGCCTCGTCTGGCTGTAGCAGGCTTGTTTTGCTCTCCTGTAACACCCACCTGCTGGCGTGGGTGCCATTTTGTTCCTATTAAGTGAACAGTCTGGGGTGGGGAGATGGTGAAAAGGACTAAGTGTTGGCTATTCAGACAAAGGAGTCAAGTTAGACCACCAGCGCCCATGCAGGACCCTGCTTAGTGCTATGTCTGCCTCCCCAGCACCAGCTCACAGACAGGAGGATCCCTGCAGCCCAGTGGCCAGTCAGGCTAGCCAACTAGCAAGCTACAGTTTCATCAGGAGACTGTCTCAAAAAATCAGATAGAGGGTACTCTAGGAGAACATGTCTACATGTGTGTGCATACCTGCCTCACACACACATGTACACATCTACAACACATATACATACATATGCACACACAGGCACACACATGCACATACACACAGTAAAGCAAATAACCACATGCTGGGAAGGATGGCGGTGCTGAGAACAGCCACATTTCCAGGGCACCATGAATAGAAACTGAACTGACAAGAACTTAGGGAGCTCAGAGAAGCAGCCAGAGTTGTTGATGGTTATTGCTACTGGGAGGGAAAATTCCAGGGTTCACGTCTGTATTGATTCCAAACTGTCTTTGTGAGTTGTCAGTTCCTCTGAAATGGGGGATAGCATGAAGAGTAATTGCAGCTTAGCGCATTGCCCACGTCTTAGGGGCAGCGTCAGGAATGCAGATATCGGATACTGTGCTTTAGAGCTCGTTGCGTTTAGGAAGAGCAGTGGCTGAGAGCTGTCAGTCACTCCCCAGCTCAGGAAGGTTGTGAGTGTTCGACACTGTGACCCGGGGAAGTGGGAACCATGCATGTGTTAAGAGTCAAGAGAACTTGCTTGCTTCACAGGGAGAAAACAATGACCCGCAGAAGAATGTGGTCTGAGTCCCTGCTGAGTTCCCACTTGTCTGGTTTCTGCTCAAAGTTATCGTGCAACTGGTGTGTCCTTGGGAGGACAGTGGGGGACACATTTCTCCTCCGCAAACACCACTTTGGAGGGTCTGAGATGGAGCTCAGGTGAAGTTGTTTGCCTACATGCAGGAGACCTTGGATGCAAAGCCCAGCTCTGCAGGAACTGGGTGTGGTGTTGCATACCTGCAACCCCAGCACGCAGGAGGGCAGAAACTACAGGGTCCTTCTCAGCTACATAAGGAGTCTGAGGCCAGCTTGGGCTAAATTGCATCCACCATACCCTCTCCACTGACCAGCAGTGGGTCCCGACTGTGTTTCAAGGTTTCTCAAGGCCCTATGGGATAACGCCAGTTCATTGGCATCTCTGGTCCTAGCCTGGTTCTGGAGATAAATGTCTCATCTATAAAAATCTGCCAGAGACAAAACTGCCAATGTGCGCATGTGTGTGCTCGCAACACACACACACACACACACACACACACACACAGAGAGAGAGAGAGAGGGGGGGGAGGGAGAGGGAGAGAGAGAGAGAGAGAGAGGGAGAAAGGGAGAGAGGAAGAGACACAGAGACACAAAGAAACAGAGATACAGAGACAGAGAGATGGGGTTGGGAGACTTCCCATAGCTGGTGACATCAGAACAAGCTTAGAAACACAGTTGTCTTATCATCTTCCTTTGCTGTGATCCATCTTTCTCTCCTTGTATAGCTTCTTGTGTGGTGCCAAGGTTTTAGTTTTCTAGAACTCAAGAGTTTCATCTTCAGATTGCCTCAATAAAAACCCCAGTGCCTACCACTCAGAGCCCTGTCCATGGTTCTAGACAGTACCTACCACCCAGAGCCCTGTCCAGGGTCCTAAACAGTACCTACCACCCAGAGCCCTGGACCAGGATGCTGGGTCTTCCACCCACACTGCATTAAGTCTTGTTCTCCTTGAATGACACCTCACATGCCTCTCATTGGAGTGAAAAGCATTATCCATGCCTCACTAAGAGAAGCTGCAGAAGGAAAGGAACTTCCAGTGAACCTCCCAAGACGTCATTGCTCTATCAGGAAGTGGGATGTGGAGAGGAGGCCACATTTTAGAAACCAGAAGAATTTCAGATGATGGCACACAAGAAGACCACAGTGCTCTGCTGGTCAAATCACAGCATGAATGGCACTGCCAATCAAATTAACCATGGGCTGGTACCACACTCGGAACTGTGGTCTGTAAACCCAGCCTCTGCACCTCGCCCCCAGCCTGTATGTAACACTGACCAATCAGAAAAGCTCTCATCAGCTTAGTGGGAATTACATGATGACCCAAATTGAAAGGCTCTCAGAGGATCCATGGATCTCAGAGGAGTGGCACACTTTGTCACTGGTCACTCAGGAAGTGCTGATGCTGAATCCAAACCTACCCCATCGGAACATGATGTGTGTGTGTGTGTGTGTGTGTGTGTGTGTGTGTGTGTGTGCTTTTTGCATTCTTACATGTACATATGTGGCTTTGAAGACATGAACAAACATAGATTCTTCCCTAGACAGGCTGCAACGGACCGTAGAAATGACCCTGTGATGCAGGCAGTCGAACCAGCTGCTCACATGACATCCACAGAGACCAGAGTGGGATGGACAATGGGTTCAGTTCGTTTGGCTTCACAGCCATGCCCAGAGGTTTGTCTCCGTGGTGACTCTAGATCTCAGGTGGATAATCACTGTTAATCAACATAGCTTGTGAGCCAGGGAGTTGGTTGTGCTGTTTACAAGAGGGTGGGTAAGGGGACAGTGACAGGAGCATGTGAGACTCAAAGGCAGACACCAGAAGGCCCACCTCACTCAAAAACACCCACATCCCCTCCCCCAACGCTGCTTACTGTATGCAGTCTCAGGACCTTGAGACTCCCAAACCTTCTGGGCTCCTTAAGTCTTACGAGCCTCCCTCCAGGAGGGAACATTTCAATTCAGCAGAAAGAATTTTACTAATTTATATCTTCTTCAGCTTTTGCATATGGTCTCTTACAAGACTGTGGCATAACTTTATGATAATATTAAACTGATTTTAAAAATAACCATCAAAATTCTACCACTTTAACACAAACTATCTGCCCATCAATTCCTGCCTTCTGTACCGAGCATCCGGGCCAACAAAATGAGCTGGCAGGTTCTCTCCCATCTTCTCACACAGTGATTCGAACTCACAGCCCACAGCCACACTCAGAAAACTTGGGACTCTAACACCCAAGGCTCCAACTCCTGAGATGCACAGATACTGAAGCTCCTGCATCCAGGACAGGGAAGTCCTGGTATGTGTATGGGATGGGAGGTCGGGGCTGGAGATTCCTGGAGCATGTCTTCTGTGAAGTAACCACACCAGAGCACCCCAGTCTCAGTCAGGGTTTCTATTCCTGCCCAAACATCATGACCAAGAAGCAAGGGGAGGAAAGGGTTTATTCAGCTTACACTTCCACATCGCTGTTCATCACCAAAGGAAGTCAGGACTGGAACTCAAGCAGGTCAGGAAGCAGGAGCTGATGCAGAGGCCATGGAGGGATGTTACTTACTGGCTTGCTTCCCCTGGCCTGCTCAGCCTGCTTTCTTATAGAACCCAGGACCAATAGCTCAAGAATGGCACCACCCACAATGGGCTGGGCCAGGGATGGCTCCACCCACAATGGGCTGGGCCAGGGATGGCACCACCCACAATGGGCTGGGCCAGGGATGGCACCACCCACAATGGGCTGGGCCAGGGATGGCACCACCCACAATGGGCTGGGCCAGGGATGGCACCACCCACAATGGGCTGGGCCCTTCCCCCTTGATCACTAGTTGAGAAAACGCCTTACAGCTGGA
The DNA here is from genome assembly GCF_963924665.1 of Micromys minutus. Classification (NCBI taxonomy): domain Eukaryota; kingdom Metazoa; phylum Chordata; class Mammalia; order Rodentia; family Muridae; genus Micromys; species Micromys minutus. The sequence continues at coordinate 49,171,903 of NC_137956.1, read as the reverse complement.
TCTCATGGAGGCTCCTTTCACTGGGGCTCCTTTCTCTGTGATAACTCTGACTATGTGAAAAAGCTGTAACCTAAGAAACACGGTGCTCCTGGCTCCCTCCTTACCTCCAAGTCACCTTCCAGCAGGTTAACAAGCAATTACATCCCTTTTGGATAGACACCTAGTTTTAGTTTGTTGTTGTTTGTTTGTTTTTTAAAACAACAGAGCCAAGTTATACAACAGCAACAAGCTCAGGGGTCTGGATGTGACATCCAGTGACATTTCTATGATGTGATGGCAAGTTTCACATTTATATATTACTTCTCTAACTTTCAAAACAGTCCTGTGACACGTGGACCGCAGTACACGCAGGCTGACCGTGGCTCCGAGGAATTAAGCTACTTGTTGAAGGTCACACTGATGAGCGGTAGAAGGTGTGTGGTCAGAATCTAGATGAAGCACCAGCTTTGTGCATACCCGTTAAGTACTCTGTCAACAAGTCAGTGCCCCGTCCCCAGTCTAGCTTCTTTAGAAGAAGAAAAAGTCAGAGAGGGTGGGGAAGCCCGCCTGAGAAGCAAACATGGGAAATCTGGCCTGCGATTTCAACATGGACGTAATGTTCTGAAATGTTTTGTAAGACTCGGTTTCCTTCCAGAATTCAGCTTACCAGATAAACATTTGGGATTCAAAGCCGAGTTAAGGAAGTGTGTGCCTGCCCTGCTCGGATGAGGAGAGGAAACTGCTGGGCTGAGAGATTGAGATGTGCCTGACAAGGAGTGGGGACAACCTAAGCTGCTCACCTCAGGAGGCACGGGCCTGCACACGGAAAGGGCACAGGCTCTCAGAAGGAAGACTTGGTATCTACCTCATGTCCTCGGAAACACAATCCAGAACCAGTCCTATCTGAAGGGGCTTACGTAAGCTCACATGCAAGGCAACGTTGGGCCCTGACCAGGTTCCCTCAGTAGCCGCCTGTTGTTCCTCAGCCACCACAGGATATTTCATTCTTCTACCCTGTAACTCTGCCAAGAGAAACACACAACACTGAAGCGAGTGCCAGTGGCCATGCTGATTTACAAACTAGTCCCTGGAGCTTGGTTGTGGGGACAGAGGTGCCTTTGTGTAACGCCGCTCCTCTTGGAGGCTCTGTGGGCCTTTCTGAGCTCTGTTTGACTGACTATGTGTGAGTGATGAGGGTTACAAGGAGACACAGAATGGGGAAGGACTCACTCTCGGAGCCAACTGTTTTCCATAAGAAGATGCTGACTCTGCTGCTGGAATCCATCTGCAGTATGTATGTGTTGTTGATAAACTTAACCGTTCGATGCCTTGCTTCCCGCCTTCCACACAAATCACCTTCCTGTTAGAGTGGCCCTTTTGACTATCACAAGGAAAAACCATTAAAACTTCCCGAAGCCAACAACCCTGACATGTTTTATTGCTAGCAACAAGGGGGAAACTGGTCTGCCATAAGCTGTGAATGGAGACCTCCATTAACTCAAAGGCTTATAGTGCGTGGCATTCCCAGATGCTAAACTGGAAACACCATCAAAAATAAATATTTGGGACTTGGGGAGAAGTATCAAAGATGCATAAGAAATCTAGAAACATTTATTCAATCAAATAAAAATACTGGAGCTCCTTGGGAGGATAGCAGCTTAGCTGAGGGCTGTTCTCTCTATCCTGTGAACCCCACTCTGCTCCGCACACCAGTGGGGGACTCTAGCTGGGAAGGCAGGAATAGAATACCACGGATATGAAAGGAAAAGACTGTGCCTTGGAGCACGGCCCAGCAAACCTAGTAGGCCTGGGTTGTGAGCAGGAGTCCCACAGGCAAAGGAACAGGAGGAACGTTCAGGTTCCGATCCACCTTGGGATAGCCTGGCTGCAGCAAGCCAGGTAGTCAACGAAAGCATATGGACAACGAGACAGCATCGTGGGCCCTGATGCGATCCCTAACAACCCTCATGTCAGGAAGCTATGCCCAGATAACTCAATTAAAAACACCCAATGAAAACCAACTTAGAGGACCAGGGGCTCACTGAGCTCAGACTTCCAGGTAACTGTCCATCACTGCAGGGAAGTCTCGGCAGCAGGTAGTTGAAGCAGGTCACAAACACCCACAATCAAGACCAGAGTGGATGCCTGCATACTTGATGTTCAGCCAGCTTAATCAAGAGCAGAGAGAATGGATGCATGCATGCTTAGTGCTCAGCCATCTTAATCAAGAGCAGAGAGAATGGATGCATGCATGCTTAGTGCTCAGCCAGCTTAATAAAGAGTAGAGAGAATGGATGCATGCATGCTTAGTGCTCAGCCATCTTAATCAAGAGCAGAGAGAATGGATGCATGCATGCTTAGTGCTCAGCCATCTTAATCAAGAGCAGAGAGAATGGATGCATGCATGCTTAGTGCTCAGCCAGCTTAATCAAGAGCAGAGAGAATGGATGCATGCATGCTTAGTGCTCAGCCATCTTAATCAAGAGCAGAGAGAATGGATGCATGCATGCTTAGCGCTCAGCCAGCTTTCTCTACTCTTACACAGTTTGAGGCCCAAGCCAGAGAAATGGTGCTGCCCACTCTCAGGCCTGGTCTTCTCACATCAGTGAAGGCAATCACGACAGTCTGCCTGCAGACATGGCACAACCAAAAGTGATCGAGATAATTCCTCAACCAAGACCGTCTTCCCAGGCAGTCCTCGGTGCTGTCAGGTTGACAGTGAAACTAACCACCATCCAGGACTCGGTGGCTTTCTGCCAATGGGGCTAGACTGGGAACAAACAAAAGTTTAATTAACAGGAACTGCGTAGAGACTAAGATAACCCCACAGTCTCCACTTCTTTAGAGTTCTGTGCCATGTGGCTCGACGAAGCCAGCAACATTGAGAACAAGCAAAGCGGCTGGAAATAGAACTTTGGAAGTAAAGCCTCCAGTCTGAGCAGCTCTTGAGGTAGAGTCTAAAAACTGAGCAGAGCCCAGACAAAACAGTCCCTGCAGGGTGTGGGCAAGCCATGTGAAGCTTGGGATAAAAGGGACCCAGGCACACCACCGATCCCTGCTGAGATCAGGCATCAAAGGGAAAACGCGCTGGGGCTCTGGAGAGGAGACAAACGTCTCATCTGGAAATGTGAGGATGTGAAGAGCCAAAAAAGCCAGGTCTGGCAGGAGAAACGGATTGCAGAAAGTCGACTTTTCTGAAACACGTGAAAAGTATGTGCACCGTTGAACAGTCAAATGCAGTGTAAGAGGGGACATGCCGCCTGTGCGGATGTGTAGAGTCCCCTGGGAGTCACACCTCTGGGCACGTCTATGGGGGAGACCACACTGAGTTAACTGGGGTGGAAAGGCCACCCTGAGAGTGCTCCAGACAGAATACAAAGGAGAAAGTGAGCTAAGCACCAGCGCCCATGTCGCTCCCAACAGTGAAGGCAATGTGACCAGCTGACGTCTGCTCCACAGTGGACCGCACCCTCAACTCTGAACCTAAACGAACCCTTCTTCCTAACTTACCATCACCAGGCGTTTTCACGGTAAATTAACTAGGATACTTCACACCTGAAGAGAGGCCGGAAGAGCGGGATGTCACAGCCTGTCCTGGCTCCACAGTGACTTCCAGGTGAATAGACTTGATAAGTATCAAAGGGGAAGTCACCAGAAAGGGGACATGGGCAATCCCCATCCGCTCATTCCTTCACACAAACGGAACACGTATCATGCACAATATACCGTGTTCTCCTGAGGCCACATATTTAAATACCACAAACTAACGGTGGGAGAATTAACATTTTCAAAATCTGTATGCTAACAACAAAACATGTTAGGGATTCAATGCTGAGATCTATCAGAAAGCTCAGATTCGTTCAGACTTAATGGTGTGTAAAACCATGTTTCACTCCTGCAGATGGTGTAAAGATGGGAGAAACGGTTCAGTGGTCAGGAGCACCTCCTGCTACACCAGAGGACCAGAGTTTAGTTCCCGGAATCCACACTGGGTGGCCTGCAACTGCCTGTGACTCCAGCGTCATAGGTCCTGACACTCTTCTGGACTCAGTCAGCACCAGCACTCCCATAAGCACACATCTACACATGCACATAGTCACACATGCACATACCACACATGCACATAAATATGCACACACTCCCACATAAACACACCTACACATGCATACACCTACACGTGCACACACTAATACATACACACTCACATGTGCGTACTCTCCCACATGCACACACTTACACATGCACACACACATGCACACACTCACATGTGCACATACTCCCACATGTACACATCTACACATGTACACTCTCACACTTGCACACATTTACACATGCACACATCTACATGTGCACTCACATGTACACATGCTTCCACATGCACACACATGCACACACTTACACATGTACACACCTACATATGCACACACTCTCCCACATGCACACACCTACATATACACACACTCACACATGCACACAATTTAAATATAAGTAACCATTTAAATTCAGGCCTACCTGACAAATTTGCCTCCCTCTTCTCTATGAAAGAGACGTTTCACATAAGAAATTGCAACCAAAGATGAAGGATAAATTAAGATGGAACAGAAACGCAAGCAGGCATTTCATTTTGACTTCTAGCCGCCAGCTGAGCTGACTCTCAGAGCCCCAAAGAACGTTCATAAATGGTTATAAAATTCTGTTGCTGAGAACAGGTGTGGAAAGGGCTGAGTCAGAGCAGCGCCACCCACTTCCAAAGAGAGAAAGATCCTGCTTGAACATCAAACTGAAAGCAGGCCCTTAGGGGCAATTTAAAGGGACAGTGACCAAAGCCGATGGGTAACGCACATGGTAAGGTAGACTCCGAGCAGTTAGAAATCACAGATGACAGCACAAGACACACTTCAGAGTAAAGATCCTTTCCATGTACACCTTCCGGTGTTCTTCAGGATGGCTCAGGAGATGCTCCCGGTTACCGGTACAAACACAGAGGCTGCGGGCCACAAACATAATGTCAGGTCAGTGACCGAGCTGCAATGCAGTCAGTTCACAGTGCACTCGCTTGGTTTCTGGCGGGACAAGTGATCCTCAGAGACACCAGGGAGTCAGCTCCAGGAGACATCTGACTGAGCTTCTTGGTAGACATCTTAGGACAAAAGAATAGCCATGAGCCACAGGCAGGTGGAGAAGCCTCGGTTTTCATTTGGATGTCTTAGCTCTTGGACCGAAAGAAAGGTGGTGTATGAACATCTTCCTCAGATTCGGTTCTTTTGGTGTTTCTTTTTTTAGGGAGGGAGGGAAGAAGGAAAGGTGGGAGAGAGGGAGGGAGGGAGGGAGAAAGGGAGGGAGGAAGGAAGCTCAACAGTGGTGTCCTGTCTACTCTAGAAACTTGACTGATGACTTGACGGCTCCTTCATGACCCAACATCAAGCCATCGGCAATGCCCACCACCTCTCTCCTAGAGGGACTCTCAGCACATCTCAGGTTCTAACTTCCCTACTGCTGAGATCAAGAGGGCCAGCCGGTTCCCTGTAAGAATGAATCTTTTTTTCTCTAGATGCTTTTACAAAAGATTTATTTTACTCATTGCTTGGGTTGGGGGAGATTTGTGAGTAAGCGTGAGTGCTGGGGTATCTGTGGAGGCCAGCAGAGGGTGTCAGATCTCTTGGGGCTGGAGTTACAGGTGGTTGTGAGTAGCCATGTTGAGTGTTGGGACCCCAACCTGGGCTGTGTGCAAGGGCAGCCAGTGCTCTTCCCTGCTGAGTCATCTCTCCAGCCCCTCTGGCTGCTTTTAAAAGCTTAGCTGTCTTTGGTGTTCCTGTGCTTCACAAAGAGTAATCTACAGAAAGACTATTTTTATTACTGTGCTTGGAAACAAATGGACTTCAGAATATTCTTGATTTTAGACGTCAACCAACTGTTGGAAATTCTCAGAACTCCGCGGCTGTTGCTCTCTGGGTCTCTCCCTGCCAGCTCCCGGTGTTCCCTCTTCCTCAGCTCCTTCACAAACTTTACATTCCTTTCATATGACCATGTTTCTAGTTCATTCTAAAATGGAAGAATATGCATTTTAGAGCCAGTCGCAAACCTTTAATCCCAGCACTCAGGAGACAGAGGCAGGTGGATCTCTATGGGTTCAAGGCCAGCCTGATCTACATAGTGAATTGTAGGACAGCCAAGGCTACAACATGAGACACTGTCTGGAAAAATACATACAACTTACCGTGAACCAGTACTTATGGTGTGAGACCCTGTCTCTAGACAAAAGCAAAGGGCTTTCTTTGTTCTCCTCGGTATTTCTTTGGTTATTTACAAGTGAAATACAGTCTTTTGATTTTTTTTGTTTTTTTAGTAATAGTTGTGTTTTCAAACCATTTAGTCCCATTTATTGCCATAAAGAACGACAGCATTGAAGATCTACCTGACAATTTCCACTTTTCTCCTCTACTACCAGACAAAAGGGTCATGGCCTTTCTATGCAGGCAACTGGCACTTTTTATACTCCTGAGACTTCATTTTGATGTATTAAATTATACAATCATAAGAACAATTAATTACAATTTTGGCATAAATTCAAATTTTAAAGGTTTCGTTACTCATAATTTATACCCTAGTTCATTTCCCTCTAACCCAAGGTTCCTTTCTAATTAACCTTTTAGTTGGCTCAATAGCTTTAAGTCACTCAGCTCCTGAATGTCAGAGCAGGTCTTGAGACTGTTTCGGGCTTGGTGACAGACTGCCTATTATTTTAGAGACATTTGGACTAAGGAAAGTACAAGGCTTGGACAGAACAGTAGTTTGCTGAGCCAAAGAGATTACCTTAGAGAACCAAATAAACCCCAAACCAGTCGTGCGTCTAGCTCACTCCCTGGGACCTCCACAGGTCCTAAACATGAATATTCCTCAGTGCCCTGCTTAGGAGGAAGAGTGGGGTCCCCACCACGCCCCTCCAGGCATCTGTGCAGGGGCATTATGGGTCAGACTTTGACAAGTCCTGAGCATTTACCCAACAACATCACACACAAGAGATGAGCGTTTTGGGCTTTCCTTTCTAAATGTTTTGACTATGTATTAAAGTGACATGCTTCAAAATTTAGACAGCATAAAACGTTTTCAGTAAAGCACATCCCTATTAATCCTATTCTAGTGTTGAGTGTACATTTGTGAGTGTTCATGCATGTGTGTACACACGTGTGTGTCCGTGTGCAGCAGCATACATGTGTAAGTCAGAGGACAATCTTTGGAAGTCAGTTCTCTCCCACCGTGGAGAGAGCTCATGTCACCATGATTGGCAGCAAACACTCTGGCCCACTGAGCCACCTCAGCTGTCCATCCTGATGCCCGTCCAGACAGGCAGAGATGGTTTTCACTGAAACAGACTGCATTTCCTTTATCTCCCCTGGTGGCCCATCACTTTCCCTTTCTGGCCTTTTCTATCTCTTTCTGCATTTCTGTCACTTTTAAATGGAGTTTCATTATGGCTCTGCCCCGAACCAATAAGCAGCAACTGCCCCCCAGAGAGGAAATAGTGATTTTTGGTATATTCCTACCCTACTATTATAGCATGGTGCTTGTGTGTCCGTGCATACTTGCATGCCTCTGTGTGTGTGCATGTGTGTGTGTGTGTGTTTGTGTGTGTGTGTGTGCACATGTGAGTGGAAGTCAGAGGTCAATGCTGGGTGTACTCCTTGGTCACTGTCCACCTTATTTTCTGAGACAGGGACTCTCGTTGAACCTAGAGCTCATTCATTCATTCATTGATTCATTCATTCAGCTAGACTGGCTGATGAACTTTGAGGAGCTGCTTGTCCTCCGCCTAGGTCCACAGCACTGGGCTTACACACACACACACACACACACACACCACCACCACCACCACCACCACCACCACCACCACCACCTCCACCACCTCCATCCACCATGCATCTTTTTTTTTAAAACGTGGCTTCTGGCGACTGTACTTGGGTCCTTGGGCTTACACAGTGCACATTTCGAGCACTACACCACCATCCTGTACCCCATACAATTTTTAGTTGCTACAGAGCACACTTTTTGACACTTTCAAGCTCCTGACTTTAGTCTCTGATTTCTCTGGCCCTGCAATGCTTCATGGCACACAGTAGGCAGTCACATGACCCCAAACTGCCATGTAATTCTCACACCACATGGAGACCGGGAAGGATGCACTGTGGCCACTCGGCTTCTGCACCTCCTGTCCACTGAAACCGTCCAGGTCAGAAGCTCATTACGCTTTGACATCTACACACACACACACACACACACACACACACACACACACACACGAACAGCGCAGCTGCTGAACACTCTGCCCCAGGGATCACTGTCTAATGAGAATCGACTTAAAACAGCTCCAGGGGACCTTGCTTTATTGCTAATAAAAGAAATCCCACCCAGCCTTATACTGCCCAGACACCGAACGGATTTTTGACGATGAAGAATCAGCAGAAACATTACATGGTGATTCTGGGGGATTATGGGGGTGTCATGGGACAGTGGTCTTCAAGATGAGGCCGATAACACATGGATGAAGCCACCAAAACATGAGCTGGCAGAAGTGCCACCACACATAGTTATGATGCCCAGCCTCCCCTAGGTCAGCTGTCACCAGTCCAGAGCTGTCCCAAAGTAAGGGTAAATCTGTCCCTAGGGCAACCATGTCAAGCAGCAGTGAGATGTCCCCTGTTTACTTGTCCCCATTGGATGGGACCGAGATGGGGGCTGGTGGAGGGGTAACTGGAAAGTGGGATATCATTTGAAATGTAAACAAATGGAATGATTAATAAAAATAAAATAATAAAACCCCCCCAAACTTTACTGTGGTCAAACAGAAGGGCAAAGCAGACCAGGTAGTCAGGAAACAGCTCGGTCTATGAAGAGCTTGCCACACAAGCATGAAGACCAGATTCTAATTGTTGGTAACTACATACAGAAGTTCAGCATGGTGGCAGCATACGCCTGTAATCTTAGTAGTGCTGTGGGGGTGGGGAGGCACAGAGACAGGTGGGTCCCCGGAACTTCTGGCCAGTTGGCCCAGTTAAATCATAAATCTCTAGGAAGAAAAGGTCCTGTCTCAAAAATAGATAGATAGATAGATAGATAGATAGATAGATAGACAGACAGACAGACAGACAGATAAATGTAAGGTGGATGGGCAGGAGAGATAGCTAAGAAGAGAAAATTTATAAAAAATATAAAGGTAAATATGAGGATCCTAATTCAGATTCCCAGAGCCCTCACAAGTGCCAGGTGGGCCTGGGACCCCACCTGCAATTTCAGGCTGGGAAAGTGGAGAGGGGGTCACCAGAGCAAGCACAATCCTACCCATAAAACTAAGGGGTTGGCGGGGCTGCTCCACAGCAAATCTGTTTCAGCACAAGGACTCAAGAGCTTTGGGCTTCTGGGAAGGTCAGTGAGTACTTCCTGCCGCCTGTGCCTTACGTATAACCAGAAGGAAGGAAATTCTGGTGGTCAGGCCCTTGCCTGTTATTCTGACCTGTTCTTAACACCCATTTCCCATTCTGAATGCATGAAGAGGCACTAAGTCCACACAGGCCGCGGACACCATTATGGTTTACAGGGGACTGTCTCTATCTATTTGTCTAATCAATAATAAACAGATCATGCTGGGCAGACAGCATTGCTATAAAGAACTCGACCCGGGGTGTGTTCACTTGGAACTTGAACTCTATCCACGAAACTATATGTGTTCAAGTTCCTGGCAGACCAAATGGAAAATGCTCCCTAGAGTGCAAAGAACTGGGAAGCTGCCAGGACCCCTCTGCAAGCCAATCGGGTGGGACCATCATAACCTGGGAAGGCTTTACCTCATGCCTTTGATGTTGGTTATTCTGATTTAGGCATACATTTTTTAACAGGAAATATTGAAAAGGGCGGTGGGTTCCCCTGGTATGTGAGGGTGTTTACTGCAGTATTATATTAAAAAATCCAATCCCCAGCAAGGAATTGGATTAAGACACATAGATTAAGATACACCCATATTTCATGGAATGATGGATGGATGTCTGGTAGGTCTTGATGGTTTCCTTCAGAAAGATATAATCCCGCCATAGCTACTGAGCCACAGTCCTGCTTGGTGAAATGTTATGGGGAACAATGCTATAGGGGACAATGCTACAGGGGACAATGCTATAGGGGACAATGCTACAGGGGACAATGCTGCAGGGGACAATGCTACAGGGGACAATGCTACGGGGAACAATGCTATGGGGGACAATGCTATAGGAGACAATGCTACAGGGAACAATGCTACAGGGGACAATGCTATAGGGGACAATGCTACAGGGGACAATGCTATGGGGGACAATGCTATAGGGGACAATGCTATGGGGACAATGCTATAGGGGACAATGCTATGAGGGACAATGCTATGGGGGACAATGCTATGGGGGAACAATGCTATAGGGGACAATGCTATGGGGGACAATGCTATGGGGGACAATGCTATGGGGGACAATGCTATGGGGGACAATGCTATAGGGGACAATGCTATAGGGGACAATGCTATAGGGGACAATGCTATAGGGGACAATAGGGAATGGAATGCTATAGAGGGCAATGTATAAAACACCAACATGGGGGTAGAGTGAACTACTCTCCCCTGGAAATCTCATGGTGACAGCACACATGAAACCATAGCAACCACTGTTACCTGCACAGAACCCACACCAAGATCAAACTAGTTCCAGAATATGGGCTGGAGAGGTGGCCTGGTGCTTCTGAGCACTTGCTGCGCCTGCAGGGGACCCAGCTTTGCTTCCTACACAACATCCTAAGTGCAGCTCTCCCACAGGTCCTGAGCTCAATTCCCAGCAACCACATGCTGGCTCACAACCATCTGTCATGAGATCTGATGCCTCTTCTGGTGTGTCTGAAGACAGCTACAGTGGACTTGTATATAATAAACAAATCTATAAAAAGATAAGTGTCTCTAACTCCAGTTCCAAGTCCTCTTCGCCCCCTTGGGCACCAGGCATGCACATGGTGTGTATACACACATGTAATACATACAAGCAAAATACCCGTGCCCATGAAATGACAACAGCACATCTCCTAACAACTTCCAGCATAGAGGTAGGAGAAGGCTCCCGGCTGGAGAGCAACTGGTAGTTGATTGCTGCCAGGGACAGGAAGTCACTTTTCTATGAGTAGTGGGCACGGACTAATGGATGACCCCACACCACGTGCATATGGGCAGCACTGATTGGACTCGATGGGTTAAAGGAAACATACATATACAATGTAACTTTGGCATAGGTTTTAGTGGAAACACATCCATCAATCCATTTTAAAGGTTTATTTTTACAAGGGGAGGGGCATGTGCGCATGAGTGCAATGGTGTCGGAGGCCAGAAGAGGGCGCCAGACCCCCTGAACCGGACTCTTGGGTTGTGAGTTTCCCACTGTGGGTTCCAGGAACCAAAGGAGGGCCCTCTGCAAGAGCCGCAGCATCCTTAACTGCTGAGCCACCTTTCCAGCCCCTACCTACTACGTTTGTTAAACAGGAAGGATTTATTTAGGCAAGTGATTTTATTACGTATCTATTATTAAATACACATTATGGGCCAGGGAGGAGCCTCTGCCAGCCAACATGAGGGCCTCGGGTTGATCCCCAGAAGCCCGATGTGATGGTCTGTACTCGTCCCAACGCTGGGGGTGAGGCGCCGAGACGCACAGGTGTCTGGGATTTGCTGGTAAGTTTCGGCAGCAAGAGATCTGGTCCCAGGAAAACTAGGGGGCGGTGCTTACGGCTGACGGCTGAGGCTGTCTTCTGGCTTGTACACACACTACTCATATGCAGAGGTTAGACATGTACACTTTTATGTATACACACTACTCATGGACAGAGGTTACACATTCACACACTAATCATGCAGAGGTCACACACACACACTTCATGTACATGCATTACTGATGCAGAGGTCAGACATATACACTTCATGCACACACACTAATTACACGGAAGTCACACACTTCATGCAGACATGCTAATCACACAGAGGTCATACACACTAATCATGCAGGGGTCTCACACACACATACTACTCATGGCCAGAGGTCACTTACACACACTTTATGTACACACACTACTCATGCAGAGGTCAGACTACACACTTCATGCACACACACTAATCACACAGAGGTCACACATACTTCATACACACACACACACACACACACACACACACACCTTAATCCTACTTCTAGCCCAGGTTCTATTTTTCCTTTTAGTTATTCTTTCATCCCGACTAGAGTCTGTACTCATTTCCTCACGAGAACCTTGGCAGCTTTCTCGGCTTCACTTCATCATATTACTTTACCATACGTGTGTGTGTGTGTGTGTGTATCTCCATACACAGCAAAAGCATAAAAGAAAATTATCTCTTCAGGAATGATTATTTTCTTCTGTAGGAGTGTGCGTGTACATGTTTGTGTGTGCATGCGTGTGTGTATGTGTGTGTGTGTGACTCTCCATCGCTGGAGTTACAGGCAACTGTGATTTGTTCAGTGTGGGTACTGGGACTGAACCCGGGTCCTCTGGAAGAACATACTCGCCCTTAATCACCAAGCCCTCTCTCCAGCCTCCTGTTTGCATCTCTACCCTTCGCCTGGTTTTCCGCATAGCTGCAGAAGGCTCAGATGCTGTTCCCAAGGGCCACAGAGAAAAGCAGCTCAGGGTAGCACCCCTCTGACTGCTTGTCCACTGGAAGGCTCTGCTGTGGGCCGATGGGGCTTTATCCTGTCTAGGATGGCGCTGCTTAGCCTCTCCCATCAGACATTGGCTGAAGAAGACAGAAGAACCAAGAGCCAATTCTGAGGAACGTCGTCAATGGACTCTGACATTTTAAATATGAAGTCAAAATGAGTTTTGGGGGCAGCTTGAAGTTTTCTAGGGTCCAAAATTGACACATTTTTTTTCAAGTGACAATCAGGGCTGAGTAAAGTGACATCTGCACTTTATGAGGACTTGAGTCTAGAGCCCTAGCAGTCACTTCAGAAATCGGGTGTGACAGGGTACACCTATAGGTAGAGACAGGTGGATCCTCGGGGGCTGCTGGCCAACTAGCCTAGCTCAAGTGGGAAGTTCAGGTTCGGTGAGAGCCTGTGCCTCTAAGAAAAAGATGGAGATCTATAGAAGAAAATAACCTGACAGTGACCTCTGGCCTCCACACACAAATATGCACATGCGCCTGCATGCACACAAGTGAACATGTTAACATACAACAGAGATCACAATGGCCAATACTGGGATGGTTCTAAAGTACCTAGCAGGAAGGCCCATGGAAACAGATGGGGTAATAGGGCTAGACAGTGTGGTCAGCACTCAGACACAGAGGCACCTCCTGTGCCAGTGGCTCAGATGTGCAGTCTCTGTAGGCTGCCTCCAGGATGCTACCATTCTTCACTGGTAAGAGGAGGGACATTAGCATCTTCCCAAGCCCCAGCATCCTCATCTGCTATGTGAGCAGCTGCTGACTGCCAAAGCAGCCGTTGCAAAAGAGCACACACTTCGTAAAGGCATAAAGAGCTGGTAATCTCATGGGCAGGTCACAGTGCAGGAGCGTACGATTTGGTTGTGCCCCTGGACCAGCAAGTCCACGCCTGGATCTGCTCACAGAAGAAACATATCAACAAGACAGCAGGAAAAAAAACTGCAACAAGCTAGCTACCTCTCTAACTCCTAGGGATAAAACAGCTACAAGCTAGCTACCTCCCTAACTCTTGGGAAAAATGGGTCAGATATCTGTTGGCTACATGCACCATGTTGACCAAGCTCAGAAACAAAACATGCTGGATCTCAGGCTGGAAAGACGGCTTGGTAGCTAAGGACATGTAATATTTTGCAGAGGTCTGGAGTTCAGTTTCCACCATACTCTCCGGGTGGCTCACAACCCCCAGTAAATGCAGCTCCCGGGAATCTGTCGCCCTCTTCTGGCATCTGGGGGCACTGCATTCATGCGTATATACTCACATGGACACACATAATTAAACATAAAAATGTTATTTTTTAAATAAGAAAGGGAGGAAAACAGATTCCAAAGAGGCTCCACTGTGAAATTCCATCTATAGGTGCAAAGTTGAGCAGAATGCACTTGTGCCACTGAAGGTCACTGGTGGCAGGATCACTGGGGAGGGGTTTCTGTCAGCCTGGGTGCTGGTTTGTTACACAGGTGCTCTTGTCTCCTCTCTGGGGGTGGCACCAGCTTCCTGCTTTCTCCTGGCATGGAGACCTCAGTTTAGCTACAGCTGGCTGGAATCGCAGCGTTCTTCTCACTCCGGAATTCCTCCTGTCTCTTGCCTTCACAGCCCCGCCTGTGACTTAATTCACTGCAGTGACAAAGTCACGTTTTGCTCCCCCAAAGCACAAACCCGTTCTGTGATATGAAATGAAGCTAGCCTTCCCTCCACCCCCAGATTCAGAGTAACTGGAGGCTCTGTTAGTGCCACTGGACACACTTTGCTTTTGGAATAATTAAGGTTTACGGTGGTCGTCATTTAGTAGTCTGTCTATTGGCAGTTGCTTTCTATTCTTTCTTTCTTCCTTTCTCCCCCATCCCCCCTTTTCTCCCTCTGGACTCTGTACCTGCTCAGCAGATTCGGTAGCTCTGAGCTGTATCCTGTTTCCTCTCCCGCTCTGTTATCTGGGTATTTATGTTTTTTTTTATTCTGAGACAGGTTCTTGCTATTACCCCAGTTGGCTTTGAAGTGTGTAGCCCCGACAGGTTCTTGCTATTACCCCAGTTGGCTTTGAAGTGTGTAGCCCCTACAAGCTCCTCCTGCCTCAGCTTCCAGGTAGCTGGGTGACAAGCCATTGTCACCAGGCTGGGTTTGCATTTTCTTATTTCTCTGACTCTCCCAGAACCCCAGCCATCCTGGGGCTCTCCCAACTCCACAGGCTTTTCTTTCGTTGGCTCGTACTAGAAGGGCAGAAAGAAAGGCCACATTGTATGTCACTGGACCAATTCCAGTTCTGCTGCTGACGGGCCTCAAATGTACAAGTACCATGTGACCCTGGTCACAGAGACAACCCCAGTCACAGGTACAGAACAGCACTATCTTCCCCCAACCACATGGACCCACCTCAGAGAGTCTGGAGAGTCCTGGCCTAGAGAAGACATTTTGGGATTGTTCACACCTGTTCCTTGTCACAAATCAGTAACATTTGCACACTTGCCAGCAAACGGTACTTCACTCAGAAAGTTTATAACACGTTTCCTCTCTTTAATTGGTCGGGATCTGGGGAGGTATGCTCATTTCCAAAGGCTTTCTGGGAAGGATTTGCAGCCTCCAGCACTCTCTGCTGAGTCCTACACAACCCTTTAACTGGCTTTAGTTTTCCTTGGAGTAACACCCTCCTCCCCTCCCCCTCTTCCTTCCCCTCCCCCGCCTTACTGAGAGGGGATTTGACTCTGCACATCCAGCTGTTCCCTGACACCAGGCTGTCTGTGATTTACAGCCTGGTCTGTCGAACGTCCCAGTCTTTCCATGGCCTGGCCAATGGCAATGGTGGAATCCAACTGCCAACATGACACAGTCTAGATTCATCTATGACGAGAGTCTCAGTGAGGGACTGTCTAAATTATGGCAGGCCTGGGGACATGTCTGTGGGGGCTGCCTCAGATCCTAGAGAAAGATCATCCCAAAAGTGGGTAGCACCATTCCTGGGCTAGGGCCTAGACTGCGTGATGGAGGCTAGCTGAACACTGGCGTTTGTGCATTCCTTTCTCTCTGCTGCTCCCTGCGCTGTGGTGTGACCATCTGCTTCAAGTTCCTGCCTTAACTTCCCTTCACTGATGGACTGAAGCCTAGAATGATAAGGATGGTAAATAAACCCTAATGTGTGTGTGTGTGTGTGTGTGTGTGTGTAAGCATGTGTACACACACATAGGAACATGTATGCATAAAAACAGAGAGAAGAAAGAAAATGAAGAAAGGAAGGGAGGGAGAGGAAGAGGGAAGGAAGGAGGGAGGGAAGGAAGGAGGAAGGGAGGGAAGAAAAGGAGGAGGGAGGGAATGAAGGAGGGAGGAAGGGAGGGAGGGGAGAAAGGAGAGAGGGAAGGAAGGAAGGAGGGAGGGAAGGAAGGAAGGAGAGAAGGAAGGGAGGAGGGAGGGGAGAAAGGAGAGAGGGAAGAAGGGAAGGGAAGGAAGGAGAGAAGGAAGGGAGGAGGGAGGGGAGAAAGGAGAGAGGGAAGAAGGGAAGGGAAGGAAGGAGGAAGGGAGGGAAGGAAGGAGGGAGGGAAGGAAGGAGGGAGGGAGGGAGGGAAGCAGACTTCACGCACTGAGACACAGGGAGGCAGCTGCTGGCCCCATTTCGGGGGCCCACATCTAGAAACTGGGATGCCCACAGGAATAAGGGAGACTTCAGGGTAACTATTGCCCAAAAGAGCAGAGGAAGAGCCTGAATTACTGTGACTAAAGAAAGATGGCTCTAGGGAAGCTTCTTTCTGCTGCCCCTTGGAAGCCAATTCAGTACATACATGCACTATGCCAAAGAAAAGCTGGCCAGAAGGCTGGGTGCTAAAGGTCAGATGGAGAATGAGAACCAGGAAAGCTTTATCTGGGCTCAGCAGCTGAGCCGCTGACATTTGCAGTGAGAAAGTAAACAAAGCCCAGGACTCAGACCCAAGAGCAAGCTGTTGGGAAAGCACTCCTAATGGCTGCAGGGTCTCCCAGACGTCACCACACATCTAAAATTAAAAGGCAGGCACAGCAGTGCTGAAACACCTCTCTTCTTATGCACATCAAAACCCTCCTATGAACTGTAAATGCCCCAGAGGAAGGTGTGTGTTGGAGATGTGGCATGAGTTACAAATGAGGCAGGTCAAAAGTCATGAGCTGACCTGAGGCGTGGCTTAGTGGTAGGGCACTTGCCTTGTGTGCAAATGGCCCCGGGTTCTAATCCAGGCTCAACAAAGACAAGAGCCTTGTGGCCAGTTCAGAAGTCATAATACATTCGTTCCGCTTCTGATATCAGAGGAACTCGGAAGGCTCCCTAATGTCCGGTGTTGCACACAGCTCCCTTGTGCATGTGATGTGCACACGGCACATTTCCCTCTTAAAGCACAATATAGTCAAGACCTCTCTCCTCACAGATGACTCAACAATTAGACTAGACCTACAGGTGTGACTCGTGGTATATAAGGAAGGACTGAGCGCTCCTGGCCTCGGGCGGGGCTGGGGCTCAGTTGCTGTAGTGTTTGCCTAGCATGCACTGAGCCCTGGTTGTCACCTTTACACCCACCTCTGAACTGGACAAACTGGGTGTGGTTTTTGTTACACTCCTGTAGTCCTAGCAATCAGAAAGCGGAGGCTGAAGGGTCAGAAATTCCAAGTCACTCATCATCCTCAGCTAGAGCACAGACTGAAAGCCGGTAGAGCACATAAGATCATGAGATCATGTCCTAAAAGAAAAGGCAGGCATGGGAGGGCTCAGTGGACAAAGGTGCTTGCTGTTGAGCTTGACAACCCAAATCGGATCCCAGAACCCACACGACAGGAGACACTCAATACAGGGAGCTGTCCTCTGACCTCCAGATGTTTAATGTAACACATGTGAGTGCACACAGACAGACACACACTCACACACAAACAGACACAGACAGACACACACTCACACACAAACAGACACAGACAGACACACACTCACACACAAACAGACACAGACAGACACACACTCACACACAAACAGACACAGACAGACACACACTCACACACAAACAGACACAGACAGACGCACACACACAGAGTCACGGACACAGACAGACACAGACAGACAGTCACACACACACAGACACACACTCACACACAGACAAACACACACACACAGACACACACAGACACAGACAGAGACGCACTCACAGACACACGCACAGAGACACAGACACACACACCCACACCACATAAAGCTTCCTCTCTGGTTTTACAAGTCTTTTATCCCTTAGCCAGGGCCACACTAGCCAATCAAAGTATCGGGAAAGCCCTACTTTTAAAACCATTTAAAACACCTGGGTGTCCATGTCACACAACGGTGGCATTATCACAGTAAAGGCCCGTTACTTAAAATGTTATTTACGAACGTTTCAAGGTGCAGCCAATGTAAAAACTATCAAGAAGTCCTGCATTCTGTTTCCATGTTTGACCCTTAAAACTCTGTGCCTTCTCTAGAGTGCACTTGCTTTTGGCCCTAAAGCACTTGAAATGTGGACGGCATACAGAGTCAAGGGTTTTGGTGTCACCTACCACATGTGGCTGCAAAGCCTGTCACTTCCCCATCCTTGAGCACACAGCAGGCATTAGCCAGCATGGTGCTGGATTTCCAGCATAGTTCTAGTCTCACTCCTGCTCCAGGGGCCTAGACACGCCTGCTTTCCACACCCAGGGCAATGATTACCATCCTCCCTCCAGGGTGACTCCGGGTAGGTTTGAATCCACCTCTCAACTGTGAGAATCTAAGAGTGTTTTGGAACTTCAGTTTCTCCAATTTACGAACAGACAAGAATGACGTTTCCCCAGGGTTGTTGGGAAAAAGTGGGGTTCTCAAAGCATCAGCCACCATTAGAACAGCAAAGGGAGAATTACCACAAAGGATCCTCCCTCCTGCCTGGCTGCTTGTCCTGATTTGGTGTTGGAGACAAACATTGCCTTCCTGTCTTTATCACTTGCCCCAAATGCTCTCTGCCGCCTGGCTGGTGTCTTAATCTGCCAGGAAATTCCTGAGGCTCCGTTGATAGGGCCCTCTGCTTCGTTCAATATGTCTGCCTTGGCCCTCTCCTTAGCTGGGCTCTGGAAAGGGTGGGGACTCTCTCTCTCTCCCTCTCTCTCTCCCTCTCTCTCTCCCTCTCTCTCTCCCTCTCTCTCTCTCTCTCTCTCTCTCTCTCTCTCTCTCTCTCTCTCTCTCTCTCTCTCTCTCTCTCTCTCTCTCTCTCGCTTGCTACAGTTTGCAAGCATGCCCTCAGGACTGTGCTTAGCCTCTGGAATCTTCCTCAAGGGCAGAGGCCTTTACTCCGTTTTTCTCCTGCTCTGTGGCTCACTTCCCACTTCCCCGGGAGACTCCTGACATTCAAACCAGGGCTCTGAAGCGAATGAATGAATACCTAGCAGCTTTTCTGTAATACGCTTGGCCTTTCCATTATTAATGGAATGCCAGCTATAAAGAGGAGATCTGAGAACCCAAATCTCCTGAGGCCCTTCTGGCTGTGAGACTCTCTCTCCACTCCACCCCCTTTCCACTCCCTGAGGTCTCCCGCCTCCCACAGGCCCCGAGTTCTCCACAGGTGTCTCAGCTTGTGGGCTTTCTCCCATTCCATCATATGGAAGCCCTCAAACAGAGCAGGATCAGGCCTCTCACCCCAACACAGAATGTAGTGATTCTGCCCTCAGAGTTAGCATTCTATGTGTACACGTGTGTGCTTGTGTGTGTGTGCACATATAGATGTTTGTGTGAATGTGCACACCTATGTAGGTTTATTTATATTACGTGTCCATGTGTGTGTGGAAGCCAGGGGTTCAACTCCAAGTGTCTCTCAAACGATGTCCACCCTGTTGGATGAAACCTAAAACTCAGTAACTGAGCTATGCTGACTGGCCAATGAGTCCCAGAGACCCGCTCGCCACCATGTCCCCTTTGCTGGGGACGTACACGTCTCTGTGCCCAGCACTTTTTTTTAATGTGGGTTCCAGGACTCAAACTCAGGCTTATACAGCAAGCTCTTTACTAATGAGCTACTTCCCTGCCCACACACTGATCGTTCCCAGCAGGTGACTGGCTGGCTAACCCTACAGCACCTCTGTCCAGAAGTCACAGTCTCCTTAACCAGAGATGTTAAGGCCACATTTGACACGGGATCTCAAGGACAAGAACAGCCCGGAAGGAAGTGTGGGCAGATACATTAGAAACACCGGGTTACACCAGAAACCACAAGGTATCCATGTTCCTGCTGGGTGTAGACAAGACCCCATCTCCAAAAGCAAATGTAACCAGGCGTATTGATTAATTCATCACACCACTGTAGCACCCAAACAATGGGCAGCGAGGCCAGAGGAGATTTACTTTTAGCAATAGAAACTCTTTGAAAATTTCATTCTGCATCATAGAATTTCCATTTGTTTCAAGTAGGAATGAATGGCTGAGGGGAAAGACAGTCACTCCTTTATTAAAGTGCTGTGTTCTTTCTAACGTAGAAAAGGGCGATGGAGGGGCGGCAAGACAGCTTCCTAAAGGTAAACATGCTTGTTGCCAAGCCCGAGGACTGGAGTTCAATCCCGGGGCCACATGGTGGAATGAGAAAACCAACTCTCACACGTTGCCTGATGACCTCCTCATGTGTACTAACATGCACACAAGCATGCATGCATGTGCGTGTGTCCGTGCTAAGTTGATTTTATTCTCGGCAATGCAACAGGTCCCTCGGAGTGAGCACTTTCTCTCTGTCTTCGTTTTTAGACTGTGGCTAACAATACCTAACAAGAAGTAAGAGAAAAAGTGTCGATTTGGGCCCTCAGTGTGAGGGGATAAGGTCCATGGTAGCAGGGAACGCAGGGGGCCTGGAAGGTCCGTGATGGCGGCATGTGCGGCAGCTGCTAGCTCATTCCCCGCGGACCAGGAAGCAGACACACGAGAGGAAGTGGGCCAGGTTAGCGAAGCCCACAGTCTGTCCCTCGCGATCTTTGTCCTCTCACTGAGCCCCCACCTCCTCAAGATAATACCTGTCAAAACCCTGCCAGCAGCTGGGGATTGACACATGAGCCCACAGAGGTACCTCTACACCCACAGCGTCTGAATTAGGTACTGTTCTCATTGCTATGATCTGACAAGAGGCGACATCACACTGAAAGTGTTTATTTTGACTTATAGTTCAAGGGATACAAGGAATGACAGAAATGGAAGGTGGCTGGTCATACTGTGTCCACAGACAGGAAGCAGACTGAGGAGCAAGTAGGGCTGCTTTATAAAACCTTAAAGCCCACACATCCTAGTGGGTTCCTGAGGCGTGACACTTGAAGTGACCATGACTTCCATCTGCTCACGTGTGCGTACACACACACATGCAAACACACACGTGAGTACATGTACCCCCATCACACATGGGCACACATACACACATACACCCCCATCATACCCCTATCACACATGGCACATACATATCTGCCCCACCACACATGGGCGCACACACACATACATATATACTCATATACCCCCACCATACCCCTACCACACATGGGCACACACATACACCCCCACCATACCCCACCACATATGTGTACACATATACATGCACCCCCACCACACCCTCAAATCATTATTTTGGGGGTACATGACATTCTATGAGCTAACCACTCCCACCCCTAACCCCCTGCACAGTGAAATTCTAAATGCCACACTGCCTGAGTCCTAATGACCCGAGAACCTGAGACATTGCTTCTTCCATGCCGGGCATCTGCCTCTGTAGGATGCTTCCCACCATGACTGCACTAGGCCAAAGGCCGTGCCTGGGTACCTGACACAGACCACACTGACTTCTCCCGAATCCCCCCAGAAATCAACTTAGAGGAGAAGGAAGTAGACAGCTAAGATCTGACCATGGACTTAAGCGTGGTTATTTTTATACCCTCTGAAGTTTTCCCAGATCTATCTGAGAGGAGGAAGGGAGGAGACGCTTCCTGCGAGGCAGACCTCACTGCTGGGAAATGCAAGCCACTGCAGACAGAGCTAGGGATGTGGTGGCTTAATGCTAATTAATGTGTTCTTCTCACTGCATCCTGTTTAGACACTCAATATATTTAGCAGAGTCTGGGCCCAGCAGTCCCTCAAGGTGCTGCCTACTTGGTGCTCCCTGTCTTAAAGGGACCAACACTAAAGGGAATCATCTGTGTACTCAGAACCAATCACCCCTTCATTTCCAGAACCCCTCTGACTTTGGGGGTCAAAAAGTCATAAGCAGAGAAGGAGAGTTTTCAGCACCGATGTGTCTGGCCCCACACAGGCTATACAGCGCCCCCCTTGAGTGCCTCTTCACGGTCCCTAGGAACCCAGACAGTCCAGACAGGCTGACAAGTTACTGTGTCATCTGGCTTCCAGTCGGCAGGGGAACCAGCCACTTAGTGTCCTACCCTCCCTCCTAAGACTACTTAAAAATAGCAACGAAGGAAAAAAAAAAAAAAGAATTAGGGGAAGGATTGAAGTTGAAAAGGAGGGCGACCCTACAGGAAGACCAATAGTCTCTACTAAACCAGACCCCAGGGAGCTCATCACCAACTAGGAGGATACAAGGGCTGGTCTGAGGCCCAGGGCACATATGTAGCAGAGGTTGGCCTGGTCTGGCCTCAATGGGAGAAGATATGCTTAATCCCCAAGAGACTGAGGCCCCAGGGAAGGGGGACACTTGGTGGTGGTGGGGAGATACCCTTTCAGAGGCAAGGAGGAGGAGGAAAGAGATGAGGAACTGTGGGAGGAGGGACTGATGGGGGGGGCAAGGACTGGATTGTAAATAAATAAAATAACTTTAAAAATATAAATAAAAATAAACTAATTCATAACAGTGATGAGGAGAGAGCTATCAGTCACCTACAGAGTCTAAGGGAGTTCTGGAGGCGGGGAGGTAGGGAAGGAGCACTACCAGTCATGATTGCATAAGTGCTACCTGTTGGCTTCCAGACATTAAAAAGCAAGCTACAACTAACAGAGAGACTCAAAGATGTTTGCAGAACAGCATGGGGTGGCCTTCCGTGCTAGATGTGAACTGTTCTGTAGAAAGAGTAGGGGTATGAAGCAGAGGCGGTGCTGGGTTCAGTGTATACACACCATTCTGTCAGAACTGAGAGGGGGTAGTAAAGTTCATGGAACATGTTTCTCTATTAAATTTGAAAAATGTTCTAGTTATCTTTAACTAACAATTTTCACACAGCCTAGAGCCATTTGAGGAGGGAGTCTCAATAGATAGATTACCTAGATGGGATTGGCCTGTGGGGATTATCTTGATGGTTAATTAATGCGGGAGAACCCAGCCCACTGTGGGCAGCACCATTCCCTAGGCAGACATTCCTGAACTGTGTTAAGGAAGCCAGCCAACAGCTTCCTCCCCAGCTTCTGTTTCCATTCTTGCCCTGGCTTCCCTTAATCATGAACTGTAACCTGTAAGTCGCTTTTGGTCAAATGTAACACAGCAAGAGACTAGAACAATGGGGAATAGGAAAAAACAAAACAAAAAAACAAAAAAAAAACAAAAACAAAACCAAGCCAAAAAACAAGAGCACAGTTTTCAAGAATCTAAAGATGAAGACTTGAGAGTTAGCCAAGTCTTCCTTGTTCAAAACCAACAAGGGCAGTTCACTGGGATAAAGCAATAAATGTGTATGTTCAGACTTATGAAGGGCACACAAGAGAACTCAAGGTGACTGAAATATGAAGGTCACATAGGAAAGCTCAAGGTGACCCCAGCAGGAAAGTCACAGCAGGAGAACTCAAGGTGACCTCAATGTGAAGGTCATAGCAGAATTCAAGGTGATCTCAACATCAGGGTCACAGCAAAATAGCTCAAGATGACCTCAACACAGAGGTCAAACCAGAACTCAAGACCTCAATGTGAAGGTCACAGCAGGAGTGTTCAAGGTAGCTCAGCGTGGAGCAGAGGCCTTGTAGATCACCTAGGAGACACACCTCTCTGTGTGTCTGTAAGGTTTTCAGAGAGTTGTGATGGAGAAGGAAAGACTCATGACTGTGGACCTGGTGCTCATCGTGAACAAAAATGAAGGGGCAGGACAGCCTGGTGAGCAGCGGTTCTCATCTCCCTCTGATTCCTGACATGTGTAAGCAGTGTGCCCCACTGCTCCATGCCCTCCTCACCATGATGGACTGCATCCTCAGATCATGAGCCCAGGCAAGGCCTTCTTCCCATGAGCTAATTGCTTTGTAATCAGTCGGTACCTCTGTGTCAACTGGGTATCTGTGAGGAGCTGTCACACACCTGGGGCAGGAGCAGCTGGGTGGCTCCTTTCCCCCTCTGGATCTCTTCCCAGGACGTTTTCACCTCTCCTTACATTTCCACACTATGTTCCTAACTCCCATTCCCACAGCCTTCCCTTTCTGTCAGCCCTGGAGACAGATCATCACCACCATAGGATAAACTGCACACCTGAGACCTGAACCTCAAACCCGAAAAAGCACAGTTGGTTGGGAGGCAGGGGAATGAATTCAGCTCAAGACTGCAGAAGGAAATTGTTCCACTGAGTCTTACACCCGCCAAAGGAACTTCTGAGGAATAGAGTAGCATTTGCTATGACGACATTACTTCTATTCATGGTCTGTAAACCTCTCCCCGGCACCTTAAATGCAAGCAATGTGCAGACAAGACAAACACTAGATGCCCATGGTTCTGAGGTTCTTAAGCTTGGTACCAGACTCTCACTAAGGTGATGCAGGTGTCACACCTGTGGGCCAGGTACCTTCTGACACATGTCACTGGCGATGGGAAGCCCGTCAAGAAAGGACAGGGTGGCCATTCCATAAACCCAAGAACAGGATTATAACACAGACAGCCGAGCCTCGCTGTCTGAACATGGTCAGGCAAAAGGGCCGTCTCACCTCAGCCGGTCCTCCTCCTTTTTGCGAAGATTGAAGTCTCTCTGTACCACTTGGAGAACATGTTCCGTCTCATCGTCGGTCAGACTGGACAGGTCCAGCTTCCTCCCCATGATCGGAGTTAAACTCGGACAACGGAACTCGATCTGGGGAGTGGAAGGAGAGACCAGAGACTGAGGACAGGACCGTGTGGCTTGAATCCACCCTCAGCACTGACTTAGACCAAACACAGCATATCTGTGGAGCGGCATACAAAGGCAGCCTGTTCCTCTGAACTCTCGTGTGCTGCTTCTAGAAGGCTCTGGCCAGACAGCAGGGATTCGGGCAACTGAGCATCGCCATTTCATGCTCTCAACTCTCAGGTGAAGACAAAGATATCCCGTGTTCAGCGTGGTGGAACACACCCGGACCCCAGCAGCCAGGACATGGAGGCAGGAAGATCAGTAGGAAGCTCTTGACCAGCCTGGGGTAGTCGAGAGGAAGGAGGAGGAAGGAGGGAGGGAGGAGAAAGGTTGGAGAGAGGGAGGGAGGAAACCAAGCCAGCAGTAGCAGGTAATCTATCCTTTTCATTAAAATAAAACGGATTCCCACCACACACTGAAAAGCACTACTCAGGAATTCTTAATTTCTATAGTTTGACAGGTTATTTGTAGGTGTTCTATTTCAACACAAGATAAGTTATGTTTTCCTTAGGAAAAAAAAATCCCATGAATACCCCTAATCACTTCCTCAGGCCCAAGCAATGAACGCTCGAAATCCCGAGTTGATGTCTAAAGCTGGAAAGAGATGCTGAGCTTTATGTGAGTGTGTAAGATAACACAGGGGCTGGCACGTGGCTCAGTTGTGGAGCACTTGCCTAGTGTGCACCAAGCCCTGAGTTCAATCCCCAGCACGCAGAGAGTTGGGTGTGTGGCTCCCACACTATAATCTCCACACTTCAGAGGTGGAGCAGGAAGGTCAAAGCTCAAAGTCACCAAAGTTCCTTTTTAAAATATATTTTCTAGGTTTTTTTTAAACCTATTTTGTTCTTTCTGTCTTTGATCTCTGTTGTGTAAGGAGTTCAAGGCCAGCCTAAGTTCATGAGTCTCTATCTCACAAATGAGTGAGTGAATGAACGAAACCTCGAACTGAACAAAAAGTAATCTACATGTGTCATAATAAACTATCCGAAACATTTTAAGAATTACTTGGAGGATTCTAATAAATAATGATACCTGAATTATAATAAATAAATGTTCCTAATAAAGTTTCCACTAAATGATTAAATCTACTATGGGTCATGAGCTTTTGCATACATGCATATTAAACAGCTCTAGTGCCCACATCGTATGAACAGTCACAATGAGGGGAAAAGGGCTTGCACGTCTCGCCCTCTAAGGAGTGACACCTGACCTGGCTGTCTCTCTGCCTCAGGGCCCTGAGCCCACACACTCAGATCTCTAGCACGCAGAGGGCAATGTGACCTCAGGCTTTAACATGTGAGAGCCTGAGTCCCCTGCTGATCTTTATTGTGTGCAAACCAGGAACACTAGGGACAGCGGATCTTTCTGTGTGTACCTGTGTGTGCAGTGTGTATAGCTGGAGGGAGAGAGGAAGGAAGAGAGGGAAAAGGGGAGGAAGGGGAGGGAGGAAGGCAAGGAGGGAGGAAGGGGAGGGAAGAAGGGAGGGAGGAAGGGGAGGGAAGAAGGGAGGGAGGAAGGGAAGAAGGCAGGGAGGAAGGAAGGGAGGGAAAAGGGGAGGGAGGAAGGGAAGGAGGGAGGAAGGAAGGGAGGGAAAAGGGGAGGAAGGGGAGGGAGGAAGGCAGGGAGGGAGGAAGGGGAGGGAAGAAGGGAGGGAGGAAGGGGAGGGAAGGAGGGAGGAAGGGAAGGAGGGAGGGAGGAAGGAAGGGAGGGAGGGAGGAAGGAAGAAGGGAGGGAGGGGGAATGTATATATCCTATGTTGCCACATCCTTCAGTAGTCAGAAAGGGGTATTTGTTGTGGGGCTGTTGGGTCACCTGGAGTTGCAGACAGCTGTGAGCAGCCCAACTTGGGTGCCGGGAACTGAACCCAGGTCCTCTGAAGGAGCAGCAAGTGCTCTTAAATCACTGAGCCATCCCTTCTGACTCCTCGGCTGTTTGGTATTTGTTTTGTTTTTAAAGCAATGTTTTGCTGTGTAGCTTTGACTGACATTTAATTTGCTATGTAGCCCACACTGATCTCGAATTCACAATAACCCTCCTGCCTCCGACTCCATATCAATGGACTTAGTCAGGTACCACTACCACATTACCTGGTTTGCTAATTTTCTTTCAGTTATGTAGTTTGTTTGTTTTTTTAGTTTACAAATAATAACTTAAATGGAGAAAACAGAACGACTTTAGTCCTTAAGTCTTTTGTTTGGTGATTTAAAACCATGTGACAGCGTAATATAAACTAATCTCAAGATTTCCCCACAAATCAGGACAAGAATGCTAAGCGTTGAAAACATTTCCCTCTCATAATGCAACTTGAAAACAAATCACCCACATGCTCTACACTGAGGGGGAGGGTGACCTTGAGGCCTGTAGGTAAGAAGCCAAAGCAGACAGAATCTTGCTGGGGAGGAGCAAGATCAGCCACCACCTTCAGGACACCCACAAGCAAGAGGAGCCCTATGCAGGCACAGCAGAAATGGGGGTGGATGTCTCCCTTAAACACTCCATTAAAGGGCTGGAGGTGGCTCAGTGGGTAGGAGCTTTGGCTGCCCTTGCAGAGAACACAGGTTCAGTTCCTGGCATCCACATGATGGCTTGCAATCAAATATAACTCCAATTCAAGCAAATCCGTTGCCCTCTTCTGGCCTCTGTGGGAACTTGGCGCATATATGGTGCACAGACATATGTGTGGGCAAAACACTCACATAAAACTAGAAATAAGTCTTGGGAGGAGGGGAAGAACTGGGCGTGGCCATACACAAACTTGTAACCTCAGCGCTGTGGGGCAGAGACAGGATTCCTGGGTTTGCTGACTTCCAGCCTTGCTCTGGGTTCACTGAAGGAACAATGTGAAAAATGTCACAGTGGGACCCTTGACATGCTCCTTCCACACATGTGCACATAGGGAGACACACTTACACATGAATGCACACTGACACCCCCCACACACTACATATACAATACTAGACATAAACACATATACATACAATACTACACATACACACACATAGCCCATCATACACACATATGATATTATACACATACTCCTTATCACAGGCCCTTCCCTGATGAAGACATTCCTGACTTCATGATATCACGGACAGTGGTAAATGAGATAAAGATATCCATCCAGCTGACCAGATATGGCAACACGGATCTGATCGTATCTACAAAAGACTGACTGAGACTCAAGAGCGCTATAAATGTTCCAGACAGAGCACAGAGCGCTTCCTGGAAATGGTGTGAGCTCTTCACTTTTGACAATGAACACAGTGATCGCCTGTGTGCGATGAGTCAGAAGTGCCATGGAGCTGAGGAAAGATCCGCCTCCACTGAGCCACAGGGCACCCAGGTAGCGCTGCATCTCAGAAGATGGTGCCTAGGGACAGAGATGCCCAGACGCTGGCAGGTGCAGGAATTTCCTGGCCAATCAGGGCTGCTACCACCTGCTTCCTCTGGCTGACACCCAACCAGGATGCAACAGAGGGATCCGTCCCAAAATTTAGTAATGAGGAAATTAATACCAGTTCAGCATTTAATTATAGTGCCACCTCCCAAAAGTGTGCTTGCTGAGTTATTGTTCCCAGGAGCAGCTTGTGACAGAGGAACTCTTTTGTAATAAATCTCTGCCGTCCTCATGGGGCTACTTAAGGCTTACAGGATAATCAGCTCTAAGACGTCTACGGCCAAAGCAGCAGGTGGAGTTCCAGTTTGTTTGACCCTGGACGTGTGATTACAGGGCAGTTCCCTGAATGGCACCTGACTTTCCAGGGCTAACTGGGAAATGGCACCAAGACCAAGAAATGGCTCTGCTGATATGTTCTGGTGACCTCGACAAGATACCTGCTGACGGGGCTGGCCTTTCAAATATAACAGTAGGAAGTCAGGTGGTTTTCAGCAATGCTTTGGCAGAACCAGGAAGGGGCTTGGAGGTTAAAAGTCTTACTGCTCTTGCAGAGGACCTGTTTTTGGTTCCCAACACGCACACAAGGGACGAACAACTGCCTGTAACTACAGATCTCCCACCTATGCCCTCTGAGGGTACCTACAGACACAAGATCACCACCACCACCACAAGCCAAAATCAAAGCCAGTATATACTGGGGATGGAGCCCAGATAGAAGAGGGTCATCCTAACATGCACAAAGCCTTGTCTTTTAAACCCAGCACAGTGTAAACCAGCTCTGGTGGCCCGTAGCTTTAAGGGTAAAGACAAGAGCAAAAACGAAGGTGGTACTCCTGGAGGAAACCGGTCAACAGAGACCTTGCAAATGAAGATAGCCTTGGACAGTGCAGAGACACTGAGAACACAGCGTGAGATGTTCATGGGGGAAAGGTTGGTATTTGCAGGAGTAATGTTCTAGGCAGCACCAGAACAGAACCAAGGACAGATGCCTGAGTGAAATCTTACCAACCTAAACTTTTGTGGGGTTCGTGTGTGTGTGTGTGTGTGTGTGTGTGTGTGTGTGTGTGTGTGAAAGAGAGAGAGAGAGCACATGTGTCTCTTTGCATGTATGTATGTATGTGTCTATGCACATGTGTGCCACTGTGTGTTTGATCTTGTATCGATTAAGTTGGGAAATCCAATGTCCTAAAAGTGAGGATGTAAATACTATAGCACTTTTCTCACTGACTAGAAATGAAGAAAATACCATGTCCCACAGAGAGAAGGATAATACAATACCTTTCCCATTAAAGCAACTTGCTCTTAGAGGAAGGGGGAGAGAGGGAGGGATGGAGAGAAGAACTCGGTCAGGAAAGAAAAACAAGCTCACAGATGGGTAGAGATGTGCTTTCACTGTGGCTATTTTGAAGCCAGCAGCGCCTGGGTTGGTGGCCCACTGAACTTCATTCCATTCACTCTTTGACATGGACTGGCTCTTCCTCCAAAATGTGTCCATGCTCACCAGTGAGAGCAGACAGGACTACCAGCAATGGACTGGGTCTATGCTTCACCCAAGCTGGATTTAAGAGCCTCTCCTGGGGATTCCCATGTGGCTATTACATGAGGGAGTGCAAGGCTGGTGGCTTGCTGTACCCCTGACTGAGGAGCTGACATACTCTTCTAAGTGCACACCATTTGCTTTTGATTCTTTTGCTCACTTGCATCGCACAAGGCACAGGGGAGGGAAGAAAGGATGCAGGAGTGGAAAATGGAGGAATCTATCATTCAAACATGGTCAAAGAACCAAAGAGTTCCACAAAAAATGGATCAGAGGAAGAAACTCAGTGTTTGTTTTAAGCAGAAAGAGAAATAACAAGACAAGAGAAGGAATAAATGGAATTGTGGGGGGTTGAATGAGAACTAACACCCATAAGAATTTGAGTGCTTAGTCCCCAGCTCATGACACTGTCTGGGAAGGTTTAAGAGCTGTGGCCTTGCTGGAGGAAGTATGCTACTGGCATCAGGATTTGAACATATGTAACCTCATGACACTTCCAGTTCACTCTCTGACTGGCGTTTGTGGTTGAGATATGATCTCTCAGTTTCCTGTTCTTGCTATCACATCCCTGGACCATGATGGACTCTCCCTCTGAAAATGTAAACTGAAACAAACTCATCTATAAGTTGGTCTTGGTCATGGTGTTCTATCACAGCAATATAAAAGCAACTAATGCAAAAAAGTAGAAATAAGTCCTCAAAATCTAATGTTCATTCTTTTAAAAAAATAACCAAAATAATCACACCTTTAGTGACACCAATCATGAAAGAGAATGTTCAAATTGTTAATGTATGAAAAAAAAGAGACATAAATAGATCTTAGAGAAACAAATGGGATTAAAAAGAAATGCTGTGAAGAATTAAACAGCAACAAATTGGATGAACTAGATAAGATAGAAAAATTCCTTAAGATGACATTGTCAAAACTGACTCAGGAAAGATAAAAACTCTGAGTTGACAAATGACAAGTAAGGAGACTGAATCTATAACAAAAACAACAGCAAATTGATTCCACTAAGAAAAGCAGGACTTGGTAACTTCACTGATTAATTTTATCACACATAAGTAAAAGAGTGAGCATCAGTCTTTATGAACAGAATAAAGAGAAGACACTTCTCAGCTTGTTTAAAGTTAGCAAACATCATCAGATACCACAGACAGACAGTGAAACAATATATCCCAACAAAACCAACACCCTCACAAATACAGATTCAAAGTTCCTGACTAATATCACAAATACAGATTCAAAATTCTTGACCAATATCAGCCCAAACTAGCAACAGGAAAAGAGTTTATGCTAAAATGCAAGGCTAACATTGCCTAAGGTGCTTTTCCTGCTGCTGTGATGAACTTCCCCTACAAAAGCAACCTAAGAAAGGAAGGTTTTATTTTGGTTCAAGTTCTAAGGTTCAACTCTATCATGGTGGAGTATGAATGGCTGCAGGCACTTGTAGCAGCTGGTTATATTGTACCCACAGCCAGAGTAAACAGCTGGTTACACTGTATCCACAGCCAGAGTGACCAGCTGGTTACATTGTATCCACAACCAGAGTGACCAGCTGGTTACATTGTATCCACAGCCAGAGTGACCAGCTGGTTACATTGTATCCACAGCCAGAGTGATTAGCAATGAATGCTGAGAGATGAATGCTGGTGCTCAGCTCACTTTCTCCTTTATATTCAGTCCAGGACTCAGACTAGGAATGGGTACTTATTACATTTAGGATAGATCTTCCTCTCTGTTAACACAACCAAGAAAATCCCTCACAGGCATGCCTACAGACCAACCTAGTCTAGGTAATTCTTCACAGGCACACCCAAGGATTCCATTCCTGGGTGACTATAGGTCCTGTTAGGTTGACAGTTGATATAAACCATCACGCATGAAAAATTAAGAGTAATGAACAAAGACCATGATTCCTTAATTGATACAGCAAATAACCATTTTCTGTATTAATAAAAACCAGTAAGTTTTATGATAAAAACATACTCAGCAAAGAAAACAGAAAGGGAATCTTCTCAACTTGATATACTATCTGTAAACATAGACACAAGGATGGAGTAGGGCTCAGCTTCGAAGAGTACTGGCTGCTCTTCCAGAGGACCTGAATTCAGTTCCCACCTCCCATGTTGGGTGGCTCACAACCACCCGCAACTCCAGTTGCAGATGATATGATGCCTTCTTCTGGCCTCCTTGGGCACTGCATCCAGGTGCACATATACACAGAAACTGACACACAGAAAACAAAAGAATTTTTAAAAATATGTACTACTTTATGTGTCAAACAGATTAACTTCAATATATCCATAAAATTGCTACCTACTTCTCCCCTTGCAAGTTATACAACATTTTGCTACATATTCTATAACATTATTATATGTATAACATTATAAATTAACATATTATATGTAATAACATCATTAGAACTGGTGATTTTTCACAGACTCGTATTTTCACTCAGAACAGAGCTGAAGTGGCTTACGCACTGTTACCGCATTGGCAACTCCTGTGGGTTTCTTTCATTCATTCTTTCTCCCCCCCCCTTCTAAGTGGATAATTCAGATATTTGTTTTTTTATCAAGTCTGCTGCTACAGCCCTCTACTCAATCCTTTACTCTGTTGCTGTGGCCTTCAGCTCTGAAATTGGACGGCTTATGGCTTCAACTTATCATTTCCCCAATTTCATTTTACTCTGCTTTTTTTTTTTTTTTTTTTTTTTTTTTTTTTTTTTTTTTTTGTCATTTGATTATTCTGATTCTTTGCGAGTGTAGTGGCTATTCCTGGTTGTCAGCTTGACTATATCTGAGATGAACCACAATCCAGAATTGGGAGGCTCACCCTTGATCCTGATCTTGAGGCACAGAGGCTATGAATCTTAGGACATTAAGACAAGGAGATCTCTGAGCTCAAGGTCATCTGGGACAAAGCAAGTCCCAGATCCAGGTATGGTGGTACACACTTTTAATCTGGGACACATCTTCTTCTGGAGACTTACATAAGGACATTGGAAGAAGGAAGGCTTTCTCTTTGCCTGCTTGCCTTTGCAGACTGAGCATCTGCTACATCCTTGAACTTCCACTCACAGCTGCTGCCGACTATTGTTGGGGAGTTGGACTACAGACTGTAAGTTACCAACAAATTCTTTTACCATACAGAGACTACCCATAAGTTCTGTGATTCTAGAGAGCCCTGACTAATACAGAGAGTTACTTGCTCCATGTCTCTTTCTTTCCTTATGTGTGCCCATGCACGTTTATGTGGGGGGCACTATGGCATGTGTAGAGCTGAGTGAACAGGGGAGAGAAGCATGTGCAGTGTGTGTGGAGGTCAGGTGAGACTGTCTTTGCATACCACATGTCTGACACTTTGTGCAGCTGCACACAGAAGGTGTGTAATACTTTGCTAGCTGGAGCAAGGACTCCCAGAAGGTCTCCTGTCTGTGACTCCCATTTCTCTGTAGGAGCAGACACTGGGGTTACAAACGAGCGCTAGTGTACCAGCTTCTATGTGGACACCTGTTATTCAAACCTGGGTCCTTGAGCTTAAGAAGCAAGCGCTCCACCCACTGAGCCATCATCTCCCCATAGGGCTTCTTCTTTTTTTTTTAACAACTTTATTTTACAAAACAAAGATAGATGTACAGATTTTAAGCATTTTTGCATAAAATTATACAATACATTTTTGTCAGTACTTTTTTTTCAGATTTTAAAATAATTTTTACATAAAACTGTATGAATATATTTGTTAGTCAGAACTTGATTTTTTTAAAGGTTTGATAGTATACATTGAAAACTTAATAGTTACAATGAGCATAAAGTACATGTAAAACAAAATGTAACATGGAAATCCCATAGGGCTTCTTAAGCTTTTCTCCACTTAAAACTCCTCTTCAGATGAGGAATTTTTACGTGACTCTGGGTACATTAGTTTATAAAGCAGGTGTACAAAGCACACATCTACATATTCACAAAGGCAAACATGCTTCACACATTACCAACAAAGAATGACCTGGTTTATGATAAATCTTGATGTCATTTCTCTGGCTTTATAGGTAATGGACTGCTCATACAGGGAAGCAAAACTCCAGCACCCGTCCGATAGCATGGTTTATTTCTGTGCTGTTGGCAATAGAGGATAGAGATGTGTCTGCAACCCCCACTTTTGTCCTGACTCTGGGTACTACAGAGGCCTGTGGAGTCTCTTCAGCTTTCCCCGTCTGCTTCCTGTCCTTGAGACACTTTCATGTGGAGCCCCAGCACAGGAAACCACCGACAAGCACTTGACAAAACACATAGCTCTGCAGTGCACCAGAAATGTTTCTTTTCCTTTCATTTGGATAATGAGCGTCTTTGCTCCCTCAACTACAGAAACACCTAGTCAGTTTCTTCTGTCTGTTATAAAATATGCATTCGTTCAAGAGCTTTTACCTAACTATATTTGGAATAAGACCACATAATTAATGAGGCTAGAGAATACAGCACCATTAAAAACACAGTAAAACCTCACTGACTCAGACATCTCCAATTCTGAATTTGCCATCAGTCAGATAAAATTCACAATCCCGGTTGCTCCCTAAAGAGATGAACTAAGATGGCTAATAGTCAACAAGAAGAGTGGGCGCGCCTTCAAGAGAAACAAATGACTAGATTAGAAGCATACATTTTATGTAAAGATCTCAATTACAGCCAACAACAGCCTGTAGTGCTTGGATTTCTTAAAAGATTTATTTATTTTTATCCTGCGTGTATGAGTGTTTTGCCTGCACTAATGTCTGTGCCCTACAGGTGTGCAGTCCCTGAAGAGATGTTGGATCCCCTGGGACTAGATTACTGTCTTTGTCACAGTAGTACTATTGCTGTGATGAGACATCATGATCACAGCAACTCTTAGAAAGTATTTAATTGGGTCTTGATTACTGTTCCAGAGACTTAGTCCGTTATCATCGTGGCAGAGAGCATGCAGCATGCAGGCAGGTGCTGGAACAGCAGCTGAGAGCTCTACATCCTGATCCACAGGCAGAGAGAAAGAGAGGCTGGGCCTGGCTTGGGCTTTTGAAACTTCAAAGGCCACTCTAGGTGACACACTTCCTCTGACAAGCCACACCTCCTAATCCTTCTAATCCTTTCAAACAGCTCCACTCCCTGGTGACTAAGCATTCAAATGTATGAGTCTATGGGGCCTGCTCTCCTTCTAAGCACCAGCGTTGCAGCCATGTGGGTGCTGGACCTGGGTCCTCTGGAAGAGCAGCCATGTTCTTAAACACGGAGTCAACAGAGCTTGTGTTCTTAACATGGTGTTCTTGTACTCACAGAGTTTAGAATTCAGGCCTAGTATCCCATGAGTCCTGTCCTTGTCAAACCTTCATGTTTAGAGTGGTGTCTAGGAGGACTATAAATAAAGAACAATTAGGTATCCCCCCAGAAACGAGCTGGTCTCATAAGAATACAGAAGCTGGCACAGAAATAGACAGGAAGAGTCAGTGGGTTGGACAGATCAACAGACCAAAGGCCATCACATAAAATATATTGGTTTTTAGGGGGTAGAAATGTAAAGTGGCTTCACAATAGTCACAAATAATATAAAATATAAGTTCTTGGTGTGACTCTAACCAAGCAAGTGAAAAGATCTGTATGACAAGAACTTCAAGTCTCTGAAGAAAGAAATTGAAGAAGATGTCAGAAGATGGAAAGATTTCCTAGGCTCATGGATTGGCAGGATTAATATGGTAAAAATGGCCATCTTGCCAAAAGCAATCTACAGATTCAATGTAATTCCCATCAAAATTCCAACTCAATTCTTCATAGAGTTGGAAAGAGCAATTTGCAAATTCATTTGGAGTAACAAAAAGCTCGGGATAGTGAAAACTATTCTGAACAATAAAAGAACTTCTAGGGGAATAACCATCCCTGATCTCAAGCTGTATTACAGAGCAATTGTGATTTTAAAAAATACTGTATAGTATTGGTACAGAGACAGGCAGGTAAATCAATGGAATAAAATTGAAGACCCAGAAATGAACCCACATACAGATGGTCATTTGATCTTTGACAAAGGAGCTAAAACCATCCAGTGAGAAAAAAAGATAGCATTTTCAACAAATGGTGCTGGTTCAATTGGTGGTCAACATGTAGAAGAATGCAAATTGAGGTATTCTTATTGCCTTGTATAAGCTAAAACCCAAGTGGATCAAGGACCTCCACTCCAGATACTCTGAAACTAATAGAAGAGAAAGTGGGAAGAACCTCAAACAATTGGGCATAGAGGAAAATTTCCTGAACAGAACACCAATGGTTTATGCTGTAAGATCAAGAATCAACAAATGGGACCTCATAAAAATGCAAAAGTTCTGTAAGACAAAGGGCACTGTCATTAGGACAAAATGGCAACTAACAGATTGGGAAAAGATCTTTACCAATCTTACATCTGATAGAGGGTTAATATTCAATATATACAAAGAAATCAGGAAGTTAGATTCCAGAGAATAAATAACCCTAGGTTTTGAAATGGGGTACAGAGCTAAACAAAGAATTCTCAAATGAGGAATATTAAATGGCTGAGAAGCATCTAAAGAAATGTTCAACATTCCTAGTCATCAGGGAAATGCAAATCAAAACAACACCTCACATCAGTCAGAATGGCTAAGATCAAAAGCTTAGGTGACAACAGATGCTGGCAAGGATGTGGAGAAAGAGGAACACTCCTCCACTGTTGGTGGAATTGCAACCTGGTACAACCACTCTGAAAATCAGTCTGGTGGTTTCTCAGAAAATTGGACATAATACCACCTGAAGACCCAGCTATACCACTCCTGGGCATATACCCCAAAAATGCTCCAACATATAATAAGGACACATGCTCCATCATGTTCATAGCAGCCTTATTCATAATAGCCAAACGCTGGAAAGAACCCAGATGTCCTTCAACAGAGGAATGGCTGCAGAAAATGTGGTACATTTACACAATAGAGTACTACTCAGTTATTAAAACAATGGCTGCATGAAATTCTCAGGCAAATGGATAGAACTAGAAACTATCATCCTGAGTGAGGTAACCCAATCACAAAAAGCATACATGGTATGCACTCACTGATAAGTGGGTATTAACCGAAAAACTCAGATCACCCAAGATACAATTCACAAACCACATGAAGCTCAAGAAGGAGAAAGACCAAAGTGTAGATGCTTCAGTCCTTAGAAGAGAGAACAAAATTATTCACAGGAGGAAATATGGAGACAAAGTTTGGAGTAGAGTCTGAAAGAAAGGCCATCCAGAGACTGCCTTACCTAAGGATCCATCCTATATGCAGCCACCAACCCAGAAGATATTGAGGATGCCAAGAAGTGCATGCTGACAGGAGCCTGATCCTACTGTCTCCTGAGAGGATCTTTCAGAGCCTGACAAATACAGGGGCAGATGCTCATAGCCAACCATGGGACCGAGGGCAGGGTTTCCCAAGGGAAGAGTTAGAGAAAAAACTGAAGGAGCAGAAGGGATTTGTAACGTCATAAGAATAATGATATCAACTAACCAGACCCCCCAGAGCTCCCAGGAACTAAACCACCAATCAAAGAGCACACACAGAGGGACCCATGGCTCCAGATGCAAATGTAGTAAAGGATGGCTTTGTTGGGCATGAATGGGATGTTGGTCCTGCCAAGGCTTGATGCCCAGTGTAGGGGAATGTCAGGGCAGGGAGGTGGGAGGGGA
Source organism: Micromys minutus (assembly GCF_963924665.1). Classification (NCBI taxonomy): domain Eukaryota; kingdom Metazoa; phylum Chordata; class Mammalia; order Rodentia; family Muridae; genus Micromys; species Micromys minutus. Next base: position 49,134,492 of record NC_137956.1, on the reverse strand, counting down.
TGAGTGGGAAGCACCCTCATAGAAGTGGGGGCATGGGCTAGGGGGTTTCTGGAGGGAAAACCAGGAAAGCGGTAACATTTAAAATGTAAAATTTAAAAATCCAATTAAAAAATACTTTTAAAAAAAGTAGTTAGGAGCACTTCTGGGCTGGAGAGATGGCTCAGCAGTTAAGAGCACTGGCTTCTCTTTCAGAGGCCTGAGTTCAATTCCCAGCCACCACATGGTGGCTCACAACCATCTGTGATGGGATTTGATGCCCTCTTCTGGTGTGTTTGAGGACAGCTACAGTGTACTTATATATAATAAATACTTCTAAGAGCACTTGCTGTCCCTAAAGAGGGCCTTGGTTTAGTTTCTAGCACACACGGTAGCTCTACTAGTTCTAGAGGACTCAGTACCTTCCTCCAGCCTTTGAGGACACCAGGCACATACATGGTGCATATCCACACAATATATATAAATATATATAGTTAAATATACAATATATAAATTATGTATTTATATGTACATAAAGATATAATGTATATAAATTATATATAATAAAATGTATAAAAATTGAAATAAAACTTAAATGTGTGTGTTATTTTTATAGCCAAGTATTTAACTGGTTATAGGACTTTGTATCTTCTGCAGGAAGAGTGGGCTTCCAACTGTCTGAAAGATCATGCTTTGTGATGTTGGGTACAGAAATGACTCGGTTTTGTCTTTAGGTGGAGATTAATTGGGTTTGAAGGGATGCCTGTGTGTACTGAGGCTGGACTTGTGATAGCCAGTTGTACCTGTTCTGGCTTCGGATGAGAATACCAGTTGACTAACTGGACTCGGGAAACCATCTTTCCCTGGTCAACAGTCTGCTGTGAAAGGACCCTATTCCAACAGTTGCTTATCACTGACCAACAGGGGATGGGAAACAGGCAAAGTGGAGGAGGAAGAGCAGAGATCAGAGAGGAATGCATGGGATGCGAGTATCCAGGGAGACCCTGGCATCTTATAAGGTCCACTGAGCTGCGATTAAACAAACAATGATATTGGTCCAAAGGGTACTGAGGCAGTCTGTGAACTAGGATTACAGGGGTGGAAGAGAAAGAAGCTTTACCTGAGCAGGCAGGGACAGGATCACCCCCTTAACTCCTCCTGATTCCAGTGACCCATGTTGGTTTTGATGTTTTGAGATACTCATGCCCGCTTGTTTTCTTGCACATTCTTTAGAAGTCACAGGGCTGCATATTTTGATCTGCACGTTGCAGAATTGCCCTGTGACTCTAGGAAGGGTTTTCCATGTTGTATAATTAAGTTTAGATTTAATAAATTGTTTAAGTCTAGCACAGAATTCACTCTAGGGGATGTTTATTTATCTGTTCCTTCTGGAACACATGACTAGTACGGTAGGGACCTATGGAGTGTCCCAGAGCTTTGGTCCTCAGAAGTGTCAGAATTGGAGAAAGCTATGTGACCATTCCCCTAGCCCAGGAGCTCATCCAGCCCCAGTCCTCACTAGGTTGCTTATGTCTGATGACATCTGCATATGGACGGATCAACTTGAGAGCAGCCTATTAAAAATAACCCATGTAAAATGTCACCAAGTTCTGCCTGAGGGCCTTTACTAAGATAGGCCAATGAGGGCCTTTCTTCCAGGATAACTCTTCCATTCCAGATAAGATTGATTGAAATTAAAGTGTCTTTAAAGTCCCTAAAACTCAATATAAAATTTGAAACTCTATTGATACATAAGTAGAAAAGAAAATGGCCCCAACTATATTCTTCAATACAGACAAAGAAAAATAGATCTTTGTTGTAAGGAGACGGCATGAAAATAATTAGCTCAATATTTCCAAAGTAGAATTTTTTGTTGTTAAAATTCTAAACCAGCTTCCAGGTGCTTAGTGCCTCGGGAACCAGAACCCAGGTTTACAGAAAAGGCCCACTTCAAACTAATCTTACAGCAGCGTCCCTGGACATCCTCAGCCATGTCACATGAGCTAGTCAAGAGCAAACAGTGCAGCTCTGAGAGCCAACAGAGACCTGAACTGAAACATACCCAGAAGAGTGGACAAGAAGAGAAGGACAAGATTGGACTGTCAGAACTGTATGGCATTGGGAAGGGTACAAAGACAGGCCTTTTGTAATATGACAACCCTTAAATTTCAAGCATGTCCCCTGTAGATGTGAACTGTCAGCCATTCAAAAGCACAGAGAAAGAAAGAGAGAGAGAGACAGAGACAGGGAGGGGAAAAGTGGAGGGAGGGAGGAAGGGAGGAAGAGAGGGAAAAGAGAGAGAGAAAGAAAGGAAGAAGAAATAAAAGGAAAGGAAAACATGGAGTCACATCTTCTTTGATACTCTAGCAAGCCCATCTACAAAAGAAGCATGCAGTAGGAAGGGACCAAGATTCAGGCCACATGGTCTAGCATGACAATATCTGGGTCCCAACTTGTGGATTTCCCTCCTGCTTTGTCAACAATTAACCCTGAGGATCTGTGTTTCCAATGGCTTCAGCAAGAAGAGAAAGAGACAGTCACATTGTAGAAGGGTTATTCATGACATCCTCTGTCACAGAAAGACAATTATTCCTCCCTAGAGGAAAACAGGGGAGAAACCACATGTGGAGTTACTCCATCTACCTGCATTTGCTGGCCAGAAGATGTTGAATCCTGTGGAACTAGAATCACCAGCAGTTATGAGCCATGCAACTTGGGTGCTGGGAACTGAACCCAGGCCCTTGGCAAGAGTAACAAGTGCTCTTAACCATTGAGCCATCCCTTTGGCTCCCACCATATTTCTTTGAGCCAGGTGCTAGGATTTATAACTCAGGCCTCTGCATAAGCACATCACTGACCAAACCATCTCTCCAGCTCAAAAAGAGGTATGACCTTGGAGTTGGTTACCCTGGAATTTGTTTCCATAATAAACCATATCCTTCAGTGAGCTGGTAGAATATTGTACCCATAAATTGTGCTTCACCCAATATAAAACTCATTATAAAGTTCTGTGACTCTGTTTCTTTTTAGGCTGTGGGGCCCCCAGTGGCCATAAGGCTTGAATTTTTAAAGAAGCAAAATTACCTTTATTTTTCTTCCTTCTCTCCTCTCTCTTTCTCTCTCTTGCATTTTTAAATTCTTAATATACTAGAAGTCTGGATAAGCATTTGAACTGGACTAGTTTTCATTTAAGAAAACGAATATTTGCAAAATCAGAGGTAACAATGAAGCACGACCTCAGGTAGCCCCTCCAAACTGTGTCATAGACTAATACAGGTGAGAGCATCTTGAGAGGACTTGAGCCAAGAGAATAGCTTGTTCGTATTAGGTAGATAAGAAGAAAAGGGTTCAGACTCCCTCCAGGCGACAGGAGAAGAAATCTAAGTTCAGGAGCGAGGCAGGAGGGAGACTGGCTGACAACCTTCAGCAGCAGCCTGGCCCGCTGCCAGCTTTGCACACCCAGCTATACTTTGGAGATGAATCTTCCATCGGCAGGGGGTTTGGAGACATGCTCTTTAATTAAAACACACCACTTCAGCAGTAATTAAAGTGTGTGGTGGAATCCTATTGACAGGATTACAGGGACCCCTCAGCATTACCTTACCACCACAGCCGCACCTGTCAGAGTCCCCAGGAGCTGGGACAGCCACGACGGTGGTTTTATATACAGTCATGTCGTCTGGGTATCATTTCAAGTTTTATATTGAGTCTTCTGGGTATTTATTTCAAGTTTTCTTCTCCATTTCTTTTTTCAAAACCCAAAGGCCAGACCATATAACGTGGTGTAAGTTAGCTGGCCCGCAGAATCAGCCCGTCTACAGATTTCAAACTCCCCCACACTGTGTGAATAACAACTCGTGCCCAGAGCTGTGCCAGACTGAAGGAAGCCAGGAGTTAGCACAGAGGTGGGAGGCAGTGCTGGGCAGTGTGCCAGGCAGGCTAGCACACCTTCCATTGCCCAGCCTTCTCTTGGAGTCTCAATGACGAATCTAGTCATCAAAGGAGAACTGTGACCCAGGGCAAGAAGTCACTATGCCTACAGCACTGTGCCTCTGGCTTCCTTTCCAGTCTTCCTCTCATTCTTTAGCTTTATGAGATTCTCTGTCACCCCCTAGATGACCCCATGTAGGAAGACCTGAATGATGTTACATGCTGTCCAAGAAAAAGAACCACTTGGATGCTATCAAGCCAACTGCAGACAGTGTGATGTGCTCAATCTGCACGCCCCTGTTTGCAGGTGGTGTTATTGATGGACCCTCACTAATTCCACATCTCAAGGACACAGACCACATGGGCAGTCCCCTGGGAAGCATCTCTCCGACTGGGTCACTCTTTGCCTACTACGTGTTTTTATGGACCCTCCACTCCTCCTGCTGTGAATTTGGGTTGATCCCAACTTTTTGCTATTTGACAGAGCTCCCGGATCACACCTCTGGGCCGAAATACGTTTCACATTCAGGTCTTATCTTCCATTTGGCTAGAAGAAAAGTAACTATGTCTAAGGTCAAAGGCAAGAGGCTCCTGAGCCATTTTAGAAACCTGTCTGCAGGGAAACAGGTGGATACACCTAACTGATAAAACAGACCAGCAACAATGTTTCCGGGACTAACCCACCCTGCTTGTGTCAACAAGGATTTACAACAGAATCAGTTCTCTGCTTCAACAGTGAATCCCAAACTACCTCACACATCTGTACAAACTAAAACTTGATTTGCTGCTGACTAGATTTTCAGTCAGTTCCCACATGAGAAGTGAGTGTTCTGACCTCTGACTTCCCTGGGGCCTACCATATACATTAGTGGGATTTTCTTTAAGTTCTCTTGATCTGTTCGTCCAACATAGGTCTTAAGCACCAACTTGTCTGTCCTCCCAAGACCCAAACATTGTTTTTAAAACCCAGTTGGGAAATAGCTTATCAGAAAGGGTCAAGTGGCCAGGGCTCTGCCTCCCTGTCTGACTGGTAACCAAGTGAGCCACTCTGGTTTCTGTTGGGAAGCAGGAAGCTCTAACTGTGGAGAACCCCGGGAGCAGTCCCTCTGGAAGGCAGAGATGTGTGAAAAGAGAAAGAGAGAGAGACACACAGAGAGAGACAGAGAGAGAGAGAAAGAGAGAGAGAGAGAGAGAGAGAGAGAGAGAGAGAGAGAGAGAGAGAGAGAATATGTACTATTTCAGCCATGTTTGGGCTGTCCAATAGAGGAAGAAGACATTACAATAACTTCCATAACAATAAATACATTGAAAGCCAGGCCTCACAAGGGACAAGGGACAAAGGGAGGGGTGGGAACACAGACCTGCCCATGTTGTTCTCTATTCTACAATCCCCTAACTTCTCCTCTGATCAACAGACTGACGAAGACTTCAAAAGTCAATTCTAACTTCTTACTTTAACTCAGCTGCAGATAATTAGTCTTGGATTATCATTTCTTTATATGTAAGAGACCAAACCCTGACCAACACATTCCCACAGGAATAGTCCACCAGCTGGATGCTGCCAGCCACAGGTAGCCAAGTGTGAAAGTAGTTAATACTATTGAACTGGACTTTTAATTAGATTATAATAAACTTAAGCATTATTTAACACTGAATTCAACTATTAGAAAACTCTTGAAGATGTGTGTGTGTGTGTGTGTGTGTATGTGTGTGTGTGTGTGTAAAAACTCTGGCATATAGCTGTACTTTCTCTACTGTGTATTTCATGAAGTCTTGGATACAATTACTTTATTATATTTATTGTATAATATTTGTACAATTACTTAGATATAAACCAAGTAGTTATGATGACAATTTTTTTTCTTGAGAAATACACACTAGATTGCAAACACTAATTTGGAACAAAAAGGGAAATGTGGTATCATTGCCTGTGTTCCTGAAGTTCCAAAGACTAAATGAACATATTTTCTTACCAAGAAAACAATTTTTTACATTGACTAACACCAAAGCACCAAGTAGAACAGGTTTGGGAGGAAAAAGAAAATCAGAAATCAGGAGTCTAGCTTTCAAAAGGCCGCACAACCAGAGGAGACATTGGGCAAGATGCACAAGGGAGCCAAGAGAGAAAAGCGTGGTCCAAAAATATAGATCTGGGGTTGACAAGATGGCTCAGTGGGTAGATTTACTTGGTACCAAACCTGATAAGGCGAGTTTGATTCCCAGGACTCAAATCATGGAAGGAGGCAGACTCCCGAAGTTTGTCATTGAATTCCTGCGGGCACATGTGCACACAAAGGTAAATAATTAAAGAAGAAAGAGTGAAACAGGAACCAGTCAGTCAGGGTAGCACACGCCTATAACCCACCCACAGGTAGCCTGGGGTACAGGGACTCCTATTTCAAAAAATAGAAATACAGACTTAGAGCTCACTGGTATAAGTGGATATCACTACAAACACCATGAGGTCTTCCGGAGGGAAAACAAAGAGGTCAACGTGCATCCTGAAATAAGGATGTGGCCTGTGAACGAGAGGTTAAAGGTCATAGGTGATAGAGGAAGTACTTCCTAGATGTGTCCATCAGAGTTGCAGGAGAAGACAGGAAAAAAAGTGGAGAAGCAATATTCAAACAGATGAAGTTCAGAAGCTCCCAAGCATTGATTAGGTGTCAACACACACATCTCGGAAGCTCAGAAAATCCCGAGGGTCAGTGGAATAAAAGCAAAGCCATTACAGCATGTGCCCTGCTGAGACTGAGACCATCAAAGACACAAAGAAATTACTAAATCAGCCACCAGAGACAAATTACAATACAAAAGGAGCCGGCTAGGGTGGTGAACCCACATAAAAATGCCAAGTATGGTGGTGTGTGCTGTAATCCCAGTGTGGCAGGAACTGAGGCAGGAGGATCCCTGGGAGTCACTGGCCAACTGAGCCAGCCTGACTGGTGAGCTCCAGACCAGAGAGGAACCCTATCTCAAAAAAGGTGGGCACTGGAAGAATGTTATCAGTAAATGGAAAAAATTAGAAGTCTTATATACACATGGAGGATTTAAGTTTAAAATAGGAAACATGGACATGCAAATTAAATAGAAAGCCAATGACAATTAAAGACCCGAAAATGCTGAAGAAGGAAATGAATTTGGTTCACATTAGATGTTTCTAGGCTATGGGGTGGATGCTGTAGTAACTGCAGAATGAATGCCAGGGAAGAGAAAGGGAGACTAAAGCTTTTGAGTAAAGAAAGAAGACATAGGAGCTGGAGTATGTGTGTGTTCGTGTGTGTGTGTGTGTGTGTGTGTGTGTGTGTGTGTGTCTATGTGTGTGTATGTGTATGTGTCTGCATGTGTGTATGTATGTATATGTATGTGTGTATGTGTGTATGTGTGTATGTGTGTATGTGTGTGTATGTGTGTGTATGTGTGTATATGTGTATATGTGTGTGTATGTGTGTGTGTGTGTGTGTGCACATGCATGTGTATATAATTCAATACAAACTACATCTGGAGAACCTAAGTACACAGCTCCTCTTGCCTGAGGCTTCTCCTTCCATGGCTCATTTACCTATGGTCAACCATGATCTCAAAGTATTAAATGGAAAATTCCAGAAATCAATGGCTCATAACTTTAAGTTGCATGGCACTTTAAGTGGCATGATGACATCTCACACAGTCCCACTCCATCCCACCTGAGGCATGAATCATTCCTTTGTCCAGCATCTACAATCCCTGTGAGTCACTCCTTATCTGTCTCAGTTCTCAGATCAGCTGCTGCAGATCCCCAGAGCTTATGCTCACATGATGTGAAGTACAGGAGGAGTGCTGTAAGGGAGGTATAAGGACAGACTTCGTTCACTGTGTGGCAACACTTCACGGTACAGGGGAAGCACAACATGCACAAGTGGATTAGTTTTTCTCATTGCTATGATGAAGATACCTGATAAAAATGAAGGGTCAGTTCATCTTGGCTCACAGTTTGAAGAGACACAGTGCACCAGACAGGGACATCATGGCAAGTGCAGCATAAGGTGTCTGGTTGTATTGCACCCATAGCGAGGAAGCAGAGAGGTGAACCTGGTGCTCAGCTCCCTTTCTTCTTATTTTCCATCCTGGACCCCAGTCCATGGAATGGTGCTGCCCATGTTTATAGGGGCTCTTCCTGACTCAGTCAGAACTTTCTGAAAATACTTCATAGGTATGCACACCCTTGTAGACGCATCCAAAGATGTGTCCAGATGATCTAAAATCCAGTTGTCTTAGTTAGGGTTTTACTACTGTGAACAGACACCATGACCAAGACAAGTTTTACAAAGTACAACATTAAATTGGGCTGGCTTACAGGTTCAGAGGTTCAGTCCATCATCATTAAGGTGGGGGCATGGCAGCGTCTAGGCAGGCACAGTAGAGGAGGAACTGAGAGTTCTACATCTTCACCTGAAGGCTACTAGCAGATCATTGTTTTCCAGGTAGCTAGGACTAGGATGTAAAAGCCCACAATCACAGTCACACACCTACTCCAACAAGGCCACACTTCCAAATAGTGCCACTCCCTGGACCAAGCATATTCAAAACATGACACCAGTCAAACTGCCAATGAAGGTTAAATGATCACAAATTGGTTCCTAAACACATCACTGTGAATCATAGCATTCCTTTCCTGATCTTCAAGGGCTCCTGGCTATCTCACAACACAAATTCTAAATTCACATAAGAGCCCCCATGTCTTAACAGTCTCAACACTGGCCAAAGCCCAAAGTCCCTTCTGAGACTCAATAAGGACTGTACACCATGATGCCTACAACATCAAAGCATAAATTACAGACTTCTAAGATAGAATGGCTCAGAGCAAACACACCCATTCAAAACGGGTATGGAGGGACCAGGGGACAGCTCACAGCCGGAGGAGAGCCCAGAAGAGTACACTGCACCCTGTAAGTCCAGGACTGGTATCTGGAGCTTTTGCATGGCAGAACTGGGAGGTGGGACTGTCCAAGACTGTCAGAGCCCAGATGATGTGGTGTGAGCCTCAGCCCTGATCTCTCCCTCCTTAGGACAGCAAGAACAATGTAACCAGCAGTCCCCTGCTCCTGTGTCCCCACCAGGTTACATTGCATCCTCAGACCGTGAACCAAAATAAACCTTGAGTTCCCTTTTGGTGAAGGTTTGTGACAGCAGTGGGAAAGTAACTACTTGGGTTCAGTTCTGACTAAGGCTTCAAGAGCCTCAGCAGGTGCCTGACCAGAGCCAAACAGATGAGGGGGCTCACTGTATGTAGGAAGCAGAACACCCACCCAAGAGCATAGGAAGATGGTGAGATAAAACCAAATGTGTTAACGAGGATACACAGTGCACACTTACACTTGCAGGTTAGGGATAAACAAAACAACTCTAGGCTTTATCGATACCTCCAAATAGTTTCACAAGAGTAAAAGATGAGGCAAGAAAAGGCAAGAAAAGCTCTTGCCTTATTAAAAATGAACTTACAAACACATTATTAGAAATTAAGAGGGCCGTATGCAAATTCAACTTAAACTCACTTAACATGTGGCCTTGACATCCCACATCTATCCCAGGCTCAGGGCTCTCTTAGAGGAGCCAGAGGTGGTGGACCACTACAAGGAAGTGGTGTTTTCTGGTCACAGTAGGGCAGCTGCACCTGTGAACTCACCGGGGATTGACAGCACTCAAGACCTGTGCAAGCTCAAGCCAGACAAAATCCCAACAGGGAGAAGAGCTGTGGGCATTAAGTCTCAACCCTAGCCAAGTAGCTACTCACATCTGATAGATGCTAAGCAGGTCAGTCTTCTTTAAGGGTGTTGTGGGCTCTGCTGTGTTGACCATGCTCTAGTGGAAGGGTTGGGAGTACAAACACAAATCAGGCTTGATGGCTTTAACAATAAGATATAAAATATTTTAAAAGAGCACACAAAATTGGGCAGGTAGAGGAAAGAGGGTGGATCTAGGAGGGACTGGGGGAGGGGTGGACACAGTCAAAATACACTGGATGAGATTCTCAAAGAACTAATAAAAACCAGAAATAAATAGAATAAATAAATAAAAAGAAATGTGCAAAGCTAAGCTGAAGGAACACAAAGTAAAACCCATTGGTCTTTACAGACTTCTCCATGACTGATTAATCAAATTGCCAAAATAACAGTAGGAAAGGATTTTAGTAACACGAAGGACTCGGTGTGAGGTGACAAACTAAGGTATCTGTGTAAGCAGTGACCACCTTCCCAGGATAACAAGTATTAAAATGGCCATAAAACAAATGTCAGCAGATTTTAACAACCTGGAATCATATGGAAACATCCTCTTTGTATTAAAGTTAAAAAAATTAAAGTTCTATATTAAAAAAAAACTTCTAAGTCATTAGTCAAAGAAGAAAGTATAATGAAATGTTTAAGGGTCTGTGTACGAACAGAACAGATAACAAAAATATCACAAAATATATGGTTGCAAACATAGCTGAAGGAATGGTTAGAAACAGAGTTCTGGATGTACACACACGATAAAAGGGAAAATCGAAACTTTTGCCACCTGAAGAGAGTTTTGAAACCTGCTGAGCGTTGTGGTGCCCTCAAATAAAGCCAGTCCTTAGGAGAGAGAAAGGAGCATCATGAATTCATGGCCAGCCTGGGCTACATAGAAAGACTCTGTTTCAAAATGAAAGAATTAGAGGGAGAGAGGGAGGGAGGGAATTTTAAAAAATGAGAACAGAGATTAATAAATAGAATGATACAGTAGAGAGGAGAAAGGCAAAAGTTGGTTCTTTGTAAATAAAAATAATGTATGCCTTTGGGGAGATGAGGAAGGACCCTAGGCTGGGGATGAAAGGAGGCATGGGCAAAGCCCCCTCTTTTTACATCCTCCTTTCCCTTGACATCTAGAAGGGACCCACACAAACAGCATCCATGTAGGGATGCCATCCAGAAGGGTAAGCATTGGATATCTGGAGCTGTGAAAGGGAGAATTCTCACTTGGGAGGCACAGAGACCCCAGGAGAAATTTCCCACGGAACCACAAAGCTAGAAATGCCCTGACCAGCCCCGTAATGACTTGGCTCAAGGATGTAGTTATGAGGGCCATTCTAACTGTTCTAATTAAAGAGGAGATTAAACCACAGAGGCTGTGCCGTGAATCAGTCCAGTAATCAAAATTCCTCATGATTAGTGTATGGTTTGAATTAGAATGACCCCACCCCCATAGGCTTGTGCATTTGAATGCAAGTCATCAGTTGGTAGCACTGTTTGGGAAAGCTTAGCAGGAAACCTTGCTGGAAGAAGTAAGTCACTGGAGAGAAGCTTTGAGAGTTGAAAAACGAGTTCCGTTTCCAGTTCTCTCTCTCTCTCTCTCTCTCTCTCTCTCTCTCTCTCTCTCTCTCTCTCTCTCTCTCCCTCCCTCCCTCCCTCCCTCCCTCGCCCTCCCTCCCTCCGTCCCTCCCTCCCTCCCTCCCTCTCTCCCTCTCTCTCTCTCTCTCTCTCTCTCTCTCTCTCTCTCTCTCTCTGCTTCATGCTTGTGGTTCAGGATGTGAGCGCTCAGGTTGCTGCTGTGGTCATGCCTGCCTGCTGCAGTGCCTCATCAGGGTTGGAGCCATGAGCTCAAACAAGCCCTTCCTTCTATAAGTTGCCCTGGACATAGTGTTTTATCACTTAATATTACACACACACACACACACACACACAGGTATCTACACAGAAATTTGAATACATAGTTTCATAAAGCACTTTTGACTCTCCTTATAGAAATGTAAAAAATTCATTCTTAGGTATGAAGCATATACAGTCTCTCTGTGAAGAACCTGGCCACCTCCACGCCACTGACCTCCTGACATGTCTTCCTAATCTTCAAACTGTATTGTGCTGTTCTGGCCGCCCCACTGCTGGCCACTGAGCAGAAATCTACCACGCAGCAGCATTAACAGCACCTTTCATCGATGTCAACCCAATTGAGGTCCTCTGAATTCTAAAAGAAGAGATGAGGCAAAGAACCAGTTGTTCAGTGTTGGACTCTAGACCCTTGGTCAGGTGACAAAAGGGTGAGCCTTGAGGGAGTTGCTTGAGTGTCCTCCGGTGCAACTCCATACCCCTTATGATCTACCCCCACCAAAGGTTCTGGCCAGTTAACCAACTATTACCCATTCACCCAAGCAAACAGGCGCTCATCGAATAGTTAGCCAATAAAATGATGCTTAGGCAGGCAGGCACCTGCTACCTTTAAAAGAACAGAACGGGAACAAGAATGTAAGTGGACAGTTCATTCGTGAATGTTTCCATGGGACGATACCTCTTAGGCTAGGTAGGTTCCCAACCAGTAGGGATTGAATGTGAAGCCTTTTCAAGCCTGCATTCATCTGGACAAAACCAAAAAGACAGCTGGACAAAGAAAGAAGCATTTTTAGAAGCAACTGTTGAGTTGGGATAGGCTTTAATTTTCTCCTTTCTCTGCTCACCTGCAGCTCTATAACACATGTGTCTTATCTTAATAAAACAAGTCTTATTAGTCTCAAATCCCACATCTCCTAAGAACTATCCTATCATGTCCCCAGCCTGCTCTTCGGGACCCTTGATCACTCAGTGCTCTTTGGAATGGGCTAGGCACTCCTTGGGATTCTACAAATTTATCAACTCTTGTAAAGTTACCTACTAATCCTATCCCTTGAACTCACAGAGATCCACCTGCCTCTACCTCCCGAGTGTGGGGTTAAGGACATGTGCCCCTGAACACCTTAATTCAATTGAAGAATCAACTCAGTGGTAACAGAATGGAAGGAAACGTGGCTTACTGGACGTGGAGGCCACTCTGTGGGTGGGGTTCCCATAAAACACATGCAACAGTAAATACATAATTTTATCCTTGAAAAAAATATGTGATTTCTCATACTGTAATCTCTAGATGTAATATCAAATTAATTAATAGTATCATATTCAACTTCAGAAGCTTAAGAAAGGCAGAAGAAAGGATCCTGGTAAAATTAAACGAAGGTATAATTTTTAGAACAAAGTCAAATGCTCATTGAAAGTATAAAATTTCCTAGCATGCTAAGGCTCTGCTCTGAAATGTTCTCTTTATTCTTGTAGATCTCATTGTAGATCAAAGACAGGGCCACAGACATGGGGAAGAGCTATTAATATGTTGCTCTACTATGCTGAAAGTCCAAAAATGTTACAAATAACTATGGAGCAAAAAGAAACAATAGCAACATTATTTGTGGCTTGCTTGGATTTCTACAAAAATATTCAGAGAAATCTATAAACCAACAAAGATGCTAGGAAAGAAATATACAATGTGTGGTGGTCGGTCTTCATTGTCAGGTTGTCAGGACTTAGCACCACCCAGAAAACACACATCTGGGGTGTCTGAGAAGAAGTGTCAAGCCTGGGCTAATGAGGTAGGGAGATCCACTATCTGAACGTGGGCAGCACCATCCCATATGTCGCCCAGAGTAAAAGATTTAAAAGGGGGGGTCTAAGCACCTCTCCCCCCCTGCTTCCTGACTGTACAACTGCTGTGACCAAGGACAGACTTCTTCAAGCCATGATCCAGCCTCTCCTTTCACACGTCACCTTTGTCAGGTGTTTTTGTCACAATGCAAGAAAACCAACAAATGCACGAACCAACTACTATATATTGGCAATAATCAATTCATGGATGTAATTATCTGCAAAAAAAATCCCGCTGAAAAGAACAGTAAGCCCAGCCAGTGGCTGGGGAAAGGTGTGCACACAGGACAGAATACACCTTTACAAAGGCAGGAACCAATGACTCTGCAACACAGGAAAACTTCAAAACCACAACCAAAGAAAAGAAGCCAGAAGCAAGATGTCATTTATTGTGTGCACTGGCTGGTTGTGTGTCAACCTGATACAGGCTGGGGTTATTACAAAGAAAGGAGCCTCCCTTGAGGAAATGCCTCCTTGAGATCCAGCTGTAAGGCATTTTCTCAACTAGTGATCAAGGGGAAGGGTCCAGCCCATTGTGGGTGGAGTCATCCCTGGCCCAGCCCATTGTGGGTGGAGCCATCCCTGGGCTGGTAGACCTGGGTTCTATAAGAAAGCAGGCTGAGCAAGCCAGGGGAAGCAAGCCAGTAAGTAACATCCCTCCATGGCCTCTGCATCAGCTCCTGCTTCCTGACCTGCTTGGGTTCCAGTCCTGACTTTCTCTGGTGATGAACAGCAATGTGGAAGTGTAAGCTGAATAAACCCTTTCCTCCCCAACTTGCTTCTTGGTCGTGATGTTTGTGCAGGAATAGAAACCCTGACTAAGACACTATAGCCGAACGACCCAGGTATACTAAGGATGGGCAAGGGCACAGACTAGAACTGATACAGGTTTGCTGTTACCAGGTGCTTTGTACACAGTGAGGGAGGGAGGCTGCTGCCGGGCAGCTGTTTTCTCCTGAAAGTAACAGGGATGTTCTGAGGATATGAGACTGTGATGTTTACTTACTGCACGCCCCGGGTTTACTTCGAACTCTGAATTATAAGTGTTAACTGAGCGAATTGTGCCGAATGTGAATTATACCTCCATGCTGGTGTTAATTTTAAAATGATATAAACAACTCTAAACCATCAGAGACAAGTCCCTAGGGCTTCCAGGAGAAGGCTACAAAGCTTCATTACCATCTAAAAGGAACGTCTGTGGAGAGATCCCATCCATGAGTAAGACATGCCAACAGGAAAAAAAAAAAAAAAAAAAGATACAGTGTCCTTTCTGTAAAGTACAGATTCAATGTAAACCATGGCAGGACTTGGGTCAGGGGCAGGATGGGAATGAGGGTGAGGGCAGGGTAAGGCGGGGCAGGGCAGAGCAGGGGAAGGTCAGAAAAATTTTAAATTCATGTTAAACCCTAAAGGTCTGGAATGTATATCAAAGTTTTGAGGAAAAAGTCTTAGAGGGGATGATTTATTTCAAGGCTTTGGTAATTAAGTAAATCAGTATTAACCCAGGAACCACAAGACAAATGGGACAGAACAGAGTCAAGAGATAGATCCAAAAGAAAATCAAACCAAAATCAGTATCTGGCTGAGACAGCAACAGATAAATGAGAAAATAAATTACTCATCCCATGATAACAGGATAGATGTTATCATTGCAGAGAGCCATCAGACCTCTGCCTCAGATGACACAGAAATAGGAGTCTCCCTGCAGAACCGTGCAGGCTCTGGACTCCCACCAAGGCCTAGTGGGATCAGCTACAGGAGGGAGGGACCTTCTAGTGATGACTGCAAGTGCCTCAGGTCTCGGGTACTAGACAAAGCATTCCGCTGTCTCCGTCACTGTTATTATTAAATTACCATTATTACTCTGACCTGGGCCCAGAAGAGGCATCTGAGAGTGAGTGAACCAGGACGTATGGTTCAAGGTGAAAGGCCCTGCGGACAGAAAGGACAGAAGGCAGAGAGAAAATGAGGGTAGTTGCTAAGATGAACCAAACCGGAACCAGCCACAGTTGGAGACAGGAGAAAATGGGAACTCCGACATGATGTAGTGGGAAGAGCAATTCACATAGGCCTGAGATTGTAATCCTCAAGCCCCACTGGACAAAACACCACAGAGAGGGGCTGCTCAGGTACTGTGAAGTCTGGGGATGACAAGATTTATCAAGGGAATTAACTGCAAATGGTAGAAATCTCTTAATGTCTATCAATGAGTAATGTTTAAACCCAGGTGAATTAAAGATAGATCATGAAGGCCTAAGTTCAAATCCCCAGAAGCCATATAAAAAGACAGGCACCACAGCAAACATTTGTAACCCCTGCTTAGCTATGGTGAGCCAGGCAGTGGAGGTGAGCAACACCCAGAAGGTCACGTGCCAGCTAACCTATCAATGCAGCTGTACGCATCAAAAGACTCTGCTTCAACCAAAGCGGGGTGTGAAGATCCACACCAAAGACTGTCCTCTGACTTCCACAGACATGCTTGGTATGAGTAGGCATGCAAACATATATTATACATACACACACACACATCATAATACAAACCCACACATCATATATATATATATATATATATATATATATATATATATATATATATATATGTACACACACACACATAAGCCATACATTGTTGTTGTTATTTTATAAGAATCAACAAAACCACTGTGGTGGTTTGAATTAAGAAACGTCACCTGCAGGCTCAAGTATTTGAACACTTGGTCCTCAGTTGGTGGTGCTGTTGGGATGGTTACAGAACCTTTAGGACATGGAACCTTGCTAGAGAAAGGAGGTCACTAGGGACGGACTTCGGAGGCCCTACTTCCTCTTCACTCTCTTGGCTTTCTGTGTGATGAAATGTGATCAGCCCCACCTCCCACTCTGCCAGCATTCAGGACTCACTCCCTTTCTGGAACATTAAGCAGAAATAAACTCCTTGCCCCATAAATAGCTTTTGGTGGTGGTGTTTTATCATAGCATTAAAGCAAACTAATAAATCCACAGTGGTCAATGAACACCAACACATCTTTAGAGGTTAAAAAAATAATAAAAATGCAGAACCAGGTTAGGCAGACTTCCATGACAACTGACTTAACTCAAAGAGGGAGCAGCTATTGACAGGCACACATCTGGTCTCAGTGTGGCAGGAGTCATGAATTGGACTCCAAGTCCTCAAGCATCCCTGTCTGAACTACCCCCCCCCACACACACACACACACACTCAGAAGAGTTTTCTATCTCTGGCTCCTAAGTACAAGTAACAGATGCCAAGGAGGATGCAGAACAGCAGGAAGCTCTCACCGCCCCCTAGAGGGACACAGCCATCTGGGAAAGCTGTCTTAGAAGCTCTTGACCCTCACTCTGACTCACATAGCCTATGAACTTGGAAAGGGCACTGAACTCTTAGAGTCCAGATTTCCTGTAACTAGAAAGGCTGTTGTCCTCACAAGTGGAAAGAGGGAGGTGCTATACAGTACCCAGTGCATGCAAACACTGCCCAATCTCAGTGACAAGCACCCCCACTTGCTACACCTTCATTGTCAACTGCACCTCATTTGGAACCACAGGAGACACACCTCTGACCTGTCTGCTGAGGGTGAAGAAGGAAGAGCCAACCTGAACGTGGCTGGCACTGGGGTACCATAAACTGGTGTCCCAAGAAAAAGGGGCGAGCACCAGCATCATCTCTCCACTTCCTGACTGCAGATACAGATGTGAGAACAGCAACCTTACATTCATCGTCCCAAAGCTGTACCTACCCAGACATGACGGACGTGATCCTTGGACTGTGAGCAAAACAACCCTTCCTTCCTTAATTGCTTTCGTAGGGAGTTTTGTCATGGCACTCACCAAAAGAGCACAGCTCTCCAACAGCATCCAATGATTTGACAACACACATTGGTGCTGTCGAGAAAATGGACAGGTTCACTTAACCTTCTCCACGTCAGCATCCTCGCCTCCTCTGCCTCCTGATTTGAACTCTCCCTATAAGACTCTGAGGGAACGTATCCCAGTAACCCATCCATTCTTTAAAACCTGCCCTAGATAGTGCTCTGTGAAAGGAGCCATTGGCCTCAAGAAAGAACCATCAAACCTCAGGAGGATTCTAGGGTGAGATATAACACACATACCTAACCAAGCTTTCCCTACCTCCCCATGGATGTGCCACCATAGTCCCTCGGGGCTGAGGAAAAGACAGCATTAGCTCAGCTCACAAAACAGCCCCCAAGCCCCAGGTGGATTCTATCCATGAACTTAGCAGTAGGGGCCCAAAGGGGCCTTCCAATCAAAGAGCAGAAAATAGTATTTATAAAAACTTTCTAGAGATCCCAAGCTGTTGGATTTTATCCTTGTCGTGACACTGGGTGTCTGGGTTTTCCAGCCAACATGTGGCCACTATGTGACACTATATGTGGCAACAGCCCCAATGGTTCATAAACAAGTTGAAATGTTCTAATTCCATTCAACTTTTAAGTCATTCATATCACACCATTTACAATGTGTACATTCAAATATACCCAATGGAAGAGAAATCCAGGGAGTAAACTGAACTCCACTGATCAATGTCTGCTATATCTGGGGTCTGTTTATCACCCCAACAAAGCACATTGATCATCCCTGGATGGTGGGACAGCCAACCCAGATCCTAAGATCAAACTTTTCTATTAGTTGTCTGCTGTAGAAAAATGGCTCTTGGTTTGAGCTCATTAAAAAAGAAGGTTAAAAAATAAATCAAGCCAGACATGGTTCCCACCAGTAATCCCAGTATTCTGGAGTCTATGAGGCAGGAGGACACCACAGGTTTGAGTTCAGCTTGGACTATACAGGAAGCTATAGGTAAGATACTGTCTGATAGGTCAAAGGAAACAGAACCACGAAGGTCTCATTTCAGTGTGATAGGCAAACGACGTGATAAAGATGAAATAAATGTGACCTGGCCAAACTAAACAAGGTGGCAGCTGATTCTGGGGCTGCTGCCTTCTGTGAGTTACGGGAAACCATGAAGCTTCTTGTTCTTTTATTTTTTTTAAATAGATTTATTTACTATTTTATGTGAATACACTGCCTCTGTCTTCAGACACACCAGAAGAGAGCATTGAATCTTATTACAGATGGATGTGACCCACCATGTGGTTGCTGGGATTTGAACTCAGGACCTCTGGAAGAACAGTCAGTGCTCTTAACCGCTGAGCCATCTCTCCAGCTCCGAAGCTTCTTGTTCTTAATCCGGGCACCGGATACACAGGTGCGGCTCATCTATTAAAATCTAGCAAATATACACTTTCAATATTTGCTTTTTTATTTCATTTTATCTGTGTATACAGGCATGGACATATATATATGTATGTGTGGCATGCATGTTCTATGCCTGCAGAGATCAAAACAGGATGTCAGATTCCCTGGAACTGGAGTTACAGATGGTTATGAACCAACACGCAGGTGCTGAGAACTGAACCCAGGTCCTCTTCGAGAGCAGCCAGTGCTCTTAACTGCTGAGTTGTCTCTCCAGCCCTAAATATACACTTCCGAGCTATAAGACTTTTTGAAGTTATACTTTAGTAACATGTTTAAAAGGGCTGACGAACATGAACTCTGAGGTAAGACCAATCAGAACCAAGCAGGCAAAAATGGAGGAGGTGAAGGGAGGGGCTATTGTTTCTCTGAGGCACTGTTTGGCCAGAGAGAATCAAATTGATCTGAATACCCAGCCACGGTCATGTTTTCTTACCACACTCCCCATTCCTCCACCACCCTACCTCACCCGGTAATCCATGGGACGCTAGTTTAAATTACCAGATGCAGCTGGCAGTCCGTTTTCCCAACCACGAGTGAACTCCATCCTTCCCTCTCCCACACAGAAAGACAGAATCCAGATCTCAAAAAGACTCCTGCACAGACATTGTCTCCAGAGAGACATACATGCTCGACTGTATATACAAGTGCCCAGATGCAACCATACCCCACACGGGGGGCAGGGGAGAAGGGAGAGGTGAGGGCAGTTTCTCCTTTTACCTCCAGAGATCCCCAGCTAAAGAGACATCTCTCCAGTGCACCCCCTCCGTAGGTGGGGGAAAGATCAGGAAAACACAGCTGCCCACATCCATGTCATGGATACCAACCTGAACAGGGAAAGCAGTCTTCAAAGCCTTACCAAAACTAAATATCTCTAGGAAAATCTGTGAACAGGGCCCTGGTGTTGCGGTCAAATCCTTGAAATGCCTCATTTCCATACCACTCCTCCCACAAGATCCCTTACAACATCTCCCCTCTACCTGATACCAAGACCCCAGCGCTTTTTCACATCGTACCTCGGAGCCCCAAGAGCACAAAACAAAAACAAACAAACAAACAAAACGCCTGTCGATTATTCAAGGACTATGAGTAACAGTGCCATCGCTGACTGTCAAAGCTGCAGCTGGAGATCAGAGGGTGAGAAGGACAGAGGGAACTGGGTAGTGGCAGGGCAGGAGGAACAACCCTCTCTGGGGCTCAAAATGGGAGAACAGCCTCTCTAAGCTCTGAGTCGCATGGACTATACCTGGGACAGGCCTCCCTTTCTCCCTAGGAAAGTCTCAAGATAATAAACAAAATGTATATTCTAGGGTAGGGGGTGGGGCGGACAGAAATGTAGTCTATTTTCAAGGAATTTTCCTGGGAGCGGATGAGAGAGAACCTTAGAGAAAGCACCTTAGAGCATGCCAGCTCCCTTCCCAGCCCTTTGGTGTGTCTTGGAAGAGCGGCTGGGACACGCGTCCTGAGGACAAGGCTTATTTGGGAGACCAGAAGCCAAACACAGCCTGTGTAAGCACTGGTGCTGAGCAGAGTCCTCGACTCCACACTCTGCAGAAACATCAGTCAATTAAGTGACAAGAAGAGGATGGAACCTCGGATGCCGCAGCTGTGAGGGTTCCCACCACACAAACGCTCCACAGCACGCTCACGCGGAACATAGCCAGACCTTACCCCCCAAAGCCCTGTGGACGAGCTCGAGATCTCAACAAGTCTGGTGTCTTTGTAGATTGGAGGAAATGAGAAAGAGAGCAGGAAGGAGGGACACCCCGCCCAGTGCCTCACCAGCGCACCTCTTCTCTGGCAGCCAGGGGCTGTGCCCAGACACAGTCTATCTTTGGGGTTAACGCTGTGCTCCGGCCGTGACCTTCGGCGAGTCCCCAGTTAGCCTCATTTTACAAACATTAAGAGTCTAAAAGAGTCATGTGGCCCGTGCTGGCCGGCTGCCGGGTGCGCACCGGGTGGTTTGAGGCGCCCTTAGCAAGGTGCGCGGCGCACCGCAGCAGGAGCGCTACGTGGCCATCGCGGAAACGCAGGGGTCAGCTCCCGCCCCCGCAGCCATGGAAAGGGGCGGATCTGACTCTGTCGGGGCTAAGTCCAAGTCCCCTCCGTCCCCTCCGCAGAGTCAGGCTGACCATGTCCCGCAGCCCTGGTCCGGGACGCGCACTAGGTGCGGGAGACCACGCGCGCGACATCTTCAGACACCCACCCCAAAAGTTGCGGCAACGTGGCAGGGGAGCGTGGCATCGAGCTGCAGGCGCGGAGGAAAGGGCTCCAGGACTCACCCCGGGTGGCCGGCCTGGAGTGGGTTCGCGGCGGGGCTCATGGACGGCGGCCAGGATCAGAGCCACCGCGCCTCGGATGGCCCCGGGTCACCTGCCGCAGCCGGCGTCCAGCGCGCGATCCCGAGGCTGCAGATCGCCGGTGCGCCCGAGCTGGGGCCGCAGTCACAGCGGGAGCCGGGCAGCGCGGGCAGGACGAGGGCGCTAGGCGGCGAGGGAGGCGCCCGCTCCAGGCTGTCAGCCAGCGCCAGCCCCAGCCGCTGCGGCCGCCGCCACCTGCGGGCCGCGCTGACCGCCAATCACAGGCGCCCAGGGCGGCGGCGCGTGCGGAGGCGGGGCGGGGGCGCGTGCGGGGCGACTGGCGGGAGCGGCGGTGACACCAGCGCGCCTGCGCCAGGACACCGGCCGCCTACCCCGCGGGTTCCTCGCAAGCTCCCCGGGTGCGCGGGTGGCACGCGCCGGGAGGGGCGGGGCGCATAGGAAAGAGGCGGGGCTGGGGCTGCGCGCACCCGGGGCGCTGCAGGCTGCGGCGCAGTGCGGTGCAGGGGTCGCGATCGTGAGCACTCAACCAGACCTAACTTCGGGTTATCCCTGGTGTTGAAGTCAAGCTCTGCATCCTTGGAGACCTGCCCGATTGAGGGATGGGTCACCGCAACCTGGGCCCTGCTAGTCCTAGGAACAGGGCGATCTGTTGGCTCCAGCCTCACCAAAGAGTCGTGGTGCGCCTGCATCAACAGCTCCTCTCACTTCACTGCCCCCACCCCCACCCCCACCCCAAGGTATTTTTAAGACTTCGTTGTGATTCTGGTTTGGATTCCGTTCTTCTCCGGGGAAATTACTGAGCTAGCCACGCTCGCTCGTTCAACACACTGACTACCTCGCGCTTGGCTCAGGGGGTTCTAATCCCGCGTGTGTCCCCATAACCGCTGCACCCCTGGGGTAGCGAGTCTTTGACTACTGCCAGTGAGGAATGTATTGGGTCGCGTGCCTGCAGTCCATGGTCACCAAAGGATGACTAGGAGTTGAGATTGCCCTGCAATCTAAGGCTGCACTGCCACATCCAGTAAGTCCAGGGCCCCCGGATATTGAGACCCGACTACTTCAGCCTCAGCAGCCAGTGTCAACTGCCTGGCAGCAGAAACTCCATCAGAATAAAGCGTCAATAGCGTGAAGGCGGTGCTTTCAAAATCCCAGGTCCAAATCTCAGCTTTAAATCTCATAGGTCAGTGCAGTGCGCCAAGGTCGCGTCCTATGTAAATTCGTGCCGGACAGATGGGGAAAGCGCCTTTGCGGAGCAGCGAGGGTGGAAAATTAAGAATGTGTAAGGCATTGAATTGGTTTCTCTAAAGAGCCAGTCTCCTCCCTCGAGAGATTTTAAACTGCTGAAATGAGAGAAAGCTTATCTTGTGTGCATTTTACTTACTTTCCATCCTAAATCTATTTATTTAGGCCCGACTAGCATCCACACAGTCCAATATCCAATGGTTCTCAAGACTCCCTCCTACCTCTGTCTCCCGGTGTCTCAGCTCCTGCCACTGAGCACAGCCAAATGTGCTCTCACTGGGCAAGATCTGTGTGATCGTGATTGTGGTGATTAATCCCAACTGTCAACTTGAGAAGATCTAGAATCACCTGTGAGGTGGTCCTCTGGGCAGTCTGCCCCAGGATTGTCGAGCTAACTGTCAGCTGTGGGCAGCACCATTCCCTGGGCTGGAATTACAAGATTTCAGGAATGAGGTCCGTCTTCTGTTTCCCAGAGTGGATGTTGCATCACCCAACAGAATCCTCCTGCCCTGGTCTGGAGAGATGGGTGATGGGTTAATAGCACGGCCTGCTCTTTCATAGGGCCAGAGTTTGATTCCCAGCAACCACATGTCAGAGCACAACCACTTCCAGGGAATCTGAAGCCCTCTTCTGACCACATGAACCAGACATGCAAACAGCAGGCAGAGCTCCATTCAGGCAAAGCAGTCATAACATAAAAATAAGTGAACACACCCATGTCCTTCAACAAACCCAGCCTGTAAGCACTGTAATGGCTGTGATGAGTTTCAAATATCTATCATATGTGTTTGTGGACATCCAGATGCCAAGGCAGGCAGGTGGAGGTGTGGCTTTGAATGAAAGTGGCTCCTATAGACTCCTATCCAGTGGCACTGTTAGGACTTGTGACCATGAAGTAGGTGTGCCCTTATTGGAGGTGTGGGGCTGGGAATGGGCTTCGAGGTTTCTGAGGCCCACGGCAGGCCCAGTTTCACTCTCTTCCTGCTGCCTTTGGATCCAGATGTGGAACTCTCGGCCACCTCTCAGCACCGTGTCTGCCGGCTCACTGCCATGCTTCCTGCCACTACAATAATGGACTGAACCCAGGGACCTGGAAGCCAGCCCCAGTTAAGTGTTTTCCTCTGTAAGAGTTGCCCTGGGCACGCTGTTTCTTCTAGCAGAAACCCTAGCGAAGACACGGAGTTCCTGGACAACATTTGAGAATTGGTTCTCTTCTCATAGCATGGGAGCCCCAGAGACTAAACGTTAGGTCACTTTACCACTGAGCCTTCTCAAGGACCGGAGACGGGGTATTCCAACAGTAAGCCAAGAGGATGAGTGGATGGGGACCAAAACAAAACAAGATGTTTACCTCTTCACCCGTCCCCTTGCTGGGAGCCACTTTACCTCTCAGGGGTCCTTTGCTAATTCTTTCACCTCTAGGTACACACACACACACACACACACACACACACACATACATATTCACACAGACTCACACATACATATTCATACATACATACTTACACACACATTCACACCCACACATATATATACACATTTACACACACATAATACACACCCATTCACACACACATATTCACACACACACATATATATATATACACACATTCACACACACATACATATTCACATGCATACACTCACATAATTTGCATACACTCACATAATTTACATACGCTCACACACATGTATACATATTCACACACCCATAAACACACATTCACACAGACTCACACACACACACACACACACACACACACACACACGCATGCACCCACACTCTCCCTCTCTCATTCTAGAGTCTAGGACTCACACATGAGAGATAATAGACATCCTTTCTCTTTCTCCTGGTTAACCTCACATAAAAATTTCTAGTGCCGACCATTTTCCTACAATTTTCATAATTCCATTTTCCTCACTGATGAACAGAGCCCCGTGGTGTTTTTACACCACATTTTTACTACCCAAGCATCTGTTGATAAGTAATGATAAGCCAGCTCCACCTCCTTGCATCTGTTGATGGACAGGTAAGCCAGCTCCACCTCCATGCGTCTGTTGATGGACAGGTAAGCCAGCTCCACCTCCTTGCATCTGTTGATGGACAGGTAAGCCAGCTCCACCTCCTTGAGTCTGTTGATGGACAGGTAAGCCAGCTCCACCTCCTTGCTGCTGTGAATAAAGGGCAAGGAGTGTGGGTGGATGGATGGCAGTTTCTGAGGTAGAATATAGAATCCTTTGGGTGCGTGCCGGGAAGAGAGAGAGTCATGTTCACCCAGACCCAGTGAAGATCTCGGTTTCCACAGCTGGATCCCAATCTCACAAGGAAGCTTTGTGAGTGTAGATGGTCACAGGGCTGCTTCCTAACAGCAGGGGCTGAGCTCAATGGCTGCTTGACATGGTGCCAGTCTTCGCAAGGCTGGCTTGGCACATAACTGTCCCGTGCAATTCTCAGGATCTAAGTCTTATCCCCGACCTGAGGATTCTGAGAGACAGGCAGAATTGTTAAAGGATTTAAGCAAGACCCCCAAGTAGGAAGAAGTAAAGAATCAATGGAAACTCAATAGGCAGAGGGGGCCCTGCCCCCACTTATGGTCCTCCAGTATGTGAAGAGACCTGCTTTGATGCCTCACCAGAGATAACGCTGAGTTTTAAAATGTGTTGCCTGAAAGGTTTAAGCATCTTGAAGATGACTTGGGTGTCCAGGAGAATGGGGGTAAATTTCCTAAACTGTGACTTCTGTGTTCCTTCCACCCTGAGCCGTCATCCAGCAACATTCTACCAAACTCAAGTAAGATCCATTCCCTCCAGGGGCTGGAAAGATAGTTCAATAGCCCCTGCTGTTCTCACTAAAGACCTGACTGAGTTCTGCCTCTAGCAACTCAATCAGGTGGCTCACAACCATTTATGACTCCCGTTCTCAGGAATATAGCACCCTCTTCTGGCTTCTCTGGGTACTTGTATATATGTGGCATGCACATATACAAACACAAGAAAATTTCTAAAGCCTTAATTAAAAACAAACAACAACAAAACAACCTATCCCTCTTTGCCTCTCATGACTCAGAGATCAAAGAAGAATGAGCCCCCATTTGCTGCACCATCTTTGACCACCGTGTGGGTCTAACAGATTCTTCCTCTGTGAAAGGAGCTGTTTGACACTTGAGCACACAGGGAACTGTACCCTGTCTTCTTTTAAAATAAAATTCAGACAATCATTTTTTTTTTTTTTTGGAAGATTGATTCATTTGTACTGACCGGAGAAGGATGTGTCCCAGTAGGTTCTGGGTAGAATTAAAAGAGCATCAATCACAAGACTAGTTTGCTGGTCCGAGCACATCTCTTCCTGGAGTGAGACCTGGGACGTGTTCTTTAACCTAAACAAACCCTAGGCTCTCCAAATATAAAATACTGTGTAATCAAAATTTCTCAGTAATTGATACAATGTATATGAAATTGTTCCAGGCAGAGCAAGATTTAGTATATGTCAGTTACCAAAAGTTATCATTTGTAACCTGGGGAAGGTGAATTTACAAATAATGTTACTGTGTTTGTTTTGGGCATTTGCTAGCACAGAAGTGGTACATTAGAGCCTTCACCTGCTACCTCTTTATCAGCCAAGAGCACAGTTCTGTCGCATTTAGCACTCACACGTGCTTTAACTGTAAGTATTCTCCTGGACCCTCACTGACTGGGGTGGCACTGAAGCTGGAGCCATGTCAAATCTTTGACTACTACTGGGTACCTGCAGCATTATTCCTGTCAAGTTGTGCATAGTCAGTCAGCATTTGCTGAGTGAACTTAGTGAGATTTTAAAAATAATAAAGTAAATCTCACAGTAGTTTAAAGGCCTGCTCTTTGAATAATCCTCCTAAGAGGACACAATCGAAAAAGTGACCTAGTAGGAAAAAAAATCTTCAGATCACATGACCAAGAACTTATCTAGAATATATACAGACTGTTTAAAATTCAACAGTAAAACTAAACTCTAAGCAATCTAGTTTGAAAATGAACACTCTCCAACACGTACACAATACAAACCAGAAAGCAATAAATCACCGAAGAATATATATAGCCAGCTGACAGAAAGGCACCTGGAGATGCTCAATATCTTTGGACACTAGAGAAATGCACATTGGGACTGCATTGAGACGCCAAAGTGGGGAAGAAAATGGTGACAACAGCAGATGTTGGCCAAAGGCAGAGAAACCGTGTCCTGTATACACTGGTAGGAGCTTAAATGACATAAATAATTTTAGACAGAGATGCCACGGTCTCTTTCAGAACCCAAACCGGACTTAACTTACAATGCAGCAAGCACCACCTCTGGCTTATCTCAGCGATGGATAATTCCTGTGGGCTAAGGTGATAGTTCAGTCAGTAGAGCATTTGCCTTGCATCTGTCTCATCCCAAAACCCACGTGGAAAAGCAAGGATCTTATAGCCTCAGTGATGACAAGGCAGAGCCAGGAGGCTCCCTGGGGCTCCCTGGTCACCAGTCTGGCCTACTTGGCAAAGCTCCAGGCCCATAAGAAACCCTGTCTCAGTAAGAACACAGAAGATACTCAAGGAACAACACTTAAGACTGTCCCCTGACCACCACATAAATGCACACACAGAATCTGTGTTGTGAACAAAAATACCCAAGTAGGATACGATATCATACTATGTTACAATAGCTATACTTGACAGCTATAAAATAGTAAATTGGGGGCTGGAGAGATGGTTAAGAGAACTGGCTGATCATTCCTGGCTCCTATATGGTGATTCACAACTATCTGTCATTCCAGTCCCATGGAAAATGATGCCCTCTTCTGGTCTCCAGGGCTACAAGGCATACATTCTGTTCACAAATATATAGGCAAAACACTCATACACACACACACACACACACACACACACACACACACACAGAGGTGGGGCTCTATGCCAAAGGCCTCACACGGAGATCTCTGGTCAGGGAGGGGAACAGCTTCTGCTGCCTCTGCTGCTAGTGCTGCCTCATCTCTATTTCCTGGCCAATCCAGCAGGGGACTGGCTAGGTGGCAAGGGACACAGGAGAGCTTCCAGTGGCGATTTCAGGAGAGCAGATCTCTTCCCAAGTGGCAGTGTTACAGCTCTTATGACAGAAGCTCTCAGATGATGGAGTGATTCCTGCACACCTTTAATTTCAGACAAGCCCCATATACACAGTTTTGAGATGGTTCAGTCTGACAACAGGTGCTTCCTATTGGCTTGGCCTGAGGGCTTGGGAAATATGTCATCTACATATTTGGGGGTGTGGTCCTGCTTCTGTCTTGATCCTACATGACATGTGGTCACATCCTCACCTGTAGAGGAGGGGCTTGAGGCATGGCTGATCTGGCTTGAGCTAACCTGGAAGAGGAACTTGGGGCATGACCGATCTGGCTTGTGGCTTCTGATACCATTCTGGGCAGGCTGCCTGCCTGACCGCTGGAGAAGGCTGGCTGGAACCTCTGAAGCCACCTCTGAAGCCACCTCTGAAGCCACCTCTGAAGCCACCCTAGCCGTCCTCTCTCCACCATCCTGCCAATCTCGGTGCAGAATTGGGCTTTATGTAACCTCAACATGACATCCCATTGTGAATTTTTTTCCGCCATAAACCTACTTTTTAATGAGGCTAGATCATTAAGTCAGTGCTCACTGAAACATCATATTATATGAGTAATATATCATCACTTTGTGAAAATATATGCATGAGTTTTGAGCTTACTTTAAGGCTTCCTCCAAAATGTAGTGCATCCTGCTTTCTTTGCAGAGATGCAATCTTGGGAACCTTCCTCACACTGAGAAACACCCCCTGGAACTCCTGTCCAGCTTTGATCCCAGCTTGTGCCTATTCGAATGTAGCCCAATTTAGCCGGGGCTCCTCAGATGCAGAGCCTAGGATAGGAATCCAGGAGTATGTGATTTATTAATGAGATACCTAAAGGAGAGATGGGAGGAGGAGGGTATTACAGAAAAAAAAAAAAGGTCCAGGATTTAGTCCAATTCCTCTAAGCCTTTGGGGAGTTGTGAAGCTTGAATTGATTGGACTAAAGCTGTCCCACCTTGAGGCAATGGGATACCCATTATAACCCGACATCCATCAATGGTGGGCTGCCCTGAGCCCTGCTGGGAGCATTTCCTCCCATGCTCGGTGAGTTACAGAGTAATTCTCTGTGAGAGGCAGTTGTGTTCTGGTGGGTATTCACACTCACCAACAGGAGAGGAGGCACAAGCTCAGGAAAGGCAGTGTGCAAGGGTTCCAGCATCACCCACCCTCCCTCCTGCCTTCCCTAAGACCTTGAGAACATTACAATACTTCAGAAGAAGTATTGTAATACTTTATTTTATCCTGTCATGGATAAAATGCTTTTACCAAAGCTGGGTTCAACATGAACACACATGCATCCACATAATTGAAAATTAAATTAGCGTCTAGGTTTTTTTTTTTCAATTGGTACGTGAGGTTGTCTAACACCAGGCATATGAGTGGAAGATTCTAGACCCGGACTTCTAAACCCAGCTTCTCGGGCTCCATGATGGAGCACAGAAGCACAAGCTGCTACGATTCTGTCCTTCAAGACGGGATCCCCTAAGCTGTGCACTGACCAGAGCTTCCAGTTAGCAAGAAACACCCCTTCACGCAAACCACGCCAGGCTTTCTGTCAATAGCCCCACCTAGAGGCAGCAGACGGAAGTGTACAATCCAAGTTAGGCTGCAGTAGGAAAGACAAGGGCGCTTGCTGTGCTTGGGTGTAAACTACCCCCAAGGTTCACATGAGGAGATTGGGGCCCAGGGCAGTTGTGTTCAGAGGTGGAGCTGTTAGAGAGTGACCAGTTGGATCATGAGGGCTCTGACGTCATCCATGAGGTACCTGCTGGTGGGTGATGAGTCCCGACCGAGGCACCATCTTGTCTTGTCCGTACCTTTCACCTCCACGGCACAGCTCTGTAGCAGCGATAACTTCCAACCTTGTGTCAGAGCCAAACAACAGAGCTGAGCAACCGTGGACTGAAACTATGAGTCACTATTACTCTTTCCTCCTTGAAAGTTTCTGTATCAAGCATTTTGTCACAGCAACGGAAAGGCAGTGAACAGACTCCTTCAGAACGTCTGACCGTTAACAGCAAGTAGGTAGATGTAGCCCGGCGCGGTGGCACACACCTATAACTACTACCCTCATCGGATGCAAACCGGACGATCTTCGGGAGTTCAAGGCCAGGCTTGACTACATAGGGAGGCTGAGGTCCTGTGAAACGCCGACTCAAACATCAAACAAGCGAGCAGCTTGCATATCCGGAGGTGACGGAGCAGAGATAGACATGCGGAGAAAGATGATGACTGTTTCTGGAAAGTATAGTACTTTTCTGCGCGGTGGTTTTCAGAACATTGAATGTTGTATTATGTAGCTATTGTTTCCTACGACATAACGGCTTTTAAAGGCGTTACTGCCTCTAAGCAGCATCGATTCTGCAACAGCTTAGCAGAAATAATCACAGAAGCTTGTCAATCACTGAGAGGGGCGGGGTCCAGTCCCGGCTGCTGCTGCGGCTGCTGCTCGGAGATGCTGAAGAGGACAGGGTGATCTCCCTGATGATTTCTTCCAGGATGTTGATTTATGACTCTTAGGATCAATCTTTCTTGCTATATGAAACTGGCTGCCTGTGATAAAAGCCCAGACTCGGTTCATAACCTCTGTAAGTTAATTATATTACAATGCTTCTCCGAATCCAGGCCTGGTGAAACCCACAGAGCTGAGTCAGCCACATCTATGCTCAGGGTTAAAAGTTAATTTAACAGTATTCCCAGAAATGTAGTCAGGACTGTGTGTGTGTGTGTGTGTGTGTGTGTGTGTGTGTGTGTGTGTGTGTGTGTGTGCATATGCACATATGTGTGCACATCTGTGTGGGTATGTATGCATGTGTATATGTGATTGTGTGTAAGCATGTGTGAGTGTGTTTATATGTGTGTGTAAATCTGTGCATATAGGTATGCATGTGTGAGTGTGTATGTTCAGATGTGTGTGAACATGTGTGTATATATGTGTGAGTATGCATATGTGTGTACATGTGTGTGAGTGTATGTATGCATGCATGTGTGTACAGGCACACATGTGTGATGGCTCCTGGCCACCCTCCAACCCTGTGCTCTAATTCACTTGTGATCTTACTCACTGAGGCTCAGCAACAAGCAGTGAATTGAACGTGGCATCACAGTGACAGGCAGACAGCCTGGCCCTCTGTCCCTCCATTCCTACAGCCTCTTGGCTGCTTGGTGTTCTTACTCTGTGCTACCTGTCACCTTGTAAGACGTTGTCATTTTTCTTACTCTGTGATGCTTAAGGTTGTGACAAGTTTTTACGTAGCCCAGGCTATCCCCCGAACTCTGACCCCCGCCCCCGAAGCTGGCCTTGAGCTCCTGATCCTCCAAGGACTAGGGCCACAGGGACGTGTGTGGCTGTGTCTCCTAATTTGGCATCACTAGAAGGTAAGCCATGGCTTTGCATTGTCCGCTGGTATCTCTGAGCCCGTTGGGGACGGAACCTGGATGTACAGGAAATGCTTGGTAAACAGCCGGGACTGCGTGTAAACGCCACAGGATAATGCTCTCCAGCCGACGTCACAACTCAGGGTGCTCGCCGAATGTTCACTCTGAGTTTTTAAGGTGACCTGACTTTCCGTGTACTTCGAGGTGTCTGTGGGAAATAAAATGTCTCTTTGCAGGCTGAGAGAACATTGTCACCAAGGTCAAGGCTAAGCAAGCTTGAGGCTGGGGGCTTGGATCCCTCGGACCCCTGTAAAAGGTGGGGTGACTGGGGTGGTAGGGCCATGGGGTAGCTGGGGTGTCCAGGCTGTAAGTCAAGTCTCAGGAGGTGGAGATAGGGATCCCCCAGAGCAAAATGGCTAGTGGAGTGTCTACACCAGAGAGCTCTGGCCTTACCAGGAGACGCCCCTGGAAGATCAAAGCAGGAGACAGATGGGAGATGAAGTTTAGCATCATTGTTGGGCCTCCACGTGTGCATGTGCACAGGTGTACACACATGCATACTTGCATACTACACGAATACACAGAGAAGATGGAGAAAGAAACATACATAAAATATCACCCGCTTGTGGACAGTCTCTCAAAACTCTCCGTAACCCATGGTTACCTCTAATCGAGGACCAGCGGTATCTGGTTTCTATGAAGATGAGGTAAACAAGAAACGAATCAAGTATTTTTCACCTGGAATGCAGGTGTGGAGGGCTGGTGGGAGACAAGTGGAGGAAGGAACCGAAGAGATCTCTGCCCCCCGCCCAGAGACTAAAAAAGCAATCTGGAGAGGAGAGAAGAGAAGACATGATTTAGTACTTCCAGAATCCAAAAGGGCATCTTGACTGGTCTCTGGGGACTCAGAGTGGGGAAAGCAAAGGGAGCAAGGGGAGGAGGAAACTGAGGAAGCAGAGGGACCAGCAGGTTCACAGCCCTGAGAGTGAGTTACAAACACACAACAGTCAGATGACAACAAACAAAACCTCTCTTGGCCTCTGTGATGATTACCCCAGAATGTGAGAATCTGGTCAACAAATGGAGTTGTCCTCTAACCTCCACACATGTACCATGGTGAGCACACGCATGCACTGTCATTCAGACACAAACACACAATCATTCCAATTAGACTCACCGGGCCGCTGAGAATGAAGCAGGGAAGGGGCCAGGAGTGCCAGTTTAGTAGAATTAATATTTAGTGAGCCTCGTGTCTGACAGGCTCTGTGCTCTGGATTTCTGAAAACAAAAAGACAAGTTCCATGGCTCAAGGAGACTGGCAGTCCCTTCTCCTCCTACCATTCTGTAACTCTGCTCTGTTCTGTTGAGGTGAACTAAGGACATTCCCCTTGGAATCCTGTCTCTAATAAGGGAATCCTGGCAGGGCCAGAGCTGGGCACCTGCACTGTACCTGCACTGCACCTGCACTGTGCCTGCACCTGCACCTGCACTGCACCTTCACCGCACCTGCACCTGCACCTGCACTGTACCTGCACCTGCACTGCACCTGCACCTGCACTGCACCTGCTATAGGCCTCTGCTCATGCTGCACACCCCACTAGACAAAGCAGTTGAGAGGCCAGAGGGAGAAAGAAAAAAATAATAACAATTAAAAATTTGTCCAATCTGTCCTTTGTAGGAATCAAACACATTGGGTTCAATTTTAGCAGCTGTGTGCTTTAGAAAGGGAAGCTGCCCTTTTGTCACTGTGGTCTGTGAAGTCTTTGTCTCTTATCTCTCCTGTTCAAATATTTAATTAACTATTTCACTACCATCATGATAAAGAAGGAAGGTGTCTAGGAACAAAGATATTCTCTTAGTCATCACTAAGGGTCCTGTGTAACTAATTGTAACTAAAGGGGATTAAAGGAGTCTTTGAATTTTTATTTGTGTTTAACAGGTAGTTATATAAAGCCAAACCTTAGCTCCAAGAAAAAGTTTTAAACTTTTTAAAATTATACTTTATGTATTTATCTGAGTATGTGTGTGTGGCCAGGGGAGGAGTGCCACAGGGCACCTACGGAGGTCAAAGGTCAGCTTGCCACACTCATTCTGCCTAACCATGTGTTATGTGTTCCCAGGGATCAAACTCAAGTCAACAGATGCTTCTATTCCCTAACCATTTCACAGGCCAAATATACATATTTGTGTGTGTGTATTGTATTATATATATATGTGTGTGTGTGTGTGTGTGTTGTATATTATATATGTGCATGTGTACTGCATAATATATATGTGTGTGTATTATATATTATATGTGTGTTATATATTATATATGTGTGTGTTTATTGTATAATATGTGTGTATTGTATATTATATGTGTGTGTGTGTGTGTGTGTGTGTGTGTGTGTGTTGTCACTCCACTCGGCAATCCTTTAAGCACATTGATCATTAGAAAAGCAGAAAAAAGAGAAACCCAATTCTCATGGGACTTTTTTAATGTCCCTGTTGTTACCCCATCCACCAGCTCCGCTCCTCCCCCGCTCTTCTACCACCAGACAGAGAGGATGGAGCATGAAGTATTGGCTCCAGACCTCAGAGGCTTAAAACCATGTTGCTTCTTGCTCAGTGGGGATGTCCAGAAGAACATGTTTTCACGTTGACTATTGTGATGGTTTGTAGGTGCTTGGGTCAGGGAGCGGCACTATTAGGAGGTGTGGCCTTGTTGGAGTGGGTGTGTCACTGTGGGTGTGGACTTAAGACCCTCATCCTAGCTGCCTGGAAGTCAGTCTTCTGCTAGCAGCCTTCGGATGAAGATGTAGAACTCTCGGCTCCTCCTGCACCGTGCCTGCCTGGATGCTGCCATGTTCCCGCCTTGATAATAATGGACTGACCCTCTGAACCTGTGAGCCAGCCCAATTAAATGTTGTCCTTATAAGAGTTGCCTTGGTCATGGTGTCTGCTCACAGCAATAAAACCCTAAGACACCTATCATGTGCAGAACAAAGGCACATAACAGTGATTCATGACTTCCTGTTAATCTGATTTAGAGAACTTTTCACCACAAGAGATTTGTAGTAAGAGGTCATGTGACTAGAGACATAGTTTCTATTTAAAATTCTTTCTGGATCACTCGTGAGCTGCAATGCTATAGGCTGATCATTTAATAAGTGTGCCTATATTTTTAAAGAGGATGTATGTGTGCACATAGAGCAAGGTTTTTGCTGACATTCCTTAACACAGTGCATGCTTGTGCACACACTTAGCAATACAGCTATCTAGTCTCTCTGTGCACGCATCCAGATGTGCATGTCAATCACCAGATGCACATACATGCATACATGGTGTGTGCTATGTATTCGTATGCCGACATACACATATGTACATGTTGTGATATTTAGTTTTACATTGTCAGTTTGACCACAAAGAACCTCCAGTATTTGGTCAAACAGCATTCCGAACAGTTCTGGGAGAGCTTGGGGGTAATAGTAACATTTGATTCAGTACTTGAGGGAAAAAACTCATCCAGTCAGCTGAAAACCTAAAGAGAGTAAAAGGCTAGCCCTCCAGTGAGTAAGACTATCCCTCCAGGCTGATGGGCCACAGCTGAGACATTTGATTTGCCTTGCCTGCCTTCGTCTTGGAGACGGGACTTGTCACCCTCTGCAACCATTGGAGCAAATTTAATGTGTGTGTGTGTTTGTGTGCACACATGCATGTGTGTATACATATGTGTGTACAGGTGTACATGTATGTGAAGATGAAAGGCCAACCTTGGATATCATTCCTCAAATGCCAGCACTTTGGGTTGTGAGGATTTGCACTTGATCTCCGACACTCATATAGAGAAACCCTGGCTTGCCCGTAGTCCCAGCACTGACAGGAAGAGCTAGCAATGGGGTGGGGTGGGGGTGGGAATGGGAGTGGGTGGGGCAGGGCTGAAGGCGGGGCTGGGGACAGGGCGGGGGCGGGGTGGGGGTGGGAATGGGAGTGGGTGGGGCAGGGCTGAAGGCGGGGCTGGGGACAGGGCGGGGTGGGGGTGGGCTCTGCTGACCAGACACTCTGACTGAATCAGAGAGCTTTAGGCTCAATGAAAAACCCTATTTCAAATGATAAGATGGAGCCAGGCACAGTGGCACTGAACCTTAATCCCAGCATTCCAGAGGTAGAGGCAGGAGGATCACTGAATTCTAGACCAACCTAGTCTACATGGTAAGGTCCAGGAATACATAGAGAGAGACCCTGTATCAACAACAACAACAAACTAAAGAAGATGGTGATAGAGGAAGTCTCCTGACGTCATCACCTGCCGTCAATACCTGATGTCCACATTTGACGTCAGCACTTGATGTCAATACTTGGACTCTACATGTTTGTATGTACACACACACACACACACAGAGAGAGAGAGAGAGAGAGAGAGAGAGAGAGAGAGAGAGAGAGAGAGAGACAGAGAGAGACAGAGAGAGACAGAGAGACTGTGACAAGTTCTAAAGGATGACTGTTCTGGGTTGCAGTGATTCAGGAGACAGCTGGGGTCCTGGACCACATCAAAGGGGAGATTAGAAAGCCTTATGGGCAGGTGTTGTTCATCTCTGTGCTCCATCCTGCCAAGACATGGGAGTGGTGCGAACCCTGACATTCCCAGCTCTTCAGAGCCCCCTGTGGCCATACAGTCCCACCAAGATGACTCCTCTTGACTGCCAACTTGCTGGGATTTACAATCACCATAGTAACAAATCTCTGGGCCAGCCTGTGAGGAAGCTTCTAGACCCAGCTTGACTGTCAGGGACTGAATGAAAAAGAGAAGTGAGCTGAGCAAAAGCAGTTCTCTATCTATCTATCTATCTATCTATCTATCTGTCTGTCATTTATTTATCTTTCATCTATCTGTCATCTATCTATCATCTACCTATTTATCTATCGATCATCTATCCACCTATCCATCTATCTATTTATCATCTATCTATCATCTATCTATCTATCTATCTATCTATCTATCTATCTATCTATCTATATCTCTCTCTGTTGGCTTCCTGACTGAAGATACAGTGTGCAGTTGACCATGCCTTCTCTCTGCACCATGATGGGCTGAGCCCTCAACTGTGGCCCAAGAAAGCCCTTTCATGAGTTGCTTTTGTCAGCCTAGGTTGTCATAACAATGAGAGAAAGTGTCACCCAGCTTCTGAGGGCTCTACCTCCACCTCCCTCCTTACTGCTGGGCACTCAAGTTTCAGGTGTGCACCACACCCAGCCTTATGTAGGTCCGGGGGCTCCAAATTCAGGTCCTCACACTTGTGTGGCAAGTGCCTTACTGATCCCACTCCTGCCCCTAGTCAGCCCTAAAATGCTGGCTTTGATTTTGTGAGTGTGTGCTGTGACCTGGGCACCCCTGTGTCTACTGTGCATCTGAGCAGTTGCACACTGCTCATCTTGGGGCCACACGTGGGGTAGTGAGGACTGGTGGGAAGCATTAGACCAACATGGCTTCACAGAAAACAACCAAAGCATAGCCTCACAACTCTTCTAAAATAAACATTGCATATGTGCACATGTGCACGTGTGTGTAAGTGTCACAGTGCGCACAAAGTACAAGCTAGCTGCTGTCTAACAGTTGAAATGGCTGTCTCCTACTCAAGTGTCACCCATCAAAGGGGCAAAGGGATCTAATGCGCCGGGAACCAGGTTAGAGGGCTGGAAGAAAAGAGGGTAGAACACTCTAACTACAAAAGTAGTGAGTAGGGTCTGGAGAGGTGGCTCAGTGGTTAAGAGCACTGGCTGCTCTCCCAGGGGACATGGGTTCAGTTTCCAGCAACTACATGGCAGTTCACAACCACCTCCAATTCCAGTTCCAGGGGAATCTGACTCCCTCTTCTGGCCTCTACGGAGACGAGATTCAGGGAGTGCCCAAGACATACAGGCAGGCAGACATTTGTAAGTGCACAATTTTAACAACAATGATAAATTTCAGACACAGTAAGTCCGAAGTCTAGAGCACCACTTGGGACCATAATCGTTTTAATTTAGATTCCATGATTTAGTTTTTAAATGATAGCATGTAGGACTTTATTGCTTACAAATAATCAGAAAGCAAATTATTGAAGACGGTTTCATACAAGGGCAGAGGAAGAATACTTCCCACCCAGCAAAATCTGGAGAGCGAAAACCAAAGCAAAAGTTTTATGCCAGGAGCTAGCTCGTTCCACACAGGTGCTAGCGGACCCTGGGCGGAGCTCTGCCACAGTCTGTGCTTTAATGACCGTCCCACCCCGTGCCTTTGTCTGACTCCATGGGGCATAATGAGATTATCTTCCTCGTGATAATCCTCTCAGAAATCCGTCAAGCTGTGGATCTGCTAATCCTTTGGATAGGATAACACCATCTATGGATTTGCTGGCAGGCCCTATGGACCCACTGATACATCCTATGGACCCACTGATACATCCTATGGACCCGCTGATACATCCTATGGACCCGCTGATACATCCTATGGACCCGCTGATACATCCTATGGACCCGCTGATACATCCTATGGACCCGCTGATACATCCTATGGACCCGCTGATACACCCTATGGACCCGCTGATACATCCTCTGGACCCGCTGATACATCCTATGGACCCGCTGATACACCCTATGGACCTGCTGATACATCCTCTGGACCCGCTGATACATCCTATGGACCCGCTGATACATCCTATGGACCTGCTGATACATCCTCTGGACCCGCTGATACATCCTCTGGACCTGCTGATACATCCTATGGATGTGTTAACATTGTCCTATGGGTCATCTAATCCTTTGGACTTGCTGACACTATCCTATGCACGAGGAACAAATATGACATGGAAAAAATCTATGACCTTGGAGATCTATCGAGAGACCCTGCACCAAGACAATACTGTGCTGTGAGATCTGCGTACTGTTCTTACAGGAGGGGCGTGGTCTGAACAAGTGTCTGCTCCCCCAGGTAGAGAGCCAACAACAGAGCAATGCTATTAAAGGCTGGAAAGCAGAGAGGTGACTGTCACAGTCCCCAAGAGCTTGTCTTCTCGTGGGGTCAGTGTCCGCTGATAGCTTTGCCTGAATGAACAACCACACCGCAGTTTAAGGGGACGATGGTCCCGGGGTTCTCTGTACCCACAGTCAGTATCCTATCATGCAGACAGTGAATCTCTCCCGAAACATCTCCCTATCATTAAACATCTCACTAAACCTTTCCTAGTCAACATGTTCTTTTACATTTGTTTTTCATCTGCGGACATCATACACGTAGACAACATGTTTTGATCATATTGCCACCCTATCCATCCCTCCAGCTCATCCCTACCCCATCTCCCTTCTAACTTCATGAACTTTTTTATTTTAACCACTGAGTTGGTGCTGTCTGTGTGTGTACAGTCATCTGATACAGGGATGGGGGGTGGGGGTCATCCAAAAAGAAAACTGACTCCTCCTCCAGTAGCCACCTTTCTCCTTGGAAGCCTAGTTATCACTCTAACTTCCATGTGTGTGCTGTGACATGAACACACACACATGCACACACACGCATGCAGAAACCCATCATGCATGCACACACACACATACATGCACACACCCACACATGCAAGCATGCATGCATACACTCACTAAATAAGAAATAAATAGTAAAAACAAAACCGAGTATCTTAAGTTTGTGTTCAGGAAAAGTTTCATTTTAGCTTCCCACCATAAGTGTTTGCTTGTTCAAAGTTAGCACATATGGCCGGTGGCTCTAGAATGGATGGTCACCAGGGTAAGGATCCCAAGCTGGGTATTTGTTCCCAGGGGGTTACCTTCGAGTTGACAGGCACAGGAAAGTCCTGCATCCGAAGGTTCCCAGCTGCCTTCTCTGCAGCTCCGCCTGTCTGCCATGTGACTCGTGTGGAATACAGTTAGATGTATCCGTTACCATCTGTGTCTTTGTTCTAAGGTTTCCCCGCACAAGCTTATGGGGTTTTCCTTTTCAATTTTATTTCTGTTCATATGAAGCACAGGCATGATTTCAAAGCAGAATTTACACAAATCCTGATAAGGAGCAAGGTGCCTCCGGGACGCTGCACCCCAGTTTCTGCCTAGGTCAGTTCCATTACTGCTGGTTTGACCTATGGTTTGGTTTATCCTGGTGTGTCCTTTCATGCAGCGGAGCAGCTGTGCACTGGGAGTTTTGTTAATTTTATCTCACAAAAGGGTGTGTTCACGGTCAACGTGACTGGGTTTAGAGTCACTTGGGAGACAACTCTGGGTTTGTCTGTGACAGTGTTCCAGAGATGAATAATGGAGAAGGGGAGGCCCATCCCAAATGTGAGCAGCACTACTCCGTGTCCTGGGGTCCTGAAGAGAACAACAAGGAAAAATAATTGTCCATGTCCCCCTCGGCTGCTCTCTGCCCTGCCCTGATGTGAAGAGTCCCAGTAACCATGCTCCTGTTGCCGGAAACACTCCCGTACCTTCCCACCTTGGTGGACTGTCTAAACAGTGGGCCAAAATGGAACTTTAGCAACTCACCTTTAAAAAAAAGATTTATTTATGTGTATGAGTTCATGGAAGTCAGACAAGGGGGTTCGATCTAGAATTGGAGTTTTGGATGGTTATGAGCCTCCATGTTGATACTGGGAATCGAACCCAGGTCTCCGAAAGAGCAGTGAGTGTTCTAACCACGGAACCCCCTTAAACTGCCTTTTTTTTTTTTTTTTTTTTTTTTTTTTTTTTTTTTTTTTTGTCCAGGTGTTTTGTTACAACAACAAATGTTGAGGGGTTGGTCTAGAGCTGTGTACACAAATGCTAAATTCTGAATTTCAAGATCTGGTTACCCCCAGACAAGTGAATTCTCACACTCACAGGTTTCGTTGTATAAGCCTTCCTCTCCAATTTAAAGCTATTGGTTAAATCAAAGTGGCTACAGTTACTGGAAAGAACTGGGGGTTGGGGGGGCAGAGAGAGCAGGATGTCTCCATCAAACAGGATGGACCAGGAGCATGTGGCTGGAGAAGTGTCTCCCAAGGACAGACTGACAGAGCCCAAACAGCCTGTGCAAGACTCAGACAGCAGTTAACTCGGGAAAGGCGGTTAGGAAACAGCCAGTCTAGCGTAGAAAAGTAGTTTAGGTCTAATCATCCAGTAATTGTGCTAATGCTGATTAAATAAATCACAGGACTCTGACTCGATTATGGGGGGGCTGGCCAGGTCATAAGTAAGAACTAACAGAGTTCATAAATCTATTTTACAACAACAAACAAATCCGCTTATCCACTTTCATACCAATCTGTCTTCGTTAATACTTTCACCCTGAAACTGCCAAGTGCAGGCTTAGAAAGGTCAAGCAATTTCAGGGCTCAGCAAGCCAAGCCGAGGGACGGGAACATGGGCTTCCGCCGTGTGCCCTACTTTTCCTTCTAATCTTTGCCGTTTTGTTCATAGTTGGTAAAATGGCATCGATATTTTTGTGTTCTGATAAACATCCCTGTCTGTTAGGGAACTGTCTCTCAGCTCCGTTCAGAGAAGCTGGCCCGCTCGGTGGGGGCTTGGCATCTCCGTGTTGTGGTGAGGTTTGTATCCTGGAGGTTATTTTTTGAGAGCTGAACGTACTCGAAAGGTTGCCTGCTTCCTTGCCCTCCCACACGCCTTCTGTTTCGTCATATGTTAGGCTCCCTAGCCGGGATGCATATTGCCTGTGCGGTCGTTAAAACATGATGTTTTAGATGGTTGGTGTCACTGTCAAAACCGTGGCAGAATGGTTCTCTCTGTTCTAGAACCAGCCCGAGATTTTATACTTTTCTTTCTTTGCAATTTTACTTTTATATGTATATGTATGTATGTATATATGTATATTACATGTGTGTCTAGTGCCTGCAGAGACCCCAAAAGAGTGTTGAATTTTCTGGAACTGGAGTTATGGGAGGTTGTGAGCACGAGGTGGGTGCTGGGGACTGAACCTGAGATCTATGGAAGAGAGGCCAGTGCTCTAACCCCTGAGAAACCTCTTCAGTTCTGTGTATCTAAGTTTTGGACTTTGCCCAATAGTTTTGACAATGTTTACATTTACGTATATGTGTCTCTGCATATGTCTAGAGGTCCCAGGACAACAGGTGCCAATCTGTTCCCTCCTTCTGCCGTGTGGCTTCCATGGCTCAAAGTAAGGTCACCAGGGTTGACAAGCCACGTCCCTTATCCAACTTTTTCTTAATCACTTCTTTATGTGTTTCCCTGGCTGTCCTGAAGCTCACTTTGTAGCCCAGGCTAGCCTCCACCATTTTTAGCCTCGAATTTTGAGGGTGGTATGTGGAGAAATGGTACCAAGTTATAGAGATGGGAACACATCTTTCTCTCATCTTCCTCGGGCTGGGGCTCTCTGGCTTGGCATTTAGTTCCTCCAGCCTTGACTCTGAAACAGACGTAAACGTGCTGATCTTACCGTTATACTGTGAAGACTGATTGAAAATATAAATAATTACTTGCTGTAACTATACATTGACAGAAGCAACTGAGACCAAAAAAAAGGCTTTTTTTTGTTGTTGTTGTTGTTCCTGGTTTGAGGAGACCTCAGTAATCACCACAGGGAAAGAAGGAAAGGCAGCAGGAGTGTGGGGCTGCATGCTCACACTTCAGAAGATCAGGAAGCAAAGAAGAAAGCAGGCTGGGTTATCCAATGGTCAGGTCTGGCCCGGCCCCTAGTGACACACTTCCTCCAGCTGGCCTCCCCTCCTATGGCTGTAACAACCTCCCAAACACCAACAGCATCTGGGGACTAAGTGTTCAAACACTTCAGCTTGGGAAGGGGGTGGGGCATTGTACATTCAAATCACCACATACATAACAGCAGACAATGATTGTGTTCACGGCTGCTGGGCTTCTCCGCAGTTGAGTGAATTCATCTCTCTGTATTATCGGGATTTGTCTTCATGGAGGGAAGATGCTGTGCTGAAGGTCCTTGTTTTGTTTCTTTGGGAGAGTTATTTGTTTATTTTTATTCTTCTCTCGTCTATTACATTGGGACAGCGGTCTCCCCGCCCTCAGCTCCCATAGAGGAGACCTAGCTCAACTGTCACCAGAGAGGCTCTCAAGTTCTAGACTGAGAGGAGCTAGAAGCGGACGAGACCAGAAAATGACTCAAGATGGACGCAGAGCTTTGAGGATGGAGAAGACCGGTGTGAGCAGAAGATGGAGAATGGGAGGGAAAAGGGGATTGTGAAGGAAGGGAAGAACGGACCAAGACTCCTGCAAGACCAAGGCATCCTGGAGATGTGTCAGCTCATCTCCAAGAGTTGGTGCTGCTGTGGCTGTCACTGGCTCATCTCCCAAGCCCCCAGAGACATCTGCTTGGACGTTTCTGAGGCAGAAGGGGGGC
Organism: Micromys minutus; assembly: GCF_963924665.1. Classification (NCBI taxonomy): domain Eukaryota; kingdom Metazoa; phylum Chordata; class Mammalia; order Rodentia; family Muridae; genus Micromys; species Micromys minutus. Next base: position 49,092,456 of record NC_137956.1, on the reverse strand, counting down.
GGCAGGCTGGCTGAGCAGCTCTTCTGTTATGCTGAGGGACAGGAAAACAGGTAAGACACTGTGTGGAGGGGACTGATCACTCAGGCAGTGACAACAGGAAGATCGGTTTCGCGCAAGGTCTTGGTAAGAGGGCAAGACTGCACAGGACCCCCGGGGCCTTCAGAGTTCACCGCCAGATCTGGTAAGGAGGTTGAATGTGGTATAAGGTCATAGCTACACAGGAAGGATCAAAGTGTGGGCTTCACACCTTGGGGCTGTGCCCCCTAAGTCAGTGTTCGAAGTTACCCCAGGCTGCTCACAAATCTACTTCACCAATGCCAGACCCCTAGCAGAACATGAAGTTATAGAAGTTGTCAAACACTGGACTTTAGCTCATTCGGGTTTGTGAGTTTGTCTTAAGAAATATCAACGGAACGCCGGCTTCTCTGCTCTGCACGTTGGAGACGCTGGGGTAAGTATGTAGGGTACAAGAGAAAATGGGCACACCACGTGTTGTCTTACAATGTCCTCCAGGCTCCTTCTTGAGTGTCTACAGAAGCCACAAACAGTGCCTAACTCAGATCAATGGCGGAGTTGGAAAGCAGTTCCCTCCTGTCCTTCTCCTTGGCAGCCCTCTTGGGCGGTTCCCTTCCAGCACTGCACCCCACCCTGCCCCCATTTCTGACACCGCTGACTGCTTTAGATGAGCCAAACACCCTTGATCCAGACCCAGCCTCTGCACCTTCGCCTTGTTTGTCTATTTTCTGTGGCGCAGAGAAAGTTTGTTCTATCCCCAAACCGTCTTACTCTCCAACTTGTAAAACCTTCAGTAGCTTGTATCACCTTTGATATAAAAAGCAAACTGTCTAGTTTGTCAGGTAAGAGTTCTTACGATCTGGGGTCGCTCACAACCCACACATCCAGGATCACGGGCAATTTCTACCCGCCTTTCAGGAGAGAGCTATGTGGCCACAGGAAGAGGATTTACCGTATTCTCTACGGTCACCTCGCTTTCTCAATACCCTTCCCTCGTTTCCACATTATGAAGTAAAAAAAGAAAGAAAGAAAAAGAAAATAATGGGTTGGGGGTGTCACCCGAACATGAGGAAGTATATTAAAGGGTCACAGCATTAGTAAGGTTATAGTCAGCTGTCCCCAAGGCTTGAGTTGTCCCCAGTAGGAGATATGCCTCTAGCTGGTTTAGTAAGAGCATTTCCAGGAAGACCTGTGGGGAAAAGAGCGCATGTGCAGACGGGCGCCCAAAGCGCGTGTGCAGACGGAAGCCCAGCTAGACCCAGGTCCCAGCACAAAGCGGTGCTGTGTGCCCTCTTCGTGTCTCCCTGCCCCACTGCTGCTGTTGCTATGGTCCTTTACCATTATCAAGGGCAAGAAGACTCTTCTACGGTCCAAGAAAATGGCTGTTACATGAAGACCACACTCTAACTGGTGCTAGGATTCGATACATTACTCAGCCCTCACAGCGAGCATCGGAGCTGAAGGTTGTGGCTACTGCAGGGGTCTAACATTCTAGAAACAATATGCTGCTTGCACTCCAATCAGCATCTTCCCTTTGGCTTTCTCTAGTTGGTGGTGGTGGAGTTTGGTTTGCTACATTAGGGAATTTTGGGTAAAACCATGGATTCCATCCACTGACTTGGTTCAACCTCCCTCCCTTTCAGATAACAGTTACATCATTTTGCGCAGATCAGGTTCTGTTTATGAATGCTACATCGCAACGCTAACCTTACACGGCTATAAATGGAAAGAGGCTTTAACTCGAGGGCGGCGTTCTGGAAGGCGCAGTAATGGCGGCTTCCTGAATTGGACTTCTGTTCCCAAGCTATTCTGTCCTATTTCATATCAAAAATAGCATGCACTGTGTGAGATGCGATCTCTGAATGCACCTGTCAGTACCCGAAAATGAGCTGTGCCCCATTTCTCTTTTGGAGGCAAGATATTTCCTCGCACTTTAGAATCACTAAGTGAGTCTGTCTTTGTACCCACGAGGCCCGGAGAAAAACCGAAGCTTCTGTGCGTTCCCATCTATTTGGAGAGAGCCATCTGCCTTTATTCCATTTCTGTGCAATTGCAGCTACTCGGAGACATTCGTCAAAGGCCCAGAAATCAGAAGTGCAAGGCGTCACTGGTTGGCCTTTTCACTGGAAGTAGCCCGGATGAACTGAGTGCAGAGGTGCGTCCCTAAACAGAGGCACCTTGTTCAGGTCAGGGCTCTCCAAAACCTCCCTGGAACTCATTAACTCACCTAGCCTGGACTGGCCAGTGAGTCCCAGGATCTCTGCCTTCCCAGAGCTGGGAGGCAGGATCCAGACTCAGGTGCTCCTGCCTTGCTGATGGATTGATCTTGGGGTCACGCGGAGGCCACATGGAGGTAACATGCCACTATGCCCACAGTTTTCCTTATGTGGCTTCTGATCCACTTGCCTCTCTGATTCTATGCTCTCAGAATAGAGGGACTCCTGTCATCAAGTACAGAACAGTCTGCCTGGGCTGTGGTGTCCAGCCATGCTACAATGTTCATGCCCAAGAAACATACTGTTGCCCTGCTAATTAAGGTCAAAGTCTACCATGGTCAGGATAGCCTTCTCAGCTGGACGAAATACGGATTATCTTCACTGGCTTCTCTGACCTTGTCTGGGGAGTTCAAACCCCCACAAGCCTCTACCTCCGGAATGTCACGTAGCCTTGGTTATATTACAGACTCAACTTCCTTTCTCCTGATAAGAATCCATTCAGCTAACACCCGAGATTCCTGGAATACTTCCCCATGCTAATGAGACATTTCAGTCCCCAAGCCTTTATCCAGTGAATGAGCTTTGCCCATTCTGGAAGTTTCTAACCCCAAGTCCTCCAAACTTGAATCACCGCAGTACAGTTGGTCTGCCTCCCCGAGCTGTCCCAGTGTTGAATCACCCCGAGTACAGGTCTGTCTCCCCGAGCTTGTCCCAGTGTTGAATCACCCCGAGTACAGGTCTGCCTCCCCGAGCTGTCCCAGTGTTGAATCACCCCGAGTACAGGTCTGCCTCCCCGAGCTGTCCCAGTGTTGTCATTTACCAGATGTACTCACTGCTCATGGGCTTCTGTAACCCCCCCCAGTCTTCTCTGCCTCCTTTGCCCTAGTGGACTGATACCTGTCAACAGTCCCCCATGTGCAGGGTGTGTCACACCATACAAACGAGGAAACAAAGCAAAGACACTCGGGATTAGACAGAGACAGCTCAGTGGTTAGGAGTATCTGCTGTTCTTGAAGAGGACTAAGCTCTGTTCACCTGACCCATGCCAAGTGGCTCACAACCACCTGTAACTTCATCTCTGAGAAAGGCTGACACAATCTTCCAGCCTTTGTGAGTAACTGCACTCATATGCATGCACACACACACACACACACAGAGTCACACTCACACACATTCACACACACACACACAGTCACATTCATACACATTCACGTACACATACGTACACTCATCCAGAGTTACACATACACATTCATACACACACACACATAAACACATTCATACACAGAGTCACACTCATATACATATACACACACAGTCACACTCACACACATTCATATACACACACTCACATACACACACATACTCATACACACAGAGTCACACACACATTCATACACACTCTCTCTCACACACACACAGAGTCACACTCACATACATTCATACACATTCACATACACACATAGTCACACTCACATACATTCATACATGTCTTAGTTAGGGTTTTATTGCTGTGAACAGACACCACGACCAAGGCAAGTTTTATAAATAACAACATTTAATTGGGGATGGCTTTCAGGTTCAGAGTTTCAGTCCATTATCATCAAGACAAGAGCATGGCAGCGTCCAGGCAGGCATGGTGCAGGAGATGCTGAGAGTTCTACATCTTCATCCAAAGAAAGCCAGGAACAGACTGGGAATCCTCAGGCAGATAGGAGGAGTGTCTCCAAGCCTACCCACAGAGTGACACACTTTCTCCAACAAGGCCACACCTAATAATGCCATTCACTGGGCCAAGCATATGCAAACCATCACAATACACATTCACATACACATACATACACTCATTCACAGAGTCACACATACACATTCATACACACACATATACACACATTCATCCACAGAGTCACACTCACACATATGTATACAGACAGAGTTACACACATATTCACATTCTCTCTGTGTGTGTCTGTCTGTCTGTCTCTCTCTCTCTCTCTCTCTCTCTCTCTCTCTCTCTCTCTCACACACACACACACAGAGTGTTGTGTTGGGCCATATTCATAAACATCCTGGATAGCAGGAGGCCATGAGCCCAGGCTGGACACACCTGGAGTAGCATCTGCATCAGGTGGCTTACTGAAGTCTCTCTTCCTTCTTCAGTTCAGTTCTGAGAAGCAGACCCTGTGCAGGAGGAGAAAGAAGGGTGGCAGAACCAGAGCCCAGCTTTACGGCATCGTCTCTGTTTCATAACCCTCTTCCAACACAGGGACCAGTGTTCCAGGGAAATGCAGAAGGGAGCTTGGGAGGGAGTCCACAAATAGAAGAGATCCTGTTTCCTCTGGGAGTCTGGAGAGCCTCTCTTGCTCCTCAGTTTGGAAATCAAATGGACACTGGAGTAAAGTTAAATGTGTAATCCACTTGGGTGTTTGAAGTCTTAAAATGCACCTCTGCACTAGTAAATGTCTCCCCACCTGGTCTGCTCCTGGAGCCATTGACTTGACCAAAAACAATGCATAGGAGTTGGCTAGTTGGCTGACTGGGTGAAGCAGTTACTGTACAATGGGAGGGCCTGGGATTCAAACCCCAGAACCCAGAGAACACCAGGACATGGCAGTGCATGTCTATAATCCCAGCACTCCTATACAGAGAGGAGAGGGAGGGCTGGGAGAATCCCTGGAAGCTAGCTGCTGAGCTAGCCTGGGCTACACACCAACAGACAAGAGGCTTTGGATGACCATCTGAGGTCATTCTCCTCTGGCCACCACATACATGCTATGGCACATGAGCACCTGCAAGGGTGTGCACACGCACACACAGGCACATGTGCAATCACGTAATATAATAATGTAATATAATATAATATAATATAATAATATAATATAATATAATATGGCAGTGTTTGCCCCTGACTTCTAATTATTTTTTGAGTCAGGAGTCTTGCCATGTAGCCCAGGCTGGCTCATCTTACTGCTTCCATCTCCCAAGTGCTGGGTGACAGACTGACATCCGTGTGCCCCCACACTCAGGTCTAACTTCTGACTTTTACAGATAATTTAAGTGAGGCCCTTCCTTCACTAGGGCATTAAGGAATAGCCTGGAATCTCCTGGAAGTGGGGCTCTGCCTTCCCATGATCCCCTGGCCACCGAGGCAGGAGGCACAGAACTCTGAGTCCATCCCCCAAAAGAGCTTTCATTGTGAGCTCCCTGGTGGGGAGAACATCTAAGCTGTCTTGGATGAAGTATTTCTGTTTGCATTAGTGGTTCTTCATTAGGAGGACTTGAACAATTAATGTTATCTTGATTAAGGAGCCTAAATTAGCTTTGTAATCTGTGATGCATCTTCCTACCGGCCAGCAGGAATTTGGAACTGATTTTGCGCGGCCCACCAGGCAAGCTTCCACACGGCTTCAGCAGCAAAGTTACATGGACGCCTTGTGTAAGATGAAGCAGGTACTGCCAAGTCTGAGGGTCATTACTGTTTGCTTTGCTTGGATCATGGTTGTGACTCGGTTGACTTATGTGTAAGGCATGATCACACCTCCCTCACAACTATCCTCTCCAACAACCTTCAAGTCCCTTGGAAGCCCCTTAGGAATAAAAATGGTGGTCACCTCCCCAGATAAGTAGAATCGTGAATTCTCCAAGGCCCAGATGTGCTTTTACTAAGCCTCCGGGTACCACAGAGTGTCGACCTCTGAGAGCCGTTTTGTGGGATAGCTCTGACCCTTGCTGCTCCCTGCAATCAGCTGGGAACCTGTTAAACAAGTCAATGCTGTGTTCCCACCCTGAGACACTTCAGACAGTTCATTTAGAGTGGGTCCAGGTTTGGTTTTCCTCACGGCTCTGCCAAGGCTGGACACAGCGGCGCATGCCCACAAGGCCGGATTCAGCGGCGCATGCCCACAAGGCCGGATTCAGCGGCGCATGCCCACAGTCCCAGCACTTGGCTAGAAGCAGCAGGAAGATCATGATCGGATCTGTTTCAGTCGAAACAGAGTTCAGGCAAGTTTAGACTGTCTAAGGAGACTGAGAAAGGAAAAAAGAGCAGACGGCCCAGTGAGGAGATGGGGGGAGAGGAGCATGGAAAAGAGTTTGCTACACAGCCTGATGACCAGAATTCAAACCCCAAAACCTACATGAAAAGCTAGATTGTGGTCAATCTCAGCATTTCTACAGCTACGTTAGAAGATAGCCTGGAGCCGGTGGGCCAGCTAGAGTATGTAGTAGTTCTGAAGAAACAAAAAACAAGCAAACAAAAAACAACAAAAAGCCCTGCCTGAATAAAGTGGAATGACCTCCTAGAAGTTGTCCCCCGACTCCTGTGAGTTGTGACACACGCGCCCACATTCCCGGAATGAACAGATTGGAAAAGGAAACAAAAAGGAGAAACCACAAATGGATGAATGCATGTTTCCTAAGAGCTGACGTTGGGTAGCAGGGATGGATGAGGACACTGTTGAATCTTACGGTCCAGGAGAGGCTCTAGGTGATCGCAGCCTAGCCTAACAATGGAGGTCACAGCCCCGGTGCCCGAGAGTATAGAATAATTCCAGTGGGGCCAGACATCCAGGGACCTGACTGTGAGGGAGAAATGGGAGGGGTTGCTAATGAGAAAGTTTGGGGGAAGGGGAAGAGGGGAAAGGAGGAGGGGAAGGGGGGAAAGGCCAGAGGAGCTTCAGAATGACCTGATGCCCTTGCTAGGCAAAGCTTCTCAAGGGAGGAAATTGAGCAGGTACCAGGACTATAGGCTACTCTAAACTGAGGATACCCTATCCCCCCCACCTCATGAAGTCTTGTGCCTATTTTTCCTCCACTTTTCTACCATGTTGTGAGAAAGCCAGGGGTCCCCCAACCAGATGCTAGAAACCATGCTGTTTAGTTTTTGTTTGCTTGTTGTTTTGTTTTGGTTTTTGGTCCAGTAGAATCACAAGCTGAGCAAGTTCCTCTTTACTTAACACACTGCCCAGCCTCAGGAATTCTGTTACAGCATCACAAAACAAATGAAGACATCTTTGTTTTCTGACATTTCCCAATAAGGGCCATTTTCCTCTGGCCTGGTAGTACATTTCTGATCAAGAGGAGAGAGGAGAGGTGGGGAAGGGGAGAGGGAGAAGAGAAGGAGGGGGGGGTCATGATGTCTGAAGGGGATACCAAGCAAAGAATAATAAGAAATAAACAAACGGAGCAAGTAATACAACACACGCTTCACTGAGCACATGCCACCTGAAGAGTGTGAGTGAAGAATGCTTCGGGGTGAAGACTGAGGATCGGGGACAGCAGCAACCGTCGCTTCCTCGGAGAGAGACAAGAAGCACGACACACTGGGGGGTTTATTGTTTTGTTGTTACAGTTTTTAATGTTCTTCTTCTAAGATCTGGTTTCTGTTTTACTCCTGGGTCAATAAACAAAAACTCTGGAGGCCAGAGAGCATCAGGTGTGTCAACGCCGGTCAGCCTGTCCCCGAGCCTGGCATCTTAATCAGTGCTGGACCTTCCCTGACAGCCGCCACCTGCATCCTTGAGGTTCAGGTCTCCCACTGCGCACAGAGCAGTTCAAAGTGCATGTGTGAACGTGTGAAGAGACTCAGCAACCCTAGTGAGGGGCATCATCTGCGTGGCTGCCCAGATCTCCCGAAGAACTGAACTCGGGGCCCCCTGACACTCATGTGCTCCGTTCCCCTCCATCATCTCTTACAGGAACAACCCATCTTCGGGAATCTGCTGCCCTTGGTCAGTGCTGTAGGTTGAACTAAGACAGAGGGAGCGTCAAGCCCGTGGCGGCAAGGTGGGCTCCAGGCTGCTGAGGTCACCATCCCAACCCAGCCAGTCTTAAACCTGGACTCACAAGTTCCAAAGCCTGGTTTGTTTGGCCTGGAAAGAGTTCATTTTCTCCAGTCTGTTGTAAGCCAGACAAATTGACTCCTCAAACAGGCGTGCCCTCTCTCAGGGTCGGATAAATGTATTATCTACTATTGAATTAGGAAGGAAGCTGACCGCCTGCCCTGTTCGCTCAGCAGGCTCTGAGTGGTGATTCATATCCCGAATGTCCTCTCACGGGACGGAAATGACTCACGGTGTCTTAGACAGCACTGGCTTAGGCTGAGGCAGAGAGGACAGCCATCAGATTCCAACCACTTAAGAGTTATGGAGTAAGGTATGAGCTATGGAAATGTAATATCTCCCGGTCACAGGGAAGCTGAGCTGAGCAGTGAGGACAAGGAACAGAGAGCCCCAAGGGGAGAGAGCAAGTGGTAGACAGACCCCCCAAAAGCAGCGAGAGCCCAGAGGCTGTTGTACCTTGCTGGGGGGACATGTTAAGATGAGCATGCCCAGGTAAAAAATGGCGGCTCTGAAGAAAACACAGGCCTGTGGAAGATTGTCCCACCCCACCTCACTGTGAGCACAAGGTCAAGTCAGCAGGCTGGGACAGTGGGTGGCCAGTGGGACCAGAGGCTGGGAACAAAAAATGGCCAAGAAGAGGGAAAGGACATGTGCTGGAGGGGACTGTGTGCCCCTTTGCCTAGGTCCATCCCTCCACTAGACCTCAGATGCTGGAGTGGACTGTGCCCCTCTCCCTGGATACATGTTGCAGTAAATATTAAAATTGAATCTGCTGCTACCGGTCCCACGAGGTCTCACCCTGCAGGAGCTGCTCCAGTGTGGAGCTGGTCGCCTGGTCTCTTTCTCCACCACGAAATCCACTCCACCTGCGCTGACTGCTTTAGATCCCGTGGTCCACAACCACCCCAACATGCAGTTTTCACTCACTTTCCCTTTGTGGGCTGTCGTCACGCCTTACACATGCACATCCCAACTCTGTACAGCCCGCCGCTACACCCTCCTTCGAACTCAATTAAGTTGCCACATCGAAGAACACACCAAAATACTCTGATCCAATTGGTGTGGTGTAATTTGGCCACCTAGATAAGTCAGATCATCCCACATGATTCCATCCCTTATAAAACGTTCATAACAACCTGTGTCCATATAGAGATGGACAGAGAGGAACATCTACGTCCGACTCCATGTTGCTTCTTCTTGAATCTCTCTCCTTCTCTTCCATCTTACTTTGTCCCGCCCCACTCTCTACTGTCCAATCATGTATCACCTTGACATTAGCCTACAGGTCCTTCCCTCCATTAGACCACAGATGCTGAAGTGGACTGTACCCCTCTGCTTGTGCCCATCGCTCTGTTACACCACAGAGCCCATTGGTGTGACAGTCGTCTCCAGAACTACGCAGATCTCTGTTTTGACCAGTTCTGCCTTGAACCATCTAGCAATGGGGATATGAGCAGTATGGCTCCAGTTTGGTTAACTGCCAAAAGCAGAGGTATATGCTGCCCAAGGACCACTCTCACCACGGCACAGGTTGGCTTTGGTTTTGTTATTACTTGTTTATTTTTATTCTTTCCTGTTCCCATGCTTGAAAGAATAAAGTGTGGTTTATTCAACCCAAATGCTGTGAGCTTCTAAGGTCAGCTCACTAGAATAGGGATGCTCATCCTATAGTGGCTTTTCCAACAGTGGGCAGAATGTTGGACACGTGTGTGTGTGTGTGTGTGTGTGTGTGTGTGTGCTGTTTGTGGTGTATGTATTCTGTGTGTGTAGTATGTGTGTACTGTGTGTGTGCTGTGGTTTGCTGTGTGTGTGCTATTTGTGCTGTGTGTATGTGGTGTGTTTGTGTGTGTGTGTAGTTGTAGTGTGTTTGTATGCTGTGTATATCGTGTGTGTAGTATGTGTGTGTTTGGTATGTAGTGTGTGTGTGCTTTATATGCTGGGGGGTTGTATGTGTATTGTGTGTGTGTTGTGTATGTGTGCTTTGTGTATGTGCTGTGTAAGTGGGCTGTGTGCCTACTATGTGTGTGATGTGATGTGATGTGTGTGTGTGTGTGTGTGTGTGTATGAGAGAGGGGGGGAGGATCCCCAGCTATGAGGATCCCCAGCTATGGAACCATGAGCAGCTCACACTGTGAAGACTCCCTTTGGCAGCATCTGGCTCAAGTGTGAACTGTGTCACCACCAAGTCCTGCACTGTACGTTCTGTTCATTCACATTTTCAGAGTTTGCAGAGTTGAACACATTTGGAAACACTACACAAGCATTGGAAAGCATCACATGACATCCACAAAATTTTGTTCACTTCCTTTAGCAAAGGGAAAAGGCAGTGTGGGGGCTTTCGAGTCACAACATTTTCTCCCATCCCAGGTTGCTGTCTGTGCTTCCCTAACTGGACGTGAAATCGTTGTTTTCTGTGTCATCTCTGGCTTTGGAGAAGAAGGGGCCAGCAGGCGAGGAAGGAGAGGAAGAGGCCAAGGAAATAGATGTGATCAAAATGCATTATGTACGTATGAAAAGTCATAGTGATGTGGAATATTATGTAAAATTGATGACTTAAACTTAGGCTAAATGTTTGATATAAGCATGGGGAGGGGTCTAATGTCTGCCACAGTATCCAGTCAGCAGAACTGTCACAAGATGAACAAGAGATGGTGTGGAGGAGCTGCCCTGTGTGTTCCCAAAGTCTGGAGATGGCCCAGCTCCAATCCCGCTGCTGCTTTGTGTGTGGAGCAAATCCTGTTCCCAGAGTCAGCAGTCACCACGCCTAAGTGCTGGCTCTGAATAGCTGTTAGGAAGAGAAATGCAGACGAGACTGTCTAATTGCAAATTGCTCCGGCCCACTTTGCTGCCTCTGGTGCTGAAGCCAAAGCTTACCCAAGCAGATCAGCGCTGGCTCCTCTGTTCAGAAGCTCAGCTGCCTCCTTGGCAGGAAACCAGGGCCGCTACAGACTCACAGTGGCGTGCCCGTTCTGGGGACGTCCAGACGAGTGGATCTGGGTAGTCTGCTCACTAAAGATTCAGCTGGAAGCAAGTCAGACATAAAAAAGATGCCTTCACTTGTGGCTAGATGTCACCCCTACCTGTGCTCTGGGTTAGGAGTTGCCAGGCCTCAATGCCTTCATCTATAAAATGGGAGCATAGTTCAGTGTCTAGGTCAAGACCACCTTCCCAAGAAACCGTAGCTTATCCTAGAGTGTGGATCACTGGGAAATGTTACATCTCTGAATATCTTTATATCAAACTTAAGGATGGAATCTTAGGGTAAGTTACGGAAAACCAAGCCACACTCAAACAAGCTTTAATCTTATTCTTTTGAAATTTTTAAGTTATTATTTTGGACATATATGTTATTGTGGGGGGCACACGTACCGCAACATACACATAGAGGTCAGATGGCAACTGCAGAAGACGTTGGTTCTCTTCTTCCACCCCTCCGGCCTGGGGATTGAACTCAGTTCTCCAGATTTGCTTGTAGGTGCTTGTTTATTTTGTTTTTTTGTTTTTTGTTTTTTTTTTTGGTTTGGTTTTTTTTTTTTTTTTTTTTTTTTGGTAAGTTATTCATTTACTCTCTATCTTGATGGAGGGTTCCCTTCCCTGATTTAGGAGTCCCACAAGAAGACCCAGCTGCACAGCTGTTACATACAGGCAGAGGTCCTAGGTCAGACCCTTGCATGTTCTCTGGTTGGCGGTTCACTCTCTATGAGCCGCTACTGGGCCCAGGTTAAATGATTCTGTAGGTCTTGTTGTGGTGTCCTTGGCCCCTCTGGTTCCTACAGTCCTTTCCTTCCCCCTCCTCCCCAGAGCCCCCCACCACCACCAAGCCCCACTTAATGTTTGTGTGTGGTTCTCAGCATCTTTCCATGCACTGCTGGGGGAAGCCGCTCTGATGACCGTCATGTGAGACTCCGTCTGCAAACACAGTAGAGTATCATTGACAACGGCAGGCTCGCTTCCTGTCAGGCTCGCTTCCTGTGGGGCTCGCTTCCTGTCGGGCTCGCTTCCTGTCGGGCTCGCTTCCTGTCGGGCTCGCTTCCTGTCGGGCTCGCTTCCTGTCGGGCTCGCTTCCTGTCGGGCTCGCTTCCTGTCGGGCTCGCTTCCTGTCGGGCTCGCTTCCTGTCAGGCTCGCTTCCTGCCATGGGTCCCGGGCTGAGACAGTCACTGATTGCCTTTCCCTCAAATTCTGCACCATCCTCTACCTAACCCTGCACATCTTGTAGGCAGGATGAGTTGTGGGTTGAACGTTTTGTGGTTGGGTTTGTGCCCCAGTTCCCCCATTGGAAGTCTTCTGGCCCCAAGTTTTAATATTAAATAAACCTTTTGGGGTCTAGTTTGCTATTGAATTTCCTGGGACTTCTTTTGGATTGGCTTGAAATGTCACCCATAGAAGGATATGACTTAAGAGACATCTTAGATCTCTCTGTCTCTGTCTCTCTCTTCTGCCCTCTTCCCCTCTTAAAGATATAAATGGCCATAGAGGAACACTGATTTTCTTTGTTCAGAGAGAGGGAGAGAGAAAGAGCAGGAACCAGGGGCCTTGGCCAGCAGTCAGGAAAGCACAGCAGTCCCTGAACGTGGACCCCACAGCATCTTCATAATGGCAAACCGTGCATGCCGCAGCTGGTCCCCAAACCAGATTTCTAAGAGACATTTAGTCAACCCAAGATTTCTGTGTATGAATAAGTTAGCATCTAAGTAACACGGAAGGGTCTGGTATATACAGAAAGAGTATTTTAATTAGGGACTGATATGATCACAATTCTGAAAATATCTGAATATTAGCACATAGATACTTTTTCCAGTTTGAGTATAAAATGCCCTCTACTGGCATATATCTTAAATTCTTGGTTCATAATTGGTAGTGTAATTTGGAAAGTTCTAGAAGATTTAGGAGGTGAGAACACTATCACTCATCTATCTGTTTATCTACCAATCTATCATGTGCCTATTTATCATCTATTACTATCTATTATGTATCTATCATCTATTAGTAATATACCATCTATTATCTACCTACTATCTGTCTATTACCTATTATGTATCAATCATCTATGTATTATCTATCTATCACCTATCTGTCTTTCACTCTCTCTCCTGGGGGAAGCAGCTATTTTATCCTATCTCTTAGAACTCTGAGAGAAAGAGATGCCTCTCTCTCCCTCCCTAATTAGCAGTTGGAGGGTTAGCATGTTTCTTGGGGTCACTATTGCTGTGATGAGACACCATGACCAAAATCAAGCCGGGACGATAGGGGTTCATTTGGCTTAGACTTCCATGACACTGTTTACATCATCAAAGCAAGTCAGGACAGCAAGTTAAACCGAGCAGGATCCTGGAGGCAGGAGCTGATGTAAAGGCCGTGGAGGGGTGCTGCTTACAGGTTTGCTCATCATGGCTTCCTCAGCCTGCTTCCTTATGGAACCCAGGACCATCGCCACACCCACAGTGGGCTGGGCCTTGTCACATCAATCACTGGGTAAGAAAACATTCTCCAGGCTAGCCCACAGAGACCTCTGCTTCAGCACACCATGGGCCAGAGGGACTTTCATCTCACATCCACAGCATGCAGCGTTCGCCGCTCGGTCTACACGCGAGCCTTCGGAAGATCAACAGAGCATCTGCTGAGATCATCAGGGTTCCTGTCCACTGAGGTTCATATGCTCACAGTGAGTGTGGCAACCGCTGCACGACTTTGAGGCGGACGTTGGTCTTTACGTCTCCTGAAAAAGTCTGCAGCGAACCCCTCTCTTGCAGCGTTCTGCTCCCGGGATGCTCTGTAAAGAGCGTGGGGGGGGGGGGTGTCACATGACCGCGGACTGAGCTCTCAGGGGTCCCGAGCTAAAATAAATAAATATTTTCTCCTCTAAATTGCTCTCCGGGTACTTTGGTCACCATGATCATGTATATTTTCTCCAAATTGCGAAAGTATGATTTATACACCAAAAGCTTGCAGGGGGTTCAGGGCAGTGCACATTTCGGAGCCACTGGGCAGAGTGAACTATTACTGGAATTTTCTCTCTCAAGTTTTTACTTTACTTTCTTTCTGCAAATAATGGTTAGTGACTTCATCTCGTCGGGTACTGGGTCCTTGCTGAGGAGAAGGAAGTGTCTCCCCTTGGCTACCTTCATCCACACATCAATACTTCCTGTGGGGTTTGTCCTGTAATGGGGGCAGCAAAGCTTTGAGGAAAGCCTCGGACCAGTCTTACGGATTCATCACAGGACTCACAACACATTAATATGAGGAACTTGGCACCGAACCTCACGCTTGGCAGGTGCTCGGTCAGCCTGAGCTATGGTTGGTTTTTATGATTCTTTTAAGGTTTGGTCTTGTTGGCAATTGCAGCTAATTCTACTCCTGCCTCAGCGTTCGCTCCAAGCTTATTTTTAAGCACTGACTTTGGGCTGGTTAGTTTTTTTTTTTTTTTTTTTTTTTTTTTTGTTTTTGTTGGTTTTGGTGTTTTATTGTTGTTGTTGTTTTGTTTTGTTTTTTGTTTGGTTGGTTTTGTTTGTTTTTGTCAAGTTGACACAAGCCAGGGCCATCTGGAAAGAGTGAATGTCAACTGACCCCATCAGACTGGCCTGCAGGCAAATCTTTGAGGCCCTGTCTTGACTGATTAATGCAGGAGGGCCAAGCCCACTCTGTGATGGTACAGGGTGCCACCCCTGGACAGGCTGTATAAAAAAGTGAACTTAGTAAGTCACTGGGAGAAAGCCAGCAAACAGCACCCCTCCACGGCCTCTGCTTTAGCTCCCGCCTCCAGGTTCCTGCCTTGGCTTCCCCCAGTGATGGCTGTACTCCTGAGCTCCTCTTGGTCATGGTGTTTATCACCCCCACAGAGAAACAAAGTGGACACTGTCCATCCTTGTCCTTCCTAAAGTGGGTTGTATCCTCTGTACCATCCCCAGGGTCCTCCCAAAATGGCTTTCTTACCATTTTCAGCATTTTGATGTCATGGCTCCTGCTGAGTAGAGCCTTCAACCTACTATGTAGCGGGAAGGTAGACACAGGCCTTACACCTCGCTGCTTTAGGGTGGGTAGGTCCAGTCCAGCTTCCAGGGTGGCCCCTGAAAAGTAGCAAGACGCCAGCTATTCCCCACCGGTCTTAACAATACACGAGTTTAACAATCTATGAGTCCATTGGCTTCCAGGAGCTTCCCCAATAGGGCAGAGAGCTCCACAGACGTGTCTAGAGGCAGACCCCCTTGTCCCAAAGTAAGAATTCCGAGAAAGCTGAGGCCCATTACCAGGCAGGACTCACAGGAGTTTAGGACTAGACCCACTCATGCCCTAAAGGAGAACTGGGGTGCATAAAGCCTGCATAAGCAGCCCGCATCCCAAAGTCACCAGTTGGGATGACATGGTGAGAGCTATTGAACCTCAAATTATTTTCAGGCCACGTTTCTTCATGATGCTGTTAGGATGCTGCCGCAGTTCGGAAGACCACTGTTAGATACTGCTGTCTCTGTTGTAGCTCTGTCGGACATCGGATTGGACTTGGTGTGCCCAAGAGTTAGTTAATTAATTAGGCAAACCATTAGGCCTGGAGAAACACGACCATATTATTCCTTTTCTTATCCTTGTCATACAGCCATGGTCTAACACCGAGCTACCAGCATGATGACTGACTGGGCATTCTGGCTTCACTAGCCCAGCCTAGAGCTATGGTCTCTCCTGACAAAGAACTAGAAGTTAACAGGTGAACACAAAATGGAACAAAGCGTCCCTGCCACATGCCACTCGGATCCCCTGTGCTGATTACTGTCACCTTCCAGCAAAGTACCTGGTCAGAAATAACTTTAGACATCAGATTATCATGTTTGCCGATACCTGAGCATCTGTAGAAAAATATGAGGATTTCTTGGAAGGCACCACAACATTGCTGGGATGCTGTAGTGGATGCTGGGACACTATAGAGAATGCTGGGACACTGTAGCAGATGCTGAGACACTGTAACGGGTGCTGGGACACTGTAGCAGATGCTGAGACACTGTAATGGGTGCTGGGACACTGTAGTGGATTCTGGGATGCTGTAGCAGATGCTGGGAGCTGGGGGTTGCTGCACAGTTGGACTCCCATTGTTCCTGCAGGCATATCGGCATTTGATAAAATTAGAATATTTCTATGCTTCCATACAGGGTATTGAGATGAGACAGATATGCATGAAATTAAATGGAACAGAAATAAATAGCAATTGTGCCCTTCAGAGGGGCATGCATTCGTTAGCAGACCAGACATTAACTGCAGAGGCAGTGTTTCCTTTGTTGATTAGATTATTTTAATGTTGACTGAGTGAATAATAACTTTATTTTTTATATTTTATTTATAATTTTAGCTTCCATAAAAAAGAAACATTACCCAAGATCATTTATTTGAGAGAGGATAATAAATTTTTTTTTTAAAGATTGGATAGAGCCATTAAAAAAATCTTTCAATTTTATTTCATTGAGTATATAAAAGGATTCGAATTTTATTTTATTGCCTCTTACATTTTAATTAAGGCTTTATGTTTAATCTTGAAGAAAAAATGTTTTATTTTAGTTTTAAATACTTATTACTTACCCAATGTGTGTGCATATGTGCAGGTGGTTGTGGAGGCCTGAAGAAGCTGTCTAGTCCCTTGGAACTGGTTGTGAGTGGGTGCTGGGACAGAACCCGTGTTCTCTCAAAGAGCAGCAAGCATCCTTCACCACTGAGCCACCTCTCCACCCCCAAAAGAAAGCTTTAAATCACGAAGGAGACACACGCAGAGGATATTACTTTAGTCAACATATCAATACGTGGAAGCGAGTGTGCCATTTACCTCTAGTTTATTGTGAGGACCTGGGTCCGTGTAGCAGGACCTGGAAGATTAGTACCTCTCAATGAGAATGATTTGCAGAACATTGGAAGTCTAGAAAGGTGAAATCAAGAGGAGACAAGGTCGCCTTCAGGTGGATTCATTGAGAAGATTTAAGTCAAAAGTCTGCAGAGCGTGAGAAGCAGTGCCTCCTGGGAAGGCTTTGAAAGCTGGGCTGGTGGGGGCGGGGCACTGTGGGTGCAGAAGGCTGAGTGACGCTCACTTGCAAGCAGAAGGCCTATGACTGCACTGGGAAAGCTTGTGGGTCCTTCTTCCAGGTGGCCCGGATTACAGCCTTCGCCATTTTTAAGGAGCTCAGGACAGTCCAGGTAGAGGACATCAGACAAGCACTCGACATGCAGGGTGGTGACGTGGTTGGTCTTATGTGTCTACACCCAGGAAACACTAAACAGGAAATGCGGGCTGGCTGACAGAAAAACCCCAGCCCGTCCCCAGTGATGTACTTCTTCCAACAAGGTTCCACATACTAAAGATTCCACCACCTGCTCAAACTGTACCTCCAACTGAGGGCTGCAAGCCTATGGGGGACGTCTCCTATTCAGACATCCTTATCTGCACCAGGGTTTCCTATGCCGTGTCTCTCCTGGATCCTGATGCACGACAAAAGCCTGGTCAAGTGCCACAATCCAGTTTGCACAATGGTGGATGAAAGGTACCATCAAATATAGAAAAAGGATGTGGTGTGATGGTTTGAATGGAAAACACCATTTTTCATTGAACCTCATTGATTCAAGAATATGAACACTTGGTCCCCAGTTATTGGCATGGTTTGGGAGCTTATGGAACCTTTGGCAGGTGGAGGTTTGCTGGAAAACGTGTGTCATTTGGGGCAGGATTTAAGGGCTTATTGTTTCTCCACACTTCCTATCCCTACTCTGCTTTGTGTGTGTAGATGAAGAATGTGAGCAGCCAGCTTTCTGCTCTCATCTCCTGTTGCTACGCCTTCCCCACTGCTAAATCCCTCAGGACCCATAAGCCAAAATACGTCTTTCCTTCTCTCGTTGCTTTTGATCGTGGTGTTTTTATCACAGCAGCAGAAAACTAATACAAAGGACTTTCTTTTATGACCTTCAAAAACCGAGCATCAGCTGGACTTGGTGGCACAGGCCTCTCATCCCAAGCCCAGGGAGACAGAAGAACAGAGAGCATCAGACAGCCTGGGTGGCGTAACATTTTCCAAGCCAGCCTGACTATGCAGTGAGGCCATGTTTCTGAAAAGCCAAGGTCTGGAGACAGAGTTTGGAGGAAGAATGCTTCTAGCCCAGCAAACAATAATGAATAATAAAAGTCCACTAAAGACAGCATCAACAAACACTTGTTACAGCCAGAAACAATGTTTCTCTGTCACATTCTGTCTGCATAACCAGTCTTGCATTTCCAGACCTGAAATCACCTGTCTACTTTTAAGAAAATTTTCCACTTCTGGGTGACAAGGGAGCTAGGAGGATGCCTGATGCTTCTTCATTCAGTCTGACAGGTCTCCTCTCACAGGTGGGTTAGCATCTCCTGAAAGCCGGCAGCTAGGAGCATGCTCCTTGCAGAAGTAGCAATTAGAGTAGCAGGTGCAGTCCTGACTGCAAACACTCAGAAGTGTCCTGTGCTGTCATTCCCCAGAAGGCACAATTTTTAGCCCGTAGCTTTTATCAGCCTTCAGGCAAGCTGAGGGAAAAGCAGGGGGAAAGTCACCTTTTGGTGGCAAAGCAAAACGACTCTGTTTACCTCATTATAGTGCCAACAAGGAATTTTCAAAAGGACAGTGGTAAAATCTTCCAATGGACAAGGGAGTGCATAGGTATTTTATATAGGTTAAGCCAATTAGTACTCTGAAAATAATAGCATTTTATAGAGGGCCCTTGAGTCTAAAGGGCATTTCAATCTGTCCTGCTAGGGAGTCAGTGCTTTAGAAAGATGTTAGTGAAGACTGGCCGTGTGGTTATGAGAGTAATGTAGGGGCCTGGGGAAAGAAATGAAAGATGGTGAAAACTACACCCCATCTCTGCAGTCTAAAATGAACTTTTACAGAGAGCACTACGTCAGGGTGGTGAGAAACTGGGCTTGAAGGCTGGAGAGATGGCTCAGCAGTTAAGAGCTCTGACTGCTCTCCCAGAGGTCCTGAGTTCAATTCCCAGCAACCACATGGTGGCTCACAACCATCTGTAATGGGATCTGATGCCCTCTTCTGGTGTGTCTGAGGACAGCGACAGTGTACTCATATACATTGAATAAAAGTTGTTTGCTTGGAAGTTTATAAAGTGGAGAATGATGGGCAAGAGTCAGTCTACTTCTCAGAGCAGGTATGACATCATAGGAAAGGCTGTTGTGCTGGCTGGTTTTGTGTCAGCTTGGCACAGCTAAAGTCATCAGAGAGAAAGGAGCCTCTGTGGTAGAAATGCCTCCATGAGATCCAGCCGTAGAGCATTTCCTCAATGGGGGAAGGCACAGCCCATGGTGGTGGGTGGTGTCATCCCTCCGCTGGTGGTTCTGGGTTCTATAAGAAAGCAGACTGAACAAGCTCAGGAAGCAAGCCAATAAGCAGCCTCCTCCATGGCCTCTGCACTAGCTCCTGCCTCCAGGTTCTTGCCCTGCTTGAGTTCCTGTCCTGACTTCCTCCACTGAGGGATTGTGTTCTGGAAATGTAAGCCAAGTAAACTCTTGCCTCCCCAATTTGCTTTTTGGTTGTGGTGTTTCGTTGAGGTGATAAAACCCTGACTAAGACAGGTGACTTGTACCATGCCATAGACACTCACTTGCTTATGCACCAGAGGTCACTGTGAGCTCCGCACCACGCAGGTACATCCTGTCTCCAGCATCTGGTCCATCCCAGTACTCATTAGAGATGACGGTGACGCAGGTGAAGGGTTGGAGTGTGGGTAAAGGCATCAGAGTCGAGCATGGGTCATATAGGAGTCTTCGGTTCTGCATCTGTGGTTTACTTCTCTGCCCTTCTTTCTCTGTGTACCCATTGTCCAGAAATCATTAGGTTCAGGATGTAAAACCATGCCAGGAAGTTTGGTGAGGCAGAGCAGGCTGAGACCCAGAGACTCGGTGGGCACACACCTGAGGCTTAGGCAACTCCCAGTTCCCTCCAGACTCCTGACTGGAAATACGAGCTATGCTTCTCACATAAAAAAACAAAAAAACAAAAACAAAACAAAACAAAAAAACCGGTTCTATGGCCACATAGGCCCAGAACAGAGTTCTCCATACTAATGAGATACCTAGAGGCGCATAGAGCTTAGCCAATAAACTTTCCTTCCCAGACATTCCCCCGCTGCAAAAGGTATTTCATCTCAGGCACACCCTGAGAAGTGGGGCCTGGTATGTTATGCATCCATTTTCCACCATGAACAACCAGCGAACTGTTTAGAACCATGGACCGTCTTTTTCCTCAAGATCTGCTGTGGGGAGCCAAGAAGAAGATAGTGGCCATAGAGCCACAGCTTGATTCTCCCACAGAAGATTTCTCTGGGCTCCCAGCCACAACTGCTGCCAAGCCTGCTTCCAAAAAGCTAAGGCCAACCACTCACTGGGACAAGCCAGAGCTCTCCCTCCCCCGGGCTGGACATCGTCCCCAGTCCACAGGCCCTGACCCCATTCTCAGTTCTCCTACTCCTGGTAGCACCTGGATGTCCAAGAGTGTGAGGACCCCATGGCACTGGTCTCCCCCAGGACCCCCAAACCAGCTCTGGCTTTCCCACCCCCGGAACAGTGTCTCAGCACTACCTACAGCCCAGCACTGGCTCGTGTGGTAAGAGCAGTCAAACTTCCCATATTCCTCCTCCCCAAGCCACCATGCCCTGTGGTAGGGCAGCTGACAATTAGGGATCAGGCAAGCTTCCCTTTGAAAGGAAGATCTTGGATTCTCGTTTGCTCATGGACTCCTGCTTAGCAAAATTTCTAACACAACCCGGATCACTTGACTGGGGATGGTGCCGCCCATGGTGGGCTGAACTTTCCTATAGCAATTAACAATCAGGACAATCGGACAGGTATCCTACCTACCTATTTGATCTGTAAAGTCCCTCAGTTGAAAGTCCCTTCTCAGACAACTCCATGCTATGTTGACTATTAAAACCAACTAAACCTCATTTCCCTGTAGTGCCCAGAGCTGAATTTCACTGACTCTGGTCCCAGGGGTCATGCTCTGCTCCTAATCCTGACTCCAGTACAGTTCTCAGGAGCACACCAGCTGCCTCTGTTATCTGTTGGCTTTGTTCCTTCTAGAGAAGATGTCTCAGGACCCCCAGGTGGGTGGGCTCGGTGAGACTTATCAAAGTCAAAAAGAAGCTCATTCAGAGCCACGCTCCCCATGGTACTCTAAAGATGGAGAGGGCAGGGGCATTTGGAAGCCTGGCCTCTGCTCTGCCCTCAGCTGAGTTACACTGTCATGAAAGATTGGGGTTATTGACATTGGCGTGGGAATCCGAGGGCACGGGGTGAAGGTCTCCTGATGCTCCAGGCAGGTGCAGACTGCACCGGTTTAGAGAAATAATTAAGAAGCCACAAGTGTGTGAAGTTGGCTTCAGCAGGGCCACCCGGATTGTACCTGGAGACAACTGACAACTGTTAATTACAAACCAGCTCATGTTAACGGGCTTCAGGCCGAGTCAGCTCTGCAGTTCTGAGGCAGGGGTGCGGAGAGGACAGCAGACTTGATGCTGAGTGTGCGTCAGCTGTAATTAAGGATGGGGGTGGATATAAGGTAGAGTGGCCCCAATAATTGTACATGTTAGCTCTCTCTACTGTCACGTGTTTCAGGTTAAGCATCCACTTTATTAAGGGCAGGGGTTCCTGAGGTTCAGCAGCTTGTTCCACAGGGTTTGTCCCACCTGTCTCCCCACCTCACCCAAGCACCAGACCTTGCAGATCAAGTAAATAGAGCTGATCCTCAGGTTTGGAGTCCAGGTTGGGGCTGTCATCCTTGTTTAGGGTCTTGCGGGCCACATAGCCAACAACAGGGTGTTTGGCTTTGGACTCCCTGCTGCAGATGTAACCCAGAGACTCCACCTCCTTGGCCATGAATCTAGAATGATGGGTGAGACCTGTGGACCCCAGGGACATCGTGGCTACGCCTGAGGTGGAGTCCTTTGCAGTTAAGATATTTTCTATGGGCCTGCTATTCCATAAAAGTCCTTTCCCAAAGTGACATCAAGCACTACTCCTTTCACCATTAAATAGATGACCTAATTCTCCTCCTCACTGCTTCAGTGAGCTGGCATGGGAAGGACACTCTGAAGGGCACAGTGTCTGCTGTAGCCATGGGCACCAGGGTCGGTGGCAGCACCGGAGTGAGCAGCTGCCACCCCAGCGCAGGGCCCACCATAGACAGCTATTCCCTTTTTTAAAGAATTATTTTAAATTAAGTGTGTGTGTATGTGCATGTGTGCCTGCATGAAATGAGTACAATTACTTAAGGAGGCCAAAAGAGGGCATTAGATGCCCCAGAGCTGGAGTTAGAGGTAGCCATGAGCAGCCCAGTGTGGGTACTGGTAACCAAACTCATAAAAGCAGCAAGCACTCTTAACCGGTTAGCCATCTCCTGAGCCCACTTCTCCCCACTCTCAAGAGACCTCCCAGCCTGCCACGCCCTCCTGGTTCCCACATGCTAACACACTTCTTCCAATCTTCCTCAGCTTTGCCCATGATCTTTCCCGGATCAAAGCAGCTGCCAAATTTTAATTTACATAAAATTAGTTATGCACAGTTTGGGGACATGCAGGTATCATGTTGAGCCATAGATAGCTGCTCTTCATGCCTGCTCCTTTCTGTCCACCCAAGGACTAGCTGAAGACAATGGTCAATGTTTGGACCCAGAATGGCTGGAAGAAAGCCAGCATGCTCTTCTGTGGTGGCTGTTCCTCTAGAAATGCATCAGGCTCGGGATAATCATAGTCACATAGCTGGAACCCTCACATAACTCCCTAAGGAGGAAGAACATAACGGATGAGGTGCTGGGAGGCTTGGAGAGATTGTGAAAGGCAAGAACCAGGTGCTAGAAGGTTTCTCTTCCACTGGACTTTGCACAAATCTTGAAAGGAGCTCATGTTGACAGAGAGGGAGAACATGTGGCATATGTTTAGATTATGGTCCACCATATATTATGGATCCCTGATGGATGGGCGTGGCACGTGATGTTACCTGCACATCAGCAAGTTATTTAAGATTCCATTGTGGATGAGGAAGGGGCCCTGGATGACCGGCTCCTAACTAAGGAGCTATTTGTCCGTTGACAGTTACAGTGGAGAGATAGTTACTTCTCTTCATGGGATGTGTTCAGTGATAGGTTGCATGCTGCTGTGGATGGTCCCATACCCACGTACACATGGGCAGAGCTAATTCATATATGTAGGGAGATTTAAAAGCAGGGAGGACATGAAATTGGGAGGGAAAGGTGTTGGGGTGTCGAAAGAATCAGAGAGGGGTGAAGGTACATTGTACACATGCATGAAAATTTCAAAGAAAAATATCCTGTTTTAAAGTATCTGAGGGACCGAAGAGATGGTTTAGCAATCAAGAGCACTGGCTGCTCTTGCAGAGGACGTTGGTTCAATTCCCAGCACCCACATGACAGCTCACAACTTCCTGCAGCTCTAGTTCTGGGTGATCGGACTCCCATTCAGGCCTCTGTGGGCTCTGCATGCACATGATGCTTAGATATACCCACAGGCAAGACAGCTGTGCACATACAGTACAATACACTACAATACAACACAACACAACACAATACAACACAACACAATGATACAATAAATATAGTACAGTAGAGTACAATACAACACAATACAATAATACAATACAGTACAATGGAAGCAGATGCCTTCTGACCTCTCTGCCCCTCAAGTCTGAGGTTCTACAAAGGTCTTGAGTCTCCCAGTCTCTGGATTCTAGCCCCACTGGTCTCCCTGTGGTTTCATGGCCTGTGAAGGATGAGCTTCCGCGGCCTCCTCAGCACATTGCAAAGGGGTTTCCATGAGAACCATGTGTCTCTCCTGCTTGCAAAGCCTGGGTTTCTCCACCCTGAATAGATGGCTAGATTAACAGGCTCTCTGCAGATCATTGTTCCTCATGGCTCAGTCTTTAAATATTCAGAAATGAAGATTTCTTTGCTTGCTCAAGTCTATCTAGCAAAAAAAAAAAAATCTTTATGTGGGTTGGGGAGATGGTTCGGACAGTAATGTGTTTGTTGTGCAAACATGGGAACCCGGGTGCAGAGATCCAGCACCTATGCTAGATACCAGGGCAGGCTGAAGTGGTTCAGCTGCAGTGTCAGAGCTGGGGAGGAAAGGACGGGATCCCCAAGCTAGCTGGCTGACTGGCTAGCTAAGCAGAGGTCTCTGTGCTCAAGTGAGAGATCCTATCGCAATACATAAGGTGAACGGTAATCAGTGAAGACACCAACTCTGGACTCCACACATGCACACACACAAGAATGTGCATGCATACACACGTGTGCACACATGCACAAATGTGCACTCATACATGAACATGCACACACACACACAAACGTGCACAAACACTCATGAAAAGGAAAAAAGAAAATGTGATGTTTCTAGGACTTTGGATTATCAGATTCAAATTATAGTTGCTGAGGTAATTACAAGTATGTGAAGGATGAGAAGGTTCTAGAAATCACTCCTAAAACTATAACAGACCAAAGACAGCACAGACTGCTGCACTGGCAATGAAAAAGATGTGGGTGTGAAAGAAACAAACACAGTCATGTGTGCTAACCTACTGTGTGCTCCTAGTGGTCCAGTGTTCCTTAGGTGGGAGACCTGGAAATGCAGGCGTTATGGGATGCAGTGGTTACAGTACACAGGGAGCCAGCCACAAGCCGCTGGTTTCAGGGCCCCCCAGGGGGCTCATTGATGCTACACTGTGCTCTGAGAGACTCCCAGCTGTTCTCCAGGCTCCCGTCCAGGGCAGAGGCTTCCAGCGGGAGCTAAGAGTGAATGAGGTGAGGACAGTGCATGCTACATCATTGACAGCACCTCCTGCCCCCAGCAAGGATTTGGAACCACTCCCTGTCTAAACAAAATGCTACAGGTATGGGTCATGCAGCTTAAAAGTAAAGATGGAAAAGACAGTGAGGGAGAGCCGGAGAGGGGAGGATCAGAAAGAGCATCAGGGGGCCTGGTGGAAACATTGTCTCATGTGACACTTTGTACTCCTGAGCTCTCACTCCAGCTGGAGACAGCTCACCAGGCTATCCTCTGGCTTGGCCCCTTAAGTCACTCCATGGGCCATCTGCTTTATTTCTCCACTCTGAGTTCATCTTAATAGCTTATATTAATACCCAGAATCCTCTCTCCCTCTCCCTCCCTCTGTGTCTGGCCATCTCTCTCTGTCTCTGTCTCTTTCTGCTTCTGTATCTCTGTCTCTATTTCTGTTTTGATCTCTGGCTCTGGCTCTCCCTGTCTCTGTCTTTTCTTCTGTCTCTGGCTCTCTCTGTCTGTCTCTGTCTCTCTCTGTCTCTATCCCTGGTCCTGTCTCTGTCCCTGCCTCTGACTCTGGCTCTGTCTTTTTCTCTGTCTCTGGCACTCTCTGCCTCTGTCTTTCTCTGTCTCATCTCTGTCTCTGTCTCTTTCTGCCTCTGTCTCTGTCTCTGATTCTTTCTTTGTCTCTGCCTCTGCCTCTGTCCCTGTTCCTGACTCTGTCCCTGTCTCTGCCTCTGGCTCTCTCCCACAGGAGCCTGTGCTCTCCTAAATAGAGTAACAGTTAATAAGATGCCCCACAGATGTGTCCAAAGCCAATCTTGTCTAGGAAATTCTTCAATTGAGGTTCCCTCTAGGTTTATGTCACCTTGACCCCTAAGTCACCTTGACTGTCACCTTTTTTGTTATTTACAGAAAAACATTGGGAATATGGTTATGTGCCTAGTATTCCTCCCATGCAGAATGCTATGACAAAAAAAAAAAAAAAAAAAAAACAGTTAGTGGGACATGGTGGTGCATGCCTTTAATCCCTACATTGGGGCACAGAGTCAGGTGGATTTCTGTGAGTTCTAGGCCAGACGGGAGTGTTGACTGATCCTATTTCAAGGACCAAATTAGCAATATTTGTAGCAAGGGGGAAAAAAAAACACTTCCCTATTTTGTAAGTACAAACCACTGTAGGAAGATGTATTGGTTGTATGTATGTCTTGTGTGTGCGTGTGCGTGTGTGTGTGTGTGTGTGTGTGTGTGTGTGTGTGTGATGTACCACAGGCTGGTCTTGAACTCTTTATTCTTCTGACTGTCTCCAAAATACTGGCACTGCAGATGTGTGCACTACGTGTCTCCATAGGGAGCTGCTGCAGATGAATCTATGGAACTTACTTCGTTACCCTACAGAGGCGGGGAGGGGACGAGCCACCACCTCGGCTGTGGTGGATTCTCGTTTACTCCCTGTTCAATGACCAGGAGTGGGATGGTGCTGACTGACAAGTCCCTGGGAACCAAGCAAGAGCATCCGACACCTTTTACTGTGCCCTGTCTCCTCACATGGCCTGTTCTGGCCTCGGAGATTAGAGGTCAAAGGCAGGAAGGTGTACTTTGCTCCTCAGAACCTTTGGTGACACGGGGGCGGGGGGAGGCATTTTTTAACCTTGGAGACAGTTTTCTGAAATGGAGAAGGGGCTGACTCAGCGACGCCGTGGGAAGTAGAAACTAGGAGGCAGCTACAGGAATCACTGCTTTCTGGCCCAACTTATCACATCTGGAAGCAGTTGGCACCCGCTAAGAGGTTTAGCTCCTGCTGCAGTTCCTGAGAAAACTCAGAGCACAGTTCTCTGAGAAGATGAACGAGTGAGTTACAAGCTTCAGACAAACACAGTTCCTTTGTTCCTGCGCTTTTACTGTGGGGAAGGAAAAAAGAAAAATTCACTTGCCAAACCCTACGAAGCATGAAGACAAGCCTCGGGCCCCAACCGGGAAAGGCTTGGCTGGCACAGCAAAGGAGGTGACACTAGAAACAGAAAGCAGCTCTCCCCAAGCCTGGAGAGACCAGTCAACACTCGGGTTCTAGTCTGGCAGTCTGAAGGGAAACAGCACACAGACAGATTTGATGGGGGTGGTAGGATCTTGTCCAGCCCAGGTTAGCCTTGAACTCAGTTCGTAGCTGAAGAGGACCTTCAACTTCACTTTGACTCCTCCTGATTCCTCTTCCCAAGAACCGGGAGGTTTACACCCCCTTGCCCAGTGTGCAGTGCTGGGAACGGAACCCAGAGGGTCTCACATGCTAAGCAAGTGGCTCAGCTGTGCCGTCAGTTTTCTGTTCACTCCAGTTGTCACTAATAACCAGTGGCTCTCCTGAGAAGCAAGGAATCTTTTCAAGGGGAGTCAGCACAAGTTTTGCCCTGTGCCCCCTCTGTGCTAAGCCATCTCCCACAGCCCTGCCCTGAGAGCCAGGCTTGCCCAGCCTCACAGTGATCACGGAGTCTGCCATCAACCGGCAGCATATGTCTGCCAAATGTATTCACTCCACGTCTGTCCAAATATTTTGAAAATGTTGTCTAGTGTAAGTAGAAACCCCAAAAGTAAAGGCAGCAAAAACCCATTTGCTTATCTCAGGAGACCGGGTCCCCCTCTACCCTCCCTGCACCTGGTAGCAGTTCTAAGGACTCCGAGGTGTGATCCTGTTCACTAGCTGGCCCTCCGGTGACCTACTTATGGTCTGGCTGTTCCTGCCTCTGCTCACCCAATGCTCTGTACTGCACCATCCTGTGCACAAAGACATCAGCATGAGGAAGGGAGTCGTGTCAAGGAAATGGGGCAAAGGCTACCCCACTCTCTGACATGTGAAGGCTGCTGGCTTAGACTGGGATCTGTTTATTTCCAAGAGATGTGTTTGAACATACACCTAGTCCAGGAATAAGCATTCTGTGTGTCTTGCCGACTACCCAGTGAGCCAAGCTGCAGAGACAGACGGACATTATGGTGGAAACAGTTTTGAAACGACTTGCGTCCTAGTTTTTGTTTCCGATGCCAAGATAAAATCCGTTGACAAAAACCAGCTCAGGGTAGAAAGGGCTTATTTCAAGTTGCAGTTCCAGGGCCATTGTGAGGCCCGGGCTTGAACCAGCTGGTTACAGCACATCCACAGCCAAGAGCAGGGAGAGATGGGTGCATGCTCACTTAGTTGCCAGTAATAATCATCTCATTTTCTCCACTTCTCCACAGCTCAGGCTCCCCAGCCTAGAGAACAGTGCTGCCACTGTGGGCTCCCCCTATTAATTAACTTAATTAAGGCCAACCAAATGAAGACAGGCCCTCTGCTCCCTGAGATGCTTGTCCTAAGTAAACTAACCATTACAATCCCCAAGATTCTTCCTTTCCCGGAATTCACACTTTATACGGTTCCCAGGAGAGTGGAAAGGTGAAAGACCCTGACCAATCACATGAGTTCTCTGAGTCTGGGTTTGAAAAGTCAAAAGACTCAAAGCATGATAAGGATTCCATGATTGGAGAGAGAGGCTGTGAAGAAGGTGAGGGTCACATGGCAAGCAATAGTCACATGACCCCTGGGAGCTGAGGGTCCCCACCATAACCAGCAACTAGCAAGGAAAGAGAGCATCAGCCCCACAGTCGTGAACCGAGAAATCGAATTCTGCACAGCCACGTAGCCTGGACGCTGACTCCCGTACCTCCAAGCCTCTAAGAAGTAATTCAGCTTCCTGGCATCCTGACTCCAGTTTTGTAATGTGCTTCACAGACAACACAGTCACAGCATAGCAGACGCCTAACCTATAAAACTGTGAGTTGACAAATGAGTATTGCATTTCAAACTGTTGAGTATATTGTCACATGTGGTGGCAGTTTGACATATAGACAGTAAAACTGCTATGTGCAGATGTATATAAGTATGCTAATTCCTTTCCTCAGTACTGTGACAAAAGACCTGACAAAGGAAATAGAAGGGAGGGAGGTAAGGAGGGAGGTAAGGAGAGAGAGAGGGAGGAGAGAGGAGGAGGCAGGGAGAGAGGTGGGAGAGAGGTTATTCTGGCTCACCGTTTGAGGGTATAGTCCATTACAACAGGGAATATGTACTGTCAGAATCCTGAGGCAGCTGGTCACATGGCATCCACAGTCAGGAAGCAGGGAGAGATGACCGCTAGCGCTCAGCTCACTGTCTCCTCTTGATTCCGTCTGGGACTCCATCTGTGGAATGAAGTCACCAACATTTAGGGCTGGAATGCCCTCAGGGACTTGTGCACAGCTGTGTCTCCCTATGACTCCAAGTTTAGTAAAGTTGACAATGAAGACAAACCAGGACAAAGGTATTGTCTTATTTCACTTTAATTATTTCCTAAGGAAAGTTAACCAACGTTAAAAGCAAAACAACAAAGCCCACTCCAGACCGTCTTTAAGCCTTTTCATGTCACTGTCACTACCTTGGGTTGTTCCAGTGGACAGAAGTTGACATTAAGAACCCTTGGGGCTGTACCTGCTCACACCCAGAAGCACTGAAAAAATTTCTTCTTAGCATGACTTTTAAGTCCAACCCATTGTCTAGCTTCTGAATTCCATCCTTCCTTAATTAGTCAGGGTTCAACCACTGAGTCAGAGGATAGAAGGACAGATGGACAGATAGACAGATGGACAAAGGGAAGGGCAGATAAATAGATGGACTAACAGTAAGTATGTGGATGGGAAGAGATTTGTCTGCCTGTTCCCTCATACATGCATGGCAGCCATCAAAATACCTTATTCTCTCTTGTCTAGTCACTTGGAATTGTGAGGTGGCCATCAACACATCTTAGGAAATCTAGGCAGTGTGATTAATGGAATATTATTTCACCATATTGTATATTTTCCCCAAAGCCCTATGTGCATTATTAGAGATATGTACATTGATTTCTTACATTATTTATTTAAAATATCCTAACAAGGACATGCTTATAGTCCCTCCCCAAACAAGCATGAGGAAAGAGCTATAGCATTAGTAATGGTCAGCAAGTGAAGCCCGAGTAATTAACATTACCAGGGAGATAACAATGGCAGACACTAGGTATAACCAGAGGTGTCAGGAGTAGAAGTAACCAGAACTCCACATCTGCACAACAGTGTGATTGGTCCAGCAGTGTAGGGAGACTTACTAGTGTTGTCTACTAAAGTGAAGCACCTGCCTACCCGAAACACCAATGCATCTTCTAGGGAAGATGTAAGATAAATGGATTCAGACATGTCCCAAAAAGCCACAGAGATGTGACCTAAGTGCTGTATGTTCCCTCAATTAAACAGCACCAAGTATCGAGAATGGAAGATGCCATAAAATCCAGGGGTCATGAAACATGGGCACTGGGCGTGGGAGGAGCTCAGGAGATAAAGGGCTCACTGCAGAGCCTTGTGAACAAGAGCTTGGATCAATGGAACCCACCTCAAGGCAGACACCGTAGCATGGGTGTATGATCCCAATGTTCCTACGGTGAGATGGGGAATGGAGACAGGACAGCCCTCAGAAATTAGCAGACCAGGTGGCCTGAGATAAATAGCAGTGAACAACAGAGAGAGAGCCTGCTTCAAACATGGTGGGAGACAAGACCAAAACTCGATGTTGTCTGGCTTACACACATGCAAACACACACACACACACATACACACATGCAAACACACACACACATGCAAACTCACCATGGCACACAATGTCATGTATAAACAAGAGCACATGCACACACACAGCAGGCATGAGCAGGGAGAGATTCATCAAAGATTGTGGAGAGGTCTTCTGAGGCCCAGAAGAGCGTATGCCCTTTGAACTTGTTGTACGCATAGGAACACTCTCCTATGGAAAGCCATGCTTAAGATGTGTTCTAAACCTTAACCAAAACTGTTTCCTGAGAAAGTATTTTATAATAATCCTTGAGAAGAATCCTAATCTTTGGAAGTAAAAAAAAAAAAAAAAATTAAACCAAGTGTAATTTAATTTTGAATTGGAAATGAAAATGTTTTAAAATTCACCATCATTAATTAAAACATGAACCTTTTTTTTCAAAACTGAACAAAAATCCTTGTGGGCAAATCAGCTACTCGGAGGCCTCGTGTCTCTCGTGGAGTTTTATAGAAGAGCTTTGGAGCTCCAAGAACCGACCTCTGTGTTATAGCTGAGTCCCTTTCTCCTGCAGGATGCAGGTTGTGCTCTTTGCCGCTGATTAACTCAAAGATGCTAAACTCAGGCCTTTCCAACTGTGCTTCTCTAGAGACGAGGTGACCAAAAATAAACCTGGACTCTGTGGGTGCTCGCCCTGAGATATCAAACTGAGAACTTACAAACACAAGAAGTGAGACTTCTCATAGGGTCATAGAAAAAAAATCGGCTTTTACCAGGAACCGTGCTGAGCTTTGCTGGTGCTGGATGAAGGAGCCCTTTCAGAACGTCGGGAATCAGCAGTGGTTGGGGGGCATTTAACACTGTGACCATGTACCCTCTGCAATGGTGCCAGAGATGTCTTAGTGTGGTTTTAAATAGTATCCATGCTCGAAAGATTTCTCAGAAATAGAAAGGAAACTCATGTGTTTTCCCATCTAAGTCATATGTAGAACAACCAGTAGTCAGACAGAAAGGGCTGGTTTCGTAGTCACAAGGACCACCGTGGGCATCTGCTGTTCCATCAGAGCCTGAATGTGGTCTTCAAGTGTGACCCTCTCCTCTGTTATGGCTTGTATATGCTTCGCCCAGGGAGGGGCACTATTAAAAGTTGTGGCTCTGATGGAGTAGGTATGGCCTTGTTGGAATAGGCGTGTCACTGTGGGTGTGGCTTTAAGATCCTTATCCTAGCTGTCTGGAAGCCAGTATTGTGCTAGCAGCCTTCAGATGAAGATGCAGAACTCTCAGCTCCTCCTGTACCATGCCTGCCTGGATGCTGCCATGCTCCTGCCTTGACGATAAATGGATTGACCTCTGAACCTGTAAGTCAGCACCAATTAAATGTTGTACTTTATAGAGTTGCCTTGGTTATGATGTCTCTTCACAGCAGTAAAACCCCTAACTAAGACATCCTCCAACACTTCTATTACAAGTTCCTACCCATCCATCCCTCTCTCTATCTATCCATCCATCCATTTATCCATTCACCTATCCCTCTCTCTGTTGACAACTTAGTCCAAGATGAGCATCTAATTCAAGCCAAGCCTCTCTTCTTCTTTTCTTGCCTTTCTTCTCTACTTTCTTCCCTCCATCATCTGTACTCTTTCCCCCCTTCCCCCCACTCTCCTCCCTCTCCTCTATCTATCTATCTATCTATCTATCATCTATCATCTCTCTATCTATCTATCTATCTATCATCTATCATCTCTCTATTTATCTATCTATCATCTATCATCTATCATCTCTCTATCTATCATCTATCATCTATCATCTCTCTATCTATCTATATCTCTATCTCATCTCCTCATCCTCTCTACTCCTTGTCTTCTTCTTTCCCCTCCCCCTCTTTTCACTCTCCTTCCCCATCCTTCCCCCTCCACACTTGCAGCTGGGTTTGTACTAGGATTGAGTGTTCAACACTGACAGAAGGATTGGAAGATACACAGGAACCAGTGATGCCACGGTCCCTACTGTTGTCATGACAAGGATGAACACATGTTCCTGCTCAAGCACACTTCCCTTTTGGGTGCAGCAGATTCCTTGACCACATGTACCATATGCTCACATGCAGGTGATATTTTGAGGGGGCCACCTTGTCAGGTTTTTATATCTCTACCCTTCCAACCTTTAACTGGTTACAGTTCCTGCACCCCTAGTGGTCAAGCTTGGACTCACTCTTTGCAAATAGAAAACCAGGGCTGGTTAGACTTGACCAGCCTTTCTCTAGGCTGTGTGACACTCTCGTACCTTGCACTGAAAATAAAATAAAATAAAGGAAAGAAGGGGAGGAGAGAAGAGAGAGGAGAAAAAGAGGAGACAAAAGAGAGAGGAGAGGAAAAGAAGATAAAGGAAAAGAAAAAGTAGAATTAACTTAATTAAAAATAAAATTACTGGGGCTGGAGTGATGGCTCGGCGTTTAAGAGAACTGGCTGTTCATCCAGAGGTCCTGAGTTCAGTTCCCAGCTGCCACATGGTGGCTCACAACCATCTGTAATGGGGTCTGATGCCCTCTTCTGGCAGGCAGTGTACATGCAGATAGAACACTCATATACATAAAATAATCTTTAAAAAAGAAAAGAAAAGAAAATAGAATCCAATGTTTAAGAAAAGTTGTAGTCGATTCTAACTGGGACTCCGAATCGGGGCTATTTCTGGTGTTGACACAGCTGCAAGAAGCCAGACTCATTCTTAGTTGCCCCATAACTACAGAAGGAGAATGAATGAGTCGGGCTCAAAGTCCAGCCAGCCCCTGGTCTCCATGCAGGAAAAGAATGGGACTGAGAAGCAAGAACGGGGCAGGCTGCGCAAGCAACCTTCAAAGGAGCCCAGTGAAGTGCCAACTCCGAAAAGACCTCGGGGCTGGCCAAAGGGAAGCAAGAATAAGGGCACCACCAAGACGCCAAAAGCCACTTAAACTCCAGGGAGGAAACCAAGGGGCAGACTCAAGAAACTGGAGAAAGAGGAAGAGGAGGGCCTCTCCCAAGAGTCCTCAGAGGAGGAGCAGTGACCACTCGCAGTACCGCCTGCTCCTTAGCCACCAAGGAGAACTCCCCCCCCCCTCCCCGGGAATGGAAGCCCTGCTCCCAGGTCCCTCCCAGCCCCCACTCACAGTACACTGTAGGGGAAGGGGGCGCTGGAGTGCCGCAGGCTGGTTACTGACTACCCCACACTAGGGAAGATGGGGCCCCACCCCATGGATGCTGCAACAGAGTGAGGAGGGGGGCCCACTGTGATGGGAAAAGGGTATAGGGCCACCTCCCCTTGGGGGAGGGGTGGCCAGTATTTGTTCCAGTTTGGGGCTTCCCCTCTGGTTTCCTTTTTGCAGTTACTTGAATTAAAAAAAGAAAAGAATAGTTGTAGTTTAGAAAGTGGACCAAAGCACTCTATGGGTCCTCTCTCTCTATCTCTCTCTATACATATCTGTCACACACACACACATACACACACACACACATACACACACACACACTCACACACATACACACACTCACACACACATACACACTCACACACATACACACACACTCACACACACATACACACACACATACACACTCACACACACATACTCACACACATACACACACACACACACACACACTGCAAGAGGTAACATGATCTCTCTTCTTGTAACCAACTAAAACATGGTGTCAACAATACTAGATGCACACATTAACAAAGTCCTTAACAAGAAATACCATAATGGCGGAAAGCCCCACTCTTGTGGGCTGAGGCCTGGGGTGGGTCAGATTTAGCCTGGTTCCCAGCACCAAGAAGTAGGGCACTGTCAGCCTTGGCAATCTCTCCAGCACACCAGGGAGAGATGCCAGGCTGGCAGGGACACGGTGGAAAATGCTCTGTTCTCTTCAGGACTGTGTTTGAGGACAGAATTTTAAATATCATGTCTTTTCTGCAACGCTCTTCAGATTCTCAAAATAATACATAGAAAAAAAAATCTGAAAAGGCTGAACCATGTGGAATCCAAGCCCATGAACGTGGTTAAAATGAGCTTTGAATGATTTTAAAATAAATAAGTAAAGTTTGTCAATTCTTAAAAACAAAGGTAATGGGAGATGTCAAACAGAACAGATTATGCACATGTCCACAGCTTTGACTGGCTGAGAGCGAACGGTTACCAAGTAACTACCACTTAACTAACCAGGGAGAGCGTCTGAGGGTGGCAACCCTGAGAACGTAAACTGTGACCTCAGGATCGAAGGCACACTGGAGTCAGGCGAGTCTGTGGGCTGAAGGGTAGAGGGGGATCCGTTGGCAATTTGGATATGGAGCTAGTAAAATCTAGCCCACAAGATCCACGGCCTCGCCCCAGGCACCCCAGCATCACCCTAGGAGGGCAAGAGTGGGTCGCGAGCATTGCTCTCGGCTGAGCATGGGAGATGGTCCCACGGGAGGCCGGACTCCTGCTTCACTCACGCCCGTGTGTTAGTCACTGCTCTCCTCGCTGTGCTAAACTACTGATAAAAGCCACCTGAAGACGATGGGTTTCTCCTGACTCACGGCGGCAGGACACAGTTCACCACGGTGGGAGGAGCGCGTAGTGGGAGGGCGTGTCGAGCGTATGATGGGAGTTTGGGGCAACTGGTCACACTGAGTCTGCATTCAGAAGCAGACAGAGATGAATGCTGCTGCTCTGCTCACTTTATCCTTTTTATTCAGCACAGCGCATATTTAGGGTCTTCCAGCTTGATCCAGATAATCCCTCAGACACACCCAGAGACTTCCTATGGTGATTCTAAATCCCATCAGATTGACAGGTTAGCCACCACACTGTCTCTTGCAGAACACTAGTGGTTACAAGAGCATGCCCTGGGAAGGAGACAGGAAGAGCCCTCTCTAGGATCTGAAGACTATGCAATGGTATTATTTGACTTCAAATCATATTAAAACTGAGAGAAGAACATGACTCATCAGCAAGTCCGGCTGAAGTTACAACTTAGAGCAAGCTTCCAACATAGGCTCTGCTGCTGGGGGTGGGAAGGCTTCTAGATGCATGTGGGTGGCTCACCAGCTTATGTCCTCAGTAAGGACAGGCTGATGTAGGAGAACAGAGAAGTTCAAGGCTGACTAGGTTAGGGTTAGGGTTAGTGAGATTCTATCTTTAAAAAAAAAAAAAAGACAAAGAGTATAATCCAAAATTTGTGTCCAGAAACAAAGAAACTCATTAAATAATAACTAACAGATCCAACCGAAATACATAATCATTATAAACACATGAGTTGTTGTATCCTTTTTGTGGGGCCTTTGCGTCGGCTCCTCTTTGTCTCTGGACAAGAGCGCCTGGCTCCCACTGCTGATGGGTCATCAGCCTTTGGGCTGTAGGATGCTGTCTGCCAGAGGCTCTTTGATTCCTCCTCTGTGATCTCAGCAGAAGCCTGGACCGTCTGCTGGATTCCAGTATTGAGTTCTGCATCCCAGGCATCGGGATGAAGGAATAGGGAATACAGGGTGGCCTCTTCTAAGGGTAACTCAGGGAAGCTACCCACATCTGTGCAGAACCATTAGCTTGACCTGTGGCATGGCCTCCCCACTGAAGCCAGGCTGCCCTTGGGTTGTTTGTTATTTGGGGCTCCGAAGGGCAGCTGATGTGCAGAAGTTTTACTGTGGAGGAAGGGGGTTTACCAATGCGTTGCCATCCCATTTTGTACCTCTTAACTGTGATACCTCTGAAACCATGCTCAGATTGATGGCCACTCAGACTTAGAATCCCACCTTAAAAGGACCTCCGCAATCAGTAATTCAGGATCCCAAACCTCATCCACCAAAGTCTGATGGAATCACTCCAAGTACTTAAAAGAAATTTAATTCAAAAAAATTGGCAACACGGGTGATGGAAAACCTGAGACAGATCTCAAGGAAATGCGGAAATTGGTCTCAGCAGGACGCCTCCAAACCATCCTACAGCAAAAGCCTAATTTCCCCTCACTGTGAGGATTCTTCACCCCAGGCAGTAATTATCCCTTTGCCCAGTGTGCCAAAAACATAAAGAATCCAGCCTGGCCAGCCTCTGTCTTCAGTCTAATGGGGTCATGTGTCACACGTTCTGTCCCTAACAACAAAGGCCTTTATGTCAAAACAGTCAGGGCTGAGGACAGAGGAGGAGAGCTTTGTCAGCCAGTTTCTGTAAAATACGACCAGGAAGAGAACTGACAGCTGTCCATCCCTTGCTCCTCCATGTATCCACTAATGCTAACTGACAGCCACCTCATCCCTGGGTCCACAATGTATCAACTGATGCTACAGTGTTCCCAAGGGCAACACACTGACCTTTAGGGATTTTGTTTCCTTCCTCACTTCTTAAATCAATTCCTTCTTCATGCTAGGGCATTTGGTGAGTCTAGATGACTCCCAGACTGAGTAGTAAGTGCTGTTCTTCTCCATGAAGCAAATCCCTTGATTAGGAGCCGTGCAGGCTGCAGGGCATTGGGTAAATCCAGGGCTGGTTCTAATAGAGAAGGTAAATTTATTCTCTGAACAAAAACCCTTTTCAATAAGGAAAAGTCACTTCCCTGAAGTGGTCCAAACAATGTTCTGAATAGCACCCACACATGTGCATGTAGGCGGGCTCACACATGCTCACACACTCACACACACACACACACACACACACACAAAGACACACAACTACCCACACAATACTTTAGGAAGCCAGAAGAGGGCGTTGAACCCTCTAGAACTGGAGACTCGGGCTGTTGTGAACAGCATGTGGGTGCTGGGAACTAAACCCAGATCCCCAGTAAGTACAACCAGTGATCTTTACCTCTGAGCCAACTCTGCAGCCCCAACCAAGGTATTTTTTTAAGAAAAATATCCCCATGGGAAGAACAAAATTATTAACTAACCAAACCCACTACAGCTCCCAGGGACTAAAACACCAACCAATGAGTTCGCATGGAGAGACCCATGGCTCCAGGTGCATATGCAGTGGACAATAGCATTCTCTGGGATCAATGGGAGGAGAGGCCTTTAGCAAAGACCCATTTTCCCAGTATAGGGGAATGCCAAGGCACTGAGGTGGGAGAGGAAAGTTGGGAGAGGGAGCACCTTCATGGAGACAATGGGGGGGGAATGGGATTGGTGGAAAGGGGATAACATCTGAAATGTAAATACAGAGAATATCCAATAAAAACAAAGAAAAGAAAATGTAAGGACCTGGGAAATCAATAGAAAATAGAAAGTTCTAAAAAGCTGCTTATTATAAGAGACAGCGCTGAAATACAATGCAATCCTTTTCCCCCTCACAGTTCACTCGACTAATGAAGTCAGGAGCCTGCCGCTCCCAGAAATAGCACCCACTGCTGTCTTAGAACCCAAAGCCTGGTGCTTTGCACCCCACCGAAGAGGTCACTGGCCTCAGCCAAGGCCTGGCTGTGCTTGCACAGGTGGTGTGGCTGCGGCTGAGAGCGCCGGCCTACCGCCGGGAGGCTTATATGGGGAGAGCTTGTCAGCCCTGGCAGGGACTCAGCTTTTCAAGGAGATCGTGGGTTTCCAGGGGATAATGAAGTTTCAGGTCTTCTTTTACTTTTATCTGTTTGAACATCTGGAGGCTCTGAGGCTTAGCTCTGGCTTGAGATAGTCATTCGTTTGCTCGTTTACAGGAGAAATGTTTCAAACCTTTAGCTGGACTTGGTGCTGAGACAGGAGTGCTGCTGTGAGTTTGAGGTTAGCCTAGGCTACATGCTGAGCCTCAGGCCAGCCTGGTTTACCAAGTGAGACCACATCTTGAAAAACAAATAAATAAGAGCTGGAGAGATGGCTCGGCAGGTAAGAGCACTGGCTGCTCTTGCAGAGGACATGGCTTTGATTTTCAGCACCCACATCATCAGGCAGTTCACAAGCCCCTGTAAGCCCCAGGCCCAGGGAATCTGACGCCCCCTTCTGGCCTCCATGGGAACCTGCGTGTAGATGACACACATAGTCAAGCCGGTGTACACACATGTACACATAAATAAAAAATTAATTAAAATTAAGCTTAAAGTTCCAAATTCTTTGGTTATTCTATCTTAAATCTCTTTGAACTTTCTTATTCACATGTCTTATTCCTCTTTATCTGCTCTCTGTTTGCCACTCCTCTGCTAAAAAAAAACATAATTCTTAAATAAACACTATATCCTGACAAATTCACCCCTGGCGCTGCTTAGCTCTGACTTGGAAATAAGTTGTATTGCTCCAGCCAACTGATTAAGAAATGCAGGGACTTGCTCCATAGTAAAGAGGACTTGCTGCTCTTCCAGAAGACTGCAGTTCAGGCCCAGAACTCCCTCTGGACGGCCTGTAACTCCAGCTCCAGAGGATCTAGCGTCCTCTTCTGGCCTCTGTGAGCACCTGACTACATGTGGTACACACAAATCCACATAGGCAGTGTCCCAGATCCAGCTGTGATGGTACACTCCTCTAATCTGGGACACACCTTCCGCTGGAGACCCACATAAGGAAGAAGGAAGATCCTCTCTTCTTCTTCTTGCCTTGTGGGATTGAGCAACTGCTAAATGGACTTCCACTCACAGATGCTGCTGACCATTGTTGGTTGGTCTACATTGTTGGTTGGGGAGTTGGACTACAGACTGTAAGTCATCAACAAATCCCCTTACTCTATAGAGACTACCCATAAGTTCTGTGACTCTAGAGAACCCTGACTGATACAGGCATATATACACATACACATAGTACATTTTTAAAGATGGAAATGATTAAGAACAGCAAACAGAATTTACAACTAAAATAAAGGATGAGAGACCACATAGACTGGCCTGAATATCCCTCCAGCATACAAAACAAAACTTCTTTTGACTCAGTATAAGCTACTAGACATGACCTTTCAAAGCAAAACCACAAAAGGATTATTCAACCTGTAGGTCTAGTTACTCAGAGCTTGACTTTCTTCCTTCTCAAGTCAGTTGGACTCCACAACTTTCCTGAAAGTTCTCCATGTCAAAAATGAGCAACAGAGACTGGGGGTGTGGCTGAGGTTTGGGAGACGTCTGAGTCAATAACATGTGTGCCGTGTAAGGGTTAGGACTGGAGTCTGACCCACGGGAACACGTGTAAACAAGCCAGACTTAGTGGCTCGGTCTTGCAATCCCAGCACCAAAGTGGAGGCATGTTGGTCCCTGGGCCTCACAAGCCAGGTTTGTCTAATCACTGAGCCCCAGGTCAGTGAGAGACCTCATCTCTTGGAGCATAGGTGGAGAACAGATAAGGAAGATACTGAATATCAACGTCTGGCTTCACCATAGGTAAGCATGTGTGTGCCCACACATACACACACAGTGAGCTACAACCTCCACATGCCTTATACTTCATGCATTTCAGTTGTCAACCTCACCTTCAGTACGGCTTATTTCTCTCTGTTTGTTTGACTAAATACTCCATTTTTGAGGACAGATTCCAAGATGCCTCTTACACTAATCCCACCATCCCGGCTGGCCCCTGGCCCTGGCACCATCCCCCAGCCACCCCTAAAGATGAGGATTCTTATATTTCAGAGCCTGTCTCACCCCACTTGAAACTCTGTGTGTTGGTTGTACGTTGTTGTTATGTCGGGTGTATCCCACCCAGCCTGTTGGGAGCCAAGGATAGAATTAC
Organism: Micromys minutus; assembly: GCF_963924665.1. Taxonomy (NCBI): domain Eukaryota; kingdom Metazoa; phylum Chordata; class Mammalia; order Rodentia; family Muridae; genus Micromys; species Micromys minutus. Next base: position 49,052,361 of record NC_137956.1, on the reverse strand, counting down.
TGTCGGTTGGGCATAGACTACATAGAAATGTCCTTCAAAAGTGGAAGAGGAATGGACAAGAAAGCTACAGCCTAACCAGCTTCCTCCTGCTGCTCTTTGCTGGGGCACAGCCCCTCCTCTGTGATGTCTCCCCCTCCCCCAGGGAAAACAACCCTAAGGGCGTGGTTCCCTGTGCCACACTTGCTCTCTTCCTAGATCATGCTAGTCTCCATCTGCGCTGGGTGCTTTTAACTGCTGGGCTCACACAGCCTAGAGAGAGCTGGGAAAAGGTCTTGATTAGCAATTATCTACCCTTCCCCCCCTCTATGTGTCAGGGTGTTTGTCACAGCATCTGAAACAAAATTAGAATACCTTCTCATTCATCCTCCAGTGTCCCCAGGTTCTTTTATGACATTTTGTTCTGGTTTCTGGTTTCTTGCTGAGAGGTCAATTTGAACTATTTTGATTTTTTTTTTCTAAAAACTAAACTTTCAGAGTTTTTACAGTCTCAAATTCTGCTTTCCTGGTGTGTGGTTTCTCTGCAGAGCGGACCTAGATACAGACCAGAGAAGCCTGGCTCCAGAGTTTCCAGATCTGATGACCACACCGATGGTGGCGATAGACCTGCCCCCTCCCCTCCTGTGTTAAAAGCCACTCTGCCCAGGGTGAAACTCAGGGGCTGAGTTCTCATTCTCCAAAGCCAGGAAGCCAGAGCTCAGCCTAGATGTTTCAGAAGGGACTGTGGACCACACAGGGCTCAGGTTTCTATTGATGCAAATACTTTGTAGAGGGAAAACTGTGAACCTGGCTGTGAAAGTGGGGGGAGGGGGGACTTAAAGAGCAGAAGCTGGGCCAATTAGGGCTTCCCTTTTCCTCAGAAAGGGAACTGGGAAGCTCCCTGAAGTGGGTTAAAGTGGACACAGGTGTGAAAGGAATGTTTCACTGAAGCAGACACGGGAGAGAGGATGCTCTGCTAAAGCAAGCACATGAAGGACACGTGATGAAGAATTCTTTGCTAACAGCACACATGTATTGGTGCGCCTTACATTGCGTAGCTGCAATTGTGGGACTCCATATAAAGAAACGAACCAAAAAACTTCTGGTGGTGTGCTGCAGTTTGCTGCTCTTCCAAGGACTCGGGCTGATTGGATGCGGGTGCTGAGCCAAGGCATGTGGAGGACACGTGATGTTTGCAGGGTATAAACAGGACTCCGCGGAGTGACGGAGACAGAGCTTGGTACAGCTAGCAGTGCGGTGCTGTGGGTCTCCCATCTTTGCTGAAAGATGCACTGCTGAAAACTTCTCCTGGTGTTCCCTACGGGTCCTTCCTGCTGACTTGAGCAGAGGCTGAGGTCTGCTGTCTCTGCTAGGTAGTGCCACCGCTGCTGATTCACCTTTGCTATCCCAACTCTAACGAACCCCTGTTGTATCTGTGGGGTGTTTGCGACTGGATGGAGCTGCTGCTGACCTGTGAGCCAAACTGCTGATTTCCCGGCAACACAGGCGGGAGATGCTCCGAAGAACTGTTCTAAACAGGCCCACTTTCCCTGCATCCTTTCTTTTCCACTCCTCTGGTGGGTGATGGGCTACAAGGGAGGTTAAAGCGTTTAAGAACCGTTTAAAAATAGGATCTGAAAAAAAAAGTTACAGATCTCCCTTGTTTCCACTATATAAGGAATGTTCCTCTCAGAGGAGTGAGAGCGCATGGTCTCCCAAGTAAAAGCCGGTCCCTGGGATCTAGGGAAAGTTTGTTTGTGCTAATCAAGTTTGTGCTTTCTCAATTCTCCAGCCTTATGGACTCTCTCCGTTCTAGCTGTTGGGTGAAGCAAGGGGCATGCTGGGAGTGGAGAACACAGGCGCCTCCCGTGGGGCATGCTGGGAGTGGAGAACACAGGCGCCTCCCACGTGATCCTCTCTAAATGATGTCACGCGTTGTGGGCATCTCTCAGCATTATTTCCAGTGCTCACTTGTGAAACTTCCTGTGTTAGTCATTGTTGCTGTGCCAAAGAAAGTTAAGGAAAATGACTCAAAAGAAGAAACTGTTGACACTTCACCCGGCTTGGCCCTTCCTGGCTGGCTCCCTCCTTTCCGGGCAGTGGAGAGGTGAAGAGGCCAACTGTGGTGAAGTAGAGTTGCTCACCTCATGGCATCCAGGAAGTGGAGAGTGACCGGAAGAAGCTGGACGTGAGATGTGACTACTTCCTACTTTACATCCCAGTCAACCACGAAGTCATCAACGGATTGATTGGTTTTATCTAATGAACATTGACATTGCTACAAAAGAGAGAACTACATTCTTTAATGTTTGGGTGTGTGTGTGTGTGTTCATGCACACATGTGTGTGCAGTGCCTCCAGAGGCCAGACAGGGGCGTCATCCCCTGGAGCTGGAATTACAGGTGTTTGTAAGCCACTCGTATGCGTGACAGGAACTGAACTTGAATCCTCTGCAAGAGCAGCAAACCCTGAGCTGTCTCTGGAACCATTATTGCTTTCTTTAAGCCAAATCTTTCCCCATATCTTTAATTTCAGCCCAGGTTCCCTACAGCACGCCGAGTTGCCAAGCAAGTGTTTCTCCATATATGGAGTTTTTAAAGGTGCTAATAAGGAAATTTGTTCAAGACATGGTCTTAAGTAATAAAAATATGTTGCATAATAGTGTATAAATATACATACATATATATCCTGCATCTGTTAAAATTTAATTTATGCATTCACATAAGTACAGAATGTCTAAAGTCACACTTTAGATCAGTTACTTCTGCACAGTGGGTTCTGGGCATCCAATGTAGAGAGGAGGAAGCCTTGTTTTCTGGCTTTCATTCAGTTATATTTTTGCCACTGGCATATACAACTTTCCTAACACTTTCATTGCGGAGTATTTAATGAGAACTCATGGCTATAAGCTCTAGGAAGGAAAAAGAGCAACCCGCACAGGAGTCGGAGATTCTCCTGTTTTCCTGAGGGTTTTGGACATGCTGGTGACTTCTCTGTCTGCTGACGGGAGGACCTGAAGAGTTAAAGTATCTGGCTGGAAAATATTTGCCTCCCGCTCTGTCACCCCTAAATCTGCCTGAGGCCTGGAAAGAGGAACAAACTATTACCAAGTCCCCAGCAGAGTCTAGAAAGCACATTTCTTTTGACAGAGTCGTTGCTTTTTTTGTGATTATTATTGTGAGTTTCCTCTATTGTTCTTCTATTGAACGTACCCTATCAGTTAAGTCAGGGGTTCGATGAGAGCAGAGAATGTGGGGTGTCTCTCCATAGAAGACAGTGCGCCATCTAGTGTCCCCAAACTATTTCCATGGCCCTGTGGGAGACCTTGCTGCATTACGGAGTTCTCACTGAAGTCTCTACCCACAGTCTTCACCAGCCTGGAGTCAGATGAAGAACATGAAGAACTCATTCACCTTCCGGCCATATCTCTCCCTTTGTGTACTAGAAAGGATGTGCGCTGTGCCAAGTATGACCTCTACCTGCAGGATTCAAGAGGCTGTTTGATTTTTCCGTTCAAGGATAGCATTGTAACCCTGGCAACCAGACACTTTGATACAAATGGGAAATCTAATATCCAAAGGCTGTTTGAAGGAGACACTAATACTGCAGGCTCTGGCTACTCTCTCCTATACTCTGAAACAATCACAAGACAGTCATCTTTTCCTGGAGGAAGAACAGGGCAGTCCTGGTATATCCCTTCAGCAGGTCCACTGCCAGTCTGAAACCTACAGCAGTTGAACATTTAAATCCTGCCTGGTTACAAAACACAGAGAATAAATCCATGGGCCACACACTGGGCCAGTTTGTCAAATCTTCCAGCCTTTGGGAAGAGTGAACTTCCCTCCCTTGTCTGACCTGACAGCAACCTGGAAACTCAATCCAGTAATGGTGAGGATTAGATTGGAACACCAGTATCCCACTAGCCGTGCATATGTAAGTCATTGGGACTCCTGTATTGCTGTATTTCATCAAGTCTGAACTGCCATGGGGTGTGCATCTTAATATGGACTAAATGGTAGCAAGGAGAGGTAGAGGTTATTCAGATAAAGCTCTGAATCATGGTGGTATATCTCAGGGCATTGCTGATTCTGATGCCTGCCTGGTACAGTGGTATATCTCAGGGTACTGGTGAGTCTGATGCCTGGTACATGGCTGTTCTTTTGGGGTAACCTGGTCTGAGTGTCTTTTACAATATAATCCCGTTTGTGTGTGCTGTTGGGATTAGAAGCACATGCCACCACTCCCAGTCCTGGAGATGAAGGCAGAGGTCATTTGGAGGTGGAGCTGGGACATCATGGGAACATCTGCCCAGAAAATGAAACTGAGGTTGTCTTAGTTAAGGTTTTACTGCTGTGAACAGACACCATGGTCAAGGCATCTCTTATAAGGACAATATTTAACTGGGGCTGGCTTAGAGGTTCAGTCTGTGATCATCAAGGAGAAAGCATGACAGCTTCCAGGGTGCAGGAGGAGCTGAAAGTTCTACGTCTTCATCTGAAGGCTGCTAGCAGAACACTGGCTTCCAGGCAGCTAGGATGAGAGTTTTAAGCCCACACTCACAATGACACACCTACTCCAGCAAGGCCACACCTTCTAATAGTGCGCTCCCTGGGCAGAACACATACAAACCATCACAGAGGTTCCCTCAGGATGATCCCCCTCCATCCAACTAGCATCCTGCAGTCCCACCCAGAATCCGAAATGCGGCTCCGCCCCAACCTTAGCTCCTCTGTCCTAATTATCCAGTCATTACGGTCCAAGAAAACATATTTCTAGAACTCTCTTCCAGAATATGTGAAGAGAAAGAAAGGGAGGGAGGGGGAGAGAAAGGGAAGGAGGGGGAGGGGCAGAGAGTGAGGAAGAGAGGGATAGAGAGAGGGAGGAAGGGGGAGGGGCAGAGAGGGAGGAAGAGAGGGATAAAGAGAGGGAGGAAGGGGGAGGGGCAGAGAGGGAGGAGACCAAGAGAGAACCAAACAGCTGCACTGTTGATGCAGAATCCTTAGGAAGCGTTAATATTGGTACAGACTCGCGCTAAGCTCCAGGCAGCTCTGCAGCGCTCAGAAAGAGCAGCTACAGCTATTGCTGAGCAAGCTCAGAAGCACAGACAGTTTGGAAGGAGGCTCTAAGGGAGTGAAGCGCCAAAGCTTCAAATCCCCACTGAAGCTCTTCCTCCTGTTTTCCCGGAGCTGAGGCAGCCCTCCTTGGAGCACTCTTTCTAGTCCTGCTCAGTGGCTAACACTGCAAGTCTAAACAGCCATGTTGGTTTTGCTTTTCTTTCCCTCGATGAGCCGAGGTCCTCCGGGCTCTGTGGTCAGAGCAGAGTGCTTGCTCAGTCTTTCCCAAGCTCTCTTCTCATGTAGTGTGGGTCCATGCCCTGGTTAGAGTTGAACCCTGAAGGCTATCAGATGTCTGCAGAGGACTGACCCCTGCCTAGCCGGATTGGGTAGCTGGACCTGACTCCAGGACTGGAGATGTTTACAGGCTTTTTATGGAGCTGGAGAAAATCGGACAGATGGCACCCAAGCTCTGGTTCATTTGTCTTTGTCCCTCAGAGCTGCCGTGTTGGCCACACATACTCTTCCTGGAGAGAGCAGGTGGCTGCTGTCATCTCCTGCTGAGACAGTGCCCAGGAATCCGTGCTTGTGAAGCAGCCGGAGCCCAGCCCCTTAGAAGATGAGCTCGGCCCTGACACGCTGCAGGGAGCAACACTACACGTCTGACATATGACCTCCCTCATCATGGTTTCTAAAAACCGCCTGGCTGTCACTTGAGTGATGCAAAGAGGCCACCACCAGGTGCTCTTGAAGTGTCATTAGACACTCTCTGAGCCTCTGGTCCTAGCCCCTCAGCAAACCAACCCGGCAGCTCCTCAGAGATGGAGGAGGCATCAGAAATGTATGAGCAGTTTTTTAAGGCCAGCAAGAACTCTGGGGAGGCTGGTTCATTCACTCGCTTGTGGTTTTGCTGGCCTAAGGCTTGGTATGTTGAAACGGAGGTGATGTATGCAGAACACCGGCTTATCATGGGAAAATAACCTTACTCATCAGGAGGCAGAATGTAACAAACCTGCCAGCAACCTCCTTGTCTCTCCCTGCTTTTCATAGCTTCTGTGATAAAGGCTTGTCTGGATCAGGCCGGTCTGTACTCGTGTCTGCAGGGCTTGTCTTGATTGTAGCAGTCCCTGAATTTGGGCCCTGGATCATGGAGCTGTGGGTTACAGTGTGGGTGTTGGTTTATCCCTCTGATCATCACAAACACTTGGCAAAGGAAAGTTCTTATTTTAGGTCCTAATTCCACGGCACAGAAGGTGTGGTGGGGCTCATGGCAGTGGAAGGTTCCGACGTGGCTTGCTCGCATCTCAACAGGAGGAAGCTGAAACTGTGAACAAAACTGAGGCTGCCCTATAACCCTGAAGGCTCCCTCCCAAGGACACACTTCCTCCAGCGGAGGCCCTCTTCTCAAAAGTTCCACTGCCTGCTGAACCATCCCCACCAGCTGGAGACCAAGTGTGTAAGAAATTAGTCTAGTGGTGGCGGCAGTTTGTTTATAAACCACACATGCATACAGTTCCTAATTAACTGACACTAAATTCATCAAAAGGTTAATCCTTATCTAGGGAACCATTTAAAAGACAGGCTGGGGTCCTGCTCTGAGTTCAGAATCTCCTATTTTCTGGGTTGGGGTGGGGAAAAGAGAGATATAGAAAGGGAGCTGGGGCTGGGGGGTGGCTCAGATGGCAACATGCCTACCTGTATAAGGACCTGAGTTCAATTCCCAGACACATGTAAGAAGCGTGCTGTGGTGGGTGGCATGTGTTCATAATCTCAGCAGTGGTGGGATGGAAGAGACACACAGGGAAGTCCCTAACACTCACTGAACATGTCTCCCAGGGATTGGTGATTACAGCTCAAATCAAAGCCAATGAGAGATCTTGTGTCCTTTCTTGCTTTGTCAACTTGATGTGGTCTACAGTCATCTTACAGTGAGTCAACCAAAGAACTGCCTAGATCAGATTTGTCCATCAGAGATTATCTGATTAATAGATACTAGAGGGTTCAGCCCACTGTGGGCAGCACCATTCCTAGGCAAGTGGCCCTAGGCTAGTTAAGGAAGGTAGTCAAGCACGGGCCTGTGAGGAACCCAGCCAGAACTGTTCCTCCATGGCTTCTGCTTTAAGCTTCTAGGTGAGTTCCTGCCTTCGCTTCCCTCATTGATGGAGCGTGACTTGGAAATGTAAGTCAGATAAAGACCTTCCTGCTCCTAAATTGATTTTAATCATACGTTGTCATAGCCACAGAGAAATAGCCAGAGTACTTTATTTAAAACAAAAAGTGAGAGGAGAGTGAAGAGCAACTATGATGTCCTCCGACCTTCACACACAAACACACGTGAGCAGGCATATACATACTCATAATGCACTTGTACACACATGCATACACACTCACATATATGCACACACTCATACACACACATGCACAAATGCGCATGCACATTCACATACACACTCTCACATATGCACAAACTCATACACATATACACACATGCACACTCACATACACACTCACACATGCACATTTACATACATACACACACATGCACACTCACATACACACTCACACATGCACACTCTCACTTGCATACACACTAACACACACATGCATACACTTACTCTCACACAAGCACACACATACACACATGCACATTCTCATTCACATACACACTAACACACATACACATAGGTATACACACACACACACACACACACACAGCACAGTCATATCCACTTCAAACAGCTAGAGTCACAACGCCAGCCCAGCTGCTCGACACAGTCCCAGCAAAGCTGAGCAGATTGCTACACTCACTGTCCTTCTCTGTCTAACTGTTGGTTTTCGGTCTCTGTATGTTGCATCCTTGGGAGCTTTCTGCATTATGAATCATTTTATGACTTTTCCTTTTAGGAAATCCTAAACCCTACTTTATGTGGGCACTATTTGGAAGTCTTCCTTGTGCCCTGGAAATCACGAAGCACAGAGCTGGATGAGGCCAGTACTCCAGGAGTCTTCTTGGGGTGTCTGCCCCTGAGCAAACCCAGAGAGTGCGGTTGGTGCGGCCCAACCGAACAACTGACAAACTCTGATGGCCGAGAGAAAAGGCTACAGACTCATGGTTCCTTTTTATTATAGGCGTAGAGCTCTCTGATAGCATAGTTTAAAGATAGGGGTTGTACAGGGTACAGCCCTAGGGACAGAACTCAGTAACATAAGATGGATCGACTTATAAAAAGACCGGTTCAGATATTTTCTGTTTGTCTGGAGTGCTTTCAAACTGCAAACACTGCCAGCCTAGAAGCAGGCTGTCATACAATAAATGTGTTGGCTTTGGAGGAGACATTTTTAGATTCTCTAAATTGGAGTTACAGGGCTGATAACAAAAATACAATCTGTTTGTATTCTAATTGTAACTGAACTTGTAACCCTGGACAAGTAATGAAAAGCCAAACATATTCTGTACCGCTTGGACACTCATTAGTCTGCCTTGGTTCTGTGAAGCTTACATAAATAAAGAAGCGCCTGGTTGCTAGCTGGTCAGAGCTCAGAAGCCACTGGCTGCTGACAGGACAGCTGCAAGATTCCCCAACCATCACCCCGACTCCCTCCTCCCTGCCAGCAACAACCCTCCTGACCCTCCACCAACTCTGCTCTCTGTGCTGGGGAAACCCCCCAAGGCCCCTGGCACACACATATGTATACACATACACTCACACACAGACATACACACATGTATGCCCATGCTCATACACTCACACTCATACACACACATGTAGACTCACAGACATGCATGCACACAGACACACAGGCAGCACACATACTTTCACATATGTGCATACATATTTGCACACACATATCTGTGACCTGGTATTTCCTTCTATAGCTATAAAGAAATTAATTTTGCTGCCTAAACTTGGCAGGTGAACTTGACTGACGCCACAGATCACTCCACATGAGGCCTCATGGGCTTTGCCTGGACTCCTGACCCAGAGAAGCTGTGAGGTAATAAATGTGTATTGTCTGAAGCTGCTTGGTTTGCAGTCATTTGTTAAGAGGAAAAAGAAATGAGCGTATGTTCTGGACTCTTAAAGTCTCGTTAATGTCATATAAATTGCATTACTTGTGCATAGTATTAGTTTTGCTTGATCGTACCTCATTTCCACAACCTCTCTATGACCTGGAGCCCAGATTAAGACCTCCAAACAAGTGGATTGATAAAATCAGTGGTCGTGCGTGTCTTTGATCTGCCGTGCTCTGTGAGAGATCCTTTCTCCCCAGCATAGCCTCTTCACTCGGTTCCTAGTTTCCAAGGCTCCTCTGTAGGAAAGGTCATGGCTCAAGTGCCCTGCGCACGAGGCCCTGAGCTTGTCCCCAGCCGTGGCTATGCATCCCTGTGACCCCACAGCTCCATGTGGGGGGATGAGGAGCGAGTAGGAGGCTATGGCTTCTGGCTGCCACTCTATTCAAATAAATGGCACACTCCATGCTCAGTGATAGAGCCTGTAACAGATGAGGAAGAGGGTAGAAGAGAAAACCCGTGTCTTCCTGGAGTCTCCATGTGCACGTGCACACACTCACATATACCACCCACACACCATGCACACTCACATATACCACATACACTACATACACACACATCCACTACACACACACATTCACCACACTCACACACATCCACCACACTCACACACACCACACATACACCACACACACATACACATACAAAACACACATACAACACACACATACACAAACATACACACTCACATACACCACACACATACATACACCACATACACACACACAAAACACACATAAACATACACACTCACATGCACCACATATCCCACATACAACCTAAATGTTTAAAGAAATTCTATTGTAAATGCTTTGGGGGCCAGCAAGTTGTTCTAGGAGAACAGGTGCGTGCATGCAAGTCTGACAACCTTTGAACCCCAGAGCCCACAGGTAACAGGAGAAAACCAGTTTGGAAGCTGTCCTCTGATGTCCACATGCACACCAGGAGGGGGTGAGGAGATAAATTATCTATTGAGATAGTCATGTGACTTCTTCAGCTACATTTTGTTAATGCTGAAGGTTTCATTGCTTGAAATTAAATTAGATTAAATTTTAATTAAATTAACCCTGTCTCTTTAGAGTAACACTTGGTCAGTGTGTATTACTGTGGGATTTGGTTGGCTGATATTTATGTCTTTATGAAAGAGTGAGTTCTGACCTTTCTTTTTATTCTTTTCTCTTTTCTTAAGATTTATTTGTTTGTTTTATGTGAGTACACCGTCGCCGTCTTCAGACACACCAGAAGAGGGCATCAGATCCCATTACAGATGGTTGTGAGCCACCATGTGGTTGCTGGGAATTGAACTCAGGACCTCTGGAAGAGCAGTCAGTGCTCTAACCACTGAGCAATCTCTACTTTCTTATAATATATGCCCCCAATCTTTCTTATAATATATGCATTGATCTGCACATCAAAACTATATTGATCTCATGAAAGGTATCCAGTGTACCAACCCCTACTCCCCAAGATCTTCTCAATACTTTGCTGGCTCCTCTATGCCCGGGAAGTGAGAGGGTTTCTCTGTCTTTGCCCCCTCTGTGGCCTGAACCCTGTAACATGTGAGCGCAGCTCCGCCTCCTGTCCTGGGCTGGTGGCCGCCGTGTCTTCTGAGAATGAAAAGTGGACCGCAGGGCGTGGTTTTTAATAAATGCAAATGATTAGACGGAGCGTTGAGAAAGAGAAGCCTGAAGGTCTAGAGGCTTTCAGAAGAGAGAAGGCGGAGGGAGGGAGCAGACAAAACCAGCCCCGTTCTGTCTGTTACAAGAGGTCCATTTTGCCAGTCTAGTCCAAACTAAAAATAAAACTCACTACTGGCTTTTTTATGAAAATAGAGTCGGATAGCTGCCATGTCTGCCTTCCTGCTCTCCGGACACAGAATCCCAAGGTCAAGAAAAGGGTTGGTTTTAAATTTCAAACATACTGAGTGCTCACATGATTCAGGGCACGCATGTCAATCATCCACCACCGGGTAAAACACCAACACCAGCGGCAGCAGTAAATAGCTGGCCGCCAGCCCAGCCTGGGTCAATTATCTGAAAACTCAGTTTGCCGTTAATGGCTGCCTTTTAATTACCTCTCTCAATTATCCGCTAATCAATCAACAGTGTTTTAACTAAATAATAACTCACTGTAAAGACTCGAGCAAAGAAAATGGAACAAAACTATGTACTGCAGGATTTCCCACTTGTGGCAAGCCTCGGGTTGTAAGCTTGGAGGGCACTGAGCCGGTTTTGCAAATCTGTGTGGGCTTTTACTCCAGTTCTGGATACAAAGTCAAGAACCCGGAAACACCTGACGCCAACCCAGACCACCAGGGGCATGCGCAGATCCTCTGCAGGAGCAGCCAGTTCTCTTAGCCCACGAGCCCTTGCTCCAGACCCCTGGTTGGCATCTGGCGCTGTGATAAGCACCATGACCAAAAACAACTTGGGTCGTCTGGTAGGATGATGATGTCCTTCGACGGAAGCGCCCTCTCTGCCCTGTGCGTCTAGTAGACAATAAGAAACTACCCAGCACATACACACAGTTAAATAGAGTCGGTTGGAGCTGGAGAAATGGCTCATTTGTAATTGGGTACAGTGCACATTCATAAATGCAAAAAAAAAAATAACCTCAGATACATAAATAATCATCTAAAAATATTAAATAGAAATTGTCCAAATTTTGGCAACCATTCGGGGAAAGAGAAACTTCTTACACTGTTCGGAGAGGGTGGGACTGGAGGTTGCCGAGGTTGCTAGGTGCGCTGTTGGCGGGGGAGGGTTGAGCACACACACAGGCGAAGGAGCTTGGCTGCCATTCCATTATTAAGAGAGGACTGTGTGTGTGCATAACCCAAACCAAGTGGTCTCCTAGGTTACAAAACAACTCCCTGTGCTTTCATCACACCTCCCACACATGTGAACATGTACACACCATAACCATATACTTGCACAGTGATGGTGGTGGTGGTGGTGGTAGTGGTAGTGACCATAGAAAGTGCTGTCGCTGAATCCCTTTCACATTTACACTCTGCCTGAACAGGTTTGCATATGACTGCTGAACTGTGCTCCAGAAAAGCCAAGGCCATTGGCACTCCCCAAGCTGTGTCTGTGAAAGGACGAGAGGAATGAATCCCTTCCTGCCTGGAAATGCATCCCTGGTGGTACAGTTGGATGGCACTCTGCTGAGACGGAATCATTTCCTCGGCTCCCGCTGCCCGCCATGCCCAGGAGTGCTCAAGTGTAAAGAGACTGAGGTGTGTGCGGTACCCACACTGCGAGGCTTGCTTCCTCCAACTCCTTTAGACTCTTGCATTATTCTCCTAGGAAAACACAGCCCTGTCTTCCCAAATGTTACATTGTTACTCTTTCTTCTGCCAGTGGCTTTGCTTTCCTGATCCCGTCTGACCGATACCTCTGCTGCTTCCGGAAAACTTCCCTCTTTGCTGAGGATGTAGATCAGTGGTGAAGTGCTTACCTAACATGAACAAGGTCCTGGGTTCGAGGGATCAACCCCCAGCTCCTCGAACAACAGCAACCAAATAAGTAAGTCCAAAAAACAAGTGTCGATAAAGACCTGTCTCACATTCTCTGGTTAAAAGACAACCCCAGGGCAGGATGTGTGGCTCAGTCAGTAGAGTTCTTGCCCAGCACACACAAAAGCCTGGATTTGGTCGACAGCTCCACATAAGTAGGTCATGGATGCACACGCCTGCGATCCCAGCACTCCAGCAGAGGCAGCAGTCACATGCTGAGTTTGAGACTAGCCTGGGCTGCTTGAAATCCTGTACTTGACCAAGCAATCAATTAATTTAATTATTAAGCCAGGTGTGGCAGCTCGTGCCTGTGATCCTAGCATTTGGGATACAGAGGCAGAAGGATTGGCTCTAAGCCTTTCTTAGTTACATGGAACTGGAAGCCACCCCAAGATACAGAAGATCTCGTCTCCAGGAGGGAGGGAAAGAGGGAGGGAAGGATCCCAAGCCATCCTAATTTTAATTACAAGAACTTGGAGGATGTGGGAGGATTGAGCGTAGAACCAGGGAATTTAACAATTGTAAACATAACCAGCAAATAAGCCATTTCACATTTGGGAACATGCATTGAAATTTCTTCACAGAAATCCCCCTGTGGTTGACCACAGACCCACTGTGCCCATTTACATACAATCTTTCTGGACTTAGTTCCAAGCAAACGAGAAGCAATGACCTCTAGCAAGACAATGATCCTCCTGCCTCCACCTAGTTTATGTGATGTCACGTATCACACTGGGGGCCTTGTGCATGCTAGACAAGTTCTCTTGTCTAATTGTGGTCACAGTTACGGTCACTGTGCAGGGTCCAGCTGACTCACATGCCTGTGTCACTGAACCATGGGCTACTGGTGACTCAGCCATTGCTCCTTTGTGGGGATAACAAGACGTCTCTTCAGAGAGGCACACGATTATCTCCAGAGGGAAAACACTCAGGGTCAGTGCCTGAATAACTTTTATTCATTATGGGGAAAAGGTCTTATCAAAGCCAGGATTTAAGGGGGGAAAAAAAGAGAAAGTCACAATCACTTTGATTGCTGATCATGGAGGAGGGACACAGACCAGCGTGTCCTTCCTGAGTGGAATCAAATTATTCTCCTCCCCGGTGAGGTCTGACAACTGCCATCGTGGCTGAGTTATTGGTCTGGGAATGTGGACGGATGCTGTGGAATTAATAGGAAGATATTAAATGTGATTTGAATCTCTGCCACAGTAAAGATAATGACTCAAAAAAAAAAAAAAATGCCTGTCTCATGCATTAGAAAGTGCTCTGATTCCCAGAGGGATATCCACACCTCTGGGTATCCATAGAGAACCCTCTTTTGTAGAGGTGTGGGTTTTTTATAATTATGTGTGTGTTTGCTTCTGTGTGGGTTTGTAGGCTAGGTTGCTGGCCAGAACTCCAGGTCCAGGTCATGGGACAACAGCGCCTTCTTCCGGCCTCTGCAGGTACTGCATGCATACAGTGCACATAGCACACGTACACACAGAATAAGAACTCTTTTAAAAGGAGTGAGGAAGACTAGCGGAACATGAGTGGTAAGCAAGCAGACCAAACGGGTGTGTTCGTTTTTTCTCTGCTCATGACTACAGCTGTTTGACTGACCAGCTTCAGCTCCTGCCTGGACCGAAATAAGCCCTTTCTGAAATGACTGTATTCAAGATCAACCTTGGTATTGTGACTCCCCCACACACAACCTTACTTCACGGGCCAGTGTTACATATGTGCACTCACACCCAGCTTGTACTCTGGGTTGCCGATGCCCAGGCAGGCATTGGGAGATGACCCACAGAGAGGGCATATGGTTTAATATTTTCCATGTTTATGAGTGTGTGTGTGTGTGTGTGTTTGTACACTGTGTGTGTGTACAGTGTGTGTAGTGTATCTACACTGTATGTGCTGTGTGTCTGCAGTGTGTGTGTGCAGTGTATGAGGCAGGTGTGCACACATGCAGTGTGTGTTGTACATGAAGTGTGTGTACAGTATATGTGTGCAGTGTGTATGTGTAGTGTTTATGTGCAGTATTCGTGTAGTGTATTGTGCAGTGTATTATGCAGTATGTATGTGTGGTGTGTGCATGCACTGTATGTGTGGTGTATATGTGCAGTGTGCATGCATACATGCTGGTTTGCATGTATGTGAGCACACATGAGCATGTAGGTTATTCACTGAGGTCTCTCATTCAAACCAGAGCCAACCCATATGGCTAGTCTTGATAGCTCAGTCCAGTGCTGGAATCGCAGGCAGGCCCACACCCACCCAACATTTATCTGGTTTCTGGGGATCCAAACCCCAGCCCTCGAGTTTGTGGCAAGCACATTGGGCTCTGAGCCATCTCGACAGCCCAAGTTTTAACATTCCTGGCTTTGATAAGACCTTTCCTCATAATGAATAAAAGTTATTCAGGCAAGGAGTAGAATATGTTTTCTCTAATGTAGATGAGACTTGTCAGGATCGGGTTTTAAATGACTCACAAATACCATTTGCTTGGCCCACTGTCCGTGACACCACCATAAGGCAGTGGGATGTCAACCAGGCACTTGGTCCACCCCATCCCCTTCCTCTGTCTCTGCCTCCAGGCTGCCTTCAGGTGAGGGCCTGCGCTCCACCCAGGACTGCTCCCATGATGCACTGCCTCAACACAGGCCCAGAACAGTGCAGTCTGGGCTCATGGGACAAAATCTCTGCGACAGACTGGAAAGATGCTCGGGGGTTAAGACCACACACTATTCCCACAGAGGACCTGAAGTCAGGCCCCCAAACCCATGTCAGGCAGCTCACAATTTACTGGAACTCTAACTCCAAGAGACCCAGCATCCATTCATAGCATCCATGGGCAACTTGTGCACACATGCACACAGACCCACATAGACACATAAAAAGTAAAATGAATCCTTTTTCCTCTTTTCAGGTTGATAGTCTCAGGTGCTTTGTCATGGTGGCATACACGGTGGCTAACACCAGGACTCCATCCAGCTGTTAAAGTCTGACTCGAAAAGTCTTACCCTGAGAATTGCACGTCAACCTTGCGACTGAAACCCTGGCCTCTTCCTGCCTCTCTGTGGAGATGCCTGCTCCTCCTGAGCCTTCAGCTTCCTCCAGGAACCGCCCCATGGTATCTTCCCGGGTTGTCATCCTCCAAACTCCAGCCTCGGCCACGACATCATCTCTCCTGATGGAGAACTTGCTGGCTTGCCTTCAGCCTGACACTCACCACAGTCCCATCTTCATGTGAGCTGTTGGCTTGTGATAAATGCGCATGCAGGAAAGACACTGTGACAAGGTTGTTACAGGGCTTCTGTCCTAAAGGGGAGTGGAACCAGCAGTTGCAGAGGGCTGCGCTGTCCAGCAGACTTCCTGGGACTGTGACATGTACCTCCATTTGTACTGACTGGTGAAGTTGATAACCTGAGGTCTTTAATCAGCTCAATTTAAAAGTATATTTAGTTTTTTATTGTTTGATTTCATATGCTTGTGTGTGTGCCTGAGTGTGTAGGTGTGGGCACCATGTGAGTGCAGAAGCCTCGGAAGTCAGAAGAGGCTTCAGATCACCTGAAACTGGAGTTACAGGTGGTTGTGACCCACCATGTGTATGAGAGGAACTGAACCCAGGTTCTCTTCTCCGAGCCATTGCTCCAGCCTCATATAATATATTTGTGTGTGTGTGTGTGTGTGTGTGTGTGTGTGTGTGTGTGTGTTATATTAAAGCAGCCACTCTGTGGCTAGAGTGGTGAACAGCCACAATCAGAATTTCTCTTTATGTAAATCTCCCCCATCCACTACGTGTGTATGAAATATGTATCAACATCCATAGTTACAGACAAAGGAAGTGGCAGCCAAACAGGGGAGCTGTTTTCTATTTCCTGCCTTGCCCACCAAAATGTAAGGTCTTTTGGGGACAGGGTTTGCCCATGTCATTCCTCACTCTGTCCCCAGCACCTAGAGTAAGACCTGGGAGGAAATTGGAACTTCACTGATTGCATGATTTTTATCTGCAGACGTTTAATAATGAGCCAGATGTGAAAGGCCTTGAGGGATCCAGAGATGCCCACCAGCATAACTGATGTAGATTAGTGTCTACCTTCTACATATGCTTGATACGGTTCTAACCCAGCCCTCTGACTTGTAACATTTTGAAACAAGGTTCTGACCCAGCCCTCTAACTTGTAACATTTTGAAACACAGTTCTGACCCAGCCCTCTAACTTGTAACATTTTGAAACACAGTTCTGACCCAGCCCTCTAACTTGTAACATTTTGAAACACAGTTCTGACCCAGCCCTCTAACTTGTAACATTTTGAAACATGGTTCTGACCCAGCCCTCTAACTTGTAACATTTTGGCAAAACCTTGAGATCATCAACTATGAGAAACCTTTCTGGACCTGGGAAGTCTGAGCTGAGGAAGAGTTCTGAGGAGCAGATGAGAGGTTCCACATACCCAGTGCCTGATCCCAAAATAAACGGGCCACAAAGGAGAAATGGATGTGAATGGGATCCCAGTGAGCTCATCTGAGAAAAGCTGGTGGCAGAGGTCTGCTTTGACAGCGCAGTCTCTCGGTTGGAGAGTGGGGGCAGTGTAGAGAGCTGTCCCAGATGGGATTGAACCTGCTGGTTCTGACTCCCCCTCTCCTCAGTTCTCTCCACGGCCCTTTCAGGAAAAGATCACAACCCTTAATGTCCTCTCTCAAGCTCCTTCTATTCACAGGACCTCTCCTGTTCCAAGCCTCTGTAAAAATCAGCCATTACTGATCCAGGGTAATACCCTTCCAGGGTGATCCTAGGAGACCTGACGTCCTCAGCACACTGCATTCCACAAACCCTAAGAAGACAGACATCACAGACAAGTTTGTTAAGCTGTGGGGGGTCATGAAGCTGGTGGGATGGCTCTTGGGCAGAAGCACCTGCCCCAGAACCTGATGGTCTGAGGTTGATCCTTGGGGATCCTTGAGGTAGAATGAGAGAGCTGACTCCCATGAGTTGTCTGTCCTCTTATTTCCACAGGGCACTGTAACGTGCACACACACTCAGAAAAACATTAAAACAATAAAACCGTGGTTCCCAACCTGTCTCAGTTCGGTTTCTATTGCTGGGATAAACCACCATAACCAAAAGAACCTTGGAGATGAAAGAGTTTATCTCAGCTTACAACTCAGATCACACCTCATCGCTGGGGGAAGTCAGGGCAGGATCTCAGTCCTCAGGGCAGGAACTGAGGTAGAAGCCATGGAGGAACATTGTTTCCTGGCTTGCTTCCTTTGGCTCACTCAGCTTGTGTTCTTAAACAACCCAGGGCCATCTGCCCAGGAGTGGCACCACCCACACTGAACTGGGCCCTGTGTCATCAATCACTCATTAAGAAAATGCCCCCCAGACTTGCCCACCAGTAAGTCTGATGGAGGCAGTTTCTCAGTCTGATGGAGGCAATTTCCCAATCGAGGCTCCTTCATCTCTGATGATCCTTGCTTGAGTCAAATTGACACAAACAATATCCAGCACACAATCCCACAATGGGGGAGTTCACACGACTTAAAATATGGGGTTCATAAGATTCTGACAACGCATCCAGGCATGGTGACACATACTTTTAATCCCAGCACTCAGGAGGGAGAGGCAGGCGACTCTGAATCCAGGTCAGCCTGGTCTACAGAGTGAGTTCCAGGCCAACCAGGGCTACACAGAGAAACCCCGTATCAAAAACAAACAAACAAAAAGGCAATGGGAACATTTCTGAATATTTAACAATCAAACATGTATTCAAAGTCAGATTCAGGATGACACTGAGGTGTCCTTAGCAGCATCCTCCTGTGCCGTGTCACATGACACCACTGCAGCCTTGGTTGGAATACATGACATATGCACTTTGCCCTGTGCGTGCCATCATGCCGAGCAATGCCAGCCAATCCTGGCTGAAGTGAGGTAGGTGGCCGGTGTGGCAATGCGTGTTTGGAACACCCCCAAGCCCTGTGCTCCCACCCACCCCCATCGCTGCTCAAGCTCACCCTGGGGAGACAGAAACAAAATGGTTGAAGACGCTGTACTGTCCCCAAGCCAAAGCCGGTTGAATGGTTCTTTAATGAAACTCAAGTCAGCGGCTGAAACAAAAATTCTTAAAACAAACACTTAGACACGATACAATCCAAAGAGACACTGGTTTGGTTGATGCTCACATGCTGAGGAGAGGCAGTAAGAACACCACCGTTTATAATGTATGATGACCTCACAGCTGAATTGAGGCTGGACAGACAGCTCCACAGTGAAGAGATTGTCTTGCAACAGTTAAGACCTAAGTTTGATCTCCAGAGCTTACGTGAAGATGCTGGGCATGTGGATTTCATGCGTGTAACCCCAGCTCTGCCAGTTAGACACAAGAGAACCCCCTCAGGCTCCCTGGCCAGGCAGCATAGCCCAATTTCTGATCTCTAGGCCTGCAGCAGTTTAACTGCAAATGTCCCCTATAGGCTTGGATGTTTAACTACTTGGTCCCCAGTTGGTGGTGCTGTTAGAGGAGGTTTGTGGGGTGCATCCCTCCTGGGGGAAGTATGCCACCAGATGCAGGCTGTGAGGGTTTAAAGACATCATGCTATTTGCAGGTTGCTCTCTCTGCTCCATGCTTGAGGATAAAGATGTGAGCTCCTGGCTTCTGCTTCAGCCACCATGCCTGACACTGTAGCCATGCCTCTGTTCCTCAGCACACAAGACTCATCTCTATAGGGCCATAAGCCCAAATCAGCTCTTTCTTCCTTAGGTTTTCCTGGACCAACAAAAAAGTAACTCATACAAGGCCAAAGAGAGCCCTGCCTCAAGGGATATAGGTGACATTCCTGAGGCCAATACTCAAGATTGTCCTCAGACCTCCACATGCACACACTCATAGGAGCATACACTCATATGTGCACACACACATGTGTACATAAGTGTACATACACTCACTTGTGCACACTCACAGGTACACACACTAACAGGTGCACACACTCACAGGTGTATACGCTCACAGGTGCACACACTCATGTGTGCACACATGCACTCACATGTGCACACACTTACTTATGCACACTCACATTGCACACTCACAGGTGCACACACAGGTGTACACACTCACAGGTGCACATGCTCACAGGTGCACACACTCACAGGTGTACACGCTCACAGATGTACACACTCATATACACACAAGCCTATAAATACACATAAGTATTAAAGGAAGGAGAAAACATGTGTGTGCACTGGCTAATAAGAATTCTTCCAACTGCGGTTGCAACAAACATTTTTTTTAATCCTCTGACTTGAGATGACTACATTTGTATTCTTGAAAGACAGAGATGCCTGGTGAGTGGAGAAAGGGTTAGGGTTGGGGGAAGGGGATGAAACAGTGTGGGGACAGGGGTGTCTATTGAGCATCAGGCTGTGCAGGAATTCAGCATACACGGATACAGTCAGGGGTCATGTTACCATCTACTTGAATGAGCTCTGGCTGAGTCACACGCACCACGGTGAGGGTCAGCATATGGATTCCTGAGCTTTGCCTCAGCAGGACAACAGCCACCTGCTCTCTCCAGGCGGAGTGTGTGTGGCCATCAAGGTGGGTCTGAGGAACAAAGACAAATGAGCCAGAGCTCCCAGGTGAGAGCCACCTCTCTGTTTTTCTCTGGTACCCTAAGGAGCCTGTCACACATGCCGGCTAGGAAAGGACAGGCCCTCTGCGGACATCCTCCAGGCTGTGTTTGTTTCTCCCACCCAAGGGGTGCCAAGCTGGCTCTGTGCACTGCATGTGAAGAGCTCAGAGAAAGGGCAGTGTGAGCTCTGCTGTGTCAACAGAGCTGGGAGGACTCCGCTGGCCAAGAGAGGGAAAAATCAATAGGCTATTTAAAAATGTAAAGTTGGCTGCTGAGCACTGTCAGAAAGGACATTCCAAGGAGGACCATCGGGGTTTGAAAGGATGCCATGCCAGGCTCCCGGAGGAGCACTCGAGGGAGGAAACATCTAAAACACTTGGGTGTTTTCCAGTGGTCTTTCCTCTAGGTCTCAGCCACTCTCCCCATAACCACCATCAAGTCCCTCGCCCAACCCTAACAACCCCCCCCCAATAAGGCATGCTAAACACTGTTTGCAAAAATTGGCTTCAAATACTCTCCCCACGTCAATGCATTCCATTTGCATGTGCCTGTTGCATGTGTGCTTGTGCATGGCCTTTGCATGTGTGCAGCTGCACTCACGTGTGAGCACGGAACCATGTAGAGAACAAGGTTCAATTCAGGAATCATCCTCCTTGGCTTTCTACCTTATTCACCCAGGATCTCTCAATCAAACCCAGAGCTCATCAATACAGCTAGCTCACAGTGGCTCTGAATCCCTGTCTCTGCCATCCGACTCTAGCATAGCCTGCAGGCCACCTCTTAGCCTTGCTGGTCAAGGCAAGACTTTAACCACTGGGCTATCTCCCAGTCCCACTTGACATTTGAGGAAACTTGTGCTTAATTGAGGGACACATGGCTAGGGAGTAGCCAGTCTGAGGATCTGTTTCTCTTTTAAGTTAATTCTTACTTAACATGTAAATGGAAACATGGTTTATATTTTTATGTATTTTTATGTGAATTGTATGCATTGAATTCCTCAGTCTCTCTTGCTTTCTGCTAGGCTGCTGAAATTCTTTTCTACTTTTACCCACGTTTGTCACAGATATTTGTTCGTTTTCGTTGATATGAGAAATGGCAACATCCATCCTGAACATACCTCATCCTAAAACACCCCTCTACCTTCATTCAACCACAGCCCTGACACCACTAGCCAATTACAATAGCTTAACGACAAAAACTGTCTTTTTTTTTTTTTTAAAGATTTATTTTAATCGTGGGAGTGGTGCAGTGCCCGTGGAGACCAGAAGAGGGCACCGGCTTCCCTGGGAGCTGGAATCACAGGCAGTTTGTGCGCTGCTCAATGCGGACGCTGGAATCTGAACCCAGCTCAGGCATCATTCTGAGCCTGATCTACTTCTGCTGGTAGGCGGTTACCCAGTTACCCACTGGCATCAGGGAGAGCGGAGAAACAGCTACACATGCAACAGAGAACGGCGCTCTGTCAGTCCCTGGGGTCGGTGAGAGAAGCTGTGACCCACCGCAGAGTCAAACCATGGGCAGACCACGGACAGCGCCCGCAAAGCCCCAGGGAACAGGAGTCTCCTGGGTCGCATGGCCTCTTAGGCTATCTCTTTTGCTTTTATTTCTTCTTCTCTAAGGAGCTTTCTTTTCATTCTTCCATGTAGTCTACATATGTGTCTCTAATTGCGGCCAAATTTTTCTACCAAATAAACAAGTTTCAGGATGTGGGTGATTCCTAGACTCTCAGCATCTTCTAAGCTCTTTCCTGGGGGACTGGCAGGCTCTGGCACATATGTTCTTGGGACAACTTTTTCCTTCTATGTGTGTCCCAGTAATCAAACTCAGACCATCAATCTTGGCAGCAGATGTCTTTACCCACTGAACAATCTCACCAGCCCTCGACTGTCCAATTCTCACCACCTAATCTCAACAGGAGAACATCAGAAGGCTGACTGTGACTCAGGGGCCTCTCTAAGCACACTGGCACACTTCCACGCAGGATGAAAACACGTGGCTGTTTTGTCTGTGTGGCCAAAGACAGCTGGCCAGGTCCTCTCTGCCTCTGCCAACAGCAAAATGTGCTGTCAGTACAAAATGGTCTTTGGGCAGAGACTGCCTTGTGTAGCTGGTGTAGAAATGTTAAGATGACCCAGGCTCTTGGCCAGGATACACTGGAGGTGTTGATAACAGTGCAGCATTTTTTGTTCCTCCTATGCAGCTCTCTGTAAGCAGGGAGCCTGCCAGCTTGG
Source organism: Micromys minutus (assembly GCF_963924665.1). Lineage (NCBI taxonomy): Eukaryota > Metazoa > Chordata > Mammalia > Rodentia > Muridae > Micromys > Micromys minutus. Next base: position 49,029,901 of record NC_137956.1, on the reverse strand, counting down.
CCACATGCCACACCACAACAACTTACACAGGGGAGGGAGTTTGGCATGCAGATGCGTTCAGGGCTCTAACCAAGGTCATACCATTGTCTACAATAGACCTTAAGGCTAGTGTCCTATTTACAACAGCTGCCTTTGGTCAGTACAGGTGCCACACGGAGACAGGTTTGCAAAGCCATGGCTCACTTAGCTTGTGATATGGTTCACTACAAAAAAAAAGAAAGAAAGAAGGAAGGAAGGAAGGAAGGAAGGAAAGAAGGAAGGAAGGAAGGAAGGAAGGAAGGAAAGAAAGAAAGAAAGAAAGAAAGAAAGAAAGAAAGAAAGAAATGCTCTAACTTAAAGGGATTCTCAGAAAGAATTAAGAGCACTATTCTTCCAAGAGTCCTGAGTTGGACTGAGTTTGGTCGCCAAAGCCCATATCATGGGACTCACAGACACCTCTAACTCCAACTCCTGGAAGATTTGATGCCCCTGGCCTCACAAAATTCACACATAAAACACACAGAGAGAGAGAGAGAGAGAGAGAGAGAGAGAGAGAGAGAGAGAGAGAGACAGAGAGACAGAGAGACAGAGAGACAGAGAGACAGAGAGACAGAGAGACAGAGAATTTTGAAAAAAAATTTTAAAAAAATTAAAGAAACCTTTTAATTAAACTTCTGTTGTTTCTGTTTCTTTGGAGACAGGGTCTAGTGTAGTCCTAGCTACACTATTCGAATCCCAATCCTCCTGCCTCCACTTCCCCAAGCGCTGGAATTGCAGGTTTTACACTACACCTGCTTCATCCTTCTGGTCAAGTGGCCTGCTCCCACTCATGCAGACATCCGCAGCAGCCACCCGCAGCACCTTCTCACAGCTAACACACTCTGAATCTGCTACTGCTTATCCCTTCAAAGAGTTCTCAAGGAAGGGCTAGCAGGCTGGCATTACCAAGAGCTGCCTGCCTTCAGTGCCTTTGTGGTTCACAGGCAATTTGTCCTAGGAGTGTCAGGCTTGTGTAAGACAACCAAGGAAAATGACAGTGTTAGAAGTAGAAATGAAATTAGACCCATATCCTTCCTTCCATCTTTGTCTGCATGACTGGTCAGGACTCAGTGCTGGCCCTGTGCTTAGCTAGATTCCAAAGGAAGTCAACCCCCTACCTTGGGATCACTTGGCAGACTACTAAGCCAAGATCAGGCAGCATCTTTCAGACATTCTACTGAGGATTCAAGCCACACTATTCCTGGGTAGACCAGTTATTCTTCTCACTGTAGGTGGGGAGCATGACTCCATCCCTAGTTCTCTGGATGGCTTGTTCTTAACCCAGCTGAATGAAGATAGACCTTAGAACCCAGGCGTTGGGCAGGGTGGGAAGACAACCTGTGTTGGCGAGCCTGGGAGCCTTCTCCACTTCGAATGTGATTTATAAAGCCAAGGTCTCAGAAGCCAGTCCTGGTGGTGCTCCCATATGACCCCCAGGGCTCAGGGTTAAAGGTAGTACAACTGTGAATTCACGATCAATGTGGGCTACATAGAGAGAACCTGGCTCAGAATATGAGCCTATGTTTACATCCTGGGATAGGTAGTTACCTGTAAAAGGACCAGAGTTTTGCCATCCTGAGGCTATCAAAGACCTCTTCTGTAGATAACATGGAGGATCGGAAATGATGAATAAGAATTAGAGACCTTAGATCCTGATGGGAAGGCTCCACCAGATGCCCAGCCAGACTTTCCTTCCTGTGTGAGTGCCTGCCAGGCATGACCCTGTTCTTCAATCTGCACATAACTCATTCTACCTCCTGCTGCACATGGTACCCTGAGGCAGACACGCCTTGTCCTCAGTGTGAACATGCAAATGCGGCAAAATGGAGACAAGACAGCCGTGCAGCTCATGAGAACAGAAGGCTGCCTGCACAATCACTGACCAAGGACTTAACGCTGCATCCCTGGGACACAGAAATACAGACACACAAGTGGGTGGAGTCACACACAGGGGTGAGGCACACACAGGGATGGGGCACACACAGGGATGGGGGGCACACACAGGGATGGGGCACACACAGGGATGGGGCACACACAGGGATGGGGCACACAGAGAAACAGGTGCACAGGGTGAGGCTGGAGATGGGCTGTTGTGGCGGGCACTGCTGCAGCAGAGTATGGTCACAAAAGGAAGCAACAGTGGTAAAAATGGGTCGGTTTATTTCCTTGATTTGAACACACTCCTTCACAGCGCTGTGGAAGTCACAATGCATGACAGTCACTGTTAGACAATCAAAATTACTAAAGTCTCATTAGGAAACTCAGCCATGGCCGTCCATAATGCCGTCACATCGACTGGGCTGTATGCATTGTCAAACCACAGTATATCGAGACTAACTTCAGGGAACTCTCCATGGGAGTTGCTAATTCTCATGATTTAGCAATGGGACAAAAAGTCATAATGTGGAGACTTGGAAGGTGGGTTGGTCCATAAAGCACCTGCCATAGAGTCTGGGTCCCTAGGATCCATGTAAAGGCTGGGAACAGCAGTTGCATGTAAGTTTAACAACATTCCACCTCCTTTGCTGTGAGCTACAGGTATTTAATATGCTCTCTTCTGCTGTTGTCTGACAGAAACCTAAAGAGAAATCCGAAGACAGGGACTCACTTATATCCTTCAGCTACTGGGAAAAATGTTTCGTGCGTGTTTGAACATAATGGGTTTGTTCCTAATTCTTAGAATGTCTTCTCCTTTGGGATCTGCTGTGATGTCCCAAGATCATTTACACTCAACACCAGTAGGAAAACTTTAAGTCAATTCTCCTTTTTTCTAAAATATATTCATTTTTATTTTATGCAGAGGAGTGTTTTGCCTGTGTGCATATATAACACATGCATGCAGTATCCACAGAGGCCAGAAGATGGCGCCAGATTCCTGGGACGGAAGTTACAGACTGAGCCACGAAATGGCTGCTGGGTACAAACCCCAGTCCTGCGTGAGCATCCAGTACTCTTAACCACTGAGCCCCAGGTCACTTCTTTATGTTGGTTTGTAGTTTATGAATTTGTGTAAGGTAAGTTGAGTAGATTCCCTTGGTTTTGAGGCTTGATTGATGAAATGCGTATATATGTCATGAATACATAGTAACATTCAAAGGATGTCTAAGTTCTGAAGTATACACTTGCGACTGAGAGTTGTTAGCTTGTAACAGTCACCATCTTTAATCCTGTTTCATTCACAATGTACAACAGTAGTCTGCAGTCTTTCAAAAAGGGCTGAGCATAAAGGATTCCTAGAGAATTCAGTGAGTGTGGGTAAAAATGATTCTAACAGGGTCTCTAGGCCACTTGCAGTGAAATGGTTAAATTGTGAACCGATTTTTAAAAATACAAAAGGAAATTAACACATGTGGGTGGGCAGACTGTTGTGGTGTTCCACCACGCTGTGCAGAGAGTCCCACAGAAGCATGCATTAGCATTTATTAAAAGTAGCAGAACCCTTCACCAGTACCCACTCCTCTGAAGAGGAGAAAGCCCTGTTCAGTTCTAGAACATTCTTCAGGTAAGACACTGTCCTGTGCTGTATGTCCTGTGTGACTCAGTTTCCTCAAGGAGGAGCTGTCAGGTGGCTCGGTGGTGAAGGCACTTGCTCTCAAACCTCACCACTGAGTTCAATCCCGAGACTCACAAAGGAGAAAGCCGACTATGAAAACTGTCCTCTGGCCTCCACTTGCAAGCCATGGCATGTGCTTGTACACCCAGTCAGACAGACAGACATTAATTTAAAATAAAATTTAAGAGATAAAATCATAGCCAGAATGATGTCAAGGGTGGTGTTAAGTCAAATGACAGGATGAGAGGTGTACACAGAGGACATTGAAGAGTCACATGTCATGCATTTGGGGACATGGATCGATACATGAGCATTGTGGGGGAGGGGTGTCCCCAGCACGTACATAAAAATTTGAACAGGACCTAGCACACCTGGAACCCCAGCACTGAGATTGGAGACAAACAGACCCTGGAACTCAGTGGCCAGCCAATATGGCCAAAATGGTCATCCCCAGGTACACTGAGGCACCCTGCCCCAAAATCTAAGATAGGTCCCATAAAATGGCTCTGTGGATAAAGGTGAGAGCCACCAAGACTGATGACTTCAGTTCCATCCCTGGGACCCACAAAGGGGAAGGAAAAAACCAACCAACACTCACAATTGTCCCCTGATTCCCACAGAAGGGGGTTACTGGAAGGGTAAATGCTTCAGCCTATACAATAAAGATCCTTAAATGCCCGCTGTTTCTTTACCAAACTAAAAAAATTTGAAAGTCGTTGATACAGTGATACCAGTGATCAGCTGTCCTCTCATAAAGAAACCTCTGGTGCTGGGGCTCCTGAGTCGACGGCAAATGCATCCTGCTACAGGTCAAAGACCGAAGCTTGAGCATGGAGTGTGAGTCAGGATGAAAGCAGACAGAGATTTTGAAAGAGAGACTAAACATTTGCTGACAATTTTCTTACATCAAGCCTTCAGTCCTGACGTCACCACAAACATCTTTCCAGTAAACAACATGACAGTCAAAGAGAAGGAAAATCAGTTTGCCAGCCTCCCCGGACCGGATCCAACCAGCTCTAAGCCACTGCCCAGTATCTCTCAAACTGCACTGAGAGAGCCCAGAGGACAAAATCCAGCCAAACTGTTGCCCTCCCAAGGGGCTGTCAGCAAACATTCGCCTTTAATGTTTCATCCTTTGCTTTCTGTAAAACAGCTTGACTTAGAATCACCAATACCAAATGACTGTTTCTGGAATTATAACAGTTAACTTGACAGTCACCAAATATTTGAAAGTCACCAGTACAATGGACATGTCAAGAGCACTTTTTGTGACATGGTCTCAAGCAACTGGGGTCGTGTGTCCGAACTTCACTCGCCTGAGTCATGTGACAAGAAGCCAGAACACGTGTATCCTGTGGTCCTTGGGTTGGACGTGGGGCTACAATTGAGACTGTGCTATTTCCTGGTATTTCCATTAGTGAAGAAGTCTAGTTATAAACACTCAGGACTCTCCCATTGTCAACAGTCCCCAGTCTAAGAAACATGGCTGCAAAGAAACCAGAATTTGACAGGCAATCACTGTGAAAACCAGGTGATTTACTCGGTAATGGGGCAAATCCGTTGAAGAAATGTCGGGAAGAAGCGACACTTTATATCGTGATGAACTCTGCCTTAAAAGTGTCTCTCAAAGAACAAGCTTTTCTCCCCTCCTCCACTGTGTATACACAAGTGTGTATGTGTGAGTGTGAGAAGTATGAATACATGTGTGCATGTGTGTGAGGTGTGTGTGTGTGCATTTTTGTATGTTTGTAAGATGTATGTGTGTGCATGTGTATGTGTGTGTGCATGTGTGTGATGTGTGTTTGTGTACATGTGTGTGCATGAGTGTATGAGGTGTGTGTGTGTATCTGAAGTCACAGGCCTGAAGTCAAACTCTGGTATTGCTCCTCAGTGTACCATCCACCCTGTTTGCTTGTTTGTTTGTGTTTGTTTGTTTGTTATTTTTTAAGCAAGTTCTCTCTCTGGTCTAGAACTTACCAACCCGACCAGCTGACCTGTGAGCATCAAGGAAGCACCTAATTCTGCCTCCCAGAGCTGGGATTACAACACTGCTCTTAGGTTTTGTGCGTGAGTTCTGTGCTCTGAACTGGCTGAGCTCTCTCTCCATCCCTGCTGAGTGACATTTTCCTGTCTATTTACTCCAGGTAGCCATGCAGAGGTTTAAAGGAGAGCAGCTCCCTTGGGCTTATTCATATATTTGTCCCCCGGTTGGTGAAATGGGCAGGCATTTCTTTGTCACAGCCCCAGAGGGTGAGGGGTCTAGAAAGCTTGCTCTTGGCCTTTCTGCTTCGCCCTACAGTGTGGAAAGCATCATTCAGCAAACATAGGTCTCTATTCTCACGGCACACACCCTGAAGGGTCAGGTGCAGCCTTGTTGGAGGAGGCATATCATAAGAGATAACCTGTTGAGGTTTTAAAACAATAGCACCCTTCGAAGTTAGCTCTCTCTGCCTCATGTCTGTGTCTCAAGACATAAACTCTCAGCTCCTGCTCCAACGCCATGCCAACCTGCCTTCTGCCATGCTCCTGCCGTGATGGTGACAGACTCACCCTCTAGAATCATAAACCTCAAATAAACTCTTCCATCTATATATATGTTGCCTTAGTCATGGTGCTTTATCATGGCCATGGAACAGGAGTGGAGGTATGAGGTCACCCCCAGGAACATGCTCTACTCACAGAGAGCTACATTGCAGAATACCCACCCCAGCATCCGTCATGACTCTTGAAGACAGGAACCCCGAGTTCACTACTTGTCTTGAGGGCAGTTGCTGCTGCTCTCATTCTGTGGGCAGTGCGCTAGAGAATTTTGTTTCACCTTCCTTGAACGTGGGTAGCTTCTCAGGTCTCAAAGGAACGCATCATTCTTCTGAGAGCAGCTCTTCGGTTTCAAGGAAATCACTACACAACCATCCCCCTGTTCTTTATAAAAGATCCAATCCCAGGTCTTCTGTTACATTCACAGAGGCTGGTAGGTGATGAAAGCCTTCCTGTCCTCCCTCAGAGCTGGTACTCAAGGTTAACGAAGGAGACTAGAGCCAGTGCTCAGGTCACGTGGTCCCACTTGCTCCTCCCACTGTGCAGGAGCATTCTCAGCCCCATTTCCCAGCATTAGTGCTGACCGCAGCAATTCTTCCTCTGCTTCTGGTAATTGCTCACAATTCTAAATTTTTCTGCCGTGGCCAAGTGGTTCTTGGCAATTGTGTTTTTGCATCCCTAGCAGTTCGCACTTGCAGAAGACTGGGGACACAGCACAGATGGCTTCTCATTCCCTACAGCACTCTGGAAGAGGCAGCCATGACTACGGAGAGCTGCGAGGCCAGGACAAGTCCTGGGTTCCTCGGTCTTTGAGGATGGAGCTTGGAGGCTGGCTTTCAGCTCGGATGGCCTGCAGTGCCCTTAGCCAAAGCTCCTTTAAGAAGGGTGAACTCCCGACTGAGCAACTGAACAAGCCACTCCATTGGCTATGGAGCCAAAGTTAGTCAGCTCGGCTCGACTTAATCTGAGTTGTGCCTCCCTTCCTTAACACCTCGTAACTCTGGGTAAAACTCAGACCCTGCTCTAGTTATTTCTCCCTTTGCGATGACTAAACACCCTAAATACCCGGCTATAGAGACTCAAGGAAAGAATCTTGGCTTGAGGGTCCAGGGAGGGAGGGAAGACACAGCATCAGGAGTATGAACCAACTGCTCACATTCTTGCCGGCAGAGAGAGGATGCTGGTCCCAAGCTTGCTCCCTCCTTTGTGTTAAGGCCAAGACCCTCACCCATGGGACCGGGTCATGTACATGCAAGTTTGGCCAAAAAAAGTCACTAAAACTGGCTTGTTTATCTGACAGTATGGCGACATTCTGAAAGTTATGTCTGTTGCCTCAGCTTCCTGAGGGCCTAAGGGAACAAGATCACAGCTATGACTACACAAGTTCAGGAGTAACCTGAAGACTAAGACAAAGATGCAGACAGAAGGACTGCCACAAAGTCAAAGCTGGTCTGGGCTATGGAGTCAGAGCCTGCTCAGTAAAGTGCTTGCTACTCAAGAATGAGGGCCAGAATTCAATTGCTAGTACCCACATAAAAAGTGTGGTGGGGTATGCTTATAATCCTAAAACTGGACTGTAGAGACAGGAGCATCCCTGGGTTGACTAAAAGTTAGTTTAGTCAAGCTGATGAGCTTCAAGTTCCTGTGAGAAACTCTGTCTCAAGAAACATGGGAGGTGATGCCTAAGGAACCACACCTGAGGTTGACCCCTGGCTTCCTAAGGAACAATGCCTGAGGCTAGCCCCTTGGACTGCTAAGGGACAGTGCCTGAGGCTGGCTCATGGCCTCCAGCCAAGCACACATGCTCACCTGCAATTGCATTTGCACACAGATGCACAAGAATTGACAGATATTTCCCACACTTGCATATTTCCAGTACAAATTATTCAGCTGAAGACAACCCAACCCTAGCAACACAAATAGACACTCTAGAGACTGAAGGCCTAACACCATGGGTAGAATAGTTACGTGTCATGTATGAATCCCGCAACACTACAAAAAACAGGGTGTAGTGTCACAGGACTCAGTAGGAAGAAGCAACAGAGTTCAAGGTTATCCTCAATTATATCATGAGTTTGAGACAAGCCTGAGCTACACAAGATGCTGTCTCAAAAAAAAAAAAAAAAAAAAAGACAGTTAAAATTTTTATTCTTTTTTTCTTCTAGTCAATGTAGAAACTTAGGTAAATTAAGCTAGAATTATATATATTGATCAGTGAATTCATGCATAAGAAGAAATAATCCCTAGGAAATTAAAAATGGATATTACACACACACACACACACACACACACACACACACACACACACACACGTGCATATATGTTTGAGTAGAGAAGTCTAATGGAAAAGAGGAAGGGCCTTTTGTTTTACTTTGTTTTGTTTTGTTTGTGGTTTTGTGGTGCTGGGGGTTGAGCCTCTGGCCCCTTGTGTGCTAGGACAAGTGTTCTACCACTGAGCTGTATGCATAGCTCCTTTTTGTTTGTTTGTTTTGAGATATGGTTCAGGTAACTCAGGCTTATTTTGAACTCTCAGTGTGGCCAAGGATAACCATAAACTCTGGATCTTCCTGTCATCATCTCCTGAGTGCTGGGCTCGCAGGCCAAGGCCACCATCCTGCAAGTGGGATTTGTGCCCCTGGAGGAAGCTCTGAGCAAGAGTCGTGCTCAACCCACACAAACAAACATGAAGCCAGCAGGTAAAATCAAGACAAGCCTCAAAAACATCCCAAATGGGCTGTGCTTCCATGTAGGATAATCACATCTGCTGATTTCTTCCATGTTGGAGGACCAGGGAGCTGCTGATTTCCCTAATGTGACCTTGAGGAGTTGCACCTGGCTAAGTACCACTTACTGAGGAATCAGATTTCATCTGGCCATACTGCAACAGAGTATGTCCAACCATGTGTATGCCTCTGTGGGAAATCAAGACAGGAACCACACATGATTCTTGCTTTCCTCTCCAATTTCAGTCTAAATGGAGAGAGGGGGACAAATTAAAATCTTTGATTTACTTGACAAAGGGGTCTGCTACCATCCAAACAAAACTCTAGAAGCCCAAGGAGAACCACTATTTCAGACTCAAAACAGTGAAAGAATGACTCCCCGAAGTTATCCTCAGACCCCCACACCTCCACAAACTGCTACCTCCAAATACATGCATACATATACACATGCATGCATACGTTCATACATGCATGCAAACATATCTACATACCTATATACACGCATGCATGCATACCTGCATACATGCATATAGACATGCACGTATATACATACCTGCATATGTACATATAGACTTACATGCATGGAATATTTTTTATGGAGAAAAATAAAAGTAGTGGAGATAGAGGCTCTTTCTTCCTAAAATGGCCACTCCCAGGGGAGTTCCTGGAAACTGTAGTCCTACTGTGCTTCCTCTCCCTTTTACTCTCTGGGTGGGAAGTTTCACTTTTTGCAAAAGGTTTGCATAACACCTCCTGGCATATGCTCTTTTTCATATCTTCATGTACATCAAGACCTCCTGAAGTCAGAGCCAAGCCCGAAAAAGAGCTCAGAGCTATATTTGCCTGCAAAACACCCTCATCTGCAATCCTGGGCTTTGGCAGGAAATTACAGAGTATGGAGTTAGTACAGCACCCATCTACGTGTTCTGAAAGTGGATAAACCACCCTGCAGGCCTGTTCTGATGACCTCAGGATTTCCTTTTGTCTTTCTGCCTAGCAGGTTCCAGGGCTCGAGAAAAAGCTGGCAGGATGCTGAAAGCACAGAGTGAGGCTGTGGATGCCGTACCAAGTGGATTCTGGATGGTCTACAAAGAGACGAGGGCTTGAAAACATTGGGTAACCCCCTCTGCTCCCCTTGGTAATTGTGCTCTGTCCAATCCCAGGCAGGAGGGAACCTGCCACAGAAGGGAACATATCCAATGTAGTAATGACACTGATTCCCTAAGGCAGACACACAAAGATTTTTGTGAGCTTTTATCTGTGTGTGTGCTCATGGATGAGTGCAAGCACATTTGTGTCCCAGTGCACATGTGAAGATCAGAAGAGAGCCTCAGGTAACTGTTCTCACCTTCCACCTTGACTGAATCTAGGTCTCATGTTGTTCACCGCTACACACAACAGGCTAGCTGGCCTGTAAGTTTCTGAGGATTCACCCACATCTGCCTCCCATCTACAGGAGCAGAGGAATTACTGGATCCTCTTACCATGCTGGGCTTTGCATGGGGTCCTCGAAAGCCAAACTGAGGGTCTCTCACTTGCATGCCAACCCCTTTACCCATCAGCCCTAATGTGTCAACGCTGGCTTTATCCTAGGAGGTGTATTTGTGGGGGTTTTGTTTGTACTGTTTGCTTGTTGGCCACAGTCAATATTTAACAACATGCTGAGTCACGGGTATCACAAATATTTTCTTCTCTTACCGTGACTGTCGTTACCAGGCACCAAACAATGAGACTTCAAGGTCCAAATTAACGTGAACATCCCAGCTCCTGCCGCTATTCAGGATCTGCCTGAGCCTTGGCTTCGTCTGGCTGTGTTTCTGTCTGCGGTGACCTCAGCCCTCAGCGTCCTGGCCACACCTACACTGGCATGCAGCTTGCTTTCCCAGCAGCCGGCCACTCTGTCTCATCAGCCAAGAAAGGAAAGCAGTAAGTGCATCTGTTCCCCTTCTGCGGACATTTTCATCAAATCAGACAAGACAAAATCTGATTCAAAGGCTGCCTCTGTGACGAAGCTCCCAATTGCATACCACTCCTGAAGAAGAGAAAAATCTCTCTGAATAGCATGAGTTTGGTGGTAATTACAAGTCAACCTTTGTCAGCCACGGCAACACCTGAAAGTTCTGAGGGTTCAGGAGAAACTGCAGCCAGCGCTGCCCTCTAGTGGCCGTTCACTCAGGTGTCTGGGAAATAGGCTTGAAATTGAGAAAAGCTATGGAGGGTCAGTTACTGGGGATGGGGAGGAGCAGGCAATGCGAAATGTCACAGTACTAAACCAGCTCCCAGTGACTTATACTCACAGAGCAGTGTGTCTGTCAGCCCTCATCAGAGAAGCTTCCTTCACAGTAGAAGGCGGCGATTAACACCAAGACCTACAGAGCCTCCAGGTGAGGAGAGCCAAGAGTGATTGGCTGGTTGAGTGACACCTCTGGAGCCCCCTGGAGAAAGGGCAGAAGGATTGAAAGAGCCAGAGGCAGTGGATAATGACAGGGGAACGGGCCCACCCTAACACAACGGGACAGCTCACATATGAGCTCACCCTGTTAGAGTTCTCAAATATCGCACAAACCCAAGGGGAATAAGCACGCACCCCACACCTCGAGGAGGAGCTACGGGTGTCTACAGGCCACTGGGAGCATAAGAGTCCGTTTTCTTTCAGGATGTGGGCCCTGCTAAGTAAAAGGACCACACTCCAGTGGGCACACACCAGAGTATGTGGGTGTACCAATTGTACTCAGTGGACTAAAAAGGGGGGGGCGCAAAAATTGGGTGGGGAGAGGGAAGAGGGGGATGGAGAAAATGGAAGATGCTGGCGGATGGGCAGATAAAAGGGAGTACTTTTGGACAAAATTCTGAGAACTAAGAAGAAACGAGGGGGAAAGAGAAAGTCCTACTTTTATTATTGCTTAATGAGCCATCATTTGTATAACTAGACAATTTTAATCCCCCTTATTGTATAAGTTCTAGAAATTCTGAAGTCCCGCTTCTGAAAATAATTTTTTCAGTGGAAACCAGACTTGTTTGCAGTGATACTGGATGAGCAGCAGTTTGACTGGGTCAGTTTCTGGGTAATGTGAAAATCTAAGTAGACTGATGTGGTGGGGTAAAGAGTAAAAAGTAGACAGAGCACAGGCCTCATCCAGTCAGTGTAAGAACTGTGACACCGGCTGCCACTGGACCTGAACCTGTTTATGTTCACAAGTTCACAGCCTTTGTCTTAGTCAGGGTTTCTATTCCTGCACAAAACATCATGACCAAGAAGCAAGTTGGGGAGGAAAGGGTTTATTCAGTTTACACTTCCACATTGCTATCCATCACCAAAGGAAGTTAGGACTGGAACTCAAGCAGGTCAGGAAACAGGAGCTGATGCAGAGGCTATGGAGGGATGTTACTGGCTTGCTCAGCCTGCTTTTTTATAGAACCCAGGTCTACCAGCCCAGGGATGGCACCACCCACAATGGGCTGGGCCAGGGATGGCTCCACCCACATTGTCCTGGGCCAGGGATGGCTCCACCCACAATGGGCTGGGCCCTCCCCCTTGATCACTAGTTGAGAAAATGCCTTACACCTGGATCTCATGGAAGCATTTCCTCAACTGAGACTCCTTTCTCTGTGATAACTCCTGCTTGTGTCAAGTTGACACAAAACCAGCCAGTACAGACAACAACAGGTAGATCTCTCTGGCCTCAGACTCTTGGGTTTCCTCAGACTGCTCCATCAGCTCTCCCATTCTGGGTCTTCAGTTTGCAAGTACAGATGTTAAACTTCTCTGCCTTTGGGCTCACAAGCCAGTTCCTGATCCCTATACATACATGAATTGTTCTTTTTCCCGAGAAGTTTGACAAACACACTTGACTTCAAGGAATTTGGAGGAAAAAACAACCAACAACAAAAAAGTGGTCATCTGGAGACACTGACTCCAGCTAACACAGTGGGACAAAGTAGGACAGAGTACAGAGAGAAGTCAAGGAAACAATACCTTCCAAAGGCCTCGAAAGAATTCAGGGGATAACCAGACAAGTGAAAGACTTGTACGACAAAAACTATGGACCTCAAAGAAAGAAACTGAAGAAGACACCAGTAGATAGAACCCATGCTCTTGGGTCGGTAGGACTAAGATTGTGAAAACGGCCATCTATGAAAAGCAACCTACAAATTACATGCAATCCCCCTCAAGATTCCAACATAATTCTTCACAGAACCTGAAAGGCCAATTCTAAGCCTCATATGGAAACACAAAACACCCACAACTGCTAAAAAAAAAATCCTGAATAATAAGAGAACTGGTTGAGGTATAACCATCCTCAATTTCAAGCTGTACTACAGAGTCATAGTAATAAAGGCACAGCATTGGCATAAAAGCAGACACATTGATCTGTGGTAGTGAAGTGAAGACACAGACGTAATTCTACACACCTATGGACACCTAGGTTTAAAAAAGCCAAAAGTATACACTGGAGAAAACACAGCATCTTCAATGCATTGTGCTGGTAGTCAACCTAGGCAGCCACACTGTGGAAGAATATATATCTTCCACATCTATCACCCCGCACAAAACTCAACTCCAAATGGATCAAGGACCTCAACATAAGACCAGATACCCTGAACCAGATTAAAGAGAAAGTTGGGATAGGCTTGAACTCACCGACACAGGAGACTTTCTGAATGAACATCAATGAACTGACACGCAGACAACAGTGAATAGTGAAGCCTTATGAAGATGAACAGCTTCCGATTGGCAACGGACACTGTCATTTTGAAGAGTCAGAATGATTTAGATCAATACAAAAAGTGACAACATGTGCAGGACAGGATGTGGGGTAGGGGGACACTCCAGGTGAGGATGTGGGGTAGGGGGACACTCCAGGTGAGGATGTGGGGTAAGGGGACACTCCAGGCCAGGATGTGGGGTAGGGGGACACTCCAGGTGAGGATGTGGGGTAAGGGGACACTCCAGGACAGGATGTGGGGTAAGGGGACACTCCAGGTGAGGATGTGGGGTAGGGGGACACTCCAGGCCAGGATGATGTGGAGTAAGGGGATACTCCAGGCTAGAGTGAAGGGTAAGGGGGACACTCCTTTATTACTGGAGGAAGTGTACCTGTGTGGCCACTTTGGAAATCAGTATGGTAGTTCCTCAGGAAACTGAGAATAGATCTATCTTAAGATCCAGCCTGATCAGTCTTGGGCATCTACCCAAAGAACCTACAGCTTACTCCAGAAACACTCAGCCAACTATGTTTATAGCTGCTCTATTGATAATTGCAAGAAACTGGAAACAGCCTTGATGGGCATTAGCTGATGAATAGATAATGAATTGATACAATGGGATATTATTTAGATGTTAAAAATGAAATTATGATGGAGTCAGAAAAGAAGTCATCCCGAGGAAGGTGATCTAGAGTCAAAGGACAAATATTGCATATTTTCCCTTACATTTAGATTTTCCCTTTTCCAGTGGAGATCGAGCGCAGATAGCTTCTTGGTTAGAAGCAGAACTCCACATCTCTTTCCTTCTCTTTGTGCTGGGACCATCTGTCTTGAACCTGTGCAAGTCTTAGGGAGGCTGCCACAGCCTGTGAGTTTATATCAGCCCTGTTGTGTTTGGAAGTCACTGTTTCTTTGGAATCACCCCACCTCTGGCTCTAACAATCTTTCCAGCCCCTCTGCATAGCTCCCTGAGCCTGGTAGGAGGGGCTAGATGGAGACGTCACATTGGGACTGTAGGCTCCAAAGTCTCTTGCTCTCTGCACATTGTCCAGTTGTGGGTCTGTTGCAGTAAATATTTTTTAAAAAGAGCGGCAACTGTTTCCAGCGTGGCGCCTTGCCACACTGCCCCCAGGTACTCTCTGACCCCGGCGGCCTCTCCCACATTAGTTCCAGCACCGGCTGGCTATATGGAATTAACATTATATTTATCTCATCGGTGGCTGCTCTCTGGTTAGTCTCTCTCTCCCGGCTGCCTCTCTGGCTTGCTGGGAAAACTCGGTTCATATTCCCCGAAGCTGCCCCCCTGGTCCTAGTGGTGGCTACCCTCTCACAATTCCTTTGGTGGGTAGCTACCACACCGGACCCACATATCCCAATTCTGTGGCAGGCTTGGTGGGTCCTGCCACTGTACCTTCTCTTGAACTCAACTGAGTTGCAACGTGAAGGAAAACACCATGCCATAAACTCTGATCCAATTGATATAATTTGCCACCTTGACAAGACAAATTATCCTATACAAATCCATCCCTTATAGAATATTCATAACAACCTGTAGATATTCAGAGACACGGTGGTCATCCTCCTCTTCCTCCATCTTGCCTCTCCCTTGTCTTCTCCCTTCTTTCTAAAACTTTGTTCCTGCCTACCCTTTCTTCTTGTCCAATGACAGGCCTTGTGTCTGCTGCCCTCTTTTAATTTCAGCCACATGGGTCTCCTTGTTAATTCCCGTCTTCTTTAAGGAGAAGCTTGTCTGGTGTCGGTTGGGCTTTCTGATCTATGAGCAGGCTGGTATGTAATTAAGAATCAAGTTATCGCCGTGTTCCTTTAGCAGAATTACAGTAGGTCACTGGCCGAGGGGAAAGCCTCCTCTCTGGTTCCTGAGCCCTTTAGCAGTGTCAGGAATGGGTTTCTTCTCATGGAGTGGGCCTTAAAGCCAATCAGAAAAAGTGATTGGTTACTCCTGTAACCGTTGTGTCAGCACTGAGCAAGTATATCCTACAGGCTGGTCACAGCCCAGGTGACATGGGATGACTACCTTTCTCCTCTGGTAGTCTGCAGAGTGTCTCCCAGCACCAAGAATGCTAGCCACTGTGCAGGGATGAAGCTCCTACAGTTGGGCACCAGCTCGATTTCTCTGTGTTCCATGATGGTAAGGCTCTGTGTTCCATGATGGTAAGGCTCTGTGTTCAGCTACAGAACCTTTCCATCAGGTTGTGAAAGGCTGCCAATAGTCTTGGCAGTAGCGTGTGATGTTTAGAATCTCCGTGGGACTCTTTGGCTAACAATTCAACAAAATGTCCTTTTGGGTCTAGGTTACCTCACTCGGGGTGCTTTCTTTTCTGGATCCATCATAATTTTAATATCTTTTAAAGTTTTATTTATTTTATTTACACGAGTGCACTGTAGCTGTCTTCAGACACACCAGAAGAGGGCATTGAATCTCATGACAAGGTTTCGAGCCACCATGTGGTTGCTGGGAACTGAACTTAGGACGTCTGGAAGAGCAGCCGGTGCTCTTAACCGCTGCGCCATCTCTACAGCCCCCTAATTATATTTTTCTTAACAGCTGAATAATATTCCATTCTGTAAATGTCCCACCCACCAGCTCTACCCACGAGTGTCACTGGCTTGTCCACCACACTGCAGAGGAGACTCCATGCCCGGGAGCTGGCCTCCACAGAGCAGGCTCAGCAGTGCTCTTGAAACTTTTGGGTTTTGTTGCTCTTTGGCTTGTTGGTTTTCATTTTCATTTTGTGAAGTGTTTTAAGAAAGAGAGGGAAAATTGGGTGGGTGGGGTGGTGGGGAGGATGCGCAAAGAGTCAGTAGGGAGGAAGATGTGATCAAAATATGTTGTATAACCAAAGTCTAAGGAGTGGGAAAGAACAAAAGAATCAGGGCAGGGAGACTCGTTCCTTCCCGTAAGTGATGAAAACCCCAGCAGGGGGCAGCCTTCAGCTCCTGATAAATGCTGGGGATTCAGCCTGCTTATCACTGAGCAGGTCTCTTCAGAACTATCTCTGCACACCACTGCCTGGAAGCCACCTTTCTCCTCATACCCCGGCCCACCCCAGTGGTTTCTGACCTTATTTTATCTGCTTTGGCAAGCCATCATATGGGGTTGGGTTTGTTTTGTTTTGTTTGGAAGCCTGGATCCCTATCTGTCTTTTGTCTCCCTAAAATGGCGTTTAATAGATTTATTTCCCCTCATGCATTTATTTCTTATGACATACAGAGTGAGATAAATTTTTTCTTAGAAAAACATTTTTATCTTATAATTCTAGATGTGTTCTTCCCCAGAAACCCTTGGGTTGAGACTCAATTACAAGGTTCTCATAAAAGAGATGGCTTTATGTCTAAAAGGCATTAAAGACAATACACATCTGCCACCCACACCCCCTCCCATCATGAGAAAATGGCCGGCCACTGCTCTTTCCTTTAAACTAGAATTCCATAATCCTCAGCTCCCTGGGCCTTGCTTCCCTCACACATGAAGATTATTCAGTATCAACAACATTTTCATTTGCTTCTTCAGACACCAAGGTCCCCCCACCCCCCATCGGAGTGATTGCCGGCAACTTAGCCAGTTTTATTCATGAACTTGCAGGCAAAATTCTTTACTCATGTCTGAAGATAGCGCGGGCTACATTCATTGGTGACTAACAACGTTTGAAAGTAAATCAAAGACCCTGCATTAAATTTTTAAGTATCTGATATGTTTGTAAATGCCCTGGGCTTCTTTTGTCCTGTCTCCAGGAAAAGCCATGCAGGCTGGAGCTCCAACAAGCATGCATATCAATATTCCCCAGATAGAGATATGTGTCCAAAAGCAACAAGGATGTCACTTCATTCCCAGAGTCAACATGCAACAGTGAACAATATCCCGGGGGAGATTTATGGCCTGTGCATTGTTGGCAAATGCCGCTCAAATGTGTGTCCTTTCCTAAAGGTGAAACAGCCTGGAGTTCTTCTTCTTCCTGAGCTGAAGAGATGGCAGCTGCTCTGCTTTCCACTGTGTTGCGATTGCTGTTGACTTCGTCTGCCTTCCTTCTCTCACGCGCCTTCCACAGAAGAACTGGGACTGGAGCGCTGGCTCAGTGGTGAAGATCACCAGATGCTCTTCCAGGGGACATTGGTTTGATTCCCAGCAGCCACATGGTGGCTCACAGCCATCTGTAATTAGAGCTGCAGGCCATCTAATGCCCCCTTCTGACCTCCATGGGCACTGCACACAAGGGAAGCACAGACATCCACACATGCTGGCAAGTTCTCATATGCATAAAATGAAATAATCTTGTGGCTGGAGAGATGGCTCAGTGGTTAGAGCACTGGCTGCTCTTCCTGAGGTCCTGAGTTCAATTCCCAGCACCCACATGGTGGCTCACAACCATCTGTTGGAAGTAGGTATTCAGCCCTGTGTAGGAACCGTGGGCTGGTGTCTTAGGCACAATGGGCCGCCATCCCAGACTATACAAGGAAATCCTAATGCCACTGATAAAACTCACCCTGACTCCTGGGCTGGGGGACTCAGGAAGGGCTTGACCAACCGTGGAAATAAGAGAAACGGCTCTTACAGAGTATCTCCAGAATGACTGAAGACCCCCGGGGTCCTCCAATCCAGTCGTGCTCTGTCCCAGGAAATAAGCCACATCTCACAGACATCTCCAGGACCAAGCTAAGGTCCCACGATGCCCCCTTCGGGCCAGGCTTGTTGTTGCTTCATCAGAACAATAAGATTCTGCGTTTGTAAACAGTTGACCATTAGAAAACCTCACCTAGCCGGATTCATGGCTACATAGGCTTCTCGGTAAACAACTGAGGGCTGTGAGCTTTCTGGGCAACGCTGCTGGGTTGTCACTTTTCACATCACAGACTTCCCGCTCTGATGCTCTAACCAGCTTTGTCCTATTCCAGCATCACAGGCTGATTCTGGTTCCTTTCCCTGCCCTGAGGTATGACAACTGTCCCCATGGGTCCTGGTCCCTCCTGTTAGAGAATCTCACTTTAGAATCCAGAGGCACAAATGTTGTAGGTCCACATTCCAAACAGATACTGCAAAAGTACACAGTGGTGAAAGGTGCTGTAGGGACAGAGCCATCCAACCTCTAAAACGGCGTCCATGGCAGCGCTGAGTCAGAAGTGTGGGCCTGTCTTCCCAGCACTCGGGAGGACGAGACAAGGAAGATCATGAGTTCAAAGCCAGCCTAGACTGTTTATTGAGATCCCGGCTCAGACCTCTGGGCATTCCATCTTCATCTCTGTTTTAGTTCCTTGGCCTCAACTTTAGTGTAGAAGTTTATTAATCCACCTTTTCAGCTTCTAAGCAACATTTTTATCTCATTTTATCAATTGTTAAGGACCACAAAAAGCTGCTGCCACCCTACCAAACCTCAAGTCTACGACTCAGCACTGACCACTGCCCCACCCCACTCACAGCTCCTAACACTTCCTGGCTCAGCCATCCCTAACCTTGCTCCACAACATTCAGGTCTACAATTCTTAAGTCCTGTCACTTCAACACCAATTTCTGAAAGGAAAGAAGCCAGTTTCTTGGGGAATCCCCCAAATGCTAAGAACTCAGGGCTGGAGAGACGGTTCTGTGGGTAAAGTACTTGCTGCCAAGTCAAATGACCTGAGTTCGATGACCAGGACTCACAAGGGAGAAGGAATCAGCTCCTGCAAGTCCTCTGACTGCTACATGAATGTATACACACACACACACACACACACACACACACACACACACTAACACAATATTCACACAGATACACAAACGTACTAACACTCACATTCACACATAAATAAACATGCACACCCACACTTACCCATACAAACACACTCAGACTCTCACATACACATACCAAAACACTTACACACACAAACACATTTGTATTTACACACAAACATACTAACACACACACACAAGCACACTAACATACATACTAACATACACACTCACAAACATACACACAAGCACACTAGCATTCCACACACACTACCACACACTCACACACACAAGCACACTAACATACATACTAACATACACACTCACAAACATACACACAAGCACACTAGCATTCACACACACACACTATCACACACTCACACACGCACATACAAACGCAGTGTACAAACAAACGTATTTAATAACTTAAAGCTAAGTGCTCGAGCCAGAGCAGGATGATCAGTGGCTTCGTGACTAATGAGAAAGATAGTGACGAGGACAGCAGCCAGTGGTGAGCTGTGTGTGACACATGTGACAACAGGAGGCTGAGAGTGGGCACAGGGAAGGAACTGGTACGGTGTGGGGAGGGGGGGAAGGACAAAGTGCCAGAACACTTGTTGTATTTCATACATACATGAAAGAAATCACCAGGAAATTCATTACCTTGTGTGCTGACTTTAAAAACAATAAAAAGGTAAAACAAAAGAACAATGGTGATCAAATGTAAAACAGAAGCAAACTCCATTTCTCCAATAAAAAAAAAAAAAAACCCGTGTCGAGGCAGGAGGATGCCTGTGAGTTGGAGGCCAACCAAGTCTATATGGGGAATTCTGGGCTAGCCGGCACTACATAGTGAGACCTTGTCAATAAAAACAATTATTTAATCCTGTCATTTCTCCATTAAAGTTTCAAACACTAAGTTTATCGTATATATCCTATATGTCTTTTCTTTGGTGGTGACACTATGTATTAGACACACGTTTCATTTTATTTTATGTGTATGAGTGCTTTATCTACACATCCGTGTGTCCACCATGTCTGCACAATGCCCATGGAGGCCAGAAGGGGGCATCATATGTCAAGGACCTGAACTTAAGGATGATTGTGAGCCACCACGTGGTTGCTGGGAACCGAACCCAGGTCTTTGGAAGAGCAGCCAGTGCTCTAACCACTGAGCCGTCTCTCCAGCCCCCGATTGCACATTAAACTCTGCTGGCATAGAGGCCCACAGGTAAATAGCTATCCGCCATGCACCAACCGGTGCATGTGGAGGAAGATAGTGAAGGGTTGGACATGAGAGAGAGCGATGAATTATGCATGAGAGCCAGCGCGGCCATCTCTTCCCATTCGTACCGTGAGTGTCGTCACAATGGGACTATTTTCATTATGGTAATTAGTGAATGCTGTGATGCTTTCTACCTGGAGACCCCGACAACTCCAGGCACATGCCTCAGTTTCTCCCAAAACATAAGATTAATTAACATCCAGAACGCCAGACATTGTGGTTTTGAGTTCCTATTCAAGAAATTTATGAACAGCTTTTGGAGTTGTACGATGTTTCTCCAGTATTTACTGGGGAGCGTTCCTCAGAACCAATGTTAAGTAGAAAAACAGGACACGATAAATAAGACACAATTCAGTGACAAATCCCAAGGCACGTTATGTTTAGTGACCCCACCAGCTTCAAGCAATCTCCGGATAGGTTTGATCCATCCCCAGGTTTTATTTCTACAACAAACAAAATTTAGTCGTTTCTGGTTATTCACATTAATGGACTAGCGTCCAACGCGGCGCAGGGTTAGCTGGCTCCGGGTTAATGCGCATGCTCTGTGTCTAGGGTGGGGGTGGGGGTGGGGGTGGGGATGTCGTGGAGGATGGAGACAAGTGAACGCTCGGGATGGGCTTTGCTTTGCCAAGATGAAAACAAGATGGAAAAGCACGACTTTTCCTTAATGGGTTGGATGGGGCGAGCCTGGGAATTTGTCTCACCAGTGGACTACTGTGTGCTCCCATCTGGTTCTCGTTCTTCTCAGCTCGGTCACCGTCGAGAAGGTTGTCCCTGGGCAGCTCACCCGAACCTGGGCCTCAGAAAGGTTGTCACGTAGATGTTCATTTAGCACCTGAGTTTCTGCATGTACTTTTTGTGCAGTTAAATTCCCCTTTCTCTGCCTTGGAACTTCCCCGGTGCCACGGTGTCCTCGGAGAACAAGCCACACCCTTCGGCTGCCTTGGAACAGTATTTGGCCTGATTCTTCTTGCTGTGTTACAATACTCTGAGCCATTTCTTGCTTCCTCCTGGCTGTCTTCCTCACCCCTGCTCCACGCCCTGGACAGCTTCCACGGACACGGCCCCCATCCCGGCACTTGATCCGACTTTGCCGGGTCTGGCTGTGAGAACGCAATGGTGGCCTTTGGGGCCTTCAAGCATCTGCCTGGGCTTGGCCACCCCGGCTCCGAGTGCGAAGCTATTCTGGAGTTCTTCCCATCCTGCACCGAGTTTTCCCCACCTTAACACATCCCTCCACATTCCCCAACATGCTTTTGTCCTTTCCTACCTACCTGTTCCTTAGAGGAAAATTCCAGAGCCTTATTTCAGTTTATTCCCCCTTCTCCCGTGTCAGGAGCCATCACAAGCCAGTCTCTGGCCCAGAACTGATCCTGTGTGCTCTTAGCCTGGGTTATGTCCTCAAGCCAGGAATTATTGCTTATACTTTTGTTTCTGACAGGAGAGTTTCTAGTGTCTTTTTGTTTGCTATCATTTTAAAATTCTATGAGATCTGTGGCTTCTCCTTACTAAGCGATGACCAGTATAAAGTTGTGGGCTGTCGATATCTATGCACAGGATGTTATACTGGATTTACTGCCTGATACTTGATTTTTATAGTCCTCGGTTTGCTTTCTAGATTTACCTGCTTGGCATGAATCTATCCGATAAATTGGCTTTTAACTGCTGTTAGGACCTTGTAAACATCTCAAATTGATTCTCTCGTTCCCTGTGGACAGAAGTGTTGGCTAATTTCATTCTAAACAGATGTGGGCATTTATCCTTTCTCTAAAAGGGTGTAGGTTTTCTCCAGGGTGGATTCCTAAAATTACAGTTGCTTGGTTAGAGTTTTAAGATACTTTGCCTTGACGGAGTCCCCAGAGCACAGCTCAGTGGTATCAAGACAATGCATGAACTCCCATCCGTAGCTTCGATGATTTTTCTCACATCACCACCAAAACATGAGAATTTCTTTTTTGTATTTGCCCTTTGGATAGTCGTACACCGTGACCTTGTTTTGCACATCCCTGAAGACAGGAGAATCTTCAGACTGAAGAACCTGAGTCCTGGGCAGAAAGGGCACAGATAGTCTATGTTTAGTGACATCACAGCCAACGTTCAGAATGACAGTGACAAAGAGAAAAGGTCTTGTTAAATAACCGAAGGTAAAACAGAATCTTACTGTGGAGGGTCAAGAAGGCTGACAGATGTCCGTGGGCGGTTATAGAAGGAGGTGATGTAATGGTTTCATCCAAGCGCTGAGGGGAGAGAAAAGGTCAGAACTAAATGGGGCTGCTCGACCCCGCCCCCCATTCTCCTGGTGGTTTCACCTCTGCCTTTCCCACTGCCCTCTTACATTCTTCAGAATTCATGAAAAGGATGGACATATCTGGGACGCGAGGCAGACACCTGAGCTCCACAGCCTTTGGTCACACAATTGACCGAGAGGCTAGGGAGCTCAGTGAGAGGAACAGGACCTGTAGAAAGCCATATCCCTGAAACCAGCTCAACCCTGCTCCCTCTGCCTTGGGGAGGTAGCTTGTTGCTTCCTAAGAAGAAGTCTATTCTAAGATATAAACAGAAGAGGCGCCAAATGGGCTTGGAAAGCAAGAGAAAAATCGTACAATCTAAGCAGTTATGGATAAAGCTGGCAAATGGTTTTGAGGGTAAAGGCACTTGCTACCACGTCTGTCGGTCTGAGTTTGATAGGAGAGAACTGGCTCCCAAAAGTTGTCCTCTGACACACACACACACACACACACACACACACACACACACGCATGCACACACATATGCACATGTGCACACACACACACACACACACACACACACACACACACACACATGCACACATAGGTTCCAGCTAGCCACACATTTTTAATTTACTGACTGAAGTTGTAGATGTGCTAGAGAGCAGATGTGGTGGTAGCTCAGCTTCTGTGAGAAATAAAAGAAGAACAGCCACCAAAGGACAGTAGACCACAGTCTTGTTCCTCAGGGGACGAGTCTGGTAGACCCACCCACAAGTAACTGTCCCACCCAGGAAACAGAAGTGTCCCCATCCCAATCACAGACACTGTAAGCTACTTACCTGTGGGCCTCTATGCAAGCAGAGTTTAATACACAAAGACATGGGCTGGAGAGACGGCTCAGTTGTTAGAGCACTGGCTGCTCTTCTAGAGGACCTGGTTCAGTTCCCAGCACCCCTATGGTGGCTCACAACCATCCGTAAGTCCAGGTCTTGCATATGTATGCTCTATTGATTGCACTGAAAGACAACACAGTCCACTGAAATCACAGAACTGCAGGACTGGGGAGTTTCTGGAAGGTTCTCTGAGCTCTTCACTGAGGTGAATGACTCAAAAGCCACAGGCTGAGCTGTTGGCATGACACACGGGTTAGTGTCAGGTGTAGGGAAAAGCCCGCACCTGCCACCTTTGAAGTCACATTGACTTCTCTTGACTGAGCACCCCAAATAGTCCTCCAAAGGCTAGTCACCATCTGGAGCACTCAACCTTTAGACTCTACGTTCTCTCTTGATCTACATAACACCTCTGTGGGATGGACAAGGCAGCCACAACTAGTTTGCTTCTGCCAGTCAAGAAAGGGATGGATTAAAAGATATGTTCAAAGTCCAGTGGCTTCCGTCCTTGTTTCATTTCTGTAGATGTGATAACATATCCTGATGTTAAAAATAAAGACAAACAATTAAAACCTTGGGTTGGGGGCTGTGCTGGAGAGATGGCTCAGTGGTTAGAGCACTGGCTGATCTTCCAGAGGTCCCGAGTTCAATTCCCAGCAACCACACGGTGGCTCACAACCATCTGTAATGGGATCTGATGCCCTCTTCTGGTGTGTCTGAAGACAGCAACGGTGTGCTCACATACATAAAACAAATAAATTGAAAAAAAGTAATTTAAGAAAAAGCCTTAGAGGGGAAAGTGTTTATTCACAACTCTCACTTCAGGAGCTAGGGACGGCTGGTCACACCGCAAGCCCAGTCGGGCAGAATTGGAGGAGAGGCGACAATAAAGTGAACGTTAGCCTTCTTTCTGTCCCCAGAACCTACACGGGAGGAGGACACCGACTCCTTCAGTTCCCCTCTGACCTCCACGTGGCATGTGCCCACACAGTAAATGATCAGTTTTTTTAAAAAATCCAAATTCATTCAAAATGAGGGAGCGGGTGGTCAGTTCACTTCACAGAGGTGATTTGGAGTGACTCCTCCCCTTCTGCCTTCGCTGCGCTCACCCCCACCCCAGCGTGAGCTGGCTGCCTTGTGTCCATCGTAAAGGTAAACAGGAAACTGAGGCTTCAGGCTTATGCCCCAAACCTCACCACCAAACGTGAAAACTCACTGCAATCTACAGTTCTCCCTTCTTCCTTCCTGTTCCAGAGAGAAGTCCCTTTGAGTCATGGATATGTCTCCCTCAGTTTTGTCCCCAAGCTCCCTGCCCACCTCCTAGGTTCTTAGCTCCGTCAGCTAATTGTCCTGTCATCAGAGACTCTGCCATCTCTGTCCCAAGGGCATTGCAACTCGACACTCAAATTTACATCCTCAGATTCCCGCTCCTCACCTCCGTTTCCTGCCCATGTCACCAGCAATCCCCTGCGAACTGCCATCGCTGCCTCTCAGACCTCAAAACGATCCACACTTTTGAAAATTATGTTTAAAACTATTCTTACAAACAAATAAACATCCTCTTAGTCAGCAAGTATTTATTGTTTTCTCGTTAGTGCCAGGCAACTGGAGACAGGAGAAACCAGTGGGGCAGCTGTGGGGTTTACATTCAGCAAAGCATCGGAATTAAACAATAAATTAGTGCGCAGATGATTCCGGAAGACAACCTAGAAGAATGGAGTCTTGTGACCATGGAAGGATGTCTGAGATAATGTTTGAGCTGGGGGCACCGTAGGCCAGAGCGTGACAGGCTCTGGGAAGCGTGCGCACAGCCCCATGGGAGATGAAGCACCAAATTAGATGGCCACATTTGTTCACACGAACAAGAGAGAGAACAGGGGGAAGAGATGGTGTGGTCTTGCTGAGTGGGGAAAGGGCTTCTAAATCCTGGGCAGGATGGGCTCATCCTAGAGGGACCATGAGCCTGCTACTCTCTCGTTTCCTTTTCCCCCCATTTCCATGTGGATGTTTGATGTGTGTGTGTTCGTGTTTGCAAGTGAATGTGCAGGAGCATGCAGGGGTGTGAGTGCATGGAGTCCCCGAGTTTGACATCGGGAGTCATCCAATATCTTCTACCATATCACTGAGGCAGACCTCTCAATCAATCCCAGAGCTCACTGATTTGGCTAGCCGTGCTTGCTCTGGGATCTCCTGTCTCCAGCGTCTGAGTTTGGACTTAGAGGTCCACTGCCGGGCCTACCCAGCATTCACACGGGTCATGGGGATCTGAACTCTAGCCCGCATGCTCACAAGGCAAGAATTTTTAACCACTTGGTCATCTCCCAGCCCAAGCCTGCCTTCCTCATGAATAGAGACCTGGCCTCCTTCCCATCCACCGGCCTCCTAAGTAGAAATGTTAGGAGGGATGAGGAGTGGCAAGGGTGTGTGTGTGTGTGTGTGTGTGTGTGTTAGTGTGTGTGTGTGTGTGTGTGTGAGTGAGTGTATATGTGTGTATGTGTGTATGTGTGCATATGTGTGTATATGTATGTGTATATATATGTGTATGTATGTGTGTGCATATGTGTGAGTGAGTGTATATGTGTGTATGTGTGTATATGTGTGTATATGTATGCGTATATATGTGTGTGTTTGTGTATGTGTATGTGCATATGTGTGTATATGTGTATATATGTGTATGTATGTGTGAATATGTTTGTGTATCTGTGTGTGCATATGTGTGAGTGTATATGTATGTATGTGTGTATATGTGTGAGTGTGTGTGTGTGTATGTTCCTCTCTACTCCAGCTTTGTGATTATTACTTATGTAAGTTTGGGCTCAAAACAAGCTGAAGTTGTGGGTCAGACCCAGAGGAAGCCTGAATAGGGATGGATCTCCACCTCCTCTCCTTCCACCCTCCACCCCCACCCATGTGGGGAAAGAGGCCCAAGCTGATCGCCTATGAGGCTCCTGCTGAAAAGGTATTTGTTCTCTGAGTTTAGGCCAGGACTCTGCAGAGGTGCATGTACCAGTGTGGTCTTTTCATGATGAGCTTTTGCAGTGAGGCCTTCAGAAAGGCACGGATTAACCTGGGGCTTGGAGGGGCTCTCTGGCATTTGCACTTGGGCAAGAAAAAAAGAGAGCTGGCAAATATTTTCCCCAAGCCAATCCCAACGCCAACACCCACACACCAGTCCACACGCATCTGGCCCAGTCTGTGTCCTCACCGCAAGAGTGGAAATGCGGTACAAGCAGGTGCCGCGGGGGAGGGTGGGGGAAGGGTGGGCTCCTATGGTCTAGAGCAACAGCCGGTTCTCAAGCTCACTCTTTCCCAGGAGCAAGGAGACGGAAACTCCGCCCACACAGTTGGGCGCAGACCCCTTCATACCACGGACTGGCCTCCTACTCGGGGAAGGAATCTTGGAGTGCTTGCTTTCTAAGGCACACATGCACACACTGACACACGTGGACACACGGGGTTGTGGGGGCCCAGGGCTGGAGCCACATGAGCTCCCTAAGTTATATCATTTGAGAGCAGTCAGGGCTGTGCCGGGAGTCTGTGCACTGGAGACTGGGCCTCGTGGGGGTTGGGGGAGATGCCTCCCTTTCCTCTTTTTTCTGACACAGTTACCTACGGGTGGCATGAAAACTTAACATGATCCCATTTTTATCGGAACATCCTCACAAGTAACGATCATACAACAACTTAGTATCTTACCCTAAAAATTGCATGAACCTTCACCAATGTCGACGTTGGCTCTGACCACTACTGATTAAGGAGGTAAACAGGAAGTAGGAGTCGTGTGAACAAGAGAGGCTGAGCAGAGGACTGGGAAGAGAGGGAAAAAGATCAAGAGCCATGTTTGTCAACCCAGTGCGGGCACAGAGGAATAGGAAGGAGGAATGTGTGGGTTGGCTCTGCAAACACCTTTGCCAAACACCCTGAGGAACTGTGCACCTATCAACCCCAAGGGGTCCTTCCAGCCCCCTCCTCACCTCCAAACAGTCTGCCCTAAGGCTCCCACACCATGGGGACTGAGAGCATCTGTAGTTGCTACGTCAGCAGGTGTCCACCCCTGCGTCATACACGAGGCCAGATAAGTCTGAGGGCAGACGAGTTGCGGTGAAGCAGTAAATCCACAGGCAGAGGCTGTCCATTCACGAGAAGTCCCTTCTTGGTCACTTTTTCCTTGGGGTTGACCTGCTCCTCCTTCTCAATCTGATTTAGACAGAGAAAAAGAAAAATTCACAAATTGGTAAGTGGTGTCCACTTTCTGCAGAGTATTTACTACAATGGTGACTTCACGAGCCTTTTAAAAAGATGTGTCTTCTTATTTTATGTATGTGTGTGTGTGTGTGTATGAGCACCGTGTACGTGCAGTTCTCACAGATTCCAGAAGAGGGCGCCAAAACAGAAGTTACAGTGAGTTGTGAACCACCGTGTGGGTGCTGGGAACTGAATTCAGGTCCGGCAAGTACAGGAAGGGCTGAGCCCCAAATACACCACTTGTGATATTATTTTTCTCCTCAGAAATCCAGTCTTAGAATCCCTCTCTGCTTTCTCAACTCTGGTAATCTCTGGTCAAAACTGATATATTGATTTCTTTTTCTTTTTTCCTGAACTGAGCCTAGAAAAGGTATACATATATATATATAAAGTCTCCCTGTTTCTATGCATAATGATAATATTTGGTTTTTTGGTTACTGGTGGTAAAGGACCCAGACGAACACAAAGATAGTATAAATACATCCCATTCCTAGAACAGAAACAAGAAACGTTTTATTACTTGTGACAAGAACCTGAGGCTGCGGGTCACGTGGCATCCACAGTCAGGTAGCAGAGAGGTGAAGGCTGGTACTCAGCCTGCTTTCTCTTGCTCTTCACTGTCAACTTGCCTGGATTTAGAGTCAGCAAAGAAACACTTCTGTGTTTGGAGATAAGTACCCGGAAAGGTTTAAGTGAGAAGAGACGACTCCGCTGGAATGTGAGGGGCAACAGCCCATGGTCTGGGACTGGGAACTGACTGAATAGGAAGGAGAAAGCAGATCGGAGCACAGTGCCCACCTCTCTGCTTCCTGACGGTGGATATCATGTGACCTGCCACCTCCGCTCCTTGTCACACCTCACTCACCATGGAGGACTGGGTCCCTTCAAACTGTGAGTCAAAATGAACCTCCCTAACGTGCTTGCCCAGGTAGCCTGTCTCGACAGTGAGAGCCATGACTGATACCGCGGACGTAAACGAAACCATGGGCACGTCCATGTATATGAACTCTGTTATAATACTGTGGCCAGGTTGACGTGTCCCTAATCTGTGCTACGTTCAAAAAGATAAGCAATACTTATTACATTTATTACACATATGTGGGCCCAGACAAGCACTGGTCACAAGTGTTTCGAAAAGCTTGGACTCAAACCTGATGCTGAAGCCATTCACCTTCTTCTGGGTCAGACTGTGAGGTCAATTATTCTGTCACACTCAGTCACCAACATCAGCCAAACCCTGAGCTGGGCTCTAGAGAGATAAGATTGCCTGAACCTGATTTACACATGGTCCTGGAAGGGAGATGCTCGGGTAAATAAATCCATGCCCAGCAGAGGGCAGCATCTGCTCAGCAAGAAGTGGGAGGTCTTAAGGCTACAGCAGAGCTCCCTAAACTGGTAACAATGCAACTCCTTAGATGAGAGAGAAGAATGCTTCGCTTCCAGGAACTATCTGACACCGTTTATCCCAACCAAGCAAAACAGGACGATTGGAGGATGGTAGCCCTTGAGGATCAATCATCTATAAAATGCCCTGATCTCACTCTACGTAGCTTTGAATGTAGAATCTTTGAAGTCACAAAGATTTCCCATGTAGCAGATCAGAAGAAACAAACGGCCGGGGGCTATGGGAGGCTGGAGAAGCAAGCGCCCTAAATCCATTCACAGAAGATCACCGAGGGAACATAGGCTCCCTCCAAGAACTCTACGTGCACGTCAGAGTTGAATTTGTCACATAAACTGAAACCAAGGACTCCAGTGCATATTTCTCAGTGGACACCAGGGTAACGCCAGCATCTGACAATAGCCTGTCGATGCCTTAGAAGTTCTAGAAGCAACAGGAACTTCCGCCAATCTTCTCAAGCACGTCTGGGGACGTCCTCTAGCTTGGCAATAAACCCCGAAGACACCAAGCCGTGTCTCAAAATGTGTTTACAGCAAGATCAGCAGTTCAAAACATACACACGCAGGTAAGCAGATTGAAACAGAAAATGCACAGCCGCCTCTACTGAGAGACACGAGGGAGTGCATTGTGCAAAACCCCAGACTCTGCCAAAAAGCCTGAGTAAAATCACAATAGACGGGGTCAAGGTACGAAAGTAAATTACCCTTTTGTTTTTATTAGTCATAACAAACACTGGAAATTGACATTGAGAAAAGGTACTTTCTAGTTACGCGGCCTAATTTCTCCAGGCTGCGGATCTGATCTCTTAGGGTGAGCACCTACAGTGGCAGCGCCGTAATCTTAGGGTCCTGACATTAAATCCCAAATCTTAAACACACCGGAAGGAATAAACTCAGAGGGACATGCCATGACCACCTCTTATCAAAACAGAGATGCTCTACCTTCCACGGGGATGTTGCAAACCAAGCCCTTTCATTTATTTCTAAAGCTGGGATGTTCTCCTTTCTGGGGAGAGAACCTTTTCTAAAGAGTTCTTATAGATCCAAAAAAGACCTTTGACGGTTTGCTCCGTCAACACAATACCTCAGGACCAACATCAGATCTACCTTCAGGCCAGCTTCAGAAAGCTGTTTAGCCATTTTAAATGTCTGAGCTGGTGACCCGATTGCTCCTGTCAATGTGCCTCCTACGCCTCTGGTTTGAAATAGTCAGATCGACAAATGAAATAAACAATGCAGTGGTTAAATATCTATTGTAGTATTTTACCTTGGGACCTCTGAGGTTCTGGGAGGGGAGCTCAAGTATTGGGTTGGGCTCAGGGGGTGCATGAGAGGCGGCTGTTAGGAAGCTGTTCCTAGGTTCCCAGGAAAGTGGGGCCAATGGAAGCTCCATGGCTGATACCCAAAGAGTGACTGGGGCTGAGTCAAACCAGCCAGCATGCAAGGTGTTCGTTGTCATCTTCTACATCCTTTCCAGTCAAGGTTGAACTCCAGCCACCCACAAAAGCATCACTTAGCTTTCTCCTCTGCACAAAATGAGCATCCTCAGCCCCCGCCATTTTCTGGCCGCTTCTGCATATCAGAAGTCAGACGGCTGAGCCAACCTTTGACTCCAGTCCCTTGGAGGGACTTAGTCAATGACCGACCAGTCAGCCTGGATACACCTGGGCCGCAGCCCGTCAGTCCCTTTGTTCTTGCATCTCACCAACGTTTTCCATTGGGAGAGTCAGAAACACTCGGCTGCCACAAACGACGGGAGTGGCCACTTGTTTAGGAGGATTGCGGTCAGGGTTGTCTGCTGTGTCTGCAAATGAAGACACCGCAGAGTCTCGAGTGACATTCTCTAAAGCTGTGCAGGGGCTGAGAGACAGAGTGAAAAAAACGTGGGCCAGTGCTCACGGCGGACCCACCACACAGATCTACCTCCAAAGAGTAAACCGCAGTGTGCTGCGTGTGCAGGGCGGGAAACGGAGAAGTCTCTCCCTCAGTTCTGCTGTGGGTCTAAAACTGTACCAAAAAAAAATAGTCTATAAAGAAGAGAGGAAGAAGAGGGGGAGGAGGAGGAAGAAGCCACCAACAAGCACCGCAGTTCACACCTTCAATGCAAGCATTTGGGAGTTTAAGGAAGTAAGATTTTTATAAGTTTGGAGTCGACCTTAGAGACAGAGTAAGATCTGGGCTAGCCTGAACTACAGTCCGAGTCTCTGTCTCAAAAAGAAGAAAGGAAATTGGTTAAGATAGAGCAAATGGGTAAATGCCTGTCTGGCCATCCTTCTCCTGTATGCCCATTCCAGCCTAATTTTCTCTGTGAATCCACGGGTTCCCGTGACAGAGCTGGAAAGTCCCCATTTAGGGCTCCCACGGGCATCTACATTCTGAGCATGGCAGTACTGTCTCTTCTTGGTACTCGGAAATCACAACCTATCTATCTTCCTTTCCTCAGTGCAGAACCCTATTATCTATAAGGCAGGACGGTTTGCTGAGTGACTGAATGAGTCAAGAGATATCTGATGAGATATGCCAGGAGGGTCAGCATAGAGCACCCGGTCCTGTCCTTTCCTCCATGCCGAGCCCATCGGAATTTACACTGCACCTTTCTGAGGCAAAGGAGGTTAAGAAAGCTCATACACTCAGCCTGCCACCGTGGTCAATACTGTGCTCATAAAGTAGTGACTTCCGGGCCTGCGGCTTGGCACAGACACAGCCATCGGAAGTGAGGACCCGTAACATCTGGAAAAACAGAAGCCACGCCAGGTCTTTCAAACAGAGGGGGTTTAATGCAGGGAGTAGATTACACAGGCTTGGTGCTGTGGAGAGGTCCCCCATGTTAGTACTTGAAGAGAGCAGCTACTGACCTTAGGCTAGTGGGGGACAAAAGGCAAGAGATGGTGTTACCAGAACCTAGAAGCTCTGGTGGGAGACCCCCCGCGGCTGGTGACTGGCCCTCTGATGGGGCTGCTTCGTGCTGGCTGTTTAGACTTCTGAGGGGGCTTCTGCTTGGCTGGTGGTGGTCGGATCTCTGGGCGGGGACGCGGCTGGCGCTCAGTCCTTGAAGGGGACCTTGGCTTGGCTGGACTCGGAGGGGCCCTTGGCTTGGCTGGCCTCGGAGGGGACTTTGGCTTGGCTGGCGGCGCTCTGACCACCACGGGGGATGCAGCTGGCTGGTGCTTGGGCCTCTGGGGGGATGTGGCACGGCGGCTGGTGCAGAGAGGGCCAAAAGAAGCTGGAGGCTGCAGCCCGGGTTCTCCACTGACGCTTAAGGGATGCTGGCAGGAGCTGGAAACGGCAGGAAAGCCCAACCCTCCCGCCCGCCTTCTGCTCGCCCTCCAGAACCTTCCTACCAGGGAGATGACAGTCATGAACGGAGCAGGGGGGTGTGGTGTGGACCTGAGCCAGAGCCCGTGCTCACCTGGTCTTCTGGCAAGCACAGCAGATCCAATCCTCCTCCTTCTTCTGGTAAAAGCAACCGCTCTTGCAGATGCTGTACTTGCGGTCCACGATCTCACGCTTGGAGTTGAGAAAGGTGAAGGGTGGGCAACAGTGAATGCTGAAGTGCTCTGAGAACTTCTGGTTCTTGGAGAGCCTGGGGCCCTCCTTGGCCATTTTCTGACTCATCTCACTGGAAGCCATGGATGAAGGGAGAAGAGGGGAGACACAAAACAGCATGTGAGGGAGAGTCCCTTCTGTTCAGCACCCACGAGAGATACTGCTCTGCAGATCTCTCTCTCTCTCTCTCTCTCTCTCTCTCTCTCTCTCTCTCTCTCTGTGTGTGTGTGTGTGTGTGTGTGTATGTGTGTGTGTGTGTGTGTGTGTGTGCGCGCGCGCTATGCATAGTTTTATGACAAGCAAGTGAGTTCCCTGAAGACGGACCACCGTTTTGCATGGCTGCGGTGGATGCGCTCTGAGATACAAGGTCCAAAGAGACTTCATCCCAGGGTTGCCTCTCGCTGCTGATATGCCTTTCCTGCCACTATTACATAGGCTAATGATTCCGGGGCGTCCGCCTACCCTATTGGGCACATCTCCTACAGAACTAATATGAAGATGAATTTTCAAGTAATAATGCAGTTTCGATGAATTGATGAGTTCATAATTCCCAATAATGATTTTATGGAACTCCCGGGTTAGGACAAGTAATTTCATGCCCCCTTTAGAATAAAAACTGCAAACAGAGCTCTGTAAACCTTCATGTGTCAAGGGCCAGTTGCACCAGGAAAAGAAAGCAGGCTTGGCACAAATTTACAATCAAGGAAACATTCCTTCCAGGTTAGGAACGGGGCCACTATCTCAGTAACTGAAGGTCAAAACCTGGGAATGTGAAATTCAGTGTAGGTGCAAGGTCAGAAAATAAATGATTATACAAGTTAATTTATACAAGACTTCAAAGTAATAAGACACAGGCAGATGAGTTCCTTCCTGACAAAACCTTGGTAATTATGACATAAAAATTATTGCTTTAAACTTACAACAAACTCGTGGAGCTAGAAAATAGTGTGTAGTCTTAATGGAAAGAATGTAAACGGTTTTGCTGTACCTCCTTAAACCTTATCAATCTATGACACGAACTATCGCCTTAAACTTGCTATGAGCTTACAGAGTGTTTAGAAAACCATGTGACCAGTTATCCTGCTGTGACGGTTCCCAATAGTTGCTATGAGGTAATCTTTTGTTTGAAAGGGGATAAAAACCAAGAACAAGATCTGCAAGAGCATTCAGTCAAACCCAGAACTTGCTGGTGATGGATGGGGTTGCTAGACAGCTTGATCTGGGATCTACTGCCTCTGACTTCCAGAGATGGAATTACAGGGGACCTCCACGCCTGCCTGTCATTCATACATGTTCTGCTGAACCCTGGTCCCTGCCTCATGAATCAAGCACCTGGACCTCTGAGCATCTCCCACCCTGAGGGACCTCTTCTCTCCACCAATGAGCCCCTCTCTTTAATGTCTGTGTTCCACTTTTCCCAGTCCGCCAGTTCCCACATGGACTTTCTGTGTACTTTTGCTGTTCTTTGGGTTTGTGTTTGACTAGGAGGCATCCCGTGTCAACCTTCCTACAAAGCACAACTCCAGCTGTACCCCACTTAGGTTCTTCAGCTTCACCTCCTTTTCAATATGAGTGAATTCCTGGGTTTATCAATATTTTTTTTCAACCTGTTGTCAATATCCAAATGAAAAAAAACTGTTTTTGTTAGGTTGATGCCTCATTTCAATGCATCAGCTTTGAAGATTAGCCATATGATCAACTCTTTGAAATCAGCCTAGAGTGGATCTAGTATCTGTTAGAGTTCCATTGCAGACGTGGATTGTTACATGTTTCTGGAAACAGTTTGCAACTGTCTAGTGTTCTAGTTAGCCTCAACTGTCAGCTGCCAACTTGACACGGCCTAGAGTCCCTAAGAGGGGAATCTCAACTGATGGACAGCCCAGATCAACTTGCCTGTGGCATGTCTTGGGGGGTTGTGTTGATTGATACTATGTAGGAAAGCCACTATGGGGAGCACCATTCCCTAGGCATGTGCTCTGGGACTACGTAAGAAAGCTATCCAAGCATGAGCTTGAGAGCAAGCCATCAATCAGCATTCCCCCATGGTGTCTGCTTCGTGCTTGAGTTCTTGCCATGGCTTCCTTCAGTGACACTTGGCAAGTGAAAATAAACCTTTTCTCCCTTAAGTTGCTTTCAGTCAGAGTGTTTTATCACAGCAAAAGAAGGAAAATATTATATACACTGTAAAGTTCATGTGTGTGTGTGTGTGTGTGTGTGTGTGTGTGTGTGTGTGTACCAACTGTAATCACGATTTATTTTTGAGTATGGTAGTTATTAGGGATCGTGGCTCAGACCCACAAAAAAGGTGAACCCACTCAATCCACCTGTCCCTAGATCCCAAGAAATAGGATTATTTCCAACTTTTGGACCTCATCGCATAGCTTCTGCCTGTTCCCTTCCTGTCCAACAACTGCACAGTTTACCTCCCAATGAGATCCTGCTCAAAAGGAAGGCTCCCTATGGAGTCTTTCCAGAACCTTCCCTTCCCCTAATGAGTAAGGATCCCTCCTCCCTCCGTGTGGCCTGACTTCTGATCTAATTCAAGAAAATTTAAAGACAGAGGAAGTGTGCAAACACCCAGAGAGATGAATTATTAGTGGGGAAATAACTGGAAAAATTATATTCACAAAAGCAATAAAAATCCTGAAATACCCAGAAATAAAGAGAAAATGAAAATGTCTAAATTCCTACAGGAAAAAGTTAAAGCTGCACAGATAATAACATGAGTAAACTTTAAAAACAGTAATCGAAAAGATCTACACCATGAAGAAACAAAGGTTTTTGGAAACAAAGTCCCGAGTGCCATGCACTTCTGACTAAATCAGCAAAGATCTTAAACAAAGAGCTTCAGTGTAAACCAACAGAGCAGACGAGACACTCGGGTAGTGCAAGAGCCACACGGCACTCACACAGGAGCAAATGCCCAGAAATCACAAAGAATGGAGAATCCCGGAAGAAGCTTACAAAGTCCCTTCTCCAGACAGAAGGCTGTTTGTGATTGGTGGCTGCAAGAGAGAGTAGCATGAAGAGGCATCGGGTATACTGAGCTTTCTCAAGGGCAGACCTCCCGCTCAGAGCAGCTGACCAACGCAAACCAGACTCCGAGTTTCTGGTGGCTGCGGGGAGGGGTTGGAAGAGGTAAACAAGTATATATTGTGTGAACTTCTAAAAAAACATTAAAAATGAAATAAAATGCTTTAAAGCCTAAAACCAGTAACAACTGTTCTAATACCATGTGTAGAAATGCATTCCTGAGGGTCAGAGTTTAGAATAATTTGACATGCTGTAATGCCAGCACTCAGGACAGGGAAGCATGGGCTCATACATTTAAGGTCATCCTGGGCTACTTCACAGTCCAGCTCAGTCCACAAATTAATTAATTAAAACAAATTAACATGAAGTAGTATACCAATGGCCTAATGCCAGGCAAATGGAACCACAGAGTAGAAAACAAGAATTCAAAAGCAGATACACACACACACCAGAAAATGTGATGCCTATCAAAGATGTCCTAAATCGATGTCAGAAGGGGATTCTGCATGAAGAAAGCTTGTGTGCGTAATTAGTATGAATTGACAAGACTAAAAAAAAAAATCAAAACCTACTCCACATCTAGATACACAACATCCACAGTCAAGAGAAGCAATATCAGAATAATACAACATATAAAATCCAAAGAATCACTTCTTTAAATTTTTGCATGGATGTTTTGCCTGCACATATGTATGAGTACCATGTACATGCCTAGAGCAGGAGAGTGCATCTGATTTCCTGAAACTGGAGTAACAGAGGGCCATGACCCACAATGTGGACACACTAGGACTCAAGCTGGAGCCCTGGGGCAGAACAGCAGATGCTCTTAACTACGGAAACTCTCAGGTTTCTGTCAGTCTGGTAGGTGAAGTGTTTTGTGATACAAAGTAGCTAAAGTAAACTAAGTTTCCGAACAGTTTAAATTTGAAAACCCTGCAAGTGTAATGTGCTGTATCAACAGATGAAAGGGAGGATGTAGCCAGTGCTGTATTAGGAAAGTGTCCACTGGGGACGAGGTGATGGCTCAGCCGGTGAGACACCTGCTGTACAGCCTGAGGACCTGAGTTCAATCCCAGAACCCACAGAGCTACAAGACCCAGCAAAACAGGAAATGGAGACAAGAGAGTCCCTGGAGGCTATGGGCAGCCAGCCTGGAGTGTAGGGCAAAGAACCCGAAAGAGATCCTGTCTCCAAAAGGGTAGAAGGTGAGGACCGCCACCTGAGGTTGCCCTCTGACCCCACATATGCCCACACTCACGCATAACAACATGCACACACATATCATATATACACAAATTAATTATTAACAAATTAGTTAAACTGAGAAGAAATTGATCTGTAAAACTCAGTATGCATTCATGGCCACCCTCTTGCTGTAGTGGGAATAGAATGTGCTGTCTTAAAAGCATGACCCCTACGTCAGACCCCTGAGGAGGGGGCTCTGGCCATCACTGTCACCCAGCGTTATTTGAAATCCCATACGAATGTTTGCTTTTAAAACCTCTGCTGAGGAGTCAGCTCAGTCAGAAAAGTGCTCACCTTGTGAACTGAAGACCTAAGGTTAATCCCCTAGAGCCCACATTTTTAAAAGATAAGTAACCATGTAGTGATGTGTCTGTAATCCCAACAGTGGGGACCCCCGGAGCTTGCTGGCCAGTCAATTTAGCCCAGTCAGTGAGTTCCTGGCAAACGGCAAAGACTCCATCACCAACAATGTGAACACTGCCCTGAGAAATGAGATTGAGG
Organism: Micromys minutus; assembly: GCF_963924665.1. Taxonomy (NCBI): domain Eukaryota; kingdom Metazoa; phylum Chordata; class Mammalia; order Rodentia; family Muridae; genus Micromys; species Micromys minutus. Next base: position 48,992,263 of record NC_137956.1, on the reverse strand, counting down.
TTGGCCTCAGGTCTACACACACACACACACACACACACACACACACACGAACACATACACACACATGCACACACATACTCACATGAACATGTATACGTATATACATACCAAAAATATTCTGAGGCTGTCAAACTCTACAAACAAACATAGGGAGCAAGAAAGAGAGAGACAGAGAGTCCAACAAGGTTCCTGACCCGGACTGCAGAGATGGCTCAGGGGACCCAGGCTCGATTCCCAGCACCCACATGGCAGCTCACAGTCATCTCTTGGTAACAGCTCTGTAAGATCTGGTGGTCTCTGACCTCTGCAGGCACCAGGCATGTGTATGATGCATATGACATGCATGCAGACAAAATGCCCATACACACAAAAATAATAAATAAATGGTTTGAGTATTTTTAAAAGATTCCTGACATAGGTCGATATACAAAATCCAAACATTTGCAATTCAAGGATATAACATATACAATAAAAGGAGCAATTCACGCTGACCATAAGACCACTGGACAGTCTACAGGTTGAAATACATCAGATGGAATAACTAACCTTAAGAAACATGCATAATCAGGGATGGAGAGGTGGTTCAACCACTAAAGACAAAGGACCAGGGTTCAACTCCCACACCCACTTCAGGCAGCTTACAACATGTAATTTCAGTATACAAGAGGACAACACTCTTCTCCCTGACCACAGGTACTAGACACTCACACAGTGCACATGCATGCATACATGCAAGTGCTCACACAGACACACTAAATAATTTTTAAAGGTTTTAATCTACAACATATTTGAAAACCTGAAAAGAAATACCTAATACCATAGTATGCTTAGTATCAGTGAGTACATCTAAATGGTTAATGTAATTCTCATCAGTATCCGACTTGCATGTAACCAACAAGGCCATCCCATAGTTCTGGTAAAAGCATGAAGACCCAAGAACAACTAAAATACTTTTCAATTCAAGATCCAAGTCCTTCCAAATAAAAACACTCACTATGAAATATACCAAAGACTTATATCCCCACAAAGACACACACTGAATAAAAAACCCACATCATACAAAATATCGACACTCACCATGAAGTACACTAACAGCATATTAGCTTGGAAAAAGACGGGTCAATGAAACAGGGTTGAAAGTTCAGAAGCAGATCTGCGTATGTACAGTGACATGATCTATAACATGATCATTTTAAATGCTCAGTGGTTGGCATGGCGGTTAGTTTTAGTCATCGATTTAACTAGAACACTGGAGAGAGATCTCGATTGGGGGATTTTTCTAGATTGTGTTTAGCATATGAGCTTGTCTGTGGCGGGGTTGTTTCGATTAAGTTAAGCAATGTGGAAAGACCCATCCACTGTAGGCAGCACCACTCCCTAGGCAGGAGATCACAGACTATTTAAGAAATGAAAAGGTATCTGGCAGTGGTGGGGGAAGGACTTGAGAAGTAGAAGCAGGGGGACCTCTGTGAGTTGGAGGCTAGCCTGGTCTACATAGAAAGTTCCAAGACAGCAGAGCTATATATAGTGAGACCCTATCTCAAAAAGGAGAGAGAGAAAAACAGAGACAGAGAGAGAGAGAAAGACAGAAAGAGATAGTAAAAAGTGCAGGGGGCACAAGCAGGCATGAATTAATTCATTGCTCTGTGCTCTTGACTGTGAACATGTGACTAAATGTCTCACGCACCGCCATTGTGACTTACCAATGTGATGGACTGTAACTTGGAATTTGGGGGTTAAAGTAAGTAATTTCCCCCTTAATTCACTTTTTCCAGGGTGTTTTATCACAGCAATGAGAAACAAAACTAGGAAAGATGAATACTTAATTAAAATCAAGGCAAACATCCTAGTTTGTTGGTGAAAACAAGCACGTGGTGTGAAGTATGAGCCAGACAGAGGTGCGTGCTTCGTGGACTGAACTCTTTTGCACTCATGTCTCTCAAGCACTCTAGTTTGCAGATGAGGGATACAGATGTGGTGGTTTGAATGTGCTTGGTCCAGAGAGCGGCACTATTTGGAGACATGGCCTTGTTGGAGTGGGTGGGGCTTTGCTGGAGGAAGTGTGTCACTGTGGGTGTGGGCTTTAAGACCCTCCTCAGCCAGTCTGCTAGCAGCCTTTGGATGAAGACGTAGAACTCTCAGCTCCTCCTGCGCCATGCCTGCCTGGATGCTACCATGCTCCCACTTTGATGATAAGGGACTGAACCTCTGAACCTGTAAGCCAGCCCCAACCAAATGCTGTCCTTATAAGAGTTGACTTGGTGGTACCTCTTCACAGCAGTAAAACCCTAACTAAGACAACAGAGAAGTTGTCTGAGAACTGAGAAGTAGGAAATGGGGTGTTAGGATATCAACCAAGGTAGACTAGAATATATTCTTAACTTTGAGACAATATTCTTTCTAACACAGAAAACAGAAAAAGGAAAAGAAGAAAGGGGAGGAGAAGGAAGAAGAAGACAGATCATAAAGACTGCTGCTTCATGAGCCAAAAAAAAAAAAAAAAAAAAAAAAAAAAAAAAAAAAAAAAAATCACTGTAAAGTGTTGTCACCCTAAGGAAGGCAGGCACCCAAGATGACTCCTATATGAGGGCACCTCCAAAGTAACCATCGCTTATTCTCAACATTATGGTGCGTGAGTTTATGCCCAGAGGTGTTCCTGTCCACCCCTTTAGTATTTTAAACAGTGTTCCATGCCTTTAACATGAGCATGCCTAAGAGGGTACTCCTTAACTGAGCATGCTCAAGAGTGAGCTCCTTAACTCACAATGTTCATGAACATGTTCCTTAACTGAGCGTGCTGAGCAACAGGACCTCCCTGTACGGCTCTGCGGACTCTCTGAATAAAACCCCTTTGCTTCCTTTGTTTAAGGACAGCATGGCTTTGGATGTGACTCCTGCGCTCTCCTTGCCTGTGGCTTCCTCCACTCTTTCATGCCTTGACCATGTTTGTTACAGCAGTGCACTCCCTGAGATGTGAACCCGTCCATTGCACTCCCTGAGATGTGAACCCACCACCTTTATTTTTGTAATGACTTACAATAACAAGTTCAACATCTTGTTCTGATGTAGAAGAAAATGTTCTAATGTCAAAGTATCATAGTTTAATGATCAAAATCAAAAATACTCTATGAGTAAAAACTTTTAAAGCAGGCAAATTGTCGAGAAGGAATGGTCTTTTAAATATATTGTATCTATTTATTTGGGGTGTCCGCATCAATGAGTATTGTGGAGGTCAGAGAACAATTTGCCAGAGTTGGTTTTCTGCCTCCCAATTACATGCATCCCACAGATCACACTCAGGCTGCCTGGCTTAGTGACAAGTCCCTTCACCCATTAACCCATGTTCCTTGCCCAGCGGGTAGTTATCTCCAGACAAGCTAGACTGTAGTACTCAAAGAAAAAGAAACAACAGCAAGGAGATAGCCGGTCTCAACCATCCTGATGGGCCCACGAATAAGGAGAAAGTGACGTCAGCAAAGAGAGGAGCGGATAGCCAATGAGAGGAGAAGGGCAGGGACGGTGTAGGGGCACAGGCAGTGCAGGGGAGGGGCAGAGGGCCATATGGGGAGGGGCACGGGCAGTGCAGGGGAGGGGCAGAGGGCCATATGGGGAGGGGCACGGGCAGTGCAGGGGAGGGGCAGAGGGCCATATGGGGAGGGGCACGGGCAGTACAGGGGAGGGGCACGGGCAGTGCAGGGGAGGGGCACGGGCAGTGCAGGGGAGGGGCACGGGCAATGTACCCGTGCAGGACGCAGGGCAGTTCAGGGGAAGGGCAAGGGTAGTTACGGGAGAGACACTGTGCTGGACACTGACTGCTTTTTACACTTACACCAGGAAGTGTAAGCCCTGGGCTGTCAAAGAACCCCTGCCTCCCTGCAAGGAAGGAGTGGGTGCCAGTGCTGATATGTAGCCAGTGTCTCTCTCCACTGTGGAAACAAAAATTAATGGGGCAGAATAAACCCACCTGCTCCCCATAGCAGTTCCTAACCCTAACTAATCTTCTCTTGGGCTAGAAACTAATGCTTCCCTCTGAGTATAGATTTCACAGCAAACACAACAGCTTCTGTGCTGGTCAAGTCACAGCAACAGAGGTAGAAAAGAGAAGAATGTCACCATTAGCCAGATGACTAGTCATTCATGCCCTCTAGGGATCCCCACCCCCATGGATGCGTCTCCTTGATAATGTGTTTACACATTAATACAATGACAATTGAGTAGTTGATCACTGGTGACAAGCCAGTGTCGGATAATGAACAATGCCGTATAAATATTTATTTTGAATTAGGGAGCCTTATTGCAGACAGCCACGAGATGCCAAAAATCCAACAGGAATTTGGAGACTATCAAAAAAAGAGAGTTCCAGTATCCAGTATCCTGGAGGCAACCTCCCATTTTAGAACACAAAGCCATGTTAAACATCTTCTTGTAGCGCTTCACTTTAGCCAACGAAGACAAAGGAGTGTAGGCTGTTCCCACAGCTACCTCACAAGCTATACAGGAGCCCTTCTTGGTGAGCAGGCTCTCTGCCTGGAGCCTCTCCAAGGAGAGGAACTCATTGACACAAGGTTGGCAACTCAATCACATAGATAAATACACTAGGCAAGTGTTTAGGTGTGAAAACGTCAGTTACTACAATGGAGCAAGATAAACACACAAGAAGTATGGTAACCTAAACATCACATAAACAATACAGCGTTTCAAAGCTGAAATTATACATGTAGTCTATGAGCACAGGAACATTCTTAAATTTTATTTTTATTTTATAAGTGTTTTGCTTGTGTGTGTGTGTGTGTGTGTGTGTGTGTGTACGTGTGTGCAACATATGCATGCAGTGCCTGTGGAGGCCAGAGGACACTTTCAGATCCCCTAGAACTGGAATTACAGGTGGTTGTGTGCTGTTATGTGGTGCTGAGAACCGAACCTGGGTCCTCTGCAAGAGCAGCCAATGCTCTTAACTGTTGAGCTGACTCTCCAGCCCCTGGATACTGGAATCTCCATGGGGACCTACAGTGAGCAGATAATTCTGTCCTGAGTCCGTGGCCAGCTGAGGCATCTGAAGGCTGGATGTGTCTCCTACTTCAACAAAGTATGGCTGGAGATAAAGTGTTCGAATGTGGTGACTAGCCACATGGGTGGCTAAATGTTGAGCAGGAAGAGACAGTGTGACGGTTACTCTGGACTCAAAACTTCCTAGGAGACCTCTCCTAGGGCACTGCCAATGAGGTTTAAGGAAGGAGAGAAGCTCCACCCTGTTTGTGGGCAGCAGCATCCCCTGGACTGGCAGCTCAAAATTAATAAAAAGAAAAAAGCAAGTTGAGCAGCAGCAGTCTCTGTGCTTTCTGCTGCCAATGATGGGACCAGCTGCCTCGAGCGCCAGCTGCCACACCTTCTCCTCCATGATAGACTGACTGCACGCTCAAACCGTGAGCCAACTGTGAGCCAAAATAAGCCATTTTTTTTTTTCCTTAAGTTGCTTTTGTTAGGTATTGTGAAAAGCAACTCTGCCTAAGCCTCGGGTTCTCAGGTTAAGTGCAGGAGTAGAAAGGAGTCTCAGCTGTGAGATCTTATGAGCCAGAGGCAAGGAGAGCTTCAGAAATGGTCACCTGTGTTAGATAACTCCAGGAGAAGTTTAAGAGAAGCTCAGGAGTGTCTGGTGAGCACATCAGGGGTTGTTCCTTGGAGTGATTGAAACAGAAGCTACATCTGACAGATTGTTGAAGAAATTTCAACTAAGGATTTGGACAGAGAAAGACAACACGAGCCAGATGTTGGAGAATGGAGGGGCTGAGTGTGGGTCCTGGGAGGGTGTGCCGTTCCCAGAGGCCTTTCGGAGGAGGGGCTGGTGTTTGGTGATTGTCAATCTGTCGCTTGTTTAGTTGGTGTGATGAGATGTGAATATGTAAATGTGTTTGTGGAAAGACACCAAGAACACAATCAGAAGAAAGTCAATATGCTTCTGAGGGGAAATGAGGCGCTAGAATGCCGAACACACAGAAAGGGGGAGGCTGAATGCCTGCCCTTGTCAGATGAGGGGAGACAGAAGGAGAGCAATGCTCTTAAAGCTCTTGAGGAAAATGGGGTTGGAAGAAGTTCTCATCCACTCACTTCCATGATGCCGGATGCCAGAGCGTCAGCTGAGAACAAGAAAGGAAAAGATCTGAGGTAAAGTGGATGAAGATCTGGTAGCAGTGTGAACAGAGGCTCTCGGGGTCTGGAGAAAACCCTTAACCCTTGATATGGTAAGGTATGGACAAGAGCCACAGTGTGGCAATGGGCATAGGGAAGGGGCGGCTAATGCCCCGGAGTGTTGGGTCCCTTTTTCCTGTTACTGCCGAAGTGGAGTTGATGGATGGAGTTGTGGTGGAAGGAGAACGGGGAGTCCTGCTTAAAATCCACCAGCGGAGAAAGGTGAGTGAGAGAGGCATGCTGCAGACAGCACAAGCTTCAAACGCTGGTTTAACTGCAGAGGGGAGGAGCTGGGATGGGAAAGATGGCGCTGACCTCACTCTGGAGGGATGTGAAGCACTAAATGGCCCCACAGAGAGACAGCCAGATGAAGCTAAGACAAAGGCACGGATGATTCCCCCGAGTGAAGTCTGAGGGTCTGAGAGAGAAAGACTCTTCACAGAATGACTTTGGCGAGTGGTACAGGGGTTTGTAAACAGACAAATGGTGGCTTGGGTCATGGTCTGTCCAACACAGAGTTTGTTGTCGTAGTTCCATTTCCAGACTGATAACTGACTGATAACTGATAACCAGGAGATAACTGGCGTGTTATAACAAGTATTTAAGCTGCTGGGTATGATGGCGCACACCTTTAGTCCCGGCGCCCAGGAGACAGAGGCAGGAGGATCTCTGTGAGTTAGGGGCCAGCCTGGTCTACATAGTGAGTTCTAGGCTAGAAAGAGTTTCATAGACAGACCAATTCTCCAAAGATAAGAAAGGGAAGAGAGGCTCGGAGGAAGGGAGGGATGAGCGTAAGACAGCTGTGCTTATGGAAGGTTACTTCACGCAGTCTCTTGCTGATTTTTCATGCTTCTGTGACATTCTGAATCCCTGCAATCATTCCCACAACAACTTAGATGCAGATCCGTACCTGTGTTTTCATCCACGCCCATCCGGCAACCAGGACTCCGTTCCCAGCTTGTCCTGCTCTCATTTGATTCTTCGTTGCCCTGGAAATGAGGTGGTAGCCACAGCTGGTCAGTTAGAACTCGCTACATAGTTGCAACCCAGCCGAGCCGTTTCACCGGAGGCTCACTCTCACAGCCCAGAGATGGTTCTAGAAAGACGCGGTCTACTAGACTGGGGATGAGGAAGGACACACTGGTAAAGTGTCATGCTAATTTGTATGCCACCTCATCACTATGGGAAAAAAAAATGACACCCATCCAGCCTTAAGTCAGGGCGGGAAGAGGACAGCTCAGGCAGTTGCTAGGCAAGCCTGCCTGCCTGAGTTTGGGCAGAGGCTTCTGTCAGGGAAGAACTTCCTGGAAGCTGTTTAGAGGAAGGAAGTTGCTTTTTTAACCACATGCCTTTTCTCCCGGGAGATTCTTGTATTGTTATCACTAAATGCAAAGTCTGAACTTGGCACACACTGATAGTCACACTGTGGCTCAGTGCAGGCCACAGGGACTCAACAAATGTTTGTTAATTGAGTGGGTGGATGAATGGGCAGAAATGAAATGTGGTACAAGCTGTTTAAAAAAAAAAAAGTCAGGCAGTGGTGACACACTCCTTAGTCCCAGGCCGCCAGAGACAGAGGCGGGCAGATCTCTGAGTTCAAAACAAGCCTGACCTACAGGACCTGTTCCAGGACAGCCAGGGCTATACAGGGAAACCCTGTCTCAAAAAGGAAGGGTTGGAGTGGGGGACAAAAAAAAAAACAAACAAAAAGTCAGGAACAACACCTGAATGTACACGTCCGCTTAATTCAGAATTCTTTAAATTACTTGTTCGTGTTTTATTCATTTGTTTTGCGTGTGGCCACAGGCATACCACAGTCTCAGAATGCTTTACTTTCCTCCTGGTAACACTGAGTGTGACCACCCAGTCAACCACGCAGCCATGACGGGTTAGCCTCAGCTAATCAGCAATATTGCTGAGCGAGGCCCAAGACCATTCCCGGAGTGGAGTGGGAACCGGGAACCCGAATCTTAGTGAAAAGCTCCATGCGGGAGCAGGTAAACAAAGGCAGAAGGAAGAGCGGCTTCTCCACAGTCTGAACACAGGGAAAGAACCGTGGTCTGCAGTTCCCACCTCAGCCAGAACCTATCATGCACTCTAGTGAGACTCTAGTCGCCTCATGCGGACCTAAGTCATCTTGGAAAAACTTGGATCCTAAAGGGAAGTCATGCAGTCTTTTCAGTGAACTTGGGCCCCGGGCAAGATTCTCAATGTAGGTCAATAATAATATTAATAAATAATTAATAGTTATTAATAATAATAGGGGCTTTTATACCTGGTTTTCATTTGTACCTCTCTCGAGCCTTGGGGTGTGGCCCATGGTTCCTGCCCCCGGGAACTGTGATAACCCTGTCTCCTTATCCCATAGCATCCTCCCAGCGGAACAACAACAAAATCCAGGCTGCTTTAAAGCAGACGGGTGTCTGGGTCACTATGCACAGAAGCTGCGCCATTTTTATCAAATGCTTTTAAGGGTCACCAGAAGAGCAGGAAGCAGGATAAGCTGCTCAGCCAGCAGAAGGCAACCCCTCCTGGAGCCCAACTGCTGGGTCTAACCCCAGGACCCCAGCCACCTTCTAGGTTGTCAGAGCAGGTTAACCCTTTACCACAAAACTCCCCTGACCTCCGGGACGTCACATGTCCTGATCTGAAATTCTTTTAACTGAGAAAAAGGAGACTTTGTGTCTCCATTTTCCACACCAAGATGGCTCATGATGGGATATATAATTAATTATGAAGTACTTTGTCAGGGGTTGTATCAATTAAGAACACTGTCTGCTCTAGCAGAGGATGTGAATTCAGTTCCCAGCAACAACCATGATAGTCACAACCATCCTTAACTCCAAATCCAAGGAACCCAAGGTTCTCTCCTGACCTCCCTGGACCTCGGGCATGCATATGGTATGCATACACACACGCAGGCAAAACACCCATACACATAAAATCAGATAATAAAATAAAATAAAAGCCTCTGTCAGGCCACACAGTAACTTTGATGTTCCAAACACAACAATCAGGATACCTAAGGCTATTACCAGAGCTGCACCCTAGCAGATCAGACAGGCTGGGCTTAGCTTTCTGTCTTCACAGGCCAGTTAAAGAGACTAGTGAGTGAAAAGCAGAAACAGAATTATTCATTGTGATCAGGTATAGTCACAGGGTGGTGTGGCCAGGTGTGGTCACTGGGTGGTGTGGCCAGGTGTGGTCACTGGGTGGTGTGGCCAGGTGTGGTCACTGGGTGGTGTGGCCAGGTGTGGTCACTGGGTGGTGTGGCCAGGTGTGGTCACTGGGTGGTGTGGCCAGGTGTGGTCACTGGGTGGTGTGGCCAGGTGTGGTCACTGGGTGGTATGGCCAGGTGTGGTCATAGAGTAGTGTGGTCAGGTGTGGTCACTGGATGGCCTCTTTCTATACCCTCACCTGGGACAGGAGTATTTCATACTTCACAGGTTTTGAGAGTAAGAACTCTTGACACATCTTAGAAACATCTTGAAGCTTTAATTCCCCCCCCCCACACACACACACACAACTTGGGAAAGGTCTGTGGTGGGAGTAGTGTCAGAACACATAGGATCTCCTCGGTCATGAGCCTGCTGAACCAATCCAGTTCAAGGATGCCCACCTATGATGTTTATATCAAAGGAAGGCTCAGCTGTAAATGTTTATAACTTTCTGTAATCCCCTTGTATAGAGAGATCTTGGGTGCTCCCTTAAAATCCTGGTCATTCTTCCACAGAGCCTGAATTAAAAGTTCCCATGATCAGATTCGAACATAAACTTCCATAGGCACAATCAACCTAGTCCCAGCCCAGCCCGGCAGGATACTAGGTTGTGAGAAGCAGATGTCGGCAGGGGTTATCCACACACTCCCCTGCCTCCCAAGCCTTCTATACTCTGATCCCCAATTGTTTCAACTGAGGAAAAAAGGAGAAATTTAATACCATCATTTTCCATCCCTGAATGATTAATGATCTTTAACCCAGAGTGGTCTCCTACTCCCTGTATAGCTGAGGCTAAACTTGAACTCCTGGTGCTCCCAGCTTCACCTCCAGGGTGCTGGGATCACAGGTGTGTGTCACCTGCTTGTTCAGTTTATCCAGTGTTAGTGAGTGATTGAACCTGGGGCTCAGCTCACAGTAAACAGGCACTGCCAACCGAGCTATGCTCCCAGCCCCATAATCCTGTAAGCACAGAACACACCACCAAACTATAGGCGACTCTTGGGATGCAGCAATTTTCTCAGCAAGGATGGAGTCTACGCTGGATGGAAAGCCTGGAACCACGGGAGGAAGTATCTCCATCAAGGGCTTGTTAGGAGCCTGATCTAACCATTATCCAATCAGACCCCACCAGAAGCAGCTTCCTCTCAAGGTCGCTTAGACCAAACATACACTGAAGGAGATTCAACAGTGTAACAGCTTGAAGACCACCAATGTCCTAACAGGGCAGATGGCTCAGTGGGTAAAGCACGCGCTGTGCAAAGTGAAGGAAATGAGTTCAAATCCCCAGCACCCACAGCCCGGCATGAGCACTGAGCACCTGTGCCCAGTGGATGGAGATAGGCAGATCCCAGCAAACAAGTCTAAGTCAAATAACAGGAATCCTGTCTCAGAAGCTAAGGTGAAATGACGCCACGTTGACTTCTAACCTCTACACATGGATACACAAGACTAGTCGTGTATATATTGACAATGCACGCATCTGAACACACCTGAACACACACACCAACAAGCTTGTTGGAGAATGGCCGTCCGGGGCACACTCACGGGTCAAAGGAGTCTAAAGAGACAAGACAAGACGAGCGATGTGTGAGCCTGGACTGGCTGCTGAGAGGCCGGAAGAACGTTCAATCTCAGATGGCCGGTGCATGTGCTTACACATATAGAATGACCAGGCAATGTGCTAACATGTTAGCAGCATTTGCATAAACTGGAATTTTTTAGACTGCTGGAATTCTTTATACTGCTTGCAACTTTTCTATAAACCTGAAGCAATTTTGAGAGGCACTCACCAGCAATCCCCTGCATCCCAAATACTCCCCGAACATCAATGCACCTGGCTGCAGCCCTGTTTAGTTCACAGCCTTCAAAACCTTTCCTCCACGTTCTCCCCGATACTCTAGCCAAGAGTATTGCTTCATTCCCCGACACGTGATCTTTCTTTTACCTTGTCTCTTTCTCTCACCCAAAGACTGAAAAGCCCCAAGGTTTCTGAGAGATTCTGTATGAGACGAAGCATTAACAGGGCTCCACTCTGAAGATTTGGTCTTCACAGCTGCACTGTGTAAGGGAGACAGCTGTCCCCAGCTGTCCCCAGCTGTTCCCAGATGAGATGGAAAACTCACTTGTATCTCTGTTTTAACTTTACTCCTTTTAAAATGTTTCTTTGTTGGCATATACTCTGTACGGAGCCATGGGTTTTGTTGCCACATCTTTGCACACGTACATAATGTACTTCAGTCACACCCTTGCTTTGTCTGTCTGTCCCTGCTCCTGAAGACCCCCCCCCACTTCCCAACTAGCCTCCCCTCTACTTACATGTTTTGTTTTTTTTTTCCCAGGGGGAAGGGATAAAATCCAGTGAGCTTCATTAGGGCTGCTTACAGGAGCATGGGTGGGATTCTGTGGCCAGGACTGTGGGCAACTTTGCAGTGCTACATGGTTAGTGACTAAAGACAGTATCTCTTTCCCCCACTAACCATTAACTATGTAAATCCTCAGGGAGGCGCAAAAAAACACAAAAACGCCTTTTTAAATCATGGCAATAGCAAAAGACAAGATTGGGACTAGGAAACAGCAATGACACCAGTGATCTTTCTCCTACAACAAAGGTATCAAAGCATGAAAATCCAAGGTCTTTCCTGAAGCAGACAAATCTGGGACGCTAAGAGGAATGTTCCCAAAGGTCCCTTTGCCCGGATCAGAATAAACAACTGTTCTTTCTTTCTTCTGCGGTCTCCGTTGTCCTCCCACCCCCAACTGGCAGGCTTCCCCTGTGACCCATAGGGTGTGCACCCTTCCCACGTGAGGTCCAGCGCCTCCTGGATCCTCTTACCTGCAGGTAACGGCTGCTGTGAAGGCTTCCTGTGGGTAGCGGGCCCTGATGGAGTTGGGCGACCTCAGTACACGTGGAATATATAGGGCCAGGTTCTACGCCTGGGTTTTCATTACAGAAGGTGTTTTTGATGGGTCCTCAGCCAAGATGTACTTTACAACAAAAGCTACACAAAGGCTGCACAAAGGCCACACAAAGTTTAACAAAAGGCTAAAGAAAGACCAAACAAAAGCTAAAGAAAGTTGAAACAAAGAGCAAAACAAAGAGAGAACAAAGGCCAACAAAGCCGGGAACAAAGGCCAAGACAAAGAGTAAAAGAAACATGTGAACAAAAGCTAAAAGCACGTCACACTTGCAGCACCCACCCTGCATCCACACCGTAACCATCGCTCTGCTGCAGCCTCCCACCACCACATAATCAACACCCTACGCAAAGCTTCACCACCACCCCCAGACCCATTCCCCACCATTCTACCCACAAGCCACGTCCCTCCATACCACATGCCTGCTCGTCCCACAGAATGGCCATGAGCCCGCTGTGCTAGGGACATGGAGGAGTGCACTTCCATCTTTCTACAATGCATTAACTATATGCTCTCAAGAATTACATCAGCTTCCTTGGCTACCATTTGCTGGGTAATTCTCCTTTTCTTTGATAGCGGGCCACTGGCAAACATGGGGTTTTGCATGCCGAGTTTCAAACATCATGTGTCACACTGCAGTGTATCTGTGCAGGTTATAGACTGAATCCAAAGAATTAAGGAAACCACAGAGGTAAAGAGGCTTCATTGTGGACAAAGCTGTGAGAGATCATCTGTGTATTGTATGGATGTTTTACCTGTCAGTTAAAAAGCCTATGGCCTATGGCTTGGGCAGGATACAGACGTGGATATGAATGTATTTAGAAGGTATGGTTATAATTTTTGTTATAATTTTAATTGAAGGATAATGCTTTTTGTTGCCAAAAAACAAAACAATACAAAAACAACAACAACAACAACAAAAAACCCATTTTGCCTAGAAAAACATATTTTGTTAGTCAATGTGAGACCCTTAGTTGGGACTGAGGTAAAATTGTTTTGCTTTTATACAACAACAACAAAAGGCTATGTTCATGAGAGTTAAAATGGGGTAGAGTTTCATGTTACTCTAAGAAACCAGCCTGTCTCCTTGGAATGTGGGGTTTTCACAGGAAAACTATGACAACTCATGAGAGCTAACTTTAAAATGGGTATCATCCTGGTACGAGCAACCAGTCTCTACTAACGTGGCTTCCATGGGAGATTTGGCAATTGCTCGGCCTGACACATGACACATGACACATGACCCATGACCCAAGCCATAAAAACTCAATAAATACATGGTGACTTGAAAATATGTTTATAGAGTAAATAGAAGGGTATTTAAATAAAGTTATATGTAAAAAATAATGTAATTTCTATAAAGAGAATGGGGATATAAGTATATTTATCCAAAGAGATACTAATCTCCAAGGAAGGGAGGAAGAAATACAAATTGGTGCATTTTCACGAAGAATACATGAATATAAATAACTAAATCTAGGCCTTTGATCTCAATACTTGGGAGACAAAGGCAAAGGGTTTATTTTAGCTCAAACACCCAGCTCACAACACATTATTGAGGGAAGTCAGGGCGGGAACTCAAGCAAAAACCTGAAACAGAGACCACAGAGAATTAGTGCTTCTTCCCAGGCTCATGCTCCGCTAGCTCAGAACCAACTACCTAGGGAATGATACTACCCACAGTGGCTAGGACCTCCTATAACAGTCAAGGAAAACACACACACACACACACACACACACACACACACACACACACACACACACACGGAAATCTGATCAGGGGAAATCCCTCAACTGAGGCTCCCTTCTCCGTAATTCTGGGCTGTGTCAAGTTGGCAGATCAAGCTAACTAGGGGAAGGTAGTTAGATAAGTAATTCAAGTGAAGAGCTTCCTTAGGCCTGGGGAGGTGAGTGAGCTACAGGGCAGGCCAGCTGAGGCGTAGGACCATGAGGAGGTGAGGATCTGTCAGAAGGATGGATGGACAGACTGCTGTTCAGAGGATGGACAGGCAGACGACAGTTTGGCTGAACCTCATCAAACATTGGGGAACATGCTGGGCTGAGACACTGTATGCAGAGGTGTGTGTGTGTGTGTGTGAAGAATAAACTACTCAGAGTATGAAGACAGGAATTTGTGATGTGGCTTGGACCGTGTAGGGCAAGCTGTAGTGTACTAGGCAGCATGCTTACTGCAGTATGGCCTGTTGGTAGATCTGCGGCTTATGTGAGATTGAGCTATGCCCTGCTCTAAGTCATTTCACACTGCGTGAAACTGTGGCTTTCAGGCTGTTCCTCTCCCTGGGTGACTCCACTTCACAAGTGGTATTTGGCTTCCCGAGGGCAGACTCAGAGACAAGATAGTTCTTGTTCTAGCACAGCAGTTAAGTAGAGATGTAAATCACTCATTCTGGAAAGTGAAAGTTTCTGCTTAGGAACTTATCAAAGGAAATGGTGACATGTTAAAATTATGTCAGGAAGCCAGAGAGGTGGATCAGCTGGTAAAAGTGCCCTGACACCAAGCCTGACATCCTGAGTTCAGTCCCTGAGAGCATATGGTACTGAGTCCTGCAGGTTGTCCTCTGATTACCATAAGGTCTCTATAGCATGTGTGTGCCCACAAACTCACTCACACACACACACACACACACACAACAACAACAACAACAACAACAACATAAAAATTAGGAAAAAATAAAGTCATAGCAGAAGAACCAGGCCAGGGACTCGTGTAAATATTTATTTCATGCTGTGGAGATGGTGCCCTTCCCTGATTCCCATAAAGATGATCCACAATGCAGCAATAATGACACAGTCAAGGTTGAATTGTGTCCCCTCTATGTATGTGTCCCCTGCACAGGATAAAAATGGACCATTGAGGCGGGACACCATCCAATAGAACAGCTTTCAACATGACACGTGACAGGAAAGACACCGTGAGGAGCCAGGGAGAAGACGGCTTCTGTGAGAGGAGGGGAGAGGCCGGCAACAGACTTCCAGACAGCTTTGGAGCCAGCCCTGCTGATACCCTGACCTCAGTTTCCAACTTGGGAGAGTGAAGGCAACATCTCCAGCTGTTTTAGCCTCTCTCGGGGACCCTGGATGTCTGGCTACAGCAGCCTTTTGCACAAGCAAGCTTGTGTGTCACAAGGGCCGACAAGATCTACCTGAATAGCCATGACAAAATGCTGTCAAAAGGCCCCCATTGAAAACAGATAGCTGACGTTATCAGCCCACCCAGAGCTCCGGCCCTCTCACCAGGGGAGAACACACATACCTGTGCCTTTGCTAGTTTTTCTTTATTTTAATATTAAGTAAAAACACACGAGCACCTCACTGCCAGATGCCAGCTTTCTTTGAGCTATCTAATTTTTCTTTTTGTTTTTCTTTGTCTTTGTTAGCTTGTGTAAATCATTTGAGATTGGGTTTATAAATTCATTTATTTATTTAAATCAGAGACCATAGACACTCCCAGGCTTACTCCCAAGCTCATGCACCGCTAGCTTTCTTACAAAGCTCAGGGCCACCTACCTAGGGAATGGTGCTGCCCACTGTGGCTAGGTCCCCCTATATCAGCAGCAGTCAAGGAAATCCTCCGCAGACATGCCCACAGGCCGATCTAATCTAGGCAATTCCTCAATTGAGACTCCCTTCTCAGATGGCTCTAGATGGTCTCAAGTTGATAATTAAAGCTAACTAAGACAAGTTGGGGTTGCCGTGTGTGTGTGGAGGTCAGAGGTTCATAGACCTCCCACATACAAACATAATAAAGAATTAATATACTGTTGGGTTTGTTATTTTCAACTGTGTATATATATATATATATATATATATATATATATATATATATATATATATATATATATTTTTTTTTTTTTTTTTTTTTTTTTTTTTTTTTTTTTTTGCTGTTTGAGACAGGGTCTTGCTACGCAGCATTGACAGCCTTGGAACTTGCCGTGTAGACCAGGCTAGACTGAAACTCACAGAGATCCTCCTGCCTCTGCCTCCTGTGTGCTGGGATTATGCCTGGCTTGTAATTTAAAATCTTAAAAATTGTCTTATGATTTGAAACAAGTCAACCACTGCACCGTCCTGTGTCCTAACTCCTTGGATGGAAACAGATAAAAGGCAGGTGACATTCATATATTCGTTTTGTGGTATAAACATGAATGAGCATTTATCAGAGGGGCAACAACGGTAATGATTTGACTGCCGAGACCTGAGACGAGCAAGTCTACGCGGTTCCTCATTTGCTGTCTGTCCCCATCTGCAGTTCTGACCTCGGCCTCACAGATTGCTAGCTTCTTGGGTCTCTGACTTTCTGTGGTAAACAGGGGACGAGATGTCAGCTGAACAGCCAGACACTCAGACAAAGCGCCTGTGTGTCCCCAAGCTCCACGCCCAGGCGCCGTCTGCCTCCCCACACTCTGCAAGGGCCCAGTCACAATTGTTTCTGGTCAGCCACGGCCTGTGTGGAAATGGACATCGTGTTCCCTAAGGAAGGGACCGTGTTTTCCCGTTCTGCTTTGTTAGAAGTCCCTCCACTTCACATCTGTGAAGAGGAATCCAAGGTCCCGAGGGTGGAGTGCCATGGTAGAGGGTCTACCACCAGGAGAGACCCAGACAAAGGCTGTGCCTGCGAGACATCAGCCTCCTGCAGGGATTTCAATTGCTGATGTCAGCTGTCCAGATGCGCATGTGCAGCGGGGAGGGACCCCTGCAAATGGAAAAAGGAAGAAAGAAAATTCTCTGTGTTCTAATCCTGGGCTTACCAAGAAGCAGTGAGTGTCTGCCTGTGGGTAAAGATGCTTGGGCAAGCCCAACCCCCAACCCACGTGGTCAAAGCAAGAAGGGAATCCCACACACTGCCCTACCTCTATACATGCTCGCCTGTGCGAGCGCACGCACAAGTGCTCAGACGTGCACTTGAATGGGGAGCAGTTGGGCGGAGTGGGAGGAGGGTTGCAGGGGTGGGCGGAGACTGGTAGAAGGTGACACGGATAAGCAACACACTGTACACCTGTAGGAACTTCCAAATAGAAATCAAATGAGGCCTCTTCTCTAGTAACACACACTGCTAGTGTTGGGGTGCCAAAGTCACACAGCAGGTTTCTCCCCGGGAAAGCTGTTTGAAAGCGGGGTAACTGTGCTCTCACAGGGAAGCTGCATGCTCCCACACTGAAAGACGGGGGTAGGGGGACTTTCAAAGTCTTTGCTTTGTTAACCTCGGACGAGGCGCCCTGTTTATAAGTAGAGAAGGTCCTGTGCCTCCGGCATCCTGGTTTACTTTGTCCTCCAAACCAGCCAAATAAGTATATAGTTTAATTATCGCGTCATAGCTGCTGAAACCAAAACTCTTTTAAAGACCATATTTTTAAATAGGTGTGTGTGTGTGTGTGTGTGTGTGCACGTGAACACCCACAAAAGCCAGAGGATGGCGTCAAAGCCCTGGAGCTAGAGTTGTCCCAGCCAAAACTTCCCTAAATCACAAAGGGGTGATGTATTCATTGGTCTCTTTGTTACTTGTTCTGTTTTTTTGGGGGGGGGTTGATCCTTTGTTTGTTTTGTTTTTATTTATGGAGGGTTGGAACTCACTCTGTAGACCAGGCTGGCTTTGAACTCACAGAAATCTTTCTACCTCTTCTCCCAACCGTGGAGCTAGAAATGTGTGTCTTGTGTGACACAACCTGCCTTGTTTTTCTTTTTAAGACTGGGTCTTGTTGTGATGCTCAGGATGGCCTCCGTTCACCGCCCTTGCTTGCACTGGTTAGTTTGGGCTGTCAAGTTGATACAACTTAGAATCAGCTGAGAAGGGAGTTTTAACTGGGGATTGGCCACATCAGATTGGCCAGATTGTAGGCATACAGATCTTTGGATGACTGTCCAGACTGTTAATTGAGCCAAACTTCGGAGGCAGCCCCAGGTCCTGGAGAGGGGGTTCTGGGCTGCAGAATTATGCAGAGTCTGGCTGAGTGTAATCAAGTGAACAGGCCACGTGCAGAGTGGGTTTGTCCATTTCTCTCTAAACTTGACTGAGGCCGCCTCCGCCTCTGCGATTTCCCCGCAGTACGGAACGGTAACATGGAATCGTAAAACCCTTTTTCCTGTGTTTCTTTTAGTTGGCTTTTGTTTGATTTGTTTTGTTTTTAATCACAGCCACAAAAAGCAAACTAGAAACTCCTCCTGCCTCAACTGTGGTTACGGGCTTGTACCACAGGAAACAAAAGTTAATGCCGATCAGGAGTCTATGTCGGCAACCATGGTACTGCACTGCCCCCTGGTGGCCAAGGTAAGTAAGTCAGTACCAACAGTTGAAGGGCATAGGAGGTCGACTGGCTCCTAAGAGAATTAGGCTGGTTCTTCCTGGGTTGCTCCTTCATCGTGACCACTTAAAGCTGTGATATTAACCAAAACAATTCCCAGACTTCATCAGGTTCCACATATCAGGAACTAGACATAACCTGAGCCAAGTCCACTGACTGTTCAAGAATTTCCATGCTGTGGCAGTGTTGCTCCAATCACTGTATTAAATATCCAGGGATAAGCTGGGCATGAGCTTAGCTATTGTTTCAGCATGCAGGGGGCTGAGGCAGGAGGTCTCTGTGAGTTTAGGGCTGTGAATGTAACTCTGTTCGTATGGTGCTTGCCTAGGATACAGAAAACCCTGTGTTTGAACCATGCACTGAATAAAACCCAGCAGGGTGGCTGTTGTGTGACTTTTCATTGGGAAATGTAAACAAACACATATTCACTTAGCTAAAGCACTGACAACAAAGAGAACAATTCAGCCCACTCAAGTCTAGTTCAGTGAACTAACAAGTTTATGAATGTTATTTACAAGGGTATGGGTAAGGAGTTACAGGAACATGAATAACTTCAGGAAAGGTAGATCACCACTCCAGTACACGTTAACAGCCCACAAAACCAGCATACCTAAAGTTCACAGAACAGTTTGCCATCTGTCTGAGAGTATACTTGTCCAGCAATCATGGCTGACTTTATAACCTTGGGGAGGTGTCTTGTGAACCTTGTAAATTTCAGGGGCCTGCTGAGACTTGTGTGTTTACTTCTGGGTCTTAAGGAGCCCCTCCTGCTCCAGGAGCAATGCAGTTTCTCACAACAGAACCTGTGTCTGTAACACCAAAGCCCTCTTAATCTTGATATTCAGACTAGACCCTTTCACTGGTGCTTCCATATTTCTTAAGGTTTCCAGCCTGGATGACTGGTAGATAATTCCCTTGGGAGTGGTGGGAAAACCACTGTCACCCCTAAACCTAGGTGGTTCCAGAAACTAAAGCCACCCTCCAGGTAGGTTTAAATTTGCATCTCAGTTTCCCATTTGCTATGAAGATCTCTTTATTACTAATTTCATTTTTATGTATGGGGACATTTTTTTACATGGGTTCATGTACACATCAAGTGTGTGCATGTCACCAGGAGGCAAGAACTGAGCAATGGATATTACACACACACACATCATTTTTTAAAATCTAGACACAGTAGTACACTTGTAATCCTTGCACTGGGTAGGCAGAGACAGGGGTATCCCTAGGGATGGGACAGATGGCCAATCAGTCTAGCTAACCAATTCAGAGAAACCTACACTACCTAGAGCAACAGTTCTCAGCCTTCCTAACACTGTGACCCTTTAATACAGTTCCTTATGCTGTGGTGACCCCGACCATAAAATTATCTTTGTTGCTACTGCATAACTGTGATTTTGCTACTGTTATGAATTGTAATGTAAATATCTGTTTTTTCTGATGGTTTTAGGGGACCCCTGTGAAAGGGTTTTGGCCCCCAAAGGGTTGAGAGCCACTGCTAGACTCTGTCACAAAATAAGTGATGACATCAGAGCAATGACACTGGGGCTGTTGTCTGACTGTGCACACAGACACACAATCAGTTCACATGATTTTTAATCCAGGTGTCATCTTGCCTCTAATTCCAGCACTTGGGAGGCAGAGGCAGGTGGATGTCTGTGAATTTGCTGCCAGCCTGGTCTACAGAGTGAACTGAGTTCCAGGCCAACTGGAGCTATACAGGGAGACCCTGATTTTAAAAAAGAAAAGGAAAACATACACTTTTTAAATTAAGTGGTAAAAAAAAAAAAAATCACACACGTTAACGCCCACCTCCACCCAGAAGCTGCTATGCAAACGATGAGACCTGATGGGACAACTCAACCTCAGCTCCACCCCAGCACTCAGGAGGCTGAGACAGCAGATCTGCAAGTTCAGAGCCAGCTTGAGCTACAGAGTGACTTTCAGACCAGCATGGGCTGTGTCGTGAGAAACCATCTGAAACATAGTAATTTCAAATTTTAAAATATAGATGTGTATTTATTTATGTGATGGGTTATATATATATGCTTGGCCCAGGAAAGTGGCCTTGTTGGAGTAGGTGTGTCACTGTGGGCATGGGCTTTAAGACGCCCTCACCCTAGCTGCCTGGAAGTCAGTATTCTGCTAGCAGCCTTCGGATGAAGATGTAAGACTTTCAGCTCCTCCTGCACCATGTCTGCCTGGACGCTGCCATGCTCCTACCTTGATGATAATGGACTGAACCTCTGAACCTGTAAGCCAGCCCCAATTAAATGTTTTTGTAAGAGTTGCCTTGGTCATGGTGTCTGTTCACAGCTGTAAAACCCTAAGACAATTTACATACATGCTATACAATACTTTGCATATATACATAGATATATTATATAATTTGGGGCTGGTAAGACGGCTCAGTGGCTAAGAGCACTGGCTGTTCTTGCAGAGGGCCCAGGCTTTGTTGCCAGCATTCACATGGGAGGCAGCTCCCACAACCATTCTATAACTCCAGTGCCCTCTTCTGCCTTCTGCAGGCCCTAGGCATGCATGTGGTGCACAAACATACAAAAAAAAATTAGACTTCTATCTAACTGAAAAATGTTTAGTGTCACCCATTATTTTGTGCAACTAATTGACATATCCAGAAAGAGCTGGGAGAGCCTCCCTAGATACAGTGTTCATGTCCCTGGCCTGGAAGACTTCAGCCACATTGCCGAGTCTGCCACAGTAGCAGATAGTGGCGGCTCGCAGGTGAACTCCTCTGACCAGTCCTCCGTTCTCCTCAGGGGACGAACAAACCCGAAAGCGGCCACAGCTGCCTCTTACATTTGCGCATATATATATATATATGTGTGTGTGTGTGTGTGTGTGTGTGTGTGCATGTATATTTATTTTTATATACATAAATATTTAATACATATTAAAATTTAAATATAAGCAGAATTATAAACATATAAATAAAATTTTAAAAATAGTTGATGTTCTAATAACGTAAAAATTTAATTTAGTAAAATTTTATCTAATTAAAAAAAGTAAAATAATAGAGCCGGCTCTGTTGGCACATGCCTTTAATCCCAGCACTTGGGAGGCAGAGGCAGGTGGATCCGTGAGTTCTAGGCCAGTCTGATCTACAAAATGACAGCCAAGGATTATGCCAGAGAAACCCTGCCTCAAAAAAACAAAATAAAGAGATAAAATTAAAAAAACAGGGTGGAGGCTGTTGGAGTTGACTGGGGTCTGAGTTGACTGCAGACGTTGGGGATAGGCTGGCAACCGTTAGGAACAGAGAGGTGTGGCTGGGAACTGGTGGCTACTGGGGATGGGCTGACCAGTAATCCTTGGGGACAGTCTGGGAGCTGTTGATGGGGGGCGGGACTTGGCAGGTGACCGTTGGGGACAGGTCCGGAGCTCTTAGGACCAATCTGAAGACATTGGGAACTGATTGGGTTGGGGCCACTAGAAACGCATGGAACCCTGAGAAAGAGCAAGGGTGTGTCTTACTTGGGTGGATCTTCTAGAACAACGGAAGTTAGAAGGTGGGGGTCAAGGAGCAGGCGCAGTGGAGACACATACCCACCAGAAAGTTCTGCTCCTGTGGCTTTTACCCAACCTGGAACCTCATAGGGTGAGGACCAACCCAACTGCCCACCCAGCTGTGGAGCCAGGGCTGATGGGAGAGAGCATCCGGGGCACGGAGCACCAGGCCTGGGACTCAGCAAAGCTCAACCAGCATAGGGCTGAGATAGTTTCCAAGTCCCAGAACTCGCCTGCGCGGATCCAGGAGGCTCCTGCAAGTGGGATGCTGCATCCACAGAAGCACGAGGCCTTAGGTTGGACTCAGTTTCCCATCATACTGTGGATGTTTCCAGACCTGTATGAACACAGGCTACAGTATTAGAGTTCGCTGTCGGGCCAAATACCTGACTGCTGATGCGCTCTGTGAACGGCAATCCAGGTAGCGTGCGCCAGTTCTGTGCCCTGTTCCCTAGGCCAGTGGGAACCTCTGTGTCAGGTAGGAGTGTGTGTGTGTGTGTGTGTGTGTGTATGAGAGAGAGAGAGAGAAAGAGAGAGAGAGAGAGGGAGGGAGGGAGGGAGGGAGGGAGGAGGCAGAGGCCATCAGCGTCCCTGGAGCTATAGCCCTCCGAAAGAGCAAGTGCACTTGACCATGAACTACCTTCTAGCCCCAGACCCCAGAAACCTCCCTTTTATCATCTAACAGTGCCTTTTCGGTGCCTTCTGCCTCCAACCACACAGCCTACCCCAGGACCGCGAAGCCTGGGGGAAGCCGGGGCTAAGATCTGGTGGATGAAGATCTATGACCCACAAACCTGGTTCAAATCTCTGCTCTCCCTTCCCACCCCCACCTTTCTCACCTGACCATATTGTGGGTCTGGAGTCGGCCCAGTGAGGCTTCTGAAGAAGTCTTTTATATATCTATATATACATTTTTTTTTTAAAAAGTTGTGGGGTTCATGTGAGGTTTGCAGGAATCCAGTTTCTTTCCACCATAAAGTCCTGAGGGCAGAACTCAGGTTCCCAGGATCCACGGCAGACACCTTGTTGAGCCACACACAGCCAGTCAACACTTTTTCTTCAACATGGATCTCCCTTTACGAGTGTCACTTGGAGACTCTGGGAAAGCTTTGTCCTCCCACACTCTCACCCTTCTTCTTCCCCTCCACAGGCATTGCTCCAGCCCTTAGCTAAGATCTCCGTGGGAGCCTGGAGGACTGCAGGACTAACCTTCTGACTCTCACACCCAGGGCCTATACCTGGAATGTCACTGCAAAACTAAGGCCATGGGAAGAGGCCCTCCCACATCTGCGTTCTGTCTGCAGTGCATGTCCTAGCACCTGGCATGCTTTCTGCCGTGAAAACGCTCGCAATTAATGCCCTGGAGAGCATAAATGCAGCCCCTGCCCCATTGTCCATCTTCAGAAAGTGAATCCTAGTAGACGACTCGGCCAAGGGCTTCCCCACCTCTTCCTCTCCCAGCACAGGTTCTTCTCCATCCCGGCCAAGGGTGGAGCTTTGTTCTAGATCTACCAGTTCCATGTCTACAACCAATGCACAAGAACCCAACTGTTTTGGTTCTACGTCTCTCCCTGGCCAATCATTAGCCTACCAGTGTCTTGGTCCTTAAGATTCCCCAACATTTGGAATCTCCCTGCTCCACTTAAATTTTACTTGACAGTCCCAAGTTCCCAGAAGAGATCCAGGAAGTAAACTACATGGGTGGCACTGCTGTCTGAGGAATAAGAAAGGCCAGCAACTTTGTGTGCATGCTCCAAAATGTGCCTTGTGGCTGTCGTGCTAAAGTGATGTCCTTTTGTAGAGCTTAGGGCAGAACCTTCTAGATCCAGCATCAAGCTCAGCAGCTTTTCTTAGTTCTCATTTTTTGTATCTTGCCAGTTTCACAACTGCTATTTCCTCTTCAGTCATAGCACAATGTTAAATAACCATTGCTGTTTGTCTAAATGAAATGCAAAACCTGGGAAAACATGGCAGTGGGGCTTAGTTTGGTTCATCCTGGACGGGCCTTAGACTAGCTTTAGACATCAGTGGCCCTGCTTGAGATGGTCTGAGGTCTACCCTGGGCTGCAAAGTGCTGCCCTAGGACTTCTTCCTTGTAGCCATCCTTCTAACCCAAGAGACTTAGTTCCTGCCCTCAGAATTGTGTGCTTCTTGTGGGAAAGGCTTGGCCATTATGAATAGTCTTAATATAAGTACATAGGAGTAGTGCTTGGTACTTCTCACTGGGAATTCCCTCTGGGGTCAACTTGTCTCCTCCTAGAGCCCCTCTATGTTGTCTTAAACCTTGTACAATATTAAATGTTTGGTTGTATACACACACACACCCTCACACCAATGCCTGTTTTCTCTCTGAATTAAGAGTACTTCCTGGAGGATGGTCCCTAACTGCTCAAGCCCACCCCTCGGCTTAGGGAGGATGGGGGTGGCCCTTAGCATGTATTGCTAAATAGTAAAATGACTTTGTTTATAATAACCAAGAATATTGACCATTCAAGAAATAAAAAATTTCCAGAAAAGGTCATTGTCCCACGCAGAAAACAAGTGACTTTAAATATGGTATTCCTACAGCAACTACCCAGCCTAGGTACAGTACTAATACAGGAAACACCTGTTCAGTTTTCTGTCCCACCTGTGCCAGCTGCAGTCCTGTAGTCTGGGGCACAGGGATCACCAGGCCAGCTGGACCAACTTAGGGGCTCATACACAAAATGTTGTCAAGAGCTCCAGGTGGTAGGTAGGTCTTGCCAGTTCCTGAAGGAAGCACCTTGCACTATTTTATGAAGCAGCACGAACCACCTCTACCTAACTAGAACGGACTAGACACTGGAGAGCTGATGCCACTGCCATTTTAACATCTTAAAATGTTTTTAATGCCATCGAGCACAGGAATGCTTATTTCAGCCACGTCCTAAGAAACTGTCTTTACACAAACCGCAGTCCAAGCACACAGCCCCGAGTGGGAATGGCTTTGCAGAAGCATCTGGCATGGCTGATCTTAAGCTTGCTCTCTTGGCCAGAAGCCTAAGTTTCTTTCTTCTCTGCTGAATGGGGTTGAGCCAATCTTCATGTGGCCTCTTAACTGCCTAACTGGAAAATAAGACAATATGGATTCCTACACCAAAGCACAATTTGTTTCAATACTGTGCGAAATGCAGTTTTTTGCAAGATTTACAAAAACAGAATCTGTACACTTAGTGTTACTCAAACCTGTAAAACCAGTGCAAATCTTGGCCAATCAGCCCAGCACACCACTAGGGGTACTAACAAGTACCACTGAGGTTCTGCAGCTCTAGCACTGCTCCATGTTAGATCAGAAAGATGGCTGCTTCAGGCATCCAGAGCCTGACAATCCCGTTTGCTCATGACAGGTTTAGACTAGCTCTGTAGTGGCAACAGGACCTGTCAGCAACTAAAGAGCAGCTTTGCCTTAAGAACCCTGGGTCCCAATCTCGAGTATCTTCCACTCCTAGCCCTCAGCAGCACTGGAGGCGAGGGATCACATGCACCACTGTAGACCAGATCCCGTTCAGTTCCACACCCTCATCAATTCCTGTGTACTTAACCCCTGCAATGCCACCTCTGCACTTCTCACTGCAGCTCACAGAATGTCACCCCGAAATCCCACTTACTCACTAGACCCCTACAGCACAGCAGACGTGCCAGACAGTATTGGTCATTAACTTTGTTCTGGGACACAAAATCCCATCTGGTCTCAATCAGTGGCACAAACCTGTTGCAGTAGCACCTCCAGTCTGAAGGCTATCAAAGCCTCCTATAGCACAACAGTAATATGGTGCTATTGCATTTTACATAAAAACCCCTCATGTCCACAAGCTTAAGCATTCAACATATAACAGGCCAGGCGAACCTGGGGAGAAATGTCCCTTCCCCTGGTTCATGCCTGTTGTATAGCCAAACACCAATCCAGGTGTAGTCTGCAGTAAAGACCACAAGAGGCAGCTCTGTTAGAAACTTTATTTTCCTTCCACCTTTTTTTCCTTTCTTCAGGTGTCTGCTGAGCAGCTCAGGACCACTCAGTGGTGGCTCCAACCCACTCAGTGGCCTGCGCAGTAGGAGCTGCTGACCAGTCCTCAGTGGCTGGCTGTGCACTCCAGTCTTCTGTTAAGAAAGCACAAAAAAGTCATCAGCTCTAGGAACAGAGTTTAACTTTTCCCAAATCACCCCCAAATGTGTCAAGACACACTGCATCCACAAGCACACCCAGTCAGACACAACACACTTGGGGGCACTCAAAACGCACCTGTGGGGAACTGCTGGATGGGCACAGAGGGCACCTGCACACCCTCAGACCAATCAGCCACCTCAGGCTGAGCAGCAGTGAACTCAGGAGCTGGTGCGGTCCATTCACCCTGGAATTCCTCCTTGGTCACAGCCTTCTCAGCAGCAGCCTGTTCCTCCTTCTCAATCTAGTTTTTAAAAAGCAAAGAACTGACAAATTTAGCTTTGCTGAACCAGACCAAGGCGTCCCATTCACTTTGTGGCCACCAGCATTTAATAGAACCTTACCTCCTCTGGATCTCTGTAGAAGTAAAGATCAGGCATAACCTCCCATGGGTGTTCACGGGAAATGGTACCTCGCATGCGGAGTACCTCCCGGGCCAACATCCACCACATCAGACCCACTGAGTGAGCTCCCTGCAAGTAGGACAGTCATTAAACACAAAGCCAACTCTCACCTCACCAGACCCCTGCTAGATATTCCTTGGTACCAAACCTTAGATTCCACACACCCACAGCTCACTACCCCAGGTATAGAAACTCACTGGGCACATACTCACAAAATAACCCCTCCCAACACTAACATTTACTTAGAATACACAAGCCCAGAGTTCACACATCAAATTGTGTAGCAAAGGTTACTATCAAACCCCACTCACTGGACCAGCGTGGGATGTTAGCGAAAACCTTGCCACTCGTTTAGCACACTACCTACACTTGTGAGTTCATCGGCCAGCATGTGACCTCAACTCCAAGCTCTAACAATGTGCAGGGGACCACGGAAGGCCTCCCTAGTGCCTTCATCAACTCTCTAAGACCAAGTACCTTGTTGTTGCATGGGATGGCAATGTCCACATAGCGCAGGGGAGAGTCTGTGTTACACAGAGCAATGGTGGGCAGGTTGACATAAGAGGCCTCTGTGAGGGGCTGGTGGTCAGCCCTGGGATCAGTCACCACTAGAAGCCTTGGCTCCCTGAAGGCTGCTTGGATCTGGTTAGTGAAGGTCCCAGGTGTGAAGCGGCCAGCAATTGGAGTGGCTCCTGTGGCAGCAGCAAACTTCAGCACAGCTCGCTTTGAAGGGAGATTGAGTCAGCATTATCACGAATGCTTTCATAAGGAAACTGCTGATACCCACTTCTAGTCACCTATCAACACCAAAGCAGCAAGGGAGCACTTCATTAAAGCAGCCAGGCCAACTGTAACACTTGTGTGGCCATCTCTAGTCAGACACCCACTCCTCTATGAAGCCAGTTACTGTTGGTGATTTAAAGCCTCTCATGCCCCACACCCCTCACAGGAGTTACAGATACCCAGCAAACACCTGACTTTTGGACAAACTTATCAGAACACAGAGCAAGCTTATCCTTCCTTTTCCTCTAGTGAAGTCCTTTTAAATGGCTTGTTTACAAAATAGTATATCTCACACACTCACAGAGGGCTGGTACTGGATTGCACAAGTGATCAAACTGACCTGGGGCCTCAGAAACTGACTTTTCAGAGACCCAGACAGCCAGTACATATCAAAAATAGTTTCAACACTTCGTATTTCACTCTTTACAACTGATACACTCAAATTAGCAGACTCTAAACCTGGCTATTGTGACTGACATTGAGCTGTTTCCTGCATGGTTTGCCTCCTCAGTCATTGTCCGAGGACTCTGAGAAGTTGTAGGAATATGCAGGTGCGAGCACAAAGCCCAGCTTTATCTCCAACGTTGTGGAAAGGGACTGTACATCACTGAGCAAATGCCTATGCTCCCCTACGCCACTAGGACAGAGCCCAGGGAGAGTGACCTCCTGGGTTATCCACGTTGGGTAATTTGGTATGCACTCCCAATGTATTCTGTGGATTACTGCCCCCAAACAAGCCCATTCCACAAACCTGGCCAGTGTTCCTGGAAGAGATGACACTGACATCGGCGGGGTTCTCAATGGCAACAATAGCGCGAGCTGCAAGCAACAGTTTCTCCCAGGTCCTCTTCAGATTTATGATGTAGATACCTAGGACAGCAAATGGCAATCATTGGGGGGTGTCTTTCCAAGACAAGCTTCAGGTAATCCTGGCAGTCAGAGACCTACCTGTCTGCCTCCTGAGCTGTGCACACCAGGCCACAATCGGCTCTTTTAAGTGGGTGCCCAGACAGGTTTGCTAACCTCACAGCTTTGTAAAGAGACACCGTAGGAAGGCAGAGCATGTGGCAGTGACCACTACCAAACTCCAGTCATAGAGGCAAGCTCTACTGGTGTTAGCGAAAATCCTGCCATCAATTCAATGTAGCACACTTCCGACACTCAGAAATTCACTGGCCGAGACCGGCCTCCACCCTGAGCTTTAATAGTGTGCAGATTCAACCTGTCTCTTCCCTTCAGTTAATCCTCCATGTCACCTGGCCCCCTTCCTTCACACCTTCTTTAATACAACACAAGCCAGTGTAGTATTCCTCCAAGCATCATTCAGTACCAACACTACCCACTAGGCAAGTCAGAAACTATCAAAAGTAGCAACTGACCATCACTTTTCCTTTTGTAGATGTACTGCTCCATCTGAAAGTCAAGGTTGGTGCCACCTAAGTGGGTTCCTGCAGCAAGGAATTTGAGGACATCCTCCTCCTTCATCTGCAGAACATCAAGGGCTCCGGACATTGTGTAAGTTTCCCTTTTAAGTTACGATGGAAACCTAAAAAGAAAAAATGATTCGTCCATTGTTTTTCTTAGATTCGAACCCACAAGATTACCCTGCCTCCCGTGAGAGGAATTAAAGGCCTAAGTATGCCACCAGGCTCCGTTCTTCGTAGTAAAGCTGACTGTATACTCATTCCTCCGTCCCTTTCAACTTTTCTAGCCGCCTAATCATTAAGTGGCTTCGGCGCAGAGATCATGCAGAAAAACTAGCCAGTTGGAAGTTAGCGCTTCCGCAGGCACTCTTAGGAATATCTACTAAACAGCTTTAACCTCGCACGGCGAGGTCTGCAAAGGCAGCCATATTTGGGGTGCTTCTGTTTCTATATCTCAAGCCTGACCGACAGTTCCCGTCCCATCTCTATGCGCCTCACTAGCAGTTTTCCTAGTATCTTGCGGACAGGCCCCTTGGGCCTGGCACGAGCCGCAGAAGGGCCTCGGAGAAGCGCCCGCCCCACCTCACCACGGGCCACCACGTGGCGCCGCCGCCGGTAACCAAGCCGCCCGGACACACGCAGCATCTGGACCCTCCGGGCACCATGGGGCAGGAAGCTCGAGAGCGCGGCGTCGGGAGGCCCCGAGGACGCCACGTGAGACTCACCAAGAACAACGCCGTATGGACCCGTCCCCGGGTAGCGCGGAAAGGATGGGCGCCCGGAAATGACGCTCTTAAATAGCCCACAGCCAGCCAATAGCAACGCAGGTCAAGCAAAAAAAGAGGGCAGAGCTTCCGTTCATGAAAGAGTCTGTGGCGCACGCGCAGATTTAGCGAGCGGGCCCGCCGCAGCGCGCCGGAGCGGAAGTTAAAGTGGACCGCGCCTGCTCTGCTGCAATTGCCCTGTAGACCGCGGGCCGGAAGTAGCTGGCGGGTCGAGGGATGTACAGCAGGCAGAGCATGGAGGACTGCCGCGTGGGAACGGTTTCCCGGCGGGCAGTTCAGACTTTATCTCCTTACATGTCTTCTTAAAAGTATAAAGGACAGGACTGTACGCATAAAGAGAAAATGCAGTTAGTAGGTTTATTATAATGGAGTACTACGCGGCCATTTAAGAATAGGCCTGATACAAAAGAATGGGAATGTAAGGACAACTACGAACAAAAGTGACACCCTATGTATGAAAGATGGGGGCCAGTGCAAACAAGGTGTTTATTTCCCCTCACAGCCTAGGACTTGGACGGTATACTCTGCCCATTTGTTTGACCCCATCAGCACCACAGCAGTGAAGAGCAGGCTTCAAGCCTGAGCGGCCTGTTAGGACTAATTTACTACAGAAGTACATACCCGGCCCCTTTGGTCCTTGAAGAAAGTGCTGGCCCTCCCTACATTTGAGAACAACAAAATGGTGGTTACCCAATAAGATATTACAAAAGTATTGGATGAGTCATCTATTTACAATCCGTTTATACTGTATTCCATATCTCAAGCAATCTAGAGAGAATTTGGAGTGGTAGCATGCCTGTAATCCTAGCCTGCACTTGGGAGGCAAACTGATCTCGAGTTAGAAGCCAGCCTGCTCTACAAAATTGAATTCCAGGACAGCCAAAGCTACACGGAGAAACCCTGTCTTGGGTCTGGGAATGAGGATTATGAGTGGGTAAAGGGATGGCATGGAAGTCATGGCTGCACTTTTAGGGTCTCACAAGTGTGGGATGACTGTGCTTCCAGTTCTGTCTCTGGCTCCCAGAGGGAATGACAAGCTGCATCCCACAATGGACCAGTTTCTTGTTTGTTGCTGATGCAGATAAACACAGAACCTTGCATGTATTAGCACTTCACTCAGCCTTGAATGCAGAGATCTTCCTCCCTCTGCCTGCTGAGTGCTAGATTAAAGGCATGTGCCACCAAGCCCAGGTCCCATCATACTGTTCATGTTTACCAAACAGGATTTGATCTTGTAGCCCTGGCTGACCTTGAACTCAGTCCTACCTACCTCTCCCTTAAGTGCTGGGATTAATGGCATGTTCCTATTTATGTTATGTGAGTACACTCAGATCCCATTACAGATGGTTGTGAGCCACCATGTGGTTGCTGGGAATTGAACTCAGGACCTCTGGAAGAGCAGTCAGTGCTCTAACCACTGAGCCACCTCTCCAGCCCCCTCTGCTATGGTTTTTTTTTCTCTTTTTCAAGTGCTGTTGATCAGAGTGCTCTACTGTGTCTATTTGAACTTACGGTGTGCTGGATTTTTTTCTTTTGGTTTCTTACATTCATTATGTATACAGCTTCTTTCTGCCTACAGGCCTGAAGGTGGCACCAGATCCCAGTAGAGATGGTTGTGAGCCACCATGTAGGTGGTGGGAATTGAACCCAGGACCTCTGGAAGAGCAGGCATTGCTCTTAACCTCTGAGCCACCTCTCCAGCCCCTGAGCTTTAATTAAGAAAGTGTGAGAATAGTACAGACTGCAACAGTACACCTGGGAAGGACCGTCCTGTTCTCCGGGCCCACAGGAGGCTCCCTGAGAACAAACTAATGTCTGTCTGGCTTGTTTTGTTTTTGTCACAGACAACTCTCCACCCTGCTGATGTCTTTATTTTAGAAAGTGTTCATTTATTTGTTTATTGGGTATGGGTGCTCGCCACAGTGCCTGAGGAAGTCAAAGGGCAACTTGCAGCCATTCTCTCCTCCACGTGGGCCAAGCACCTCTCCTTGCCGAGCCATCTCACTGGTCCACCACAGCTCTCTTAGGTCCAGTCTTCCCTCACTTGAGACTCCTGCACTCAGACATGACAGGAGACCCACACCTTCTCCACTGTGGGATTCCTTCGTTGACATTCTAAGGCGCTCTGTAACGTAGGCAGGTGGCTGAAACAGAGCGACCTACCGGAGGCTTCCTTTCAAGTAGCCTTGTGAGGCAGCCAAGCTCCACTTCCAGCCTGGTGTGCAGCACTGAAGGGGAGTGTGTGCGGAGCAATGGGCACTGGCAGCTCCACGCCTGTGGCTCCAGCCGCCCATCCGCTCTCTTTGAATGCGGGACGAAAGGCAGCGACACTTGTGCCTGGCTCTGAGACAGTGCTCAGCTCTTGATTCCAGAAAAGTGAGCTACAGCCCATCGCAGGAACTGCGAGACAGCAGGTCTTCCTGTCCCAGCCCTTCTCTCAGGACTTCAGGCCCATCCTGGCCATCATCTCTTCATAGACAGTCCACGCCATGGCAGCCATCAGAGTTCTACGGAGGGCCCGGGGAACACTGCCGTGAAAGAAGCCACGCAGCCCATGGTTCTGTGATGGAAACAGGTGAGAAACCTTTAGAAGCAACGCAGCAATACCACCAGCACCAGACAGGATGTTACTCTATTTTAGAATCTTGTTGTTTAAATATCATGCCAAACCTATGAATTATGGGGGCCAAGGAAATAACCAATGAACTACTTTTACTGTAACTGTTGAGGTCCACCCCTTTAGATCTGCACTACCTACAGAAACTTCTTAGTTTAAAAATGAATATTTAGAGCTGGAAGTTGTGACACACACCTTTAATCCTGGCGCAAATCCTGAGGCAAAGGCAAATTCTGAGTTCAAGGCCAGCCTGGTTTATATAACAAGCTCCAGAACAGCCAGAGCTATGTAATAGAGAAGCCCTGTCTCAAGAAAGGACATTTAGGAACCATAAAGACATATCAGGAGCTGAGAGCACTTGCTACTCTTCCAGAGTGTTCTTCCCAGCACCCACAGGCAGCTCACAATTGTCTTTAATTCCAGTCCCAGGCAATGCAATTTCCTCTTCTAGCCTCCACAGACATTCACGCTTGCTCATACATTCATACATACATACATACATGCATACAACCACACCTAAATGAAATTAAAGGAATTTTTAAAAGAACATTAAACCAGACTCAGACAGCTAAAAAGCTCTGTGAACTGGGAACTCGCTTGGCTGAAAATCTTTATGCAGGGTTGTGTGCACAGCTTTGGTTGGTACGTGTGTCTGTGGTTCATTTGCTGTGAGATGGCTCTCCTGCCACAGATCTGAGCTGAGATGTGCACCACTGTTCAGGCCGCTGCACTATTTATACGCTGCACACAACCAGGGCTGCAGACAAACACCAAGCAGCATACAACACACACACAAGGGCTGATCCCAAACCAGGGCTCTAGATCAGGCTGTTGGAGATGACATCCTCTGCAGGAGCTACTCTTTGCTGAGCCACCGCTGCAGCCCCTGGAAAGCACAATGCTCATGCTCCCCGACATGGCTAGCACACTGGGAGGGTATGTCCAGCTGCTCAAGACATCCCCAACCACAAGAGCCACACATACTTTGCAGCCTTACCTTGAAAATGAGAGTGGCCACTTGGCCAATCCACTGAAACTTCACTGGGGAGAGCTGCATATGAGTCTTGATCACGTCTGCAGGCTGAGTCACCAGTGAAGCCAGAATGCCAGCAAATATCCCACAGCTGAAATTAACAACAGGCATCAGAGCAGCATCCAGCTGGTCTGAAACAGAACAAGGGCCGGGTGAGGTTACAAAATGCAGGTTCTTCAGATACATGGTGAAGAGGCAGGGTTATCCAGTGTTCTCAGAGCAGACCTGACGAAGGTCTGTGATGTGTCTGGATGATGGTGTCTGTCGCTGAAAGCTGTGCAGTCCCTGACTGGTGAGTGCAGGTGTGGACACCCTCTGACTGGTGAGTGCAGGTGTGGCCACCCTCTGACTGTACAGTGCAGGTGTGGACACCCTCTGACTGGTGAGTGCAGGTGTGGCCACCCTCTGACTGTACAGTGCAGGTGTGGACACCCTCTGACTGGTGAGTGCAGGTGTGGCCACCCTCTGACTGGACAGTGCAGGTGTGGACACCCTCTGACTGGACAGTGCAGGTGTGGACACCCTCTGACTGGACAGTGCAGGTGTGGACACCCCCTGACTGATAAGTGCAGGTGTGGACACCCTCTGACTGATAAGTGCAGGTGTGGCCACCCTCTGACTGGACAGTGCAGGTGTGGACACCCTCTGACTGGTGAGTGCAGGTGTGGACACTCTCTGACTGGACAGTGCAGGTGTGGACACCCTCTGACTGGACAGTGCAGGTGTGGACACCCTCTGACTGGACAGTGCAGGTGTGGACACCCTCTGACTGGACAGTGCAGGTGTGGACACCCCCTGACTGATAAGTGCAGGTGTGGACACCCTCTGACTGATAAGTGCAGGTGTGGACACCCCCTGACTGGACAGTGCAGGTGTGGACACCCCCTGACTGGACAGTGCAGGTGTGGACACCCCCTGACTGAACAGTGCAGGTGTGGACACCCCCTGACTGATAAGTGCAGGTGTGGACACCCCCTGACTGGACAGTGCAGGTGTAGACACTCTTACCTTTAACTGAGTCTAGATAGAAAAACTTGAGTTTTTTTTACTCATCAAGAAGATTAAATATATTTCCAATATTTAAAAATTACTGATTAATTCCAATATTAAGAGACTTTTATAATTAATGGGTGGGAAAGTTTTTGTTTTTTTACTTAATGTGTATTAATTATACAATTAATTCTAGTGCTCTGGAGGTAGAGACAGTTTGAGCTCTAAAAGTTTGAGGTTAGCCTGATTTATAATAATACTGAATTCTAGGCCAACCAGGATGACGTAATAAGGCTAGGTTTCGAAACAAAAACAAAATACCACCTCTATGTTTCCTTACTGCCTTAAATTTCTATTGCAAAATGAGGCTATAGCCTGCAGGCCCACACCTGCTCCCTGGGAAAAGGAGCCAATCTCCTCAGACACTCTCTCAGGTAATATGTCCACGTTCACCGTTGTCCACACACTTTACTGAGTTCAGGTCATCTAGCAGAATGTGTTTCAGGCAACTCTGCTGTTTGGAGAGCAGTTACAACCCACAGATGTGGCCCATGTTTGGCCCACAAGCTTACTGCTGAGAAAAGTCTGCAACAAACACCTCAAGTTTACGGTTCGACCTCCACCCAAATGAAGGGCTCAGAAGATCAGGTAATACAGAAAGGAGGAAGTGAAAATATTTTTCCTCAAGCCCACAACTATCAGTGTTCCCAAACTGGTCTGATGGGGAATCACACCAAGTATGAATTGAAAAACAGACTCATGGGGGCTGGTGAGGGGGCTCAGAAGTTAAGAGGGCTGGCTGCTCTTCCAAAGGTCCTGAGTTCAATTCCCAGCAACCACATGGTGGCTCACAACCATCTGTAATGGGATCAGATGCCCTCTTCTGGTGTGTCTGAAAACAGCTACAGTGTACTCCCATAAAATAAATAAAAATCTTTAAAAAAAAGAAAAACAGACTCGCAGGCTGCACCCTTCTGTCCTAGGGTCCCTCAGATCATGTCTGTGGCGTGCTGTTTGCAGAACTTTGGCAAAACATACCTGTCTCTCACCAAGCTTTCCCTCCTCCCTTAGAAGACACAAGGCTCGTGTTGGGACAGAGTCTGACCCCTACCTCTGCATCCCAGCCCCCAGCCCCAGAGTGGCTCCATTCCTAAAGCTGCTAAGAATACCAAAGAAAAAGGCAAAACCCAGGGGCTCTGCCAGTCCTCTGCCCACCACTCTCACCTGTGCCGTGAAGCAGTGCGGTTCTGGTCTGGCTGTAAAACATCAGGTAGATCCCTGAGAAGGGGGCATCACGAAGGAGAGTTGCTGTTAGGCCCCTGAAGAGGCCGCGGTGGCCCTCGCTGCAGTAGATGCTCCTCAGGGCTGCATAGATGCTCTCATAGCTGTAAGCCCCACTCTGCAAAGGATGGGCAGAGTTAGTGACTGGCACAGGCCAGCATCTGAGCGGCAGCCTAAGCAGACTTCGTGTCACATACCAGCCACGGCTCCAAGACTTTGGTGCACATATGGCTTGCCCTGCCTACAAAAGAGAGTAATCTGAACATACCTGACCCTAAGTCAGACTACACACCCAGGGCCAGCACCAGTGCTCTCTACCCAGAACCCCAAGGTTCTAGAACTGCGAGACTCACCTCATAGCGTGTCTTGACAACCGTGATGGGTGACATGCAGACCCCTGCCACAGAGCGAGAGCCCATGCCCAGAATGACGGACTCCAGGGCGGTGGGAGGATGGCCTCGAAAGAAATACTGCTTCAAAGAATACAGGGTGCCAAAGTAGATTCCTACGCCAGGGACACATCTCACAATGGACTGCAGCAAAAGGCAGAGGAGAAAGGAAGGAATCAAAGACTCAAAACTGCAAGATGCCTCTGGAGAGTGGTCTCTGGAGATCCCGGGGTGAGCCACATGCAAGGTGTTCATGATGTGAAGGGAGCACCAGTGAGAAGGGCAGGGACAGGGAAGGCTGCAGCCAGCAAAGTGTATTAAAGCAGTCACAGCTATGGGTGAGTTAGTCCCTGCCCCCTGCCCCACCCCCAAGCTCTGGCAACCAGAACACCCCACCCTCTGTGATCTTTCTGCTGAGGGGAAGGGTGGAATTTAAACATCACTTTCCATCTTCTAGAGGCTGGAGGCTGCTGTGGGGGCGGGGTAGAAACCAATGCCTGGGTACTTCCAGCAAGGTGGGTCCTGAGGGCCAGAAAAAGCCTTTGGGCAAAAAATAAGGGTGTGGGTGTCCCAGCCCACTTTTGCAGCGGTGGCAAAGGCAAGGCTACGGGGACAGGCAGTGGGCCCAGCTCTGGAGCTGGTGCTGTGCTGACAGTCACACTTTGAGAGGAATGAACGGTCTCCTCATACTGTTGGGGTGGCCAGACCAGTGGATGACACTGAGCCCTATGCATACTACTGTCTCCACTGTCCAAGCACACATAAGCTCATTTACAAACAAGGCATAGTAACTAATGAACCGTATGTGACTGCAGCCCTCCTCGCCTTACGTCCCACTGTCCTCTTCTCCCTCTTTGGCATCTGGAGCTAAGGAAGGGCTCCTACGGACCTTGACCTGCCATGGGGACCAAGCCATGTGATCCCATGCCTGGGCTGAGGAGCAGGTGACGCTGACAGATGAAAGTTGACTTATGAAACTGCTCAGTACACCACCCGTCAGGTGTCTTCCCTTCATCAAAGCTGCTGCAGGAGCCGCAGCCTCAGGCAATCTGATCCCACTACGTGTCCTCTACTGTACAGTCTGGAACGTCTTAGCAAATTCAACAATATCCACATTGCTGGATCTGATCCGTTCTTCTCCATCTTCTGATGTGTGACTCAACAAACTCTTCCCACCCTTGCTTTCTTTCAGACAGAGTCTCACTATACAACCTTGGCTGGCCGCTAACTCATGGGTCCCCCCTGCCTCTGCCTCTGCCTCCTGAGTGCTAGAATTATGACCAACAGTTACTTTTAAAATTATGTGTATACAGGTGTGTCGGTATATGGGTTTGCATGTGTGTATGATAGAACAGTGTCCAGAAAAGGCATCTGATCTCCTGGACCCAGAGTCACAGGCAGGTGTGAGCTGCCTGACATGGGCCCTCTGTAGGAGCGGTGCGTGCGGTGGCTGCAGCTCCACTGGCGGGGCAGCTTCACCTCTGACCGCCTGCAGTCGCCCTTCTCCAGTATGTCAGCTGTGCTGGAAATGTGGCCTTCTCCTGCCCGAGCCTGCTTCCAAACACAGGACACTATCTCTCACTTGTGCTGAATGGCAGTGGTCACTCAAGAGGGTTCTCTTGCTGAAGTCTTCGCACAGGCTCACAAACACGCTGCCAACATCAGACCATATTTTCTGTGTCTGTTCTGCTCACAAGTGCAGGTGCTCTGTGCTGTCCACACGCTGAGGCTGTGACCCATCTCAACTATGACGACAAAAACAGTGTGGGTTCTTCTTCTCCACAGTGTCATGGCCACGGTATTCCTTCCTGCTGAAGGGAGGGCTTTCTTCTTAAGATCTTCCATCCTTTTGCCTAGAAAGTCCTGCCCAGCTTCACGAACTCAGAACAGGGCTTCATTAAAAACCTAGCAACTGTTCATTAGAGAACTGGACCAGGACCAACGGGGGAGCAAAGCCACAGAACACAGTTTGAAAGGGAACTGTCCCTCACATGCCACATGTCTACACACCCTGTCCCCACTGGGTGGCACCGTTCTGAAAGGCTGCAGAACATAAGCGGTGGGAGGCATGGTTGCTAGCAGGGTCAGAGTTGGCTTCTGAGCTATGTCATAGTCCTGCCTACAGCTAGCCAAGGCGCTCTGCTTCCTGTCTGCTGAGGTGTGACCAGTTGCCTCACGCCCCTCCACAAGGCTGCTGAGAGCTACTTGCTGTTGTGCCTCTCACACCAAGATGGACTACCTCCTCACACAGCCCAGATCAGTGTGTCCTCTCCTAAACCTGCTTCCATCCAGGATGCGGTCACGGCAGAGTAAAGTAACTGATCCACACAAACGGGACCCCATGCTCCCACGCCACAGGAAACCTGAGCGCCTGGTGAGGAGGTGGAGGAATAGGAAAGTACCACAAGAGAGCCCAGATCCAAAAGGCAGCTTACAGGAGACATCCCTTTCCAAAGGCCCAGAAGACTTTCTGTGCGAACCACCTTCAAGAACACAGCCAGCATCCCAACACGCCCGGGCCTGAAGGAGACAAACCGGACAGGGCAAGAAAAGAAATGTTAGACATGTTTATCATAGAACTTCCCACTCACAGACCACCCGAACACATGGCAATCTCTATACTGCATCTTAGAATTGCTCTTAAAATCTTATTACAGTGTGTGTGTGTGTGTGTGTGTGTGTGTGTGTGTGTGTGTGTGTGTGTGTACAGACACACACACGTGGAGGTCAGAGGACAGCTGACAAGGAGTCAGTTCTCTTCTACCACGTGGGTCCCTGGGATCAAACTTAGGTTGTCAGGTTTGTCAACAAGCACTTTCACCAGCTGGCCCATCTCTCCAGCCCTAGAATTATCTTGATTTCCATGAGTTCAAGGTCTGGCACATACATATTCACCTGTCTATTCACACCACACGCAATGGGATAAATTTCACTTTCAGACAGTTTGTGTATTTCCCCTATTGCTGAGAGACACGACTCACATTTAAAATGGATGTTACTTCCACAAAACCCAGTTCCAGGCAGCACCGTTATAACAATGCACGAGGAAACAACGAATGTCACCTAGGGAGGCCCTCTGGGGCTGCTCAGAGGGGTCCTTCTAATCAACAAGATTAAACCATAATATGTATGTATGTAAAACTACATAACTTTTTTCTTGAAAACAGTATCCACAAAGCACATGCCCCAGTACTCAGGAAGCTGAGGCAGGAGGATTGCATGTTTAAAGTCAGCATGAGATACACAGGAAGAAAACTCTTGAATTCGAGCCTAGCTCGTGTTTCTCTATGGAGTAATTCCTTCCTGGCTCCTCCACGAAGCAGGGCAATGGCCTACCCCAGGTCTGAGGGCTGCAGGGACTGTAGGCGGGTTTTGAGGAGATCCAGAGGCTGGAAGAGGAGCGTGGAGCAGGTCCCACTGATGGAGCCACAGAGGAAAGCCTTAATCACTGGGTGTAACTGTAAGACAAGGAGCACAGCGTCAGCAGACCTGCCCACCACCTCCAGCTCCTCTCTCTACATATGCTTCTCCTCTGAAACCCTTCAGGCACCAACTGCCACAGCCCTGCTCTATCTCCCCATCTCTGAAATGTGCACAGCAAAAGGAGCCCCTCTGGTCTCAGTATTCACTACTACCAATGTTGGTCCCCTGGCCAGCATGTCCATTTTCTGAGCACACTTCCTTACCCAGCATGAGCAAACCACTACTGACCCTCTCCTAATGCTGCATACAGTTCTAGCTGCCGGCTAGAGGATCTGGAGATATTCACAGAAACATGTCAAACCATGAATGCATAAGCTTGCCTACTGTGTATAGCACTCCACGTATTTTTGTGCTTAAAAGTCTGCCTTTGAGGCGGTCAGTGAGGGTTTTAACCCCAGCACTGGGGGTTGGAGGTGGAGGAGACGGATCTCTGAGCTCCAGGCCAGCCTGGGCTACACAGGGAACTCTGTCTGGGAAAACAGCAAAAGCCCTCTGCCCCCTGCTGCACTCACCCTCCGGCTGGGTCGGGTAGACCACCACCAACCCTACACAGCAGTTACTTCTGGCTTATGAACCACCCTCCCTCAGCCTTCAAAACTGGCTTATCTTCCCACTCCACACAGATGGGCAGCCCTCCTTCAGATACTGAAGTATCGCCCTCAGGCATGCCCCAGCAGCCTCAGTGCAGGGTGTTGGAGCTTCCTTAACAGTGTCCCCTTTCCAGAACACGGCAGAATCCCAATGACAACGGGCACTTGGAAACTCCCTCTCCTCCAAACAGGACACTTGACAAGCCCATCTGGAGACCAGCTCTTCCCTCATTGAGTGGCATCTGCACACTCCCCCGACCCCACTCCTGAGATCAGAGACTGGGTGCATTCGAGGTGATATGGTCATAGACTGTTCAAATAACTGACACACTGCTGCCCTCAGGGCTACAATGACTATGACGTCTCTATTACATCATCTACAGCATCATTTCGGAGAGGAAAAGCCACCTCCAAGTACAAGTGGAGTTAGTGTGAAGAGCATGGAGCAAGGACGTTCTGAGGGGTGAATGCTGGACCGGACAACAGCCCTGGGGTGCCAGCAGGGACTCTCAGGACAGCAGGCAGTGTGTACTTCAACACATCTGCTGTACTGGCAGCCAATGCCCCCTCCCCTGATGAACACTCCCCAAACTGCACCTCAGCCTCACCTGAGCCTTGTCAGTGTTGGGGAGTTCAAGCTCCTCACACGCCAGGTCCCGAGACATCTCTCCTTTGCCTGGAAACCAGCCCCAGAGCCTGTTTCCAGTGCCACGCTGTGCTATCTCCATTCCTACCCTGTCAGTCACCCTCCACCCATCTAGTCAGAACCTCCAGTAAGGCTTCCACAGACTCAGCCTAGGCCCCACCCTCTGCCCTGTCCTTAACTTACTTCAACTCTTAAGTACACTTGCTATCACTGACTACCTCTCTAAGTACTGGTCTCTTCCACCGACACCCCACCTACCCCACCCCAGCTGGCTACAGGTCTCTCTTCCCTCTGCCTGTTCCTCAGAGCTGCATCAACGTCATCTCCTCAGTCTGCAGCCCTTTCAGAGCAGCCTCACCCATGACCAGACTTCACAGCTTTCCCATTCTACCCTCCCTCCTGTCCCCTCTGCCACCCCGTGTCCCCTCCTGCCCATGGCGATCTCAAAGTCAACAGTCCAAACTGGAAACTTGGACAACAGCCCTCCACAGCTATTTCCTCCTCAGTCTCAGGGGACTCGCTCTGCCTGATGCTTCCTGACCTCTCCGGATGACGGCCCTCCCTCTGCCGAACAGCAGGGAGACTCTAAAGACAGTCTATTCAGGATGAGCAAGGGGTTACAAGTGTGGCGGTGTGGGTCCCCCTCCCCGGCCAGCCCCAGCGATGGGCCCGTCCTCTCACTCCCTGAGCCAGCTTCAGTTTCTGTCCTTCCATCCACACAGAACCACGCTAGAGGGCTCCAGACAAACCCACACTGCCCTTGCTCAGAAGTCCTACAGGCACCTCAGTGACATCTACAAACCTGAGCTCATCTCTCCCCTTCACTTCATCTGCTGCTCGTTAGCACGCCCACCCAAGGGAGCACCCATCTGGGCTGGGCCTCTCCAAACTCTCCATTCTGCTTAATTGGCTCTCACCCACCTCCTTGAGAAATCCCAGGTCAAAGGTCCACACTTTCCTTCTCGGCTGACCCCACAACCTATTTACCTCAACCTTTGACCCCTCCAATCTATTCCTATCCTACAGCCAGGGTCAGCTTTAAAACTGCAAGCTGGAGCCTCAATTCCAACAAGACAGTTCTCCGTTCACGTATAAATTACCAACTCAAACAAGAAAACAGAATGTAATAAAAGTTGTTAGTAATGGTAAGTGTATTAGAAACTTCTAAACATGACAGATTAGTCATTGGTATTAATCTAGTGTAAATAAAAGCTGATTTGGCTGCTCCATCTCTCTCCAAGACAGAGCGTCAACTGTGCTGCGAGGCCCTGAGGCAGCGCACAGCCTGCCTGACCTCCCTGACCACACTCACTGTCCTCTACCACCATAATGCCGCTCTCCCTGCCTTCTTCTCACCTCAAACACCAGTCATCATCCTTCTGGCTCAGTTCCTCTGCTGCTCACAAAGTCCTGTGTCAGGGTCCAGTGACCGTCCCCGGACTGGAGCAGTCCCAGTGGCCATCCATCACCCTTATGACTAAGGACGCAGAACAAGAACAGACACAACCGTGTCCTTCATGATCCTATCAGGAACTGGCATTGAAGCAAGGCATGGTGGCTCACACATTTTATCCCAGCATTCCAGAGGAAGAGACAGGAGAATCTCTGGGAATCGGGGCTAGCCTCATCTACACATGGAGCGCCAGGACAACCAGAACTACAGTGACCCTCTCAAACAAAACAAAACAAAAGATTGATCACGGAACTGGACTGCAGAGGGCATGCACCACAACTTGAGCAGACTCACAGGGAAGGTCCGACAGCCCCTAACTGTCCCATCGCAGCAAAGGTTAAAAGCTCCCCAGCTCTCCCCCCAGCTGTTTGGTGTAGCGAGGCTACAAGAGAGACGGTGTTTACAGCTTCTGGACAGTTCTAGGCACTGGACCCCATTTATCCATCTGCTCTGGGAGCTGAACCTAGGGCCTCATATCTGCTGGGCAAGCTTGCAACTACTGAGCTGTACTTCCAGCCCTGCACCCACTTTATTTTAAGGCTGCCATCTTTTATCTCCAGAAATTGCTTTTTAAATGTCTTATCTTCACAGCACAGCCACTGAGAACATCACTAGCCCGATACTCACTGAAACAAAAAGCCAACAGCTTAAAAACAAAACAAAACAGGATTTTTTTTTTTTTTTAAATCTCTGGCTCCGTAGACTAGGCTGGCCTGGAACTGGAGATTCACTGGTCTGTGAATTCTGGAATTAAAGGTGTGTACCACCACTGCCTCTCACCATCAATTCTAACAGATTAAACCAGAAACTACAAAAAGGAAAGAAGATAAAAAGAAAAAGCAGGTAACTTGAACGGCCTCGTGACCTCTGTATGCTTACAGCATATCCTTTGAGAGTAGATTTTGTGAGTCTATTGCACTTGTTTTGAGACAGTCAATGCTCACACAGCCTGCCTCTTCATGAGCCACCATGCTGGTCCTGGGCTTAGTTTTCTTACAGTGATGGAGATGAAAGTGCTTTCCTGACCTCTGACCTCTAGACAGATTTGACTTATTTTAGCAGCTCAACCTTACTCACGGCTTAAAGAAAGCTAAATATTCCAATTTTTAACGTGTGAGAACAGATCGAAACAATCTGAAAGGCCTGGAGAATAGTCAAAAGTGAACAGTATTCTTCCAGAAGGACGGTAAGGTTCCCAGCACCCATACGGAAAGGGGTGCTCACAACCACCGCTAACTCCAGCTCCAGCAGATACCAACGCTCTTTTGGCCTTCTTGGGCATCTACACTCTTGTGTACCTACCCGCAGCACACACATAAATAAAAATAAAAACCAAAAGCACAATGAGCTGATAGAACTGTGCAAAACACGATGG
This sequence comes from Micromys minutus, assembly GCF_963924665.1. Taxonomy (NCBI): domain Eukaryota; kingdom Metazoa; phylum Chordata; class Mammalia; order Rodentia; family Muridae; genus Micromys; species Micromys minutus. The sequence goes on along the minus strand of NC_137956.1, from coordinate 48,948,659 downwards.
GAGTGAGCAGCATTTCAACAGTCAAATAATTCCACGCTTTCTACCATCCCGCAGCGAAACGAAAAACAAAGTCTCTACGTCCAACACACATCAGGGGAAAAGATGGCGGGCCGGGGAGAAAAGGTATGCAGTTTTGAAAGACATGGTCCTGGAACCACAGTGGTTATCTTTAAAGATTTCCAAAAAGAACCAGACATAGGGGAGGACACTCCTGCAGTATTAGCACTCTGAAGTTCGAATAGCCTAGTCTAAATAGCGAGTTCCAGAGAGACTCCGACTCAAAAACAAAACAAAACAAAAAAAGAATTTTTAAAAAGCATCTTCAAAGCCATGCATCCTCGCCCCTATGAAGCGCATCGCGCCCAGGCCCGCCCTCCCTACCAACGCAGCCCCACCTCCGTCAATGGTTGGCTGCGAGACTCCGCCCTGCCCGTCTCCACCAATGGTAACCCTGCAGTCCAACCAATCCGACGGGAGGGGCGTGGCCTTGACGAGCCTCCAAGTGCCAAGGCAACAGCCTGCGGGGAAGCGGGTCAGGGAAGGTGTCCTGAAGCGGGCGGCCCGAGGCGCCCTTACCAGTTACCATTAGAGTGTTCTAGAACTAGAATGTTATAGAAGCACTGTCCCGCTCCACAAAGTCGTCCCTGTCCCCCTGTTCCCACTAGCTCACCATGAGCGTCTCCACCGTGTCCTCTACATCCTGCGACGGCAGCAGCGCCGAGCGCGCCTTCTCGATCATTGGGGACGCGAGCCCGGCCCCGGCGACTGAGAGGCTTCGGGACTCTGCGCTCACGCCCATCCCTCCCGAGCCCGTCCACCCCTTCGCCTTGCCTCAGGCCTCAGTACCCGAGACAGGCCTCTCTATGTTTCCGGGGGAGGGGAAACAAGAGGAACCAGTCAAAAAAGGTGCGATTCCCGTTTCCGGTGACGTAGCGCATCCGGCAACAGATCCCATCGCCACCTGGTGGCTTCACCCAGAACTGCAGGGTCCGCGGTTCTCAGTTGCCGAGTTAAAGGGTTGCGTCCTGCTCCGCGCTTTTCTTTTGGTAGCTAAAACACATTTTGAGATAGCTGACTGGCTGAGCTTTAATTGTATTTAACTTATATTTAAGAACTGAAGCAGGGTGGACTGCCTTCTTCTTAGACACGAATTTTTAAAAATACAATTCACATTTCTCCTATTTGTTCATTATTTTTTCCGAGACAGGGTTTCTCTGTGTAACCCTGGCTGCCCTGGACTGTCTGTGTGTCTCTCTCAGTGTGTAGACCAGGCTGACCTTGAATTCATATAGCTCCACCTGCCTCTTTAATCCGAAATGTTGGAATTAAAGGCATGTGCACCTTGCCTGGCTCTTGTATGTGTGGGTGTGAGTGTGGTGCTTGCTGAAGCCAGAAGCTCACAGGCAGTCCTGAGCTGCCCTGCCTGGGCGCTGGAAACCAACCTCAGGTCCTCTGCAAAGCACCGAGTGCTCTAAACGCTAGCTGTCTAGCCTCGTCTTTATGTTTTTTGTTCATTTTGTTTTGTGTTTCAAGACAAGCCTTTTCTGTGTAGCCCTGGCTGTCCTGGAACTCACTCTGTAGACCAGGCTGGCCTCGAGCTCAGAGATCTGCCTGCCTCTGTCTCCCGAGTGCTGGGATTAAAGGCAAGTGTCACCACACCTGGCTGCTTTTTTTTTTTTTTTTTTTTTTTAAATAGCAGGTAAACTGAACCTGGGATTTTCGAACCCCAAGTGAGCATTCTAGCATTAAGCTTTTAGCCCCAGACATCTTTGCTTTATATTTTGAGAGGGAAAAATAAATTTATGAAATTGCTCAATCGTCCTGCCTCTGTCTCCTGAATCATTAAAAAACCCCAGGTTTTTCATATTATACTTATTGGTTATTTGGGATTCTTACATCATGCACCCTGATCATGCTTACCTCCTACTCTGCCCATGGCTGCCCCACCCCGTGACCTTTCCTCTGCAAACAGACAAAAGTAAAGAAAAAAAAGAGCAAACAAAAGCCAAGTTCGTTTTAGGTTGTCTATATACTAACTGGAGCATGGTCAAACTCTTGGTAGCCAGCCCCCCAAGGGAAGGTGAGTCTCCACCAGCATCCCCGTCACTTTTTCTTAGTTCTTGATGGCTTCCTCTCTAGGCTGTCATTTTTGGGGAGTGGTGTTGAGGTGGAGGTAGGGGTTGTCACAGAAAGCTTCTATATTCTGCTTTCTCAACTGTACATGGACTCCTCTTGGATATTCTGCTGTTGCTCAGAATCATGGAGGTCCTGTGGCTATAAGAAACCAGTGTTAGGGCTGGAGAGATGGCTCAGAGGCTAAGAGCACTGACTGCTCTTCCAGAGGTCCTGAGTTCGATTCCCAGCAACCACATAGTGGCTCACAACCATTTGTAATGAGATGCCCTCTTGTGGTGTGTCTGAAGACAGCTACAGTGTACTCACATACATTCAATAAATAAATCTTTAAAGAACAAGAAAAGAAATCAGTGGTAGAATCCAGGTGCTACTGAGGCCACAGCTCCTGAAGCAGCCCCTTCCCCTCACAGGGGACACGGGATCCCACTGAAACACTCTGAGCCCTAGGATCTTTCATTGGTTTCCATCGAAGGGATAGCAATGGCCAGGCATCCTGCCTCCAACCTTCTCCCTTGCTTCCTACCTGGGAGTCAGGGAGCCTTGCTGTAGCTGGTACTGTTGGCCTGGCTGGTTTTCTTTCAGCTTGACACAAGGCTAGAGTCGTATGGAATCATGACTGAGAAATGTGGCCATGGTTAGATTACAGCTTCAGCATTCTTTCTCCCTGTAAGAACCTGATCTGCAAAGCACCTGAGATTCCTGGAATGCCTCCCATGCTCATAAGGCATCTCAGTACCTTAGCCTTCACCTAATGACCTTTGTCCACCCTGTGCTGGGGGCCGGCCCCAACAGTCGGGTACTGAGGTGGGACACAGCACAGGATGAAGACCTAAGGCTGATGACCCAGGCCTTTAATTCTCTCTTACTGTTCTGGTGGCCAGAAGCTGACCTCTGGCAATTAACTCCTACTGATAGCACCGGGGATTAAGAAAAGAAACTTAGTTACTTGGGACTTTTACTCCTTAACTCTTAATGAACCAGAGACAAAGAAAAAGAATAAAGAAAAAGTCATGCACACACACACACACACACACACACACACTTGGCTGGGCCTGACCACCTGTTTCACCAATTTTACAAGTGAACATGCATACTTATATACATACACATATACCAACCTACATATATAAGTAGGTACATACATATAGACAGACAGATATACATATTGGACAGACAAACAAATACACACACACACACACACACATATTGTGGATGGAGCAGAGCCCCAACAGCCACACTTTGCTGTTTCTCTTAACCCTTTTATAACTCCTTAGACAAAAGTTCTTTAGAAAATTACCTCATAGATAAAATATTACACAAAAGGGGAGTCAGAGAAGGATGTTGATAGTAAGTTCAAAGCAGTGTTTCACTCTATAAGCTCATTATAAGTTCAAAGCAAGTTTCACGTGGCCTTGCTTTAACACAGTGCACACCTGTGGCCTCATCTTTGGACCTGACCTAGAATGAAACTTTTTCCTTTGATCACAAATCTGCCCCAAGCCTATTTCTCTTCTTAGTGTAATTTATAAAAGCTCATAGTATTTCTTTTTATACAGCCTTTACTCACAATTCAAATGAGAAGTGGGCACTTTCTATTCTTAATTCTAACTTTTATTACATCTTTCTGGCAAAACAACTAAAACCATTTCCTTAAACTTTCTTCTTAATATTATTTAAATTAAATCAGGAATTCTATAAAGTCATTAATTCATCTAAACAGCATTAATTCGGGAAAGTTCACCTTCATGTTGATCTGCAGGAAATTTGCTCAGTAGAGTGAGCTAATGTCCAGGAGGCAATGCAATAGTGACAGGAAAGTCCTACCAGCAGTGAGAAGCAGTCCTGGGACCAAGTCTCTGGGATCTATACTTCTCAAAGTGCACCCCTCACACCCATGCAAAATGGCGGGCCATCTCCAGAAAACTGATTTTCTTGCCATAACCTTTCCGACATGACTTGTGCTAACCTTGGATATTCCTACTGTTTCAGTCAGGGTTTAACTGCTGTGAGCAGACACCGTGACCAAGGTAAGTCTTATCAGGACAACATTTAATTGGGGCTGGCTTACAGGTTCAGAGGTTCAGTCCATTGTCATCAAGGCAGGAACATGGCAGCGTCCAGGCAGACATGGTTCTGCATTTTCATCTGAAGGCTGCTACTGGAAGACTGACTCCCAGGCAGCTAGGGTGAGGGTCTTAAACCCACACACACAGTGACACACCTACTCCAACAAGGCCACACCTTCTAATAGTGCCATTCCCTGGGCTAAGCATATACAAACCATCACACCTACCTCCTTCCCTAAAACTATATAGCCCTCAATTCACCCCCAAATAAAGTTGATCTGTCTTCCTAAAGCTGATCCCAGCGTGACTCTGTTCCCTTCATCCTCGTGGGCTGGTGGCCAATGACCCTGGGAAGAAGGGAGACCCTCAGATACCTTTGGAGCTGGAGTCACAGGTGACTGAGCTGACAGGTGGGTGCTGGGAATTGAACCCAGGTCTTCCAGAAAGTGTGCTAAGCATCTTAACTGCCCTGCCGCCTCTCCACATACAGCTCTCCCTGGTTCTTAACGATCTTCAAGGGCTAGCTTCTCAATTCATCCAGCAAATAAACAGAGCCTGGGATCTGGGCTGTGGCAATGGAGGGGACAGGCAGATGATCCCAGCAACTCTGGGGGGAGAGATCTTGTGCTTCCTCGGGGATCTCATGCTTGGGGAAGGGAAAGGCTGAGCCCTGACAACAGCAAGAAGACAGACTTGAACCCGTATCCAGCAAGAGATCACACTCAGTTGTGCCACTTACTGGACCACCCTGCAGGAGAGACGGAGCCCAGACAGCGATGACGCGTGGGACCGCACCTGACCAGGACTGCTTAGCTCTGCATACGGCTCGCCGTCTATTCAAACCCAGCCCTCAAGATGGACGCGGGAGTCTCTAGATCACTTTATTTATTCCTCTTCCCAACAACGTCACGTTGAATAAACTTTACTATGGCTTTCTTTGTTTTATAAAAGTGGGGCTGGAGGGAGGCATGGGGTGTGTGCACAGACATCAGATCCACTACAGCCGGAGTTACAGACAGTTACCAGCTGTCGAACCAACCTGCCAGATTTGGGTACTGGGAGCCAAACTTAGCCCCTGTGCGGGAGCAGTTCGTGCTTTTAGCCACTAAACCGTCTCTCCAGCTCTGTGACTTGCCTTGTTTAATTGTTTGGGAAGAGTGACTGAGCGTAGTTTTCTGGCACCCCAGGAACAGGATGGCAAATGGGCACGCAGATGCACTCTGGGAAATGAGGCGTCCAGCTCTTTGCAACTGTGGGCAGCTGGTGCTACCGCTAGTCAGTGAACAGCAGGTGGCGATAGAGCACAACTTTCTTGTTCTAAGCAAAGAGCTGGACCATGCCTCCCTCCATGAAGAAGGTCTGTCACTGGAGGTGGGCTCTGTGGTTTCAAAAGCCCACTCCAGGCCCAACCCATTCTCTGTCTGTCTGTCTGCCTGCCTGCTACCTGTGGATCAGGATGCAAAGTTCTTAGCGGCTTCTCTAGCACCATGTCTCTGCCTACCGCCCTGCTCCCCACTATGATGATAAAGGACCAACCCTCTAAAACTTTAAACAAGCCCCAGGTTCTTTCTTTTATAAGTTGCTTTGGCCATGGTGTCTCTTCATAGCAACAGCACAGTGGCTAAGACAAGGGTAGAAGCCTACTTCCCAGACTTCTGCCTAAAAGCAAACTGAAAAATGTGAAAAATGCACCTTAAAACCAAAGTGCTCAGACAGAACTATGTAGCATTGAGTGGATATTAGATAATAGAAGGTTTCAGGACCCCATAGAAGACGGAGCCCCAAGCAAACCTGTGAAATGAAAATAAAAACAGATTAGAGCAGAGGAGGCAGGAAGTCAGCGAGGCCTAAGGCTGGCTCCCGCAAAGATTTAAGCAACAGATAAGTCCCACGAAACTGATCTAAGAGAGAGGAGTGAGGAGGGGAGGGGGAGAGGGAGTGAGACAGACAGAGACAGACAGACAGACAGCTACAAATGATCAGTATCAGGACCGGTAAGGGACATCTCCACACTGAAAAACAAGATTGTTCAACAAAATTAACTGTCAAGATTTCATGCTCATGTATTTGTGAGCTTAAAGAGAATAGCAGAATTTCTTACAGATCACAAGCAGATAAAAAGCCTGAACGTTTCTGTCTGGTAAATTAAATGCAAGTCTTTGTACAGAACTACCCTGGGTTGCTTTCTTAATAAGTTGTGTTAAACCTTCAAAGAGAAAGTAATGCCCTTTTTTTTTTTTTTACACAAACCACTTCAGAGGACAGACTTGGTTTTATTCTGTTCTATGTTTATAAGCGTTTTACCTGCAGTTACGAATGCTCACTACACGAGTTCCTGGTGTCCACAGAACCAGACAGGGACACCAGATCCCCTGAAACTGGAGTTACAGATGGTTTGAACCACCATGTGGATACTGAGAACTGGACCAGTTCTCAGAGTAGGAACAAGTGGTCTTGGCTGCAGAGCCATCTTTTCAGCTCCTACGGATGGGAGTATTTGTCAGTGCATCTTAGGGAGCCAAGCCTCACCCAATCACTTAAGTGAGAAAAACTGTAAGACATTTTTTTTCAACCGACTTCAAAATGTCTGCTGTTGTCTGCTGTAGGTGCAAACAGAAATGCCTCCAGTAACGATGGGTCGGGGATCTGGCTGGTGGTGGGACTCAGACAAGACTAACCCTAAAGCAGGAAATGGAGGAGGAGAATTTAATGTCAAGGAAAGGACAGAAAGATGCTTAGGGTGCTGTCTCTGGCAGAGGGATGCCTTGGCCCTGATCTTGGGCCAGGAGACGAAGCAGGAATGAGTTCAGGGCCCGGCAGACAGGTGTGTTCCCCGGGAGGCTCAGGTGTAGATAATCATACAAGTCCTGGTGACTTATGGTACCATCCGAGTGCACAAAGTCAGGGTCTGCATCTAAGAAGTGGGCTCAGGGGTAGCCAGCTAGTGCTGCCCGAACCAGCTCGTTTACCTATCGGGTTTTTTTTTTTTTCTTCTCGAAAACTGCAAGACATTATCTGTAGTAGACAAAAAAAAAAAAAAAAAGAAAATCCCAAAACTAAGAGGTCACTTTTTTTAAGGAAGAAAAAAAAATGTATATTATCTCTTTTAAAGAAGGGTGGTGCTGGTCCAGCTGAGGCAGAAGGGTTTCGAGTTCAAAGCCAAACTGAGCTATATAGTGAGACTCTGTTTCTCTAAGTCAGAAGTGGAAGAAGGAGGGGAAAGGAGAAGTGAGTGGGGGGAGGGGAGAAGATTGGGGGGCGATGCCGGTGGAGGCTGCCTGCCGTGCACACACACCCCCTTACAAGATGTAGTCCAGGGTGGAAGAGTGGGAAGATCTCTGGTTCGAGGACAGCTGCCTTTCCAACGCCCCCACCGGCATTTGTCTCCCTACATAGAGGAAGATGTGGCTGCAGCTCTTCTGAAACACTTCCATGAGGTGCCTCTTGAACTTCTCTCCCACGAAAGCGTAGATGACAGGGTTCATGCAGCAATGCGTAAAGGAGATGACCTCTGTGACATGGGTGGCCAGAGCCAGCCTCTGCCTCGTGGCACATCCGTCCAAGATGCGCATGTCATGCAGGGACGTGAGAAAGAGGGCCACGTTGAACGGGACCCAGAAGAGTAAAGACACGATGACTACGGTGAGCACCAGTTTGATGGCTCTGGCCCTGTTGTGGTTCAGGCAGCCCCGCAGCTGCTGCAGGATCCTGACGTAGCAGTACAGGAGGATGCTGAAGGGAAACAGCAGGCCCAAGGCGTTGATTTCAAAGTGGGTGGAGAGCTTCCACCTCAGCGACTGCTGGTCGTAAAGCTGGAAGCATTGTAGCATACCGTCTTCAGAGGACACTTGGTAAAAAACCATCGACGGAATGGCGGCCGTGACGGCAGCCAGCCACACGGCCAGGCTCAGGGCTGTGCCCACTCTGGCCGTCCTCACTTTGATGGCGTAGACAGCGTGGACGATGGCCAGGTACCGGTCCACACTCATGAGGGTGACAAAGAACATACTGCTGAAAAAGCCAATGTAGTAAAGGCCAGAGACCACCTTACACATCGCAGTCCCAAACACCCACTGGTCCAGCAGGTTGTGGGTCTGGAAGGGAATAGAGAGGACAAAGAGCAGGTCAGAGGCGGCCAGGTTCAGGAGGTAGACGTCCGTGATACTTCTCAGTTTCTTGCAGGCCACAAGGACTAAGATGACCAGGCTGTTTCCCAGAAGGCCTAGCACAAACAAGATGCAGTACAAGATGGCCAGGTGCAACGTGCTGCATCTGAGGAGGAGCTCTGACTCGCAGGGGCTGGTGAAGAAGTCAGGGTAGTAGTCGGTCATGGTGACATTGGGCTCCAGCGTGTAATCCATTGAGGCCGGAAGACCTGGTCAAACAGGCGTGTGAGAGGTGCTGAGGAGCATTTTCACACACTGAAGCCCTTAAACACCTCCCCTCTCCCCTGGGGCTCAATATCAGGGTGTTAGTGTGAGGCAAGTGATCTACCACCCAGCTATTCCCCTAGACCTTGCTTCTTTTCTACAGGGTCTCACTAAGTGGTTTGGGCTGGTCTGAAACTTGCTCCATAGCCCAGGCTGGTAGTAAACTCACAATCTTCTTGCCTCAGCCTCCCAAGTGGAGGTATTACAGATCTGTACCACCTTACTTGGCTCTCTCTCTCTCTCTCTCTCTCTCTCTCTCTCTCTCTCTCTCTCTCATTAGTTAATTTTGGTATTTTTCTCACTATATGGCCCTAGTTGTCCTGGAACTTACTATGTAGACCAAGCTGACCTCAAAATGACAGAGATCCACCTGCCTCTGCTTCTCAGGTGCTGGTATTAGAAGCACACACAGTGGGTACTTGGCTTCTCTTTCATTTTATAGATCCACAAACAAAAAGGCCAGGTGTGTTGATCTACGTCTTTGGTCCCAGCACTTGGGAGGCAGAAGAGGCTGGATCTCCAAGTTCAAGGTTAGCTTGGTCTACGGAGTGAGTTCCTGGACAGCCAAGGCCATACAGAGAAACCCTGTCTCAAACAAAGTATAAATGGATATAATAGACAATATTTGTATACTCATTCCTAAGCTACACACATGATGTCTCATTTTGTATTTTTGCTTTAGATGTATCCCATGATATTCATAAATTTAGTTCATTCATTCATTACCTCCATAACCATTGTAAAAATGATTTAAAATGCAATAGAGAAAAACATGATCCCAATCAGTCTCAAAATGAAAAGCACCAGGTTCAGCAGAAGTGTGCCTAGGAAAGGCTGAGATTCTGTCATGTCAAAAGCTGGGACCGAGGAGATACCTCAGTAAGGGAGCTTCCGGCTGAGCCAGCCTAGAAACCTCAGTTCAAACCCCCAGACCCGTATGTGGCGGTAGGTACTTGCAATCCCCATGCTGGGGAGGCAAAGGCAGGCAGAGATCTCCGTGGCTCTGGCCAGCCTGGCCTGCTCAGTGAGGCCAGGGGAGAGCTCCTGAAAGACAGCACCAAGGTTGACCTCTGACCTCCCGTACATGCACATGTTTAGACACACGACAAACTAACATAAAACATTACAGGGCCTAGGGGCACAGTTCACTGGTAGAACACATGCTTAACCTGCACAAACAGAGCCCTAGGTTCCATTCCCAACACTCTCCACACGCAGATTCTAAACTCCATTGAAAGGCATACAAACAAATGTGACTGAATGGACGGTTTTTGTATAGAGAAGTTGACCCCCAGAAGATCCTGTCTTGCCTAATTTCTCCACTCTTGTGAGAGTTTTCAGCCCTTTCTGTATCCCGGAGAGCAAGGGACATACTCCTGTCAGCCACCAAGAGACACACACTTGTGGGCTCAGACTTTAGAGACACTCAAAATTTTTATGGTCCCAAAATATCAGCCTTCTCCTGATCTCTCTGTAAGGGGATGAAAGTGGCCCCTGCCACTGCCTCTGAGCCCAAACCCCGAGGACACTCTCTACCAGGTACCTGAGCGAGCCCTTCTTCTGAGGTTTCAGAGCTGCCCGCTCCTCAGCCGCATGTCTGCTGCTGTGCCAGCTCCTCTTCCTGGGCGCTTCAGCTCTACATATGTACCGTGCTTCAGCCAATCCAAAGGATGGAAACGAGACAGTCAGACCTACCTCTGACTTACTGTCCCGGCCCCTCTGGTGTTTGGGACAGTCCCACCCTGCCTCCAGAACAATGAAGCCGTCTGCTGTGCAACGGGGGCTCCTTGGCTCTCGAGCTTCAGTGCATTCTTCCTGCCTTTTCACCTCAGATCTGGGGCAGAGACAAGCAGGGGTCATCCCTTTTCCTCAGGACTGTGGTATGGGAGGGAATCTGTCCATCTACTCTTGGTTCTTGTTTGTTTGTTTGTTTGTTTGTTTGTTTTGTTGCTCAAGACAAGGTTTCTCTGTGTAGCCCTCGATGTCCAAGAACTCACTCTGTAGACCAGGCTGGTCTCAAACTCAGATCCACTTGCCTGGGCCTCTGGAGTGCTGGGATTAAAGGCATGTGCCACGGCTGATCGACACAAGCCTTGCTCTTAATATGTCTCTTGCCATTTGCTTCTGTTGTTTCCATTTGGTGCCTCTCTTGCCTGGAACTCACACATTAAGCTAGGCTGCCTATCCAGAGAGCCCCGGGATCCATGTAACTCTGCCTCCCTGAGAACTAGACCTGCAAGCATGTGCTACCCTGCTGGGTTTTGTTTCTGAACATGGGTTTGGGGGATGAATGCAGCTCCTCAAACTTGCAAGGTGAGTCGCCTCTTTCTCCTCCTCCTCCTCCTCCTCCTCCTCCTCCTTCTTCTTCTTCTTCTCTCTCTCTCTCTCTCTCTCTCTCTCTCTCTCTCTCTCTCTCTCTGTCTGTCTTTCTCTTTGGCCTCAGCACTTGGACACCATCCAGGTGGCAGTGTGTTTCTCTCAGTTTCTGTTCTGTGACCTGTGAATCTAACTGCTTCTGACTAGTGGCTTTATCGTTTAGAAGCACCTCTGACACCTCAGTTCATGTCTATAATTCTCCTCACCAAGAGGTTTTAATCGAGCTTGGGGGAAGCCCCAGCCTTTAAGACAGTAGAGAGATAAGAAAATGTCAGTGTTGAGCTGATTGGAACCACTGGACTCTCCGGTGCTGCTGAGACTCGAGGTGATACTGGAAAGTATGAGCTCAGCTCCATCAGTGAGGTGCCAGGTCAGGGACAGCTGTACATCTGCTGCCACCCTATGTGTCCCCTCCAGAGTCTGTGACACAGTGCTAGTGGCTTAAAACAATACTTGTTCTCCTACAGACTTGGAGACAAGATGGCTGCCATTTCCCGGTATGGCCTTCCCTGGCACACTCTAAGGATAACCCTTTCTTGTCTCTTGCAAGTGATACCCAGTGACCTTGGGCTTTTGGCTACATCCCTCCTTCTTGGTCTCCATCCTCACCTCCTTCTCGGTGTGTCTGTGGCCAGTCTTTCTGCTTCTCATCTGTAAACACTGTGACTACAATTGGGGACCACCCAGGTAATGTACAGTAACCCCTCACCTCAAGCCCAGTGACAGAATTACACCGTAGAAGACATTTTCCCCAAGTAATGTAGCAAGTATCAGTTCCAGAGGTCGGGAATCTGGAATGAGAGGTTATTAGGTCTGTGGCGTTCTGGTCTGCACAGGCAGGCAGAAGCCTAACGGAGAGGCCTTCGTGGCACACACACCTAGTCCCGGAACTTGGGAAGTGGCAGCAGGAAAATTGGGAGTTCAAGACCACCTTCAGTTACATAGTAAGATCAAGGCCAGTCTGAGCTACATGAAGCCTTGTCTCGAAAGAAGGAAAGGAAAGAAAAGAAAAAGAGAGGAGAGAAAAGGGAAAAGGAGGGGTCCTTGAACATCTGTTGGAAGCATCAGTGATTATAAAGATGTATTTGTGACAGGCTCTTACTATGTAGCCCTGGATGGCCTGGAGCTCCCTGTGTAGACTAGGCTGGCCTGGAGCTCCCTGTGTAGACTAGGCTGGCCTGGAGCTCCCTGTGTAGACAAGGCTAACCTGGAGCTCCCTGTGTAGACTAGGCTGGCCTGGAGCTCCCTGTGTAGACTAGGCTGGCCTGGAGCTCCCTGTGTAGACTAGGCTAGCCTGGAGCTCCCTGTGTAGACTAGGCTAGCCAAGTACTCAGAGATCCGCCTGACTCTGCCTCCTGAATACTGGGATTAAAATGATCACACCTGGCAATTTGTTTAGTTTTACTTACACGTGTCTGTGTATATGCACACATGCATCCAGGCAGAGGGGAACAGACTCTCCCTGAGCTGCAGACACAGACAGGTGTGAGCCTCAGGAGAGCAGGGCACAGCCTCAACCACTAAGCCATCTCTCCAGTGCCTTCCCCCCTTTTAAAAAATGTCTTTACTTTTAAGGAATCGATTGTAAAAGCGAAGTCATGGCTAGCTCCCACTCCAATGGCCTCTCCATGGCACACTGTCACCCAGAGACTCAGCTGAGCTGCAGTGATGGAATGGTTCTGCCATGGCTGGCCTCGCATGTCACTGTGTTTTTTTTCCAGAGTCCCCAGCAGATACAAGGGAGTACATTGTCCTCTTCTCTCCCAAATGATGAGACTCCAAAGGTGGCCTTCAACCCCAAGTGTGAATGGAAAGGCTGTCATTTCGGGCGCGTCTCGTGGCGTATAGGGAACGCGATGACCTCAGTCCCCAGTCTGTCTTTCTCTTTTCACACTCAAACTCTTTTATTCTGAATGTTTAGTTCCACACAGGTGAAATGAATCGCTCCAGTATCGCAGCCCGATGGGTAAAGTGCTCACTGAGCAAGGGTAAGGACTCATAATCCACCATGTGAGTCCTGGGAACTGAACTTGGGGCCTCTGCAAAAGCAGCAGCCTTCTTAATCGCCCTCTGTAGCCTTACACAAAATAAACCTTACCAACAAACCACTGCCCAAACCACACTCCACACAATGGCCCCCACAACCTTACACAGAAAACATCCACCGCGATGTCTGTCAGTCAACCGCGGGTTCAGCCTCAGACTGGCTCCATTGATAGTAATCCTTGGGATACTGTGTCAAAGTGTCTGACACAATCTTATTTATGTGTTTCTGGATTTCCTGTGCTTTAACCTGGGTGTATAAACCACTGGTCACTGTGACTCTTGCTGCACGCTGTAACTCTGCATTCTCTTCAAACCAGCACTCCTCTTCAGAGGAAGCCTCTCTGTCATTTACAGCAACTCGCTCCTTCCCCGCCATTATCTGTTAGCATTTGCTTACAAGGGTTTCAGACAGGAACCTGTATTTAACAAAAGCTCACACGGGAAATAAATAATATTTAACTAGAGGCTCATTTGTCATCAATAGTAAACCAAACCTATCAGGAAAGTCTTTGGCATCTAATTAATTTCCCTCATAAGTTACAGAAGATCTGACTGACAGCCGGGGAAATGGCTGTTGACAGGGGTATTGCCACATATCACTGAATATACAACCACAAGAGGACAAGGCTGAGTGTGAAACCACAGTTAATGATTGATATTTAGGTGCTTTAGAGAGAGAGAGAGAGAGAGAGAGAGAGAGAGAGAGAGAGAGATTTACAGCACATAGCATACAAGAAAAACTGATTACCTCTCTCACCCTTGAGGTGGAGCAGAATAAGCTTTCCTGGGGTACCCGGGGCCCCTACTTCAGGAGGATTAGATAGAAACTGAGGAAGGGAGCTTTTGACACTTATTACCAACAGTTATTTTCTAACACTGTTTTATTTCTCTCAGCATGACACAACAAGCTGACAGAAGGCATCCTAGGAGACTGTCGTGAGACACTGGGACCTCAGAGGTAACTGGAGGCTTGCTTACAGCTTCAGAAGGTTAGCCTGTTATCGTCCTGAACTTTTGAAACCTCAGAGCCTGCTGGGCTCTTCCAACACCTCCACCAGAAAGGCCATTGTGATGGTTTGTATCTGCTGTGTTGCTAGGTTCTCTCTAAACAAAGAAACAAGCGAAATCAAATTAAGATGTCCCATGTACACATCCTAGAGTAAGATGGGCAAGAGTCATGGTGGATATGATAATCTCCACATTCAGGGATTGTTTAGAAGATGGAACATCTCCTCTCTAGAATCAAGTATGTGTTAAGAGACTTTAGACCCTACCTCCGAGGCGACCCTTATCTCTTACCTAGACGCCCTTCCACTCCCTACAGGCAAATGTCTTTCTTATGCTTCTAGAATGGTACAGAAAGGGACAGTGGACTGTGCATATGAAAAATCTGTGATCTCTTTTTCCAGAGAGACCAAGTATGAGCACTCTTATGACCCACCTTCCTCATTTTCTCTATGTGCTACGTAGATTTTTCTGAATCATTTGAGAAAAACAATGGGTTTCTCCATGTTCCTTCTTCCCTAAATGAATGAATTCTGTAAAAACAAGGATCCATTCCTCTTCTGAAGTGGTGGTACCATTATCAACACCATATATATATATATACATATATATATAACCAGGAGTGTGACATCATCAAAGCGGCAAGGTGTTTAGAAAGACTGACTGCCTTTCTAGAGAACTTGTGTCCCCCCCACACCCCCCCACCCTCATGGTGGCCTCATGGTGACCATAACTGGGTAACTCCAGCTCCTGGAGATTGTGTGCCCTCTTCTGACCTCCTCGGGTCGGACAAAATACCCATCCATGTACAGGAGATAAAATAAGTTTTTGAACTTTATTCCAGCACAATAAACACCATCGTGAGGAAAGTACGTATTCTGACTTCAGCCATGGTTTCAGTCATGTTTTTCTTCCTCTCGGCATTCAGTTTGGGGCCACTAACTGCATGCATAGAGTGACATACCTCTGTTGGACTTTGGCTAGAAATGATGCTCTTGCTTCGTTTGGCCCAAGTCACAATAGGAATGTTACACAGACGAACAGAATGGCATTATCTCGTTTGGAGGAACTGAATGCAATGGGGATGTATCAAGTGTCCAAAAATTAAGCCAGACACAGAGCTACACATAGTGTGTATTTTCTGTCATATACAGAAACTTTAAAATAAAAAGGGCCAAAACTGGTGGCACACTTGGGAGGCAGAGGCAGGAGGATCTCTGTGAATCGAAGACCAGCCTGGTCTATGAAGTGAGTTCCAGGACAGCCAGGGGTGAGGCCTTGTCTCAACCTAAATTAATTAATTAATTAAGTAAGTAAGTAAATAAATAAAATAAAAATGAAGCCAGATAAAATAGAAAGAGCCAAAAGGAGAAGAGGGGCTTGCCAAGGAACAGGAATGAGACTTGGGGAGACTGTTATTTTGTGCAATTAATATGCATTAATAATTATAATTTGGAACTGGTCTCAAGCTCTCACAATTATTGATTGTATCAAAGGGAAGAGGCTTCAAGACTTAAGGGGATTATTGTCTGTGAGTGTCAGGAAGTGGTATCTACCCGTCTCTCCATCACAGTGCACAGCTGACTGCTGTGCATGGACCTTGCACACAAGCCTTCCCCTGGTCTGCACAGAAACTTCAAAGCAGCCACATGTCATTCTCTAAGGCCTGCCCTGGCTTTAAGTTAGCTCAGTGGTCTCCCACACAGCTGGTTGGTTAGGGCGGAAGGATGCTTTTTATCAAAAGGCATCTTGTGCGATGGTGTGAGGTACCAGGCTGCAGATGGGAAGTGATGGTAAGCTGCTGACTTATCTTCCCTGCATGGGTAGAGGCTCCGATGGCTTTGTTCACGACTTATATATATATATATATCCTACATGTAAATAACAATTATGATTCATATGCATTCTCAAGGGTTCTCAATTTTATCCATTGCTAGGATTATGGAGGATGTTAAATATGTTGGTGCTGAGGTCCTGTGTGGAACCTGGATCTCTGAGTTTTTCTGAACTCTTCTGTGTATGTGTGTGTGTGTGTGTGTGTGTGTCCAGAGGTTGATGTTGTGTCTTCTTCAAACTCTACCTTATTTTTGAGACAGAGTGTCTCACTGATCCCAGAGCCATCAGTGAGCCCAGAGCCCCTTCCCTCTCAACCTTCCCAGTGCTGGGGTAGCACTGTGAATTATCACACCCAGTATAGGCAGCAGGTAGAAGAGCTACAGAGAAGAAGAATTTATAATAACCCTCAATAAACTCAGTTTCTAGATCTGTTCCTTTCTCTATCGCAGGTGCTGCTGAGGCCAGGCACCTTCTGCGCTCATCCTCTGAACTTCCCTTTACCCATGGTGGACAGTCTCTGTGGGGCTCATAACTTCTCTCTCCTAGCATGGCCTAAGGTCTAGAAGAGCCACAATAAGAAACAAGAGACTCTGCTCAGTCCCTGTGGGACATCTGTGACTTGATGTCCAGCATCCTTCTTGCTGTGTGGGGGGAGAGTGAAGTGAGTTCTAGAGTCTCTCAGAGCAGGTAAGGTAAGGAACACTCAAGGACCTGCTCGGTCAGGATGGTGTGAGAGCAGTACCTGAGCCGGAACGTGTGTCCTTCAGTGTGACACCTGTGGGACAGCAGGGAATGGAGATCTGTGGGCACAGAGGAGCCACGCTGTGGTGTTATCTCAGTGCCGTTCTCGGCTCTCATCCCAGGGAACTCTGCCTCTGAGATATCTCCTGAATGGAAAGAGGAAACCAGATGCTCACACACACACACACACACACACACACACACACACACACACACATGTGCTGGGTTGCCACCAGGTACAAGAAGCTTCAGGAGGGGTCTTGACCTTTGACTAAGTGTCTTTGTTCAGTCAAGGCAATGACACAGAGGCCTGAACAGTCTCCTTTTCAGCCCGAGGGGTTCCGGGGCATAGCTCAAATGGTTACCGTTGTATTTATAACTGGGTCCATCTCTCTCCTCTGCTGCACAACGGGAGGAACGGCTCAGAAACTGCTCCGGCTACCACCATTGCCCTAAGGAACAGTAAGGCTTGGAACACATGTGTTCATGGTTGGACTTGATGCTGATGACTTCAAGGAGCCTGCATCTCAAGAAAGCCATGGCAAACCTCACCCCACGGGCAGAATCCTCTGCAAACAGAGAAAGGCACAGAGACAGCATCATTTAAAGTTCCAGCACTAGCTCTGTTTTTGTGGGCAAGATGATAACCTGGAGGAGGGAGACTGAGGCCCTGAGGCTCAATGAGCTGGGTTAGACGGGAGATGGGGAGAGCCAAGAAATAGAGAAGGCATGCTGCAGTGAGAGCCATCCACCACAGCACCCAGATCCGGGATGGCAGAGAAGGGACACTTCCTGCCATCTCACGTGCTCCGCGGGTACCTGACACCTGTCTGCTTCGCATCTGCTCCAGGCAGCAGCTGGTAGCTGAAATGCATCAATAGCACCCTTTTTAAAACCTAATGGATTCTCTCACACATTACATCCCAACCTTGGTGTTTCCTCCCCCCAAGTCTTAATGTCACTGGGCCAGTTCTCCAGATTAGCTCCTGTGATAAAGCAAGCTAGGAAGGAAGGGCTCATTTTGGCTCCAAGTTTAAGAGGATAATCCATCACAGTGGGAGTGGTTTTCAGTGTGATTGGTCAGGAGCCACAACGAGACAAGCTAATAACCAGCAGATGATCTTCCTGAGATGGTCAGCTTTAGATTATTATAAAATCTGCTGTAGATTCGCCCTTATAGGGCAAGGCTGTAAGGGAATTCATTTTAGGAAAGATTTCTGCTATCAATATGTTTTTCCTGTTAAGAGCACTGACTGGTCTTCCAGAGGTCCCGAGTTCAATTCCCAGCAACCACATGGTGGCTCACAACCATCTGTAATGGGATCTGATGCCCTCTTCAAGTGTGTCTGAAGACAGTATATATATCACAAAGTAATAGCCCACCCCTTTGGAGCAGACCTACACTTACAGATCTATGAAGATGTACTGTCTTGTCGTGATACTATACAGACAAATAGATGACTCAAGTCTTAATGATGATCCTATAAGAATTTCTAAAATTATACCAGTGATTATTAAGCTCTTTTATAGTGGGACTGCTAGTAAGTTCATTTCTGACAGTCAAAACCGCAGTGACAACTCTGCCAGTCTCCCAAGTGTCACCAGTTAATTGCTCTTAGATAGTAACCAGAGTTTCTCCTACTCAGAGCACATTCCAAGAGGTTGTAAAACAATTAACCAAAGGTCATAAAAGGGGAACCTATGATTTATTACAGGTGCTAGTACAGAAGATAACATATTGACTGGGTTTATCTATACAGAACTTCACTAATAACTTAGTTATGGTTGTAAGCCTTCAGTGAGCCTGTGGAGCTGAGGCAGGTGATGGATGTTTAGCCAGATAATCACTCCTAATGGATCTGCATGTGAACATTCTCTGCTGTAAACTTCTATTTCAGTTTATGATTTGATTTTATGTGTGAACATGTGATGAACTTTATAACATGTGATTGTGTATTCTGAAAGATGTATAAGTACTGAGGACAAAAAGAAGAGAGAAGAATTTTACCTTAGAAGATTATTTTTCCTTTTTCCCTCCTGGGGGAATTTTTCCCCTTGGGAGAATTTTTTATCTTTCCCTGCTTACAGTAGAAATCTTTTTCCCTTTCCCCATTTACAAGAATTTTTTCCTCCCCCTCATTCACTTAGGATCTTTCTGCTTTTTCTTTAGGTAGCTTTAATAGGAAACCTTTTACTACTTAGTGATAAACATTATAATCACTTTTCTAAGTGTCCCTTTTTCTTCCTGTGACTTCTGACTTGCAGGCCAAAAATTAGAGCCCAGCAGTTCCAGCTGAGTTAGTACAGAGTCTGTTTACTTAATCCTTTGTTTTAGGAAGAGGTGCTAAGTGCCAGAGCCTGCAGTTTCTGACCTCAGAGGACCACAGAAGGCAGGTCAGCTACAGCAGCATAGTAACTTAGACTTAGATAGTAAACTTTTTATTATACAGCAGCCCTAAACAAAGTCTTACCCTCTGCTCTTGTCCCTCTGCCACTTCAAGAAGAACCCACAAGAAAGAAGACCCCAACAGGGCTGCTCCCCACCCCCGAAGTCAGATTGACAGGACCTGGTGTCTTCTGGGAGATAAACCCCAAACATGACTATAGGGATTAATAACGTTGATTGTGTTCATTGAAATGGGAAGACAGCTCTCTCCTCCAGCCGAGCAAGATGCCCAAAGGAAAGAAAGCCAAACGAGAGAAGGCGCCCCCCCCCATCATCAAGAAGCAGGAGGTCAAAAAGAAGGTCAGTCCTTTGTTTGAGAAAAGGCCCAAGAACTTCAGCATTGGGCTGGACAACCCACCCCAAAAGAGATCTAACACACTTCGTCAAATGGCCACGCTACATCAGGCTGCAGAGGCAAAGAGCCATATTCTATAAGAGACTCAGAGTACCTTCTGCCATTAACCAGCTCACCCAGGCCCTGGACAGGCAAACAGCTCAGCTGCTTAAGCTGCCCACAAATACAGGCCAGAGACAAAGCAAGAGAAGAAGCAAAGGCTACAGGCCCGTGCTGAGAAGAAAGCTGCCGGCAAAGGGGACCTCCCAAGTTAAGAAACCACCTGTCCTCTGAGCCAGAGTCAATATAGTCACCCCCTTGGTGGAGAACAAGAAGGCTCAGCTGGTGGTGATTCCCCATGATGTAGACCCCATTGAGCTGGTGGTTTTCCTGCCCTGCCTTGCGTTGAAAGATCGGGGTGCCCTACTGCATCATCAAGGGAAAGGCCACTGGAGTGCCTGGTCCCCAGGAAGACATGCACCACTGTTGCCTTCACACAGGTTAACTCAGAAAACAAGGGTGCTCTGACTAAGCTGGTGGAAGCTATTAGAACCAATGATACCGACAGATACAACGAGATCCGCCGCCACTGGGGAGGCAATGTTCCGGGTCCTAAGTCTGTGGCTCCCATTGCCAAGCTGGAAAAGGCAAAGGCTAAAGAACTCACTAAACTGGGTTAAATGTACACTAAGTTTTCTGTACATAAATATAATTACAAAATTTAAGAGAGAGAGAGAGAGAGAGAGAGAGAGAGAGAGAGAGAGAGAGAGAGAGAGAGAGAGATGGGAAGATGAGAAGACAGCCTCACTGTAGGCAACACCATTCCCCGGTTGGGATTCTGCAGTGTTAGAGCACAGAAAAGGAGCTGAGCAGCAGCATGTGCCCATTGATTACGGTTCCATAAGGATCCCATATGATGAGACCAAGGGCTCCTTAACTTCCCTGCTACAGTGGACCGCACTCAGAACACTCAGGTGGATCATCCAGGAGCCTCGAGCCAGGACCACCCCTTTCTCCTTGCATTTGTCAGAATATCTATCACAACAACAGGAAAAGAAGATAAGTTGGCAGGAGTATGGAGCAGCTGACCACAGAGTGTCCACAGCTAGGGAGCACAGAGCAATGGATGCTGGCCACAGGGTGTCCACAGCTAGGGAGCACAGAGCAATGGATGCTGGTCAGGAGGTGTCCACAACCAGGGAGCACAGAGCAATGGATGCTGGCCACAGGGTGTCCACAGCTAGAGAGCACAAAGTGATGGATGCTGGTACTCCTCTTATGTGGGGTCTTGCCTGTTTACTTGTTTATTTTGTGTTTTGTTTTATTGAGCCACAGGTTACATCCTGTTTTGCCTGTGTCCTGGAAAAACTGAAGAAACTTTGAGAGCCAAGTGGGCAGGAGAGATAGTTCAGCAGTTAGGAACACAGACTGTAGAAGATGGGTCAGCTCCCAGTACCCACACAGCGGCTCACAACCATCTGCAACTTCACTGGGGGGTATCTGGCGCCCTCTTCTGGCCTCTGCGGACACTCCACACATGGCACATATACATACACACAGACAAAGCAAACTATATAGGTAAAATAGAACTTGAAAAAGAACGGTGAAGCAAACTGGGACAACAGGAAATGTGCCTTCGGTGCATTAAGAAATTTATAGACCCCCCACCCACCTACCACAGGCTCATAAAGATGCATGTGCATTTGAGGACTTTTCATTTAAAGGATTTCCACAAGGGGTGTGCTGCTTGAGCAAGGTTTCCTGGAGAAGCATTTTCTCAGACCCTGCCATGCAGACATTACTCGCCGGTGCAGCTCTGCCCAAGGGCCCGGCTACTGCACAAGCTCGTGGCACAGCTTGGGTTCAGCTTTGCTGCCATGGCACGTTTTTACAGCCATGCAGGAAACATAAGTCGCAGGGTTGTGAAGGCTTGCGTCCAGACTTTTCTTTTTAATTTGTTTGTTTTGTTTTATGGGTTTCTGTGCCACCTGTGTATGTGCCCTAAGAGGCCAAAACAGGGCGCCAGACGCCCTGGAGCTGGAGTTAAGAGTGGCTGTAAGCCAGCGGTTTCCTGGGTGCTAGGTTTGAAAGTTGAGTCCTCTGGAAGAGCGGTAAGTGTTCTTGACTGCTGAACGAGCCATTTCTCTAGCCACGGCATCCAGATTCTTAAGGAAAGCCTGTGGTGCCTGCCAATGTGGGACAGGGTCACAGCTCTGCAGGGAGCCTCTGAGAAGCCAGTGCATGAGGCTCTGAGGATGACACCCCAGCTGCAATGGGGACTTCCATGGGTGGTCACCTTTGCTACCCAGAAGCTTTGGGCTAGGAGGTAATTCTGTCTGTTGGTTCTCAACACTGTCACCCTGTTTCTGGTGTCTAGTTAGAAGCACGGTGCCTGTATCTTCTCCTTGGTTCCTCCTACCTGTGTCTGGTTTTTTTGGTTTGGTGGTTTGGTTTTGTTTTTTGAAACAGGAGCTGTTTCCATAACCAACCAACAACAATCCTCTAACAGCAAGTCAGGCTCCCAAGATACAACAGCTCCCCCCCCCCACATTCACTCTCTCTTTACAATTTTACACACATATACACTGCGCTTTAATAAATGTCAGCCCCAACTACTTTCTCTTTGCTTGCACCAAGTCTACTGTGAGACTGTCTTCCGACTTCTTTCTTAGCATTGCTGTCCCTGCTACACAGAGAAGCTGCTGGGGTTTTGCATGCTGATTTTGGACCTGATTTGTTGCTAAAAGTGTTTTTATCAGATTTAAGGGTTTACTTCCTCCCTTCCTCTTCCCTTCTTCCTCCCTTCCTCCCTCCTTCCTCCTGATGTTTGTGATCAAGAAAACTAACAAGTGACAAAATTCATTGATGCTTAAAACCACTCGCCTGGCACCAGTGTTACTGTGACAGAATTCTGGTCTTAAGTGTACTGGGCAGTCTGCTGCAGGTGAACACGCTCAACTCAAATAGCCTTTTATGACTAGTTCTATCCCAACAAAAACTGCTAACTCCACTCTCTGGTGTTTAAGGGGCAATCCTCCAGCTGGTGATAGCTGGTGTGTATGTGTGAGTGTTTACATGTATGTATGTGTACCATGTGAATGCAATGCCTGTAGAGGTCTGACCCCTGGAACTAGAGTTATAGATGGATGTGAGCCACTGTGCAGGTGCTGGGAGCCAAATCCAGGTCCTCTGGAAGAGCCGGTGTTCTTAGCTGCTGAGTCATCTCTCCAGCCCCAAATTGTCTATTTTTAACTTTAGAGTAATCAGGTAAGGATCAAGTATGACATTATAAGTCCAACAGCCCATAGTGTCAAGATCCCTTAAAACTCATAATATCGTATTTTCATTTTGCACAAAATACACTTCACTGTCACTTGACACACCAGCTAAAACCACTCCCTGTGGGAGTCCAAACACAGCTAGTAAGAAGAACAAGGAAAGATCGAAGAAAGGACTTTCTGGCTAACATAAAAGATGTAGCAGAACCTTCCAGAAAGCAAGCTGTTCGGTGCAGTGCAGGGTAACTTGCCCTACTGTGCTGTGAGGTCAGCCTACACTGTCGTGTGAGACCCAGCCTCAAAACAACAACAGAACAAAACAAAAACAACACAACAGCAAAAACCCCAAGAGCCCCACAAGTACAGGATTGTAAGACCCTATGGCTGAAGACAAACACACCTTGGTTGCAGAATACAGAGAGGTCATTTGGAACCACACTGGAAAGCTTTGTCCCTTCTGTATACCTTCATGGCAGATCCCAGACCTTACATGCTGCAAGAGCAACTTACCAGACAAGATGTGCCTACCTATACAATAGCAGCACATTGGCTCTAGGAGTAACCTGTCGATTTACACTTGGACCTGATGCCCACCCTACAGAAGAACGTTCATGCTTGGTGGTGTGTACATCCGGTCAAAGGCCCACGACCCTGGAGGTCTAAAGCAGAAGAGGGCACACAACTTTTGTATTGCTAAACAAACATTGTCAAACTGCCTTCCTAATATCTATGTTTCTACCCACAGACTGGTGCAGCTCCCAGCCTTATCAAGGAAACATTTCTTTGCAGCAAAGGGAAGTTAATGCAGAGACTCGGCAGGGTGATGTAGAGACAATCAGACAATCAGGGTGAGGTAGAGATTCACAGATGGTCAGGGTAATGTAGAGAGATGCAAGGATGATCGGGATGCTGGGAACAAGGGACTCTTGTTCATCTTAAACAGGACATTCAGATCCCCCCTCAGGAGACATGGAAGAAGGGAATACAAGTAAGAGTTGTAGGGCATGGTGGTGCATGCCTTTAATCCTAGCACTCAAGAGGCCTGAGGCAGGAGGATCACTGTGAGCTTGAGGTCAGCCTGGACAACAAGTTAGTTCCAGGACAGTCAGAGCTGCATGGACAAACCCCGCCTCAAAAAACAAAAACATAAGCAAGACAAACAGAATGTAAGGGCCAGAGATGGAAGATGGCGGCAAAATACTGTTATGGTACAGCATAGGCCTTGTACTCATGAGCTCACAGGAGCTGTTGGTGCCTTCAAGAGTCTGCACAAGCCTGAGCCCATGAACATCGTCATACATGGGCAAAGGGCTCATGGATTCCCACCCCACCTGGGAAAGACCTTGAGGAACAGAAGTCATTGTCTTCTGAAGCCACTGTGAGCTCACCATGCCCTAGTGGGTAGCTTCGGGTCTATGTCTATGCCCACATGAATAGCCCTGGTTAAGTGGTTCAGGAACAAAAATAGAAACAATGTAAAAAGACATGGAGGTGGGCTGGGGGACTTGGTGGGAGAAATGGGGGTTGTCTGCAGTGGAAATAAGTAAGAGAGTTGGAGGGATGTTTGTGAACAGAATGGATTATATATGCATGAAATTACCAAAGAATAAAGTAGGAAAACAAAACCTAAGAGCCGGACTGTAGCCACCTGGTGGAGGAGTACTTGCCAAGCATTCGTGAGACTGAGTTCCATCCCGGCATCTGCCACAGGGGGAGTTGTACGTAGTGGACCAGGCATCGGGTTTACTGTGCATTTAATCACAGCACTATTTTTATTTCCCTGCTACCGTTTTGGAGATGTTTCCTGAGTTGAGATAAGAGTTTGGGCTTTTAAGATTTGTTTTCACCTACAATCGCACTTTGCAAAAATGGCATTAACAAAAAAAATAACAAAAAAAAAAAAAAAAAAAGAAAGAAAAAAAAATGGCATTAACAGTTGCCACTGAATAAAGGAGTGGTACCCACTTGTTACATTGTTATAACTAGACTTCCATACCAGAAAGCAGACAGGCATGTGCACTTGAATTCTGTTGGCTTAACACTTCATCCTGCTTGTCTTCAGACACATTGTCTTTTCTCCCCCATGTTTGTGTGTGCATGTTTGTGTCGGGCCCACACATGTGTGAATGGAGGTCAGGAGTCAACTTCAGGTGGTGTTCCTCAGGACTGATCCACCTGCGTCTGCCTCTCAAGTGCTAGCTTCCTCCCCCAGGGCACTCTCCGGAGTGCAAGGTTCTCTGCTCTCTGCTTTCAGTTCTGAGTCTCCAGCTCCCTTTGCCCCTTTAAGCTTAAGGTGACCCATTGGCTGGTTTTGTCCTCACAATGACCAAAAACTGGCGAGAAGCATCTTAAGGGAGGAAGGACTTACTGTGGCTTATGATTCAAGGGTTAAGCACTCTTAAGCACTGGTCCAGTCTCCAGTCCCTAAGTTAACCCTTCTCCTCCCAAAAACAGGTGGTGGGCAACCAAGGATTCCTCATGCTGAGCTCTGACCTCCACATGAGTCCTGCATGGCAGTGGAGACTTATGTGGAGGGGACTCAATGTGACACGTTTCACAACCCTAGAACAAAGCCAGCCGGGCATGGGCCTCCGTGAGCGTTGATGGTTGCTAGGTGTAAGGCTTTTTGTATATTTTACTTTATGTTCCTCCTTTGGGAGAATGTCCTCTCTGTGGAGGTTAACAACTCCATGCTAACCAGAGACGGCATAAATACAGGAGGTGAGGGTGTGTCTAATGTCCTTAGCAACATTGTGAATGCTGTGACCTTCAGGACAGCCCTTAAGGCTGTGGGAAAGAACTCTTGGAGACATGAGTTCAAAATATATAAACAGATTTTCTCAACTATGCAAAATATAAGGATGCAATATGAATTATATGAGGGGGCTTTATGGACCTTAACAATAAAAACAGAGCTGCTCTATGAGTTAGAAAGATGTTAAGGAAAGAGATAAAGAGATTTTAAAGTGTTGTCTCAGGGCATGATCTCAGCCAGCTAAGTTTATTGTCTATGCTTACAAAGGCAGGCAAATCTCTGAATTCATTTGCAATGCTAATGTGTGTGTGTGTGTGTGTGTGTGTGTGTGTGTGTGTGTGTGTGTGTGTATACATATTTGCTATCTTTTTTCTAAGAGTCAAGGGGCTAAGGTCATGGAATGCTGATTAGACTAGAACTTGGAGTAAATTGCTGAGCTGATATGTAAATAAAAGACTGGACCTTGGTCTTGGAGGAGAGAAGTACCAGAGAGAACTGCTCGGGGAACAAATACAATTCTTTAAGAATTTTTCCTAACAGATTTCTGACTTTGGTCGGAAAACCCATGAGCTATCCAGAGAGGTTTTAAGATTTTTTTTTTTTCTAGTGGGAGAGAACTGTCTCTAGCAGGGAGTCTTGAACAGACTACAGAACTAAGAGCTAGCTACAGAGCTGTCTGGGGAGCTATCTCAGGCAGAATACAAAGTTGTCAGCTTGTACCCTGTGATTGTCTTCAAGTTGCTTCTTTTGCTGCTCCCAAACACTCCTTCCTCAGGACCCCGTCTTCAAGTCTCTGGCATACATGCACATGAGAACACACATCAACAGACACATAAGCATTCATGCACAAATATATACACATACACACACCACAACTTACACACACACCTCAGACATACACACATGGGGGGGGGGGAGATTTGTCCAGAAGCTACAGAAGTAGAAAGGAGCCTTTCAGCCGTGGCGGCCATCTTCCTGTTAACTCGCTAACATGAGGAACACAAAGGGAAAAAGGAGAGGCACTCGGTATATGTTCTCCAGGCCTTTTAGGAAACATGGAGTTGTTCCTTTGGCCACATACATGCTAACCTACAAGGAGGTGATATTGTAGACATCAAGGGAATAGGCACAGCTCAGGAAGGAATGCGGCGTAAGTGTTACCACGGGAAAACCGGAAGTCTACAGTGTCACCCAGCATGCCGTGGGCATCATTGTAAACAAGCAAGTTAAGGGCAGATTCTGGCCAAGAGGATCAGTGCGCAGACTGAGCACAGCAAGCACTGGAAGGGCAGAGACAGCTTCCTGAAGCGGTGAAGAAAGACCAGAAGAAAAAGGAAGCCAAGGAGAAGGCACATGGGTTCGGCTGAAGCGCCAGCCCGCGCCACCTCTGTGAGGACTAACAAAGTGAGAAGCTTACTTTGTGAGGACTAAAGGTTAAGAGCCCGAGCTGCTGGAGCCCATGCCATATGAATTCATGACCTAATGTACAAAAAGGAATAAAGGACCCGGACTGCAGAGTGTTTTTCTTAGGCTGGAAAGAAAAAAAAAAAAAAAAAAGAAGGAGGAGGAGGAGGAGCAGGAGGAGGAGAAGAAGAAGAAGTAGAAAGGACCGAGGACTTTGGTGGAGAAAAGAGTCTAAGACCATGATGTCTATCAGACAGA
Organism: Micromys minutus; assembly: GCF_963924665.1. NCBI lineage: Eukaryota > Metazoa > Chordata > Mammalia > Rodentia > Muridae > Micromys > Micromys minutus. The sequence goes on along the minus strand of NC_137956.1, from coordinate 48,921,548 downwards.
CTTGATAGTGTTCTTAGAAATGTCTATTGTCTATGGGGCCTGTCATGTACAGACGAAGGCAGCCAGGACAGTGAGGAAACTCATCATCCCAAGGGTTCCTTCCATCTAGGCTTTGCCCAGAGTTCCCACCCCCAAGGTAGGCTGTGAATGACCAGCCACAGAAAGAAAGACTGATTCAGGTGGCAGCTAAGTTAGAGAATGACCTTCCAAAGCTCCCTTCTTTCTCGGAGAGGCAGCATGACGCCTCCAGACACTCCCAACCCTTCTTCCTGATGGCTGGCTTCCCAGCCTCCATTGGCTTTTACATGGCCCTGCTGGTTTTAATGGGTGGCTTTATTCTGAGTTCCTGTGTGGGCGTATGCATAGTCTCATAATGAAAATGTTTCAGTCAACGGTGCATCAAGTCTTCAATGGTAGTTCCCAGAGGTCGTATCTGCTGATGACGTGGGTACCTCTCAGTTTGTGTAAGGGCACCCTGTGATGGTAATGACAGAAGTTTCTAGATGATGTCTTTCTCAGGTGAGTCTCTTTGTTAAGGAAAATATACGACAGTATGTAGGTATCTTATCTCACACAGAGTAAGAAGTGTTGACGGGGAGTGGAAACTAACAACTATTTTTGGAAATATTCTTTGGTCATTCTTCCAACCTGCCCATAACTGTGTGAAGAGCTGACTACAACACTCATGTAACACGTCACAACTTGGGGAGAGGGTTTGGCCTTGTTCTTCCTCGAAACCTCTAGCTCCAAGAGACTGAAGTGCGCACCGAATGTCCCATGACCCAGTTCTAGAGGCAGCACAGAATCCTCCGACCTGGGAGATAGCCCCTAAAATACTTTCTTTCTCTCCTCCCTTCCTTTGTTTTTATTGTTGTTCTTTTGTTCTGTTTTTGAGACACAGTTTCTCTGTGTTTCTGTGTAGTCTTGGCTGTCCTGGAACTCACTCTGGAGACCAGGCTGGTCTGGAGCTCAGAGATCCACTTGTCTCTGCCTCCAAAGTGCTGGGATTAAGGCGGGTGCCATCACCTCCCATTTTAAATTCTTAAATGCATAAACGGTTGTTCTGTAGGAAGTCATGGGAAATCCTCCCTCTGTCCACAAGCAAATCTAGAGGTGTGCAGTGGTCTCCTGGGCCCTTGACTTCACTTCTGCTTTCTAATGTGTGGCACACCTGAGAACGTGCAGCTCACAAGTTGATGGGTGGGGCTCGGATGAGACCTGACCCTCAGGTGCACAGGGTGGACTTAGATGTCCAGTTCTCAGCTCTGGACGGGCCCAGAACTCAGGCAGCAGTTCACCTCATCACCTCAAGGGGGAGCGCCAAGGTTTCCACTTAGGAAATTATTGAAAGGTGGGACTCACTGGGTCTTAAAAAAGAAATTAAGTCCAACCCTATCACTGGCTACTCTCTGGTCCCAGCAGTGGCCGCCCTCCTGCGAGTCCCTGCCGTGACCTCTGCTCACACTCCCAACAACCACCCTCTGTGAGATAGAGGAGGAGGGAGAAGAGAGATGGGAAGAAGATGATCTACCTCTGGGTGGCTTTAAATAGCCACAGGTAGCTATGAATATTTTTTTAAGATTTATTTATTCATTTTATGTGAGTACACCGTAGCTGTCTTCAGACACGCCAGAAGAAGGGATCAGATCCCATTACAGATGGTTGTGAGCCACCATGTGGTTGCTGGGATTTGAACTCAGGACCTCTGGAAGAGCAGCCAGTGCTCTAACCACTGAACCATCTCTCCAGCCCAGCTATGAACATCTTATAAGGGACAGATTATTACAGGACAATTTGTCTTATCTAGGTAGGCAGTTTGTATCAATTGGCTCTGAGTTTATTGTGTGGATGGTTTGTGGAGTGAGAATTTATTGATATAAATCTGATTGATACATTACAAGCTTCTAGAGTTTTGATTTTGTGGGGCTAGTGAGAATTGTGACAATAACCACATGGGGTGGATGCAGGGAGTGTGAGCAGAGTTCTCAGCAGAGAGTAGCCAGCGATAGCGAGGGTTGGACTTAATTTCTTTTTTAATAGTTACCGATACACCTGGATATCAGCAAAGCCCAGGGAAGGGGACAGCTGTACACAGCTCCCTGATGACTGAAGCAAGCTCTGCGCCACCTGGTCCCTCTCCTGGAGCTGTCCCTGCAAGACTGAAGCCTGGATCCCTAAGCAGACACTGCCCCTTCCTCCGTGAGCCCCCAGCCTTGTAAATCTCTTACTTGTCCTGCCTGGCCAGCAGGTGTTTACATATGCCGTTGCTAAAACTAACTAACCTGGCCTTAATTACTTGGGGTTGTTGCTGCTGTTACAAGACCTCGATCCGTAGCTCAGGCTGGCCTCCCAGTCACAGCAATCCCAAGTGCTGGGGTCCCAGGTATGAGCCATGTTGTCTCACAAGAGGACGATGCTTAATGGTGGTGATAGTAACATTAAATAGTTAAGGGCTGTGGTAGTGTGAATGGAAATGCCCTCCCACCCACAACTCATATGCCTGAATGCTTGGACCCAGTTGGTTAACCGTTTGGAAAGAATTAGTAGGTGTGGCCTTGTTGAAGGGGGTGTGTCACTGGGAGCTTCTAAAACCATGCCCAGTGTGTCTCTCTGCTTCATTCTTTTGGATCAAGATGTGGGTTCTCAGCTGTTTCGGCCTCCATGCCTTTCCTCCACCACTAGGGACCCTAACCCTCTGAAACCACAAGCTCATCAAATCCTCCTGTGTACGTTGCTTTCGGTTTAGCTGAGTATTGAGTGTGTGCCATTTGTCCCAAGCGCTTGTCCTGGGGTGACAGAAGAGATTAGACGTCCTAGCTTTGGGGGCTGAGGTGAAACTTAGCGCTAGGATAGTCTGAGCAATGCAGCAAGAGAATAGTCAGGTGACAGCTGATGGCTTATTGTGGAATGAAAGAGAATGTGCTTAGAATTACTTTGATCAGGGGCTCAGTAGTTAAGAGCACTCACCGGCTGCTCTTCCAGGGGACCGGGATTTGATTCCCCACCCCAACTCTGTGGCTCACAACCATCTGTAACTCTAGTCTCACGGGATCTGGGATCCACTGCCCTCTTCTGGCCTCTTTGAGTCCAAGCATGTATGCGGTGGTGGCCATACAGGTAAACAATTATATACATAAGATCATAAGAATAGTTTTTTAAAGAAATAACTTAATAAGAGGCTGGAAGGATTGCCCAGTGGTTAGGAGTGCTTACTGCCTTCCAGAGGTCACAGTGTGGGTCCTAGCACCCACGCCAGATGGCTCCACACCTCCTTATAGCTCCAGATCCAGGGATCAGTGCCCTATTCTGGACTTCCTTTATCCTGTATAGACTGTACATGTATGGCACATACACACATGCTCACACACACACACACACACACACACACACACACACAGATGGATTTTGTTGCCTTCAGGTCCATAGGGCAGGCTTGCCGCCTCCTCATCCTAAAATGGAATGTCCCACAAGCTCAATGCCTTTCCAATACTATGTCCCTTGGTGTGTGCAGATGTCCATCTGGGCTGGTGTCCTTACCCTGTGGCAACTGGGAACACTGGTCACAGAGTTCTATCTGTGGCAGTACCGATGGGCAGGACAGGTTGACTTGTCAGTCCACAGCAGGTGAGGCAGGGAGAAAAAGCATGCACAGGCCAGGGTAGGTGTGTGCTGGAAGAGGGGGAAGTGGTTAGAATGCAGTGGGAAGTAAGAAGCAGCCCTGGTGCTGAGAACATGCCCACAAGACCGAGGGGAGGAACCTCCAAGAGTGGTAAGTCTGTGGGGCTGTGGCTTGGGGGTTACTCTCTGGCGTGTGGTGAGGTGGAACGGGCAGATGGGAAGGGAGAGGTGGGCACAGGATGCCCTTGGTTCCCAGCTGGAGATGGAGCCGTGTCAGAGAGGGACCTTGATGAGAGTGTTTGACGGGAACAGTGGGAGACCCTTGACCAGATTCCAGACAGGAGCACAAAGAAGAACTTGGATGGATACCCTGGGGACGCAGCTCAGGTGGCAGAATGTTCCATTGGCCTGTGTGGAGCCCTGAGTTCCACCCCCAGCACCTCATAAACCAGACTTGAGAAGTGGAGGCAGGAGGATGAGAAGCTCGTGGTTTTGTTAACCATAGTTATTTAAAATCCAGTCCAGGATGTGTGGGACCTGTCTCAACAGCAAAACAAACAAACAAACAGAAAACAAAGCCAGGGGATGAAGAAAAGGCTCACACACTGCTCTTGCACAGTACACAAGTTCGATTCCCAGCACCCATAATGACGGACAGCTCGCAACTGCCTATAACTCCAGCCACAGGGGATCTGAGTTCTCTGGCCTCCATGGGCACACGTACATAGTCAAAAGGAACGCTCAAAAGCAAAACATTTATCAGAAATTAATAAGGACAGGCACTCAGGAGGGGTTGGGATGGGGCGCAGAGAGGTAGGAGGAGGATTGTGATGGAAATACGTGTGACGTTCCCAAGGAGTTCATAAAAATAACAGCCAAGAAATCAAGAGCTGAAGTAGGGCAGAGTCAAGACGAGGAGCTGAGATGGGGGCATGCGGAGTAGCCTCTGACTTAGCTGCTGGGGCAAAGGGAAAGGGCCAGTGTCTGGGAGCCTGTGAGGATCTGCTGGCTCTCTGTGAACCTCTCGGCTTCTGCAGGGGAAGGTGAGCAGGCAGGGAGCCCAGAAGGAAGGAGAAAAGGAACCAAGAGTGGACTTCTGCAAATGTAAACAGCTGGAGAGCGAGTGGAGCCTAGTTCCTACTTCAGTGGAGGAAGCAGACTCCAGAGAACTCCCCAGAGCTGCGATAAGGTCAGCAAACCTGGGACCCCACCCCCACGGCACAGTGGTACCAGATGCTTTCTAAGATGACAGGAAAGCCGAAGGTCCCTCACAGCTTGCCTGAGACCCCTATTAATGAGACCTGACTTGTTTGCTGCAGGATTCTGAGGCGACAGACTATCATCTCGCTGGGGAAAAATAATATCAGTTCATTCCCAGGTCTGCCACAACACAGCCCCCCCTCCCTCCCGGCAATCCCAGGTCTGCCACCCCACAGTCCCCCGCAACCCCCAGGTCTTGAGTCCCCTAAATTTGAAATGCAGGCTCTCTTGCGGTCAGCTGGTTCCCAGCCTGGAGCTTTGAGCTGGCTTGTCACAGCATCTAAAGATAGGGTACCACACAGGAAACCAGATGCTATTGGCTAACTTCGAAAATAAAGATGCCCTCATAGAGAGGGAAGCACTTGCCTCTGGTGGAGTCTTCGTGGGACTGGGTGAGTGGCTGGCACTTCCTGCAGAAGTTCCTGTCCCATCTGCTCAGGTAGGTACCGAGAACTCCTCCCTCACATACCTGGGCATGAGATGAATCAGGCACAGCCACTCGGTTTCTGACGCTGACTGCCTTCTGTGTCTATTTTCCTGAAGATATTGCAGATAAGAAAGTAAAGGATCGGGGCTGGAGAGATGGCTCAGTGGTTAAGAGCACTGATTGCTCTTCCAGAGGTCCTGAGTTCAATTCCCAGCAACCACATGGTGGCTCACAACTATCTGAAGACAGCTGCAGTGTATTCATATACATGAGATAAATAAATCTTTAAAAAAAAAGAAAGTAAGTAAGTAAGTAAAAGATCTTTGGCATGCTCACAATTTGATGTGTTAGTAATTACATTTTAGGGATGTGAAGAAAGGTTTATGTTAGACGTAACCAAAAGGGGGGGTTGATATAAAATCACATCTGGGTAATTGGAAATATTGATGTTCTTAAAGATCACAATTCAGGCTGACAGTTAGACTTTTCAGTTCATGCCTCTAATCCCAGCACTTGGGAAGCTGAAGCAGGAGGATTACTACAATTACTACAATTATTACTCACTACCAGCCTAGACTATGTAGTGAGCTCTAGGCCAGTTTGGGCTTCTGTGTGAGACTACCTTAAACAAACACCACCAATCATTAAACTAGTGATGACGGTTTTCATTTCTCTTTAAAAGGAACACTTGCCTTCCGAGATCTATACATGAATGTTTATAGAAATGGAATAATCTAATTCAGCAATGAAAATAGGACATAGATGGAATATTAACTGGGAGCTGATAATTTCTGGAACTGAGCAGCAGGTGCCTGATGTTTCCATTGCTTTTTTTTTTTTTTTTTTTTTTTTTTTTTTTCTTGAGATAGGGTTTTTCTGTGTAGCTCTGGCTCTCCTGGAACTCCTTCTGTAGACCAAGCTTGTCTTGACCTCACAAAGATCACCTCCCTCTGCCTCCTGAGTGCTGGCCATTAAAGGTGTGCTCCCCTATTGCCTGGCTCCCCTGGTTTTATACAGGCTTGAGAATATAAAGAGAAGGGGCTGGGGAGATGGCTCAGTGGTTAAGAGAATATAAAGAAAAGGGTGTCATGCAGATATGGTTGCTTGCCTAGCATGCATGGGGCCCTGAGCCTGGGGTACAAGCCTCAGCATCTATAGTAAATTTAGACTTGGTGGCTCAAGTCTGTGGTCACAGCACCTGGGAAGTAAAGGCAGGAGGGTCAGAAGTGCGAGGTTTTTCTCAGTACACAGGAATTTTGAGGCCAGCCTGGACTTTATGAGATCCTGTCTCTAAAAACAATAATGATGATGACAACCATGATAAATGTTTGAAATGGTGTTAGTGTTTTTACTATAAATATAAATTTAGGTGGCAAAAAAAACAAAGAAAGGAGTGTTAGGCTGAATCTGCAAAGTTAGAGAGTTTTAAGGATTTCCCCCCTTTTAAATGCTTTTTTGGTACCATCTTCAGTTGTCATAATGAACATTTATTACATTTATAATAAACGTGGCACAAGCTCATTCTTCAGTTTCATAAATCCTCAGAACCATGTCCCAGACACTTGGGCACAGACATCTGAGCTACTAGGTATCGTGGTCTTTGAGAGGAAATTGTAAGAACAGGCCAGGGGGAGGTACACCTCTGCCTGATGTAGGTAGTCAGATCCCTTCTCAGAGCCCTGCAGCCTCATTCTGTGCCTGTGGGCTTATAACCAAGTGTGGAGCAAAGCTGGGAATTTGAGGGTTCTCCTGCCTTCTCTGTCCCCCCCCCCGCCCCCTCCCAGCTCTGTCCTTCCAAGTTCCCCCATTTTTTTTGTCCTAACTGGTTGAAATTGAGGTAGGAAAAATTCAGTCAAATGTGGAGACACTCGGACCATGAGAAACCACCCTGCTCAGGCCCATCAGAGGGGACCCAGAGCCGGCTGAGAGGAAACAAACCTGTGGTGGGGCCTGCTCTGTTGAGCCTTGGGCACCTCTGAGGGTCAGCAGGGTGGGGGCAGTGGCTGAACTGAAGTGGGGCTCTCCTGGACAAGAGAAATGGCCCCAGGAAGATGTTGGGTGACTTTTCCGGGAGAGACGAAAACCAAGTTATCCACTGAAGCTGGGACTCCTGGGGCAGGCAGAAAGGACCCCACACCCAAGTCTAGTTTGGAGAGCCAGTAAGTCTTTGGGGGTTACTTATAGGAAAGACCCTGGAGTTAGTCATAGCTCATCTCAGTGGGGTGCCCACTCGTGAGAGCTGTGTCCCTGGAGCTCCTTAGAAGCCTCCTGGGAGGGCTTCTTACAAGTTATCTGAATTCTGTGAGCCTCCTGTGAGCCTCCCTCCTTGGTCCTGAGGGAATATTGCTGAGACCCACAGCAGGAGGCCATGGGCCCCCTCTTACTCTCTGTCCTGTGCTTACCCTTGTTTCTATCAAAGGGTTCTGGAGCAGAAAATGCTCTCAGCCCAAATGCAGTCTGACTAGCCTGACCCTTCATACACCCCTGCTTTCTGGGAAGAAGAACCTACCCAGTGCCAATCTCTTTGAAATGTATCCTCCCTCCTTTCCTTCAGCTGACCCCATTGTACAGAGAGGGCCGGAGGATGGTGGGAGATATTGTTCAACCTGGGGACACGTCCTGACTCCAAGTCAGCTTCCTGCTTCTCCAGTGGCAGTAAGACTAGACTCCTGCCACTCTGAGGGTTAGAGTGTGGTATGAAAAGTCCCAAACACAGATTGGTCACCTTTGGTGCTTAAAACAATACGGACCAGGAAAGTGGGTCAAGGCGTCTGTTGCCAAGCTTGACCACCTGAGTTTGATCCCTGGGATATGCACAGGGGAAGGAGAGAACTGACTCCCTCAGGATGTACTCTGACCATGTGTTGTAGCATGTGCAGGTGTGCACACACACGCTTGTGCACGCACGCGCGCGCGCGCGCACACACACACACACACACACACACACAAATGATCAAGATGTACTCTGGCCACGCATTATAGCTAGTCCAAATATGTGCACACATACATATAAATAAGTGTAATTTGAGAAACAATGCCTGCCCACTACTTCAGGGAAAGTAAAGCTGACTTTAGAAATTGAAAACTGCTGCCTACTTTCAAAGGTTACTGAGGATCCCAAGCAAAGGCTGCAAGCTGGAGCCGGTCCAGTTCAAAACCAGCTCTAGTTCCTTCCCTCCCAAGCCAGCTGTGCAGGGGTGGTCTGGGGACTGAATGAGCTGCGGGAAGGGGGTCTCAGCTGTTGCAGAGCAGGGGGTGAGGGGATAGGGATGGGGATGGGGAAGGGGAGAAGGGGCCCAGGCCCTCACTGACTCTCATGAGCTTTCAGAAGCTGGGACCTTGTATGACTCAGTCCTTGCCTGCCAAGGAAAACCAAAGGAAGGCTGAGGCTTGTGACCGAATCTGCCTTTCCTCCCAGGGGCTCAGAATCTACAAACTGCCCTGCAGGAGGAACTCTCCCTGAACTCTGAATGGAGAGCTGCCCTTCAACCAACTCATTTGGTTATATTGTTTTGAGTTACAAGTCTTAATAGAAAAAAAACAAATCTGTATTGCTTTTCCTCTAATGCTTTTCCCGACGGTCATTGCTAAGCTAAACCTACTGATTGTGTGGCACAGTTCACTGACAGAGCTGAAAGAGCATCTCCCTGCCCCCCCGCAACCCCCCGCAACCCCCCCCACACCCCGGTTAACTAGGGCTTGAATCTGAGGTGTGGGCTGACGGCCAGACGTGTTGGAGACAGGCAGAAGCAGGAGGATTGCTGTGAATTTGAGGCCATCTTGGTCTGTCTTGGAAGCTCCAAGACACCAGCCTGGACAACATAAATAGAACCTGTCTCAAAAAAAAAAAAAAAAAAAAAAAAAAAAACAGAACAACAAAAAGTAAGCTTTTCTTTTTTTTTTTTAGCCAATTTTTTTTTTTTAAAAAAACGACTTTATTTTACAAAACAAAGATAAATGTACAGATTTTAAACATTTTTTTGCTTAAAATTATACATTTTTGTCAGTACTGTTTTTTTCAGATATTAAAATAATTTTTACATAAAACTCTGTGAATATATTTTTTAGTCAGTACTTGATTTTTTCAAGGGCTTGACAGTATGCATTGAAAACCTAATACTTAGAATGAGCGTAAAGTACATGCAAAACAAAACGCAACATGGAAATAGTCAAAGTCTTCTTGTTTTGTAAATATATATATTTTTTTGTTTTCTTTATTTCTTGGACTTCACACAGTCTGTGAGTTGTTTCTGGGGCAGTGCGAGCCTCTGGGGTTAGCATCCCACTATCAGTGACTGCATATTATGTCTGTTCTTTTGTGACTGGGTTATCTCACTCAGGATGACATTCTCTAGATGCAGCCATTTTCTTAAGAATTTGGTTAAGTCATTGTTTCTGGTGGCTGAGTAAGCTTTTCTTATACAAGACCTTGCAAACAACTTTTAAAACTCTCCTGTCAAAATCAATCAGATCTGACATCAGTGCACCATATGAAACATATAGAATGGGCATTTGGGTTTCCTCCAGCTCTCTGGGGTGAGGTCTGTGGCTCTCCTGTCCCCTCTTCTGCTCTGTGGCTCTCCTGTCCCCTCTTCTGCTCCTCCGTCGGCTTGGCTCTCCGTAAACTAAGCTGTCCCAAAATCTCCCAAACAGAGAGGCTCCTCCCCAGCCCCCCCACCCCTCTTGTCTGTTCTTTTGGGTACATTCCTTTGCATCCTCTCTACTTGACACCAGGGAACCCCAAGCTCAGCCTCTCTAAGCCCACCCCACCTCATTCCCTGCCACCTCCCTGTGTTTGCAAGCTTCCTCCCACCTTTAAAAGTGACTTTTAAGATATTTATTTATTATTTTATATGCATTGATTTTTTTTTTTTTTTTTTTTTTTTTTTTTGTCTGCATGTCTGTCTGTGTGAGGGTTTCAGTTTCCCTGAGACTGGAGTCATAGACAGTTGTGAGCTTCCATACGGGTGCTGGGACTTGAACCCAGGTCCTCTGGAAGTGTTAGCATTTAGTGTTCTTAATTGCTGAGCCATCTCTTCAACCCTAAAAGTGACTTCTTATGACACCCATTTATGCCCCTCCTTCAGTCCTAAAGAAGACAGATACCGAGGCCCAGGCCTGAGGAGTCATTTAACCTTCCCTAGAGTCTGTAGTGAACATTTACAGTGCTGCTTCTGTGTTTCTTTCTCGTCTACTACTGTACTCTGGGAGTAGGATGACAATCAGATGCTTCTTGCAGCACAGAATCTTCCCCCACAGAGGTCAAAGAGAAAGGAAGCCCTCCCTTTACCAGTTCAGTAAACCAGAGTGCGTTATCCTTGACAGTCTACTAGGAAACTTCGAGACAGCGATCCTTCCTCCTTTCCCATGGCCCAACAGACACACTCAAATGCATCCCTGTCCTTAAAGTGATTGTCAACTGATCATGAACCAAGAGGATCTGACAGTGTATACATACATATGTGTATGCATGCATGCGTGTGTGTGCATGTGAGCATATGTGGATGTGGGGGAAGAGATCTGCTCTCCTGAAATCACCACTGGAAGCTCTCCTGTGTCCCTTGCCACTTAGCTAGTCCCCCGCTGGCACCAAGCCTGGCATCTCACAGCAGCGGTAAAAACAGAGATGGGACAGCACCAGCAGCAGAGGTGGGGGAACCGGTACCCCACAGAGTCCTCCCCCTCACCTGAACCCACATACCTAGCCAGACCAGCAGCTGAGGCAGTGGAAGCCATTCCCCCTCCCTGACCAGAGATCTCTGTGTGGGACCTCCTGGAACACATTCCCAAATATGTGCACATGTATATGTGTGCATAGGTGCATGAATATATGTATGTGTGCATGTGTGTATGAACATGTGTGCATGTGCATGAGCGTGTGTGCATGTCATTGTGTGTGTGTCTGTGTGTGTTTGTGTAAAGCCAATGTCCAGTGCCCTTCTCAGTCATATCTACCTTGTCTCTTCAGACAGGATGTCTCCTTTTTACCTAGAACTCATCCATTTGGTTAGGCCGACTGGCCAAGGATCCTTCTGTCACTATTTCCCCACTGCTGGGGTTATAAATGCATCACACTTAACTTCTGATATTTTTGGTTGGGAGCCTCGGTTGTGTTCCACTAGGTACCTAGAGGCAGGAGGTAACTTGGAGCAGAGCTCTGAAAATTCCTGCATCCCTACAGAGATGGAAGATGTGCTCACATTTCCAAGCCACAGTGCCCAGGTCCTGGAGAAAGTCATTGCCTACAAGACACAGTGGACCAAAGGCCCAGCAGGTTTCAAAAGGACTCACACAAATTCAGAGAGTAATTACTTACAAACTTTCTGAAGTAACAGTTTTAAGAGTAAAGGGGACTGGAGAGAAAGGGCCTTCTCTTGTTTTCAACAAGCTGAATTTAGCCTCTTGGTCTTAATTTTTAATTGTACTTAAACATATGGCTGGCTTTGCTGGGTCCCTGCAAACTCCACCATAGTCAGCAGAGTAATAATTCTTGAGAGGCAAGAAGGAAACATGGCTCAGCATGACTTAGTTATCCTATACTGGTGCAAGCATCAGGAGTCTGACCCTGAGTAGTTTATTGTAAGCATATTTGAGTACAGTATGATTTGGGGGGGAACCCTGGTAACAATTACTTCAACCCCTTTGTATAGTAAATCTTAAAGCATGACATCGAAACTCTTTTACAAAGTACATGTGACTTCTTCCATAAAGATGGCTTCTGTAGCTCAAGGACTTGGGACCTGGCACTACAAAGTCCATGTGACACCTCACATAAGAATGGGATCCACTGGCTGAGAAACAAAGCTAAAGGTCAGGGAGGAAGAGTCTGGAGGATTCGCGTGAAGCCTGGCTGTACAGATAGCACCAGGTCACCAGGCTACTGACGACATCCACTCCCAACCTTCCGGGTGGAAATGGGTACCCATCGGTTCCTTTGAAGAGATACACGTGGGCGTCACATCCCTGGTTCCCTCGTGCTATCTACGGTCAGGAGGAGGACCTCCTTCTACGTGACTTGTTTAGACGAGTGGGCTTGGTGACTCATATCTTTAATCGCAGTTCTCAGGAGGACTGAGGGGGATTGCAGTGAGTTTGAGGCTAACCTAGGCTAAATAAAAAATTCTGGGTTAGTGATGAGTGATGGTGTGAGAAGACCTCCTCTCAATTCCAAAAATTCCTACAGCTATTAGAATCTATTGCTAAAAAGTCCATCTGTTTCTCTGTTACTTAAAATAATAATAATAAAACATTTGCTTGTTCACAGTATATTTGGATAGAAATAAACAAACACCACAAAGTGCTTTAAAGAGGAAAAGGGAGGAAGGGTGTCAAACCTCAAATGATGGTGTGCTTTAAAAAGGAGGCAACGCCTTTACCCACAGGGAGGGTCCCACAGGGAGGGTTTGGGCTTCCCTTAGCATTTATTGTTTTTTGGCTTGGTGATGCACCTTTGGTCTGGGCTAAACCTTGCTGGGCAAAACTGTCATGCTGCTTTATGTGAGTTCGTAGCTATAGGAACAGAGGCCAGCTAACTTGCACAGGAAACAAGGTGGAAATTGTAAGATAGATGGATAGATGATAGGTAGGTAGATAGATAGATAGACAGATATATGATAGATAGATGATAGATAGATAGATAGACAGACAGACAGACAGATAGATATATAATAGATGATAGGTAGGTAGATAGATAATAGATAGATAGATAGATAGATAGATGATAGATAGATAGATAGATAGATAGATGATAGATAGATAGATGATAGATAGATAGATAGATTGATAGATAGATAGATAGATAGATAGATAGATAGATAGATAGATAGATAATAGATAGAACTGTGAGAGACTGGAGACAAAGCTCTGTCAGTAAAGTGCTTGCAATGCTTGGGGACCAGAGCTCAGTCCTCAGAACTAACTAAAGGCTGCGTTAGGGACTCAGGAGAAGGAAAACCTACAGGAGACACTATGTCTAGAAATCAGTAAGCAGAATCTGGAGCCCAAAGAGAGGGGGAAACATCATGGAAAGGATGCCAGCAAGAAAAGAACATAGCCATCTTAGGAAAAGGGAAGTAAAGAAACAGGAAGCTGGCTGGAAGTTGTGGGTAAGGGTGCCCCTTCCCGCGTACAGGGACCGAGACAAGTAAAGGAACGAGCCCAATAAAAGGAAGTGGCCAGAGGAAGTGGACCAGGATAGGCAGTGAGAGAGGAGGGAGTTTTATAAAGTGGGTCACGCAGGAGTCATTTCTGTTTGGATTTAGAACAAGTGTTTCTCAACCTTCCTGATGCTGCAACCCTTAAATACAGTTCCTCCTGTCGTGGTGACCCCAACCATAAAACTACTTCATAACTGTAATCTTGTGACTGTTACAAATCATAATGTACCTGTGTGTGTTTTCTGATGGTCTTAGATGACCCCTGCGAAAGGGTTGTGACCCACAGGTTGAGAACCACCGGTGTAGCACATTCCAATCTCTGCTTCTTGGATTAACTCAGATGCCCCAGCTGAGTCTCAGTGAAACCACAAGCTAATGCCGGAGAATGGAGTCCTGAGGGCAGCTTATGGAGATTTGTGGGAGTTTTCAGTGGATATGGTTGGGTGGGGGTAGGGAGGGTATTTATGCACATATTTTTGCATGCATGTATGTGTGTGTGCAGGTACATCTGTGCACACATGTATGTGCTTGCATGTGGAGATCAGAGGTCAACCTTATGTCACTCCTCAGCTGTTCTCCCCTTGTTTTTAGACTGTCTCTCAATGACATCTGTGGCTTACGATTCAGTTGCCCGGCCAGTGAGCCTCAGGGATGTGTCTCCCCAAGGCTGGGGTTGCAAGCATGACCTGCCACACTTGTCTTTTTCTCCCATGTGGTTCTGGATATCTTCATGTTTTCACAGCAGGCATTTCCCTGACTGGCCCCAGGACATTTGTGTACTCAACTGAGTAATGTAATGCCCAGCCCCAGAGGTTGGCTGATGGTATATTCATTGATGCTAATTCAAACACGCCCCCAGGTATGCTTCCCAGAACCCTCCTAGGAGTGAAAGCCAGCTGAGAGATTCCTTGTCAGATTTTTGCCCGCCCTTTTCTAGCATCCTCTGCTTCCAAGGAATGCCAGCATTGGCCATGTGTCTGATCTCAGACCGCCTTGCTATGTAGCCCAGGCTGGCCTCAAACTAAAGATTACCCTGGAGTCCTGGCTCTCCTCTGTCTACTGCCAGGAAGGAAGCCCTTTCTATAGGTTCATTCCCCAATCTAAATATCTCAGAGAACCCAGACATAAAGGCTTGCTCAGGTTAGACCAGAAAGTTTGTTTGCTGGGTTTATCGGGTTTATCAGATGACTGAGAGGGAGCGTTCTTTGCTGACTTGAGGTTTCCAAATCTAGTGGACTCCTAGTACTCTGGAGCTCATCGATGACACTGAGTTCAACCAGACACAGCATGACAGAACCTTCTGGGTAGATAAATGAGATTCATATACCCTGTGTCACTCTGACTCACGAAGCTGAGGCAGTGTGGTTTCTCAGCATTGGGCTAGAAGATTCAGCAGAAATTTCTGGCACAGGTGTCTGTCTATTTACCATTAGCCATGGCCAGCTGGCACAGGTGTCTGTCTGTCCACCGTTAGCCATGACCAGCTGGCACAGGTGTCTGTCTGTCCACCATTAGCCATGGCCAGCTGGCACAGGTGTCTGTCTGTCCACCATTAGCCATGGCCAGCTGGTACAGGTGTCTGTCTGTCCACCATTAGCCATGGCCAGCTGGCACAGGTGTCTGTCCATCCACCATTAGCCATGGCCAGCTGGCACAGGTGTCTGTCTGTCCACCATTAGCCATGGCCAGCTGGTACAGGTGTCTGTCTGTCCACCATTAGCCATGGCCAGCTGGCACAGGTGTCTGTCCATCCACCATTAGCCATGACCAGCTGGCACAGGTGTCTGTCTGTCCACCAGTAGCTCTGGCCAGTGTGATAGGCGAGAGTGTGTGTTGAGACTACAAAGAATCTTTGCTGGCTGTGAAGCCACAGTGAGCCCCTACTGATACCCCACATCATAAATTTATCTGACCCTGTAAGGTCTGACATTTGCTCACTCATTCATTCAGCATACTAGATGGTTATAGAGCTGTCCGGGCCTGTAGTCACAGGAAACGTGCGTGCCCCATGTAGTTCTCCAGGGAGGGGATATCACTTTCTCAGAACTGTGGTTGTATTGATCTTTATTTTATTAAAATTCATGGGCTTTTTTTTCTTCTTGATTTTTAAAATTGGAAAATCCATCAGTTAAAACAGTTTCTAAATGGAGAATAATTACATGGTTAAGAAAAGAACCCAAGCAAATATAGTGAAAACTAAATCTTTTCCAGACCCTTTGGTCTCCAGAATTGCCCTCCGGGAACTGTTGCTCCCAGGAATTCACACACACACACACACACACACACACACACACACCACAACCTTTTGGAAATGCAACCCAAATAGAAGCATTCTGTGTCCGTGGGACCTCACATGGTCCTCGTGGTTTTGTCTTGGGGCAGCGTCTAGTGTTCTGTCATTCAGGTCTGTCAGGACTGCTCAGAGCTCGATAAAGGGCATCATACTCTCCCCCACTTTCAAAATAAGCAGAAAAAGATACATTTCTTACATCAGTGGAAAAAAATACCATCTTTACCATGCCAAATTTCCACAATGCTCGAGGTTCGGTAAAACAAGAGTGCCTCCGGCTGTCAGACAGTCAGAAGGTCTCTGCGAGTGTCTGCTGTAACACACTGGAACAGGCTCTCTCTTTAGAATAGCTTGTGCTCAATCATGAGACTGAACTTGGGACTTGCAGAGAGACCCCGCCAGCCCAAAGGCTCTTAGCTCATCCTCTGGCCAGAGGGGTCCATCCTCTGAGTCCACAGAAGCTGTTGAACTGGAAGGCAGATCCCAGGTCAAAGAGTTTTAGCTGGCTTTGACCTCCTTTTGGGGGGTCAGCACTGCTAACTTTTTACACTGAAAGAAGGAGGAAGAATGTGTCTGTCCTGGGGTCCCCCTCTTATGACCTCCACAGGTCATATCACCACATGGGACGTCTTTCCATACCTAGAACAATAACCCTCTCTACACAACAGGCCTCTTAGGTAAGCAACAATTCTTGCTTGCTCCTCCGTCAACTATAGTGACCTATATGTGGTATACGAAATACCACATTTTAGGGGGTATTTATTTGTTTACTCATTTATTTGTGAGACCAAGTCTCAAATATCCCAAATTGGACTGAAGCTTGCTATGCAGCCAAGGATGAGGTGACCTCGAACTCTGGTTCTCCCGTCTTCAGTTCCCGAGGGCTGGGATTACACACGTATACTAACATGCCTAGTTCATGGGATGCCGAGGTCTGACCCCAAGGCTTTGTGCTCCCTACACAGGTGCTCACACCATGGCTACACCCTCAGCCCCGAAGTGACACCTGTTGGGTCCAGAGAGTGCTGTGGTCCAGCAGTCTGGTACTGATCAGCTTAAATGCTGCTAAGACTGTAGCATAAAGTTCTCCTCAGAGAAAAAGCCTGAAGCAAAGGACTGCCTCTTCCTGCAGCCTGGACCCCATCACAGCCCAAGGCGGTCCAGAGGACACAGCCTCAGCCCGGTCCACCAGGACAGAGGCGGGCTGGCTGGTTAACGTGAGAATTCACAGACAGGCCATTCAGGAAGAAGCCATGACTGGGTGGGTGGGCTGTGGTGAGACAATTGTGAGCAGGGTGCACTGGGTGTGGAAACTCCCTCAGTTAAAAACCATGAGCTTTGCTTTCCGTTTCAGTGGGGAAGGAGGCAATGGCAGCCAGGAAGTGCACTCTGAGATAACTTGAGATTTCTGAAGGGTCTGTCTGTGGTTTCAAGAGGCAGAGAAGGTCCAGAGGAGCAGTATAGAGTGACCGACCAGCACATCCTCGCTGGGAAGTGAGGGGAAGGGGACAGGTGTTATTACCCAACATGCGGAGAAATGTCCTCTTTTCCAATTCTTGCCCCTAAGAAAACAGGAGAGAGATAAGAGATAGGCTGGGGTTGGAAATATTCCATTAGATGAGCCACCCAAACCAAGAGCAGCGGGCTGGCTGAGGCCATCCTCTGCCTGACCTCAGCTGACACTTCTGTGGATGCAGAGCCCACGTTACAACAATGATTCCTCTTCACCTAGAGCTGCAAGATGACCAACCCAGCGCGATTGGGTTGGCGAAGTTTTCCACACAGAATTAACCCTGGCAAAACCCCGGGTACCATGAGACAAGAGTGTGGAAGGACGCTGGTTATTGTCTTCATACCAGTGACCAAATACCAAACAAGAAGCAACTAAGGGAGGAAGAGGTTATAGCTTTTTCTATAATAGACCGGGCTGAGGCTGTCTGCTCTGGACCACCTCAGGCTGTGATGGAGTGCAGGCCGCAGGACAAACACAGACCGTCTTCGCCTCAGGCCGCAGGGCCTTTTTCTCTGAGCATCTCTGCTGTTTGTTAGTAGTGCTCAAGCTGGTCAATAAGCTGGTCACAGCTGGTGTGTCCTTCCTCCCCAAAAGGAGGGGGCTTGCCGACCAGTGGGATCATTCTGGTAGCCGGTGTGATGTGGTGTGAAGTCCTGGCGGGCGTGTGAGGCACCTGTAAGTGGGAAAGTTCACTGTCCCCTTTTCTAGCAGGGTTGGGACCCTAACCTATGCCATGGCTTCAGCCACATCTAGAATATTTTGTTTTTGTCTCTGTCTTTTTGTTTTTCCGAGGCAGGGTTTTGTTGTGGAGCCCTCGCTTTCCTGGACCTCGTTCTGTAGACCAGGCTGGCCTCAGACTCAGAAATCTGCCAGCCTTTGCCTCCCAAGTGCTGAGACGAAAGGCGTGAACCACCAGTCCCCTGACGATAGTGGGGCTCTCTATTCCTTATTAACTCAGTATTTAAAATCCCTCATATGAGGCTGGAAAGATGGCTCAGGAGTTTAGAGCATTTGCTGCTGCTCTTCCAGAGGTCAAGGGTTCAATTCCCAGCACCTACATGGTGGCTCTCAACCATCTGTTTCAGGGGTTCCAACACCTTCTTCTGGTCTGGGCACCAGGCACACACATGGTGCATATAAGACATGCACACATATAGATATAAATCCTTATAAGAAATTATAGATTAGGGCTGGAGACATGGCTCAGTGGTTAGAGCACTGACTGTTCTTCCAGAGGTCCTGAGTTCAAATCCCAGCAACCACATGGTGGCTCCCAACCATCTGTAATGGGATCTGATGCCCTCGTCTGTTGTGTCTGAGGACAGCTACAGTGTACTTATCCATAATAAAGAAATCTTTTTTAAAAAATTATGGATTAAACCCCTCGAAGATGTGCTGAGATATGCATTCTCGTGGGGACTCTAAATTCCATCAAAGAGTTGCAGAGACGCAAGCACTACTCTCGAAGAGGACTTTGTCAGGGTGGCCCATAACCACCTATAAGTCCAACCCCAGGGGATCCATTGTCCCTTTTAGGACTCAACAAACACCTGTTCTTTATGTGCCTTCCCACACACAAGCACACATGCACATAATGCTAAATAAAATTATATTGTTTTTAAAAAAAGGAACCAGCATAGTGTGGGCACACGTCTTTGACCCGACCCCAGCATTCAGGAGGCAGAGACAGACAGTTCCCCATGAGTTGCAGGTCAACAGGGTCTACCTATTTAGCTCCAAGCAAGCCAGGGTTGCATAGGGAGACCCTGTTGCAAATATAAAAATAAGCAAATAAATGTTTTAAAAGATAGGATGAGTGAACACAAACTCTAGCTCAGGTTGCTAATCTGTTCAGTGCTTTTTCCTGCTTGCTACATACAGCCAGGGAGAACCTCGATCCTCTAAGGCTCACACAGTCACGTTTCTCCTTCTGCTCCAGGACCTCACTATGCCCACCTTCTCCCCCGAATTAGATCTAGAGAACTTTGAGTACGATGATTCCGCTGAGGCCTGTTATTTGGGCGACATTGTGGCCTTTGGGACCATCTTCCTGTCCATTTTCTACTCCCTTGTCTTCACGTTCGGTCTGGTGGGAAATCTGTTGGTGGTCCTCGCCCTCACCAACAGCCGGAAGCCCAAGAGCATCACTGACATCTACCTCCTGAACCTGGCCTTGAGCGACCTGCTCTTTGTGGCCACTTTGCCCTTCTGGACTCACTACGTCATCAGCCACGAGGGCCTCCACAATGCCATGTGCAAGCTTACCACTGCTTTCTTCTTCATCGGCTTCTTCGGGGGCATATTCTTCATCACCGTCATCAGCATCGACCGGTACCTCGCCATCGTCCTGGCCGCCAACTCCATGAACAACCGGACCGTGCAGCATGGCGTCACCATCAGTCTGGGCGTCTGGGCGGCGGCCATCTTAGTGGCATCACCCCAGTTCATGTTCACAAAGAGAAAGGACAACGAATGTCTGGGTGACTACCCCGAGGTCCTGCAGGAGATCTGGCCCGTGCTCCGCAACTCGGAAATCAACATCCTGGGCTTCACCCTGCCCCTGCTCATCATGAGCTTTTGCTACTTCCGCATCATCCAGACACTGTTTTCCTGCAAGAATCGTAAGAAGGCCAGAGCAATCAAACTCATCCTCCTGGTGGTCGTTGTCTTCTTCCTCTTCTGGACTCCTTACAACATCATGATTTTCCTGGAGACCCTCAAATTCTACAACTTCTTCCCTAGTTGTGACCTGAGGAGGGACCTGAGGTTGGCCCTCAGTGTGACGGAGACAGTGGCATTCAGCCACTGTTGCCTCAACCCCTTTATCTACGCCTTTGCTGGGGAAAAGTTCAGAAGGTACCTGAGACACCTGTACAGGAAGTGCCTGGCCGTCCTCTGCGGTCATTCTGTCCACGTCAGCTTCCCGCCGCCCGAGTCCCAGAGGAGCAGGCAGGACAGCATTCTGAGTAGCTTTACTCACTATACAAGTGAGGGAGAGGGGTCTCTCCTGCTCTGAGGGGTCTTCCCGACCCTAACTCCACTAAGAACCCAGAGTTCTTGCATCTGACTCTGTGTAGTGAAAATAGATTCCCCCCACTGGTCCCCCTGCGGGTAATGTACAAGAAATATGGACCAGATGCCCGCAAATCAACCAACCCCACAGTGTTTTTGAGAAATTTATGATCAAAGTATGAAAACCACAAGTATCTTTTACTACAAATGTTAGACATTGGAGCTTATCGGTGATAATAAAAAAAAAAATTCTAACCAGATTAGTGAAATTATGAAGGGGTTGGTGCTTGCTGCTTGCAAGATCTTGTGGTAATGGGTGACTAAGTCCTCAAACTGAGTGGGAACCAAGGTTTGGATCCAATGTCCCCTCTCTGAACTCCAGATCATTCATACTGACAGATTATCCAGACTTTATCATCAGAGAAGGACCTCACATCTCCCCCACCCCTCTGATTTCCTAAGGATGTCAACTGTGCTTGGTGCCTGTCCCTTGACTAGGTGGTGTTATTGAAACAAAATGGATGCCTAAGATGTCGTTGGAATCTCAAGGTCAGAGGTTGAGTGACACATATCTCTAAGAAGTCGGAGGGTGGGAGCTGCTCTGATGAGACAGAGCAAGAACGGCTCATCTGCCTTACCGTGGAGCTCACGCAGGGTCTCCCTCAGTGACTAGCAGTGTCTCCTGCCAGCTTCTTCATTAAGCCTCCATTGAGAATTTCCTGAACTCTCCAAGGGTTACATCCCTCGGCATCAAATGCAATCTTAAGGGCCTGGCCTCCAAGAGTAGGAGGTGGGATGCAGTTCTAAGAAGAGACTCCAAGCTGACTCCTCATTCCCAAGGGACTCCGCCCACACTGTCCGTCAGCTCCCTTCCATTTGTCTTCACCTACATCCCTCCACTTCTCTCAGCACGGGGGAGAAATAGAAAGAGCCATGCCCCAGAGTGAAGGGACAGATGTCTATCCCAACCCTGTTGTTTGCACACCGGGGAGACTGGAGCCAAAGGAACTTCAGTCCCCTCAGTATAGAAAGGGGACCATGGTCCCTTCATCTATTCTAGTGTGGCACATCAGCCCAGACTTGGGAGGTTCCTGCCTCTAAGAAATGGAGCAGGTGAAGTGGAAGGAACCTGCAGGCTTTGCGCAGGACACAGCCAGACATGTGTCCAGCTCTACACAGCCATTCCCATCTCCCCTCTCTCAGAGCAAGACCCTGGCCACAAGAGCAGCTTGCCTCCTCCCTCAACCCTGAAAGCATCTCGTAGGATCTAACCACTGGAATGTTTTCACACATTCACTGACACAGGTCTTGTTTATAGGCTTCCACTGAGAGCGGCACTTCTCTAGCCTGCTTTTTTTTTAAAGCACTGGAGTTTGATTAGCTCTCGTTCCCTGTGTTGATCATAAAAACCATTTCAGAAGTCTCTCCCAGATGGTGGCCCCACTGAGGAAGCTGTGGCCTGTTGCTCATTGCAGCATGTCTGATATCTGCTTGGCAGTCTGTATGTTTGTGTCAAGGATGACAGACAGACTGAGTCATGTCCCCCCACAGGCATGTCCTGCCTTTTGTCATTGCGACATGATGTTATCGTCTAGCACAACTGAGAACCTCAAAATTGAGTTACCAAAGTGGAGTCCTGGAGAGATGTCTCAGTGGTTAAGAACACGGCCTGCTCTTCCAGAGGTCTGGGATTGGATTCCGAGCAACCACATGGTGGCTCACAGTGGTCTGTAATGCCAGTTCCAGATGGCCCAACACCCTCTTCTAATTTCCGAGGTCCCCAGACATGTACATTGTAAAGAGATGTATATGCAGACAAACACCCATACATATAGAATAAGTTTTTAAAAACGGCTTTTCAAGATTGGTTCTCTCTATGTAGCCTTGGCTGTCCTGAAACCAGATCAGGCTGGCCTAGAACTCAAAGACCTGCCTCAGCCTCCTGCGTGCTGAGATGAAAGGTGTGGCCACCACAGCAGGCTTAAGCTTATTTTCAAGAGTATAGTATAATGTTCTAAGTAAGTGTATGCTTTGATGTTGGTCTGTATTAACCGCTGTCCCGTGTCACATGGTTAAAGGCGCCTGCAGTATGTCTGCTTCACCTGTAAATCTGTCAATAAACATCAGGTTTTCCTCCAGTCTCACAGCACTGAAGTCTTTGGAAGTTTCTTCTCCCTGCTCAGATAAACTCCTTGCCACCGGGGTAACTGGGTCAAAGGGCAGGGGAATGTTTCAGCTTCATCCTCCATGTATTTACAGTTTTATCAAAAAGCAGAGCCTAGCCAGGTGTGCTAGCCTACATCCTTAGTGACAGCATTCACAAGGCAAAGGGAGGTGTCTCTTCGAGTTCAAGACCAGCCTGGTCATACTGTGAATCTGTGAAAAAAAAAATAACCAGAAAAACAAAACAAACAAAAGCTCTAAAGCTCTATGAGGAAGGCCCTGCCTGCCTCCATCTTAATCACAGTACACATCGTCCAGCATCTAGGAGCAGAGACCACAGGCGGTTAAGAGAAAAACCTGGAGAAGGGCTGCAGGTGTGCGGGTGTGCAGGTGCACAGGTGTGTGGGTGTGCAGGTGTGCAGCCACGGAGAGGCTGAGGCACGTGACCTAAGCTACAGGTTAATGGAGTAAGTCTTGCCCACAGGTGTAGGTTATGCTGTAGCCTTCTGTGACGTCACTATACACAAAAAGAGTCGTCAGCAAAGGAACAGGATGCCCAGAGGCAAACGCAATCAGCATCCTTGGGAAGGGCCCACACTGACACGGTAGATGTTGGGGAGAGCTATGCTCAGGTACTGCCCAATGCCAAGTCTCCCCACTTCTGCCTTAGTCCAACCTCCCTCAGGGAGGCTCTACAGGTTGACTCCCCAGCCCCGCCCCAGGACCTTGCAGCTGAGAAAGACAGTCCATGTGTACTTTCCATCCCTGGGAGGAACTTTTGGTTCTATTGTGCATTGCAGTTGAGGCCTGTACAGGGTTTCCTGACTTTCCATCCGTCATCTCTGGAGCATGATCCTGCGTGTCCATGGAGAGTCTACTCCTGGCCCCATAAATGACAATGACACATGGACATATGCACAGCAGCTTGATTGAGAGGTGCATCATGGGAACACCAAACCCTAGATGAGACTCCACTCCCGCCCTCACAAACACCAGGGGAGTCTCTCCTGACTCAGAACCTGGTTTTCTTTTCCACTGCACCCCATGGGGACCACTGTGGCTACAACTTGACTGGAAGATATCATTTGTATAACTGGCTGGAGAGGCAGCCTCATTCCGGGTGATCCCAATACTGGGGTACCGAAGGTGGTCTCAGCACATTTAGAAATAGCGAACTTCCCTATACAGGAGCCTCTGAAACCCAATGAGGCCCCCTGGTTGTTTTCTAGAGCCTGGAGGCACCATGTCTCCACATCTCTTGGTAAAGTGCTTGCTGGTAAAGCAGGAAGACCTGAGTTCAGTTCTCAAATCCTGTGTAAAGGAGCTGGGTTCAGGGCAGGGGAGAGGAACAGCAAGTCAAGGTGCTTGCTGCCAAGCCTGATGATCCGAGTTCGATCCCTGATACCCATATGCAGGGAGGAAAACAACTGACTCCCACAAGTTGTCTTCTGACCTTACATGTACACACATGTACACACATGTATGTACCGTAAGTAAACAGATAATGTAGAAGAGGAGGAAAAGCTAGATGTGATGGCACAAGTTTATAATCTGTGTGTGCATGTTCGTGTGTGTGTGTGTGTGTGTGTGTGTGTGTGTGTGTATGTGTGTGAGTGCGTGTGATGTACATGGATGGTACACACAAGCACACACCTAGGCACTCCTCTGCCCCTGACTGAACAACATCCAGAACAGAGTGTCCATCTGCTATACATGGCGCAACAGGCCCTTTGAAAAAAGGACAAAGAGAAAAGAGCCCACCTTGCCTCTCTTAGACTTGGTGGAGAAGGCCTGAGGTGAGGACTGGAGAAGCCGGGGCAGGAAAACCTAACTTCTATTTTGTTCGTGAGCCTGGCCTTCGACTGAGCCATCTCCAGCCCAGGAACAGCACCTTTCAGGAGTTTGTCAGGTGGTGTTGGGAGCCTGAAGCTCACAGTGGGGCTGCTGGAGACAGTTTTGTGGCCTGAGGGTTGGGAAGGGTCATGTGTGGGTGAAGAACAGGGAGAGGGTAACCCAGAGGGTTGGCTGCACAAAGTGGGTATGAACAGCAGGACTGAAGGGGCCTCCAGTTTTCCTGCTGTTTCCCGTGCTTCCTTGATATCCCTCCTTCACTCCGGCTTCCCCCAAAACACCACACAAGAGGCTGAGCTCCTGAGGGTGAGTGTCAGGAAACACACTTCTTAGGGAGTTGGGCAGCTGGGAGAAACAGGAGCTTTCATAACAAAACTCTGTACAATCCCACTCTCCCTGGACCCCTTTCTCCTTCTCTGTTAGTCCTTCCCCCACACCGGCCCAGAAGCCATGCCTCCCTCCCTCAACAGGCTGAAGGAGGGGAGGGAAAGGGCTGTGTAGGATGGTGGGGGATGGGAGAGGGATGGTGCCCTGGCTTGGACAATCCTAGAGACATGACTTTTCACATTCTGGCTCCCACACCTCCTGCCTTCCTACCCTGGACCTTCAGCAATGTGGTCCAAGCAGGAGTTTCCTTCAGAACCCAGCCCCCCTCACCCTACCCCCACCCCTGTACTTGGAAGAGCAGAACCTGTACTGGAGTCGCTCTTGCACCCAAAAGGGAAAAGCAACTCCTCCATCACTATTCAGCAGCTGTGGTGACACCGACCCTCCCTGTCAGGAGGAAGCTGAGGAGGCTCACACTTCTTCTTTGGGGTTTGTGTTGCAAAACTCTCCCTCTCTCCGAGCATCGAGTCCTGTTTTTACCCCCATGGCTACACTCCAAATCCCAATCTGCATCTTTCTAAAAATGGACCACTGAAGAAGCTATGTCTCACCCGCGAAATGGCCAGAGAGAGGCTGGGGGTGGGGGGGTCTGGCCCAGTGCGCATGCGCTCTGCTCTGCAGGCTGGGACTACAAAGAACCATTGCTCTTCGGGACAGCTGATCCCCCAGCCTCCCGTGTTTCTAACTGAGGGGACCGTGCCTCAGGGTGCTGCAGCCTAGGAAATGTACACCCGGGAACTGGTACTGCGGGGTGATGTCAGTACCCCACAGACTGAGCCAAAGAACAGAGTGACCAGGGCTGAGGAGATGACTCGGTGGGCAAAGGGCTTGCTGTGTAAGAATGTTAATGACCTAAATTCAGCTTTCCAGCATTCGCATAAAAGCTGGGTGTGGTGGCAAGAATCTGCAGCCCCAGAGATGAAGGGGCAGGGACAGATGGACACCGGGGGCTTGGTAGCCAACCAGGCTAGCCAAACTGGCGAGCACCAGATTCAGCGAGAGACCCTGTCTCAGAAAATAAAGTGAAGGGCCGTGATGGGGGCTGGAGAAATGGCTCAGCCGTTAGAGGAGCTGGGTTCGAGTCCAGCTAGTACGTGGCAGTCCGCTACTATCAGTAACGCACGCCAGATGAATCGGACATACGCTTCCGGCCTCTGTGGGCACTGCAGGAACGTGATGCATAGACTTATGTGCAGGCAAAACACACTTACGCATAAAAATAATTGTTAAAAAAAGAGCCATAAAGGAAGGAAGATTCTCAATACCGACCTCTGCCCTCCACACAGTAATGGGCACACATACACATAGACTCCTATACACATAAACTATACATAGACCCTTATACATACATAGACCCCCTATGCACACAGTACACACAGACCTACAAACAGACAACTACATGTGCACATACATTCCTATGCACACACAGACACTAAAGGAATAATAGCCATGTGTGGTACGTAGCACATGCCTTTAATCATGTGAGGGGTGATCTCTGTGAGTTTGAGGCCAGCCTTGACTATATAGCAAGTTCCAGGACAGCCAAGATAACATAGTGATACTCTGTCTCAAAGACAGACAGAGAGAGAGAGAGAGAGAGAGAGAGAGAGAGAGAGAGAGAGAGAGGGAGGGAGGGAGGAGAATAGCCATGAGTGTCTGTCACGCAGACCCTGTACTGTAATAAAGTAACCTCAGCCACGGCCTTTAGTCTGAGTAGTGCCCTACAGTTTTTAAGGAAGCAGTCAGTCTTTCTGAGTTAGGAACACACTACTGTGGTGGCATGTCACGACAGGCTGTCTAGCAGGGAGGGTCGTTGGCTGGGCTCCCCTGGTGTCTACTCTGGTCCCCTCCTATTGATGGAGGAGGCTAGGAAGGAGTGGGAATGAGAGGAAGCATCAGAGAAGAGGGAGGGTTCCAGAAACCCAGCCTCAAAGAAAAAGGGTCATCCCTCTAGAACCCACTAGTGGGCTCACCCTCTGTTCACACCTCAACGTGAGATCATGAGATCACTTGTTTCATTTCTTATAAAAGATCTCGAGATTGTGGATTGAGGATGTTTTCTTCAAAAGTTGTCCTTGGAGCTAAGACTGTAGCTCAGTTGGTAGAATTTTTGCCTAACGTCCACAGACCCCAAGTTCAACCCCCAGCACACATAAACAAGGGGAAGATTCCTGCAGGCTTGAAGAGGTGACTCAGTGGGGACGCAGCATGTACTTGAGTACATTACTGCACAAAAACAAAGGCCTGAGCCCATATACGCAGCGCCCACATAAAATCCCTGCTGGGGAAACTGAGGCAGGCTGATACCCCCGAAATCACTGACAAGCCAGTGATTTAACCCAATAAGCAGTCCTGTCTGAAAACTGTACATCTGTGTGTTCATATATCTCACTTACCTGCATACACACACAACACACACACACACACACACACACATGCGTGCGCGTGTGTGTACATGCAAAATGAAGACAAATGTGAAGAGTGGTAGAGACTGTTCCACAGAAAGAAAACTGGACTGTAAAGTTACAAAGGACAGCTGGGTCACAGCTCAGTTGTCAGAGAGCTTCCCAGAATACACAAGGGCCAGAGTTCCTGCCCCAACACCTCCTAAACCAGGCACTGCAGTGCATGTCTGGGATGCAGACACCTCGGAGGTGGAGGTTAGACCAGGAGTTCACAGCCATCTTCCAGTAGTTCGAGACCCCTGCTGGAGTTCCTCACTGTCTGGCTGTAATTAAGGAGGGATGCTCTAGAGAATAAAAGGGGTGCAGGGAAAAGCAGAACCCAAAGATGGTGTGGCACAGAGAGCCTGGGTGCAGCTTACAGACCCATCACACCCAGGCTCCTGACCTTTTCGTTGTGTAACCCAGAAAACACCCTCTTGATTTACATTGGTTTTGCTTGAGTTTCTATCATTGCGGTTTGAAGCACTGATCAGTGAGGCCTAGAAAACGTACCCTTGCTCTCGGATAGCCTCTTCAGACACCGGAGTGGTCCCTCCATCCTTCCTCAGTTAACAAATTGTTTATCCACACCTCGTACCCACAGAGGCCTTTGCCTTCCAGGTTCACACTCATTTCTTTCACTGTAAAAACAAAGTTTTTATTTATTATTTTATGTGTAGGTGTGGGTGGGTGCCCATGTGAGTGTGTGTGTGTATGTGTGTGTGTGCAAAAGTGATACCTTCAGAGGCCAGAATTAGAGCTGGAATTCCAACAGCTGTGAGCTGCTCATATGAGTTCTGGGAATCAAACTCTGTAAGAGCAGCAAGTAAGTGCTCTTAACTGCTGAGCCACCTCTCCAGCTACCCACTCCAACATGTGTGTGTGTGTGGGGGGGATATGTATGTGTATATGTTTGTGTATACATGTGTATGTGTGTATATATACATGTATGTATGTGTGTTTATATGTATATACGTATGTATGTATGTATATATGTGTGTATAGGAATGTATGTGAGTGTATGTATATGTATATATGTGTATATGCATGTATGTATGTATATATGTATATATGTGTGTATGCATGTGCATGTATGTATATGTATATGCGTGTATGTATGTGTGTGTACGTATGTGTGTATAGGTATGTATGTGAGTATATGTATATATGTGCATGCATAGGTATGTGTGTATATGTGTATGTGGGTATGTATGTTTAAGTGTATATTCACGTGTGCATGTCAAAAGCTGTATCTTCTTCAGCCTCTTTCCACCATAATTTTTATTTTTATGTATGTGAGTACACTGTAGCTATCTTCAGACACCAGAAGAGGGCATCAGATCACATTACAGATGGTTGTGAGCCACCATGTGGTTGCTGAGAATTGAACTCAGGACCTCCGGAAGAGCAGCCAGTGCTCTGAATCACTGGCTTGTTTATGTTGGTACTGGTATCAAGCTCATGTCCTCACTCTTACAAGGCAAGAACTTTACTGACTAAGACATCTCCCAGAAGCCCTAGGAGAGCTGAGATGCCTTCAGCCCTTAGGTCTGCCCTAGGCCATCAGTCACTATTGATACTTTGTTTTCCCTGAATCATGAAAGGTCAACTGGGAAGACTGACCCCCAACACCAGAGCAGCAGATAAACCCTGCAGGTGGGGGTCTTCAAATCCCCACAGAGCTCACCGGTACTGAAGGATGAATGGCCCCCTGAAGCACCCCACACAGCCCATGAACCCCACCACCGGCCCCACCCACCCAGGGTGTGTTCCTCTCACCTCTCCGCAGCTCCTCACACCCATGGCTGTTCAGATGTACTTAAGCTTGTAGCCTTTCTCAAAAAATAGAGCCACTCCCTGCCTTAGCTCTCTTTCAGAGATGTGCAAACCCTCCTAAGTCAAGGCACAGGCCTACCCTTCAGGCTTGCTGCACTGTTACTTAGTGCCCTCCAAAGCTTTTCCACTGGTTTGTTTGCTTGCTTGTTTTTGAGACAGGGTCTCATCATGTAGCCCTGGCTAATCTGGAACTTGCTGTGTAGACCAGGCTGGCCTCAAACTCACAGAGATCTGCCTGCCCCTGCTTCTCGTGTCCTGGGATTTAAAAATGTGACCAAGGCCAGCCTTTTTATGTTGTTTTTGTTTGTTTGTTTTGTTGGTTGGTTGTTAAGTTGGTTGGCTGGTTGGTTGGTTGGTTGGTTGGTTGGTTAGTTGGTTGGTTGGTTAGTTGTTTGGTTGGTTGGTTGTTAAGTTGATTGGTTAGTTGGTTGGTTGGTTGATTGGTTGTTAAGTTGGTTGGTTGATTGTTAAGTTAGTTAATTAGTTGGTTGGTTTGCCCATTGCCTTTTTTTGGGGGGGTCTATCACCTACCTGCCATGGGTCACTATTCTAATCTAGACAGAGAGGAAGGAAGGAAAGAAAAAGGGATGGACCAAAAATATTGCCTCTAGTTATAAGACCAAGAAAGGGGCACCATAGCCAGACAGAAGGCTTTTAGAGCCATAAGAAGTGGTTTCTACTACTTCCAGCCAAGGAGGAGCCATCTAAGACCTAGTGGAAGCCACAACCACACAGTCACACAATAGTAACAGAAACTTCTGGTCCCAGGAATCACCAAGTCCAAGAGGGATCCTGGACTTCTGCCCTCACACTCCCTTCTGGGCTGCTGTCAGCTGATGACAGTTGAAACAAAAGGTCCAGGTCAGATCAGAGCCTCACACCAGAGATCCCCATATCCAAGTTCCAACAGAAGGTCGCCCGTCATGCCAAAAGCCAACCAGGTCTGAATGTCAGAGGACAGCGGCCAGATTGCAGCTCTGAGCTGTTTGGATGACCTGAAAAGTGTTTTGTACTGAAGGCTCACTCTGTTGGCCAGGCTCAGTGGCATACACATTTAATCCCAGCACTTGGAAGGCAGAGGCAGGTGAACCGTTATGAGCTCAAGTCCAGCCTGGTCCACACATCAAGTCTCAGGGCAGCCTGGGCTACATAATGGGGCCCATGTGAAAACACCACCAAAAACACAAGATTTGCTTTGTTCTTCATCTCTGTGTCGGTGTGCATTCTCTGTCTATCTAGATCCCTATCTCTCTTTCTATTCCTCCATCTCTGTCTCCGGTCCTTTCCCTCCTTCCCTCCCTCTCTGAGCAGGGAACGTTGTCTTTTTATGTAGGTCAAGCTGTCCTGGACCTCTGTGTCCTGGCTAGTTTTGTGTCAACCTGACACAAGCTAGAGGCATCTGAGAGCAGGAGACACAGCTGGAACAGAGAGACTGGGCAGTAGGCAAGCCTGTAAGCATTTCTTTAAAGATTTGTTTATTATATGTGAGTGCACTGTCGCTGTCCTCAGACACACCAGAAGAGGGCGCCAGATCCCATTACAAATGGTTGTGAGCCCCCATGTGGTTGCTGGGATTTGAACTCAGGACCTCTGGAAGAGCAGTCAGTGCTCTTAACAACTGAGCCATCTCTCCAGCCCCAGCATTTTCTTAATTAGTGATTGATGGGGGAGGGCACAGCCCATTGTGGGCGGAGCCATCCCTGGGCTGGTAGACCTGGGTTCTATAAGAAAGCAGGCTGAGCAAGCCAGGGGAACAAGCCAGTAAGCAGCACCCCTCCACGGCCTCTGAATCAGCTCCTGCCTCCAGGTTCCTGCCCTGCTTGAGTTCCAGTCCCCACCGCTTTTGACATGAACTGCTCCATGGAACTGTGAGTGAAATCAACCCTTTCTGCTCCTCATTGCTTTTGGTCATAGTGTTTCATCAGCAACAGTGACCCTAACTAAGTCATTCTCCCTCCTTGGCCCTCTTGCCTCTGCCTCTCACGTGCTGGCTGGAATGCAGACAGTGGAGAGTCCAGTGTTGCTGGCCATCTTAGAGAATTATTTTTAAGCTGTTGCTGTTTCTTCAGCTCCCCCTGTACTAAAATTCTTAGCAAGCAGTTCTCCACAAAGGAAGCAGACAGAAGCCTGGGAGCTAGAAAAATAGGAACCACACATGTCCTGTGTCTGCAAGTACAGAACTAGCTAGACAGACTGACCTATTTATGTGAGGGAATCGGGAAGTATCCATTGCCAAGACTCAGAAATGCTGCAAGTCTCAGCAACCAGCTGGAGATGAGCAGTTGAGAGGCCCCGCACCCAAGTGAGGAGCCTGGGCTTGGGACAGAGGGTAACTCCAGATACTCCAGGCTAAGCAGCATCCAGCTTTCCCCTGGACCTTGCTTCTCCCAAAGGCGGCCATATGGGAAAAGTCCTCATAGGACCTCCTTATCCAGAACCTACACACTTTAATCATCTCTCTCTCCTGGTAAGAAGGAACCTTGAGTGTTCTCCAGGCTGGGCCAACAGAATTGCAGAGGGCGCCTGTGTGAGCCAAGAGTGAGTCTCCTGAAGGTGGTCGTCTTTACTGTCTTTATTGTCTCACCCTACTGAAAACCCAGGGTCTAACCCCAGCTCTGCCACTCACAAGCCCTGCAGATAGACAAGAGTCCTTTGGCCTCTCTGAGCCTCTGTTTATTCATGGAGGAAATCAAGTCCTGCCTGGACACGGAAGTGTATGCCTATAGCCCCCAGCAACTGGGAGGCAGAGACAGGAGAAGAATGTGAGTTTCGGGCTGAGACCCAGTGCCTGGGTGTGCTACCTCGTTCCAGTTGGACTGTGGTCACCCGAGTGTGTTCTTCACTGGAAACAGGCTGAGAAGAAGCAAGTACGCAGGTGTAACTATTCCTTCAAACAAAACCAAGGGAAGGGAAGGAGGGAGGGAGGGAGGAGGGAAAGAGGGGGGAGGGAGGGGGAGGGAAGAAGGGAGAGAGTTCAATCCCTGGAACCCACATGACTGAAGGGAGAAATGACAGAGGATGTGCTCAGTGACCCCCATGTGACCTTCATCAAGACACTGCCAGGGGCTGCAGAGATGGTTCAGTGGTTAGGAGCTCCGCCTAGACCTTCAGAAGACCTGAGTCCAATTCCCAGCACCCATATGGTAGCTCACAACTGTAAGTCCCGTTCCAGGGGAGCCGCATCCTCTCTGACCTCCATGGACACCAGGCATGCACACACTGCTATACACACATGCAGGTGAAACCATCATGCACATAAAATTATAAAAACTATTTGAACTCACCCACTCTACTCCAGAGAGGTTCCGTACCTTCACTCCCTTTCGTGGCTAGAAGTGACCTGAGGAGAAGGATCGTCCAGCCCCAGGACGATCCAGTCTGTAGTCTTCGTGAAGCAGATGACTCCTACCGCCATGTGGGCCTTGCAGAGGAACCACAGCTCACAGCGATGGACAGAAAATCTTGTTAATGTAGGAGGAGTCCGAGTTCTGTGTCCCACACAAACTGAACAATTACTTGAAAGTTCTTGAGAGGTCGGAGAGTGCCCTCAGTTCCTGGTTTTCCCACACTGGGGACAACAAGAAGCATGAACACACCCTTATGTGCTTGACCTCTGTCCTTATCCAGACTACAACCAGTAAAAGTATAACACACACATAAAGACCCAGTTCAACAGATACAAGCCAAGTGTGTGATTCTAGACATGTGTCTCCATCCAGAGCATCTGCCGTGTTGGGGACTGAGCTCATGGCTTCCTGAACGCTCGGCAAACACCCAAGCAACTGAGCCACACGTCCACTTCTATTTCTTGTAACTCCTTCCGTGGGTACCTGCTCTTGTTTTACAAACACAATGAGGTCTCCCAACCCCCACAGCATGTTTGTGACTCTTCTGGCCCTGGATGCTGCCAGTCAAACACTCACAGATATCTCAGACTGAACCCCCTACTATTACCCACGAGCCTGCGGGTCCTGTCGTCTGTAAGCCCCTGACTGCATTGGCTTTCTTTCTGGGTGGGTCAGGAGGCCGCTGAAGGGCTTTGAATAAGAAGGAATGTGGAGAACTTGCTTGTGAAGGGATAGCCCTCCCTATGTTGAGAGCAGTCAACAGGGAGACATTAGGAGAAGAGTCCCAGGGAAGAAAGATGGCAGTCATCCTGGTTGCTAAGGGTTTCCTCAGAAAACTTTTGGTGCCCAAAACAAGAGAGCATTCCTGAACACACACCCTCTAGCATCAACCTCTCCAAGAGCTGGGATTACAGATGTGCACCACCACCACACAGCCTGGCTGATCTGTTAGGGGCATGTTTGTTTGCTGATCTGTTCAGGAGCCATGTCCTTGGGGGTTGGAGGTGGGGCCTAAGGCAGAGCAGGCCATAGTAAAGCTAAAAGAAGAGCCAATTACTCTGTGGCGATGGGTCCGTTTACCAGATAGGAGTGGGTGCTTGCTTAGTGCTGCCAGTTGTTCTGGTACCGAAAGTACCAGAAGTACCTGAGGTACTGATGGTAATGATCACCTGCAGTGAGGTGAGGGAGGTTTACCGGAGATCTGAAAATGGGTGAAATTCGGAACCGGCACATGAAAGAACAGCAGCAGGAACAAAGAAGGCTGACTGCTGACCAGCCATCCGGACGCACCGAGGTCTCGGAGGTCACAGATAAGGAGGCACTGGTCAGCACTTTCAGATTCTCGGTTCCCTGAATGCTTGTCTCAGTTCTGCCCACATTGGTCCCTCTCAATTTTGCTGTTCATTTGGCAGAAGTATCTGGGGGTTCACAATGGCCCACTCATGCTTAGAGTGAGGAGCTCTGCTCATCCCAAGACATAGCATCCAACTGGAGTGCCCAGTTCCATGCGCAGGGAGAAAGAGATATATGGGAAAGTGCCTACCTCTGGGAGCTTTGTGGTCAAGTCTCAGGACACCCAAAATGAGGAGGCAATCTCAAATGGCTTCTAGCAGAGTATATTACATTTCAACGGTGACAAAGTGGCTTCAAGCAAAGAGGAGAACCAAATGCTCCCGACAACCTTTGGTCCAGAAGGCAGAAAACAAATGTTCAAAGCTCCGGAATATGGAGCCAGCTTAGCCACCAGCACAGCACTGGGGGTATTTAATAAACATCTCTGGGAATAAACACACCCTCCAAGTGTGGTAGTCGGCTTTAATTGTCAACTTGCTACAAGCTAGGATTTCCTGAGAGTCTCAGTGAGAGGTTGTCTACGGTAGGTTGGCCTGTGTGCATGTCTTTGGGGGACTGTCTTAATTAGGTTCATTGATGTGGGAAGACCCAGCCCACGGTGGGTGGTACCATTCCCTAAGCATGGGATGCTAGACTATAGAAGAATGAAGAAACAAAGCTGAGCCCAAGCAAACAAGTGACAGGGCAGCACCCACATCACTTCTCTTAGCTCCTGACTGTGGCTGCGTCTCAGAACTGCACATTAGGAGTTCCTGCCTTGATTTCCCCACAGTGATAGACTGTAACCTGTAATTGTGAGCTAAAACAAAAATTCCTTTCTTCCCTAGGTTGTTGTTGGGTTTTGTTTGTTTGTTTATCGGTTTTGTTTTAGAGTATTTTATCACTGCAACAGGAACAAACATGTATGATGTTTTGTAACACGTTAAAAGAAATGAAGGAAAAAAAAACACAAGGGGGTAACACAGAGCCTCCAGCTGAGTTGGATGATCAAGATAGGCACAGAGATTGACTTATTAAAATTCTTTAACAGGAGTTGGAGAGATGGCTCAGTGGTTAAGAGCACTGACTGCTCTTCCAGAGGTCCTGAGTTCAATTCCCAGAAACCACATGGTGGCTCACAACCTTCTGTAATGGGATCCGATGCCCTCTTCTGGTGTCTGGTATGTGTGAGGACAGCGACCTTGTACTCATATAGAAAAACAAACAAATCAAAACAAAACGACCTTTTAAAAAAAATTGACAGTTTCACGCATGTGTAACATGAATTTTAGTTGTTTTCGCCCCCAATGTTCCTCTCATCCCATTTCCTCTCCCGTAGAAACTGTTCTCCCAACAAGACTCCCCTCACTTCCCTGTCATGTTTGTGTGTGACCCACTGAGTTTAACTAAGGTTGTTTGCACGAGCACAGGTGAGAGGCTTTTTACCGGAGCGCGGATCGGTACCGCATCCCAGAAGACAGTGATATCCCCCGGGGCTTACATTTCCAAAGATTTAGTTTTATTTATTCCCATGCACCTGTATGCAGGTCCCATGAAGGCCAAAAGGGGGCGCTGAGTCCTATGGAGCTTGAGTTCCCAGCATTCATCAGCCACCCAAGGAAGGCAGCAGCCCCTGAATTCCAGTGCCCTCAGCGAAAGACTTCTCAGGACGTACTCTTAACCACTGAGCCATCCTTACGGCACCCACGATGGTTTCTTTTTAATCCGTTTGGGAGGGGTGGGGGAACCGGATGAAGCTAGGGTCTCGTGAATGCTGACCAAGCAGGCTACCGCAGAGCGACATCCCAACCCTCCTTACCTTCTCCTTTACCGAGTTCACAGACCCTTTGTTTAAACAGTGGCTTATAATTTACCCAATTCTTTTTACAGTTCTCCACAGATGAATCCAAGGACAAAGGACAACATTTCTGGCAGGCAGGGTGAAGGGCACGTTGCAGGTGTCCAAGCAGGGAAGTGAACCAAGAAGAAATGAGACTAAAAACCCCGTTCAGATCGACGTCATCAACCTGACTTGGACCCGGCCTCGGAAGTCTGATGCCCAGACGTTCATTGCCAGCATATTTAAAACACAGTTCAATTTGAAAGAAAAAAAAAGTTTCCTGGTGCAATAATATAATCCCTGATACACAAGAAAGCATAATTGTATAGAAACTGAATTCAAGGTACTTATCATCTCTTCCAAGAAGATGGGTTCTAGAGACAGGCTGCCTGTACCGGCCTAGAAAAGGATTTTGACCTTGTTTTGGTCATACAGATAGTGTGGAGGCTATTTGAGATATTAGCCGTTGTGTTAGGGTTCTCTAGAGTCACAGAACTTGTGGATAGTCTCTAAATAGTAAGGGAATTTGTTGCTGACTTACAGTCTGTGGTCCAACTCCCCAACAATGGTTGGCAGCAGCTGCGAATGGAAGTCCAAGGATCCAACAGTTGCTCAGTCCCACAAGGCAAGCAAGTGAAGAAGAGAGAACCTTCCTTCATCCAATGTCCTTCTGTAGGTCTCCAGCAGAAAGTGTGTCCCAGATCTGGGACTTGCTTTGTCCCAGATGACCTTGAACTCAGAGATCTCCTCCCCTTAGTGTTCTGGAATTCATAGCCACTATGCCTCAAGATCTCCATGCCAAGATTTGTATTTCCCAACTTCAAGATCAGGATCACAGGTGAGCCTTCCAATTCTGGATTGTGGTTCATTCCAGATATAGTCAAGTTGACAACAAGGAATGAGGAGTAGCCACTTCAGCCGTCCCTAGTCCTGGTTGTGGAAGCTTTGGGTCCTGGCTGTATGGGCCACCTAGATTCCTAGCCACCTCTAGTCCTGGCTGTAGAACTTACAGACAACACAGATCACCAGGCTTGTTAATCGCCCCCAGGCCTCCTGGACAGAAGAGTAAGTATGTTTTCCTATGAGGAGACAGCTGTCTCCATGTGACTGACACTTATGGTGTCCCTGGATGTCACCGGTGCAAGTCCTATGCCTCCTGACAAAAGCCAAAATACACCCAGACAAAACCTCCAAAGTGCTGTTTCCTAACGTGGCTGACTCTGTCCTACTCACCAGCCACCGTAGCTGGTGAACACCCGTAGCTAGCTGAGCAGACAGCTCGGCAGGTAAAGGCGCCACCAGGCCTGGTGACCTGAGCCTGATTCCCGGACACTTACAGAAAGGGACAGCACCTACAAGTCGTCCTCTGGCCTCACACACACTGCGCGGCACACGCTCACTCTCACGCACAAGCAAACAAATAACTGTCAGAATAGAATAACTCTCCAGGCCGCGGTGCACATGCCTTTAATCCTAGCACTCAGGAGGCAGAGGCTGGTAGATCTCCGTAAGCTCCAGGCCAGCCTGGGTGACACAGCCGCACATGTAGGAAGTGAATGTCTGCTGTGGTAGTTATGGTGGGCAGTAGATGGCACACACGCTGCTGGAGCAGAGATTAGTCTGGTTTTGTTTTTATTCTTCTCTCACCACTATGTAATCAGAAGCTCTGTGTTATTTTACATCCCTCTTGAGTCAGACCAGACCTGACTACGTGACATTAAATGTAAGTGACTTAACTCTTCCCTTCTAGCCGTCAACACTTGGGAAACGAGAAAACACTCTTTTTCTGCAGCCACTTCCCAGAATGCACCAGTCTTTTTTTTTTTTTTTTTTTTTTTTTTTTTTTTTTTATGGAGGCTTAATACTGCTTAGGAATAAGCGAAGCAGGAGAAGGAAGATTCTCACTCTTCAAAATCCGGCGCGAGAGACTGGGTAGGTGGCTCCGCACTCGGGACTCGCAGCTGCCCTTGATCTGTACCCAGCACCCACGTGGTGACTCACAGCTATCTCTAACTCCAGCTCCGGGGCTTCTCATGTCCTCTCCAGCGCATGAGCCACTTTCCTGGATGAGTATTGCCACAGTCCCTCATCAAAGGAGCCTGCCTGTCTTTACAGCAAACGGAAACCATCACAGAAAACCACAGCCAGACACAATGCAGAGATGAACAGATTGTGAGGGGTCCAGCACCAACAGATACGCCTACGTCTCAGGAAAGATCTCAGAAGAGGGGGACAGAAAGATCTTTAAGAGCCAGGAAAATTTGAAGTCTGCAGCAAAGCCTCCTCTCCTGGAACTGTCTTCATAAGCAAGACCAGGGCAGTGGACCAGTTAACGTGGAAAAAGGGACTTTTTACAAGGCTCCATCAGTAGATAAAGAACTACAGGCAGCTGCTGACTGCTGGGGGGAGGAGCATTCAAGCCGGGGGGCGAGGCTCACGTTGGCTCTCAATCACAGAGTGGTCAGTCTAAGTACCAGTTACAAAAACAAGAAAAGCAGACTCAGAGGGTTGTACTTATATATATGTGTGTGGGGAGGGTTGTATTTCTGTGTGTCTTTACATGTAAGTATGCATATGTGTGTGTGCCTGACAGATATGCACATATATACATGCATATGTGTGCACACTCACACATGCCCATCTGTATATATATGCACACACATGTATATATAGATAGATAGATATAGATATATATTGTGCATGAACCACCTTTGCTGAGTAAGTATAGCTACCATAACTCATCAAAGGAGCCTGTCTTTAACAGCAAATTTTAAAAATTAAAAATTTAAATTAAAAAAACCAGAAACCATCAAACACATCTAGACCCAATGCAGAGATGTTATGTATGCATACACATATATACAGACACATGGTAATATTTATATACATATATGTATGCAACCCAACAGATAAAGGTTATTGCAAACATTTCTCCGGTGCCTTGCAGGTTAATAAAGCTCTGTCTTAATCTTTGTCTCTCCTGGCATAAGGACCGGGAGGGACAGCCTTGTGAAGTCAGTCTCTGATTCAGGTAAGTGATGGAAGACAGAATACTTTCCTTCTCAGTCACTATTGGCCAAAACAATCACTGAGCCGAAGTGTCAGGTGTGTGCGTGGAATGGTCCACCTTCAGTCATAAACATGGCGGAGTGGTCGCCTAGAGGACTCTGTCCTATCTCTCTTCCAACCCAGTTCTCAAGCACGGGAAAGAGGGAACAAAGGAAAGAGATTGCAGGAGGACAGGAAGGGAAGAGCCAGTATCTGGTAAGCAATCTGAGACTGTCACCCATGCAATGCTCAGAGGGATAAATACCTTCTTCAACTAATTCAAGTTCCAAATCTCTTAACTAAACACCAGACAACTGAGTAAAAGAGAAAGTTTGCTGCATTCGTTTTATCGATTAAAAAAAAATAGGTACATTGATGTTTTTGAGTCGTATTCCCTGGAACTGGGGTTACAAACAGTTTTGAGTTGTGGTTGCTGAGATTCGAAGCTGGGTCCTCTGGAAAAGCAGCCAGTGCCCTTACCCACTCACTGAGCCACCTCTCCAGACCCTGATTTACTTTATTTCATTTGTTTATTTCAGGGCAGGGTCTTGTTCTGTAGCTCTGGACAGAGTTGGACAGCTCCGTGGACCAGGACCTTGGTTCCTCTCTGGTTGCTTGGGTTTCCTCACCCGTGACTGCTGAGTCCCAAGATCTCCAGAGATGGAAGCTATGTTACCCTTATGACCTTTGGCATGCTCTACCTTTGATGATAAACGTGTCTTGATGGTCTTCTAAAGATGTCTGTCTGTTGTTATCATAAGCCTGCCTGACCTCAAGAGAATCGCATGGGCCTCCTTTCCGCTAGAGGCAGTCCCGTTATAAAGAGAGCATCCATGACAGGAAGCACAGGTAGGTGATATGTCCCGGGACTGAGCGAACACATCTCCAGGACCCTCCGGAACTCAGATCCTCTTCGGTGGAAGGAGGAAACTGCATGCAAGCCACACATTTTAGAAGCCATCCCGTGCAACCAGACGCGATGGCTTTTTGGAACTTTGGAGTTTGAAGAGTAATGGACAGTATCTGACAACCACGAGGCCTGGCCAGCTGTTCGTCAGCAACCTGTCTCAACCAGATGTGTGCTCTGTGAGAATTTATCCACATTGTAAGATGCAAAATGTACACACACTTATATCTGTGTGTTGAGTATATGCACACATATGCACGCTTACACACACATACACGCGTGTGCACACACACACATACATGTATACATGTGTGTGCATACACACAGTATTTAGCACACAGTTTAGCACACAGTGACTATAAATACAAGAACTTCTTTTAGAATGAGATGAGTAGAACCAGGTGCTGGTGAGGCAGAGGCAGGAGGATCTCTGTGAGTTTGAAATCAGCCTGATCCACAGAGCAAATCTCAGGACAGCCAAGGCTACACAGAGAGACCATATCTCCAAAGAAAGAAAGAGGGGGGGGGAGGAAAGGAGAGAGGAAGAGAGGAAGGGAAGGAAGAAAAGGGGAAGGGAGGGAAGGGGAGAGGGGAAGGAAGGGGAGGGGAGGGAAGAAGAGAAGAGAAAAGAAAAAAGAAGAGAAAAAGAAAGCCTGTTTGCCAGGTGTTGACATGCATGCCTTCATATCCAGCGCTCAGGAGGCAGGGGCAAGCAGATCTTTAAATTTAAGGTTAGCCTGGTCTACAGAGCTAGTTCCAGGACAGCCAGGTCTACACAAAGAAACCCTGTCTCCAAAAAAAAAAAAAAGAAAGAAAGAAAAAGGGGGACTAAGGTTAAGGTGGCTTCAGGGCCACGGCGATCCTGCAGGATAGTAACATGCTGCCCCCTACTGGGAGCTGAATGTAATGCCGCCTATTTCGAATTTCATTTTCTCTCTCTAGAACAATACGCCTTCCCCTACCTAGCTTAGCCTAGCCACTTGCACTTTATATAAATCTTTCCTGATGATCTGTTTCTCTGTCTGTCTGTCTGTGTATGGATATATATATATATATATACATATGCCTGCCTGCCTGTCTGTCTGACAACAATCCTGGCCCCTGTATTAATTCTCATTTGAATCTCCCTTGTGTCTGTTCGCATGGCTCAAACTGTCCTGTCCCCTCCTGGAGTTTGCCAGGGTTGGCATTCTTCACCTCTTGCTCTGCCGGGATCCCTCAGGACATGCTGTGGCTCCTGGCAGGCCCTCCTGGCAGCCGGTCTTACCCACACTGCACCACTCTTTCTTCCCAAAATAGCGTTTTGTCTCTGCATGGTCTCCAGCTAGTCTCTGGCTGCAACCTCTCCCCAGCCAAATCTCTGGTCTTCCTCCTCCCGGGTCCAGCACTGAGCCATTAACCAGCCATCCAGGAGATCACCAGCCCTCAGACTCCTATGTGTGCAGGGAATGCAGCTCAGTCCTCTGACTTCCAGCTCTCAGTGTGACTCGTGGGCTCTCTCCTGTTCAAAGCCATCATGCCGCTGTCCTACCTACTCACTCTCCAAGCTGGACTAATAAAAAAGAGCCTCGGTTTTCCGTCTCCTGGACAGCGTCATACATACAGCTCGGTGTGCTGGCTGGGTTTTATATCCACCTGACAGGAGGTAGCGTTCCCGCCCTCACTTCCTTGAGGTGGAGGAGCAAAAGAGACGAGCTCATGGTGCTTCGCCTCAGCAGTAAAACCCCACGACATCGTGGCTTGTCACGGGGAACTTTTTCACGTGCTCTGTTGCTGTTCTTTGAGACCCATTCACCGTTTATGCATGATTGTAGGCATGCTCCTGCAGCCGGCCGCGTTCTAAATCTTGTCAGGGGCTGGAGAGATGGCTCAGCGGTTAAGAGCACTGGCTGCTCTTCCAGAGGTCCTGAGTTCAAATCCCAGGTGTGTCAAGGACAGTGTGCTCATAATACATTAAATAAATATTTAATGTGTGAGTACTCTGCTGCATATACACCCGCCCGCCAGAAGAGGGCATCAGATCCCATTACAGATGGTTGTGAGCCACTAGGTGGTTGCTGGGAACTGAACTCCGGACCTCTGGAAGAACTTCCACACAACCAGGATTCTGGGGTGGAGGATGGGGACAAGGGCGGGAGGGGGGTGTCCGAGTTGCATCTCCCGGGCCCGAGCTGACAACAGGATGGTATTGACACCATAGAAAAGATTCACGCCTGTCATCGCCTCTGTCATCTGAAGGCACGTGGGATTCAGAAGGAAGACCCGACACTCGCAGCCAGGGAGGGGCCCGGCTTCCCACCTGTTGCCCTGGACTACTCACCGCCCTCTCCCTGCACCACTACCTGCCCTTGGGGGTTGGGGGTGAAGCGGTGCAGGGTCAATGGCAGACTCTGGGAGCAGCAAGCTCTTCGGACGCTCCTGCCAACTCCTTCATTCCCCTCCACCTGTGCCCCATTGGTCCCAAAAAAGCATCGCTTCTAAACAGCAGTTCCCGATTGGCTGGCATTCAGCAATCCACGGTCTCTCAGGCCGTCCTCAGTTAGGTCTTCCTGCAGGAGATGCTTTTGCGGCTCCACGGCCCCCATTGTTTACATAGCGGTTGGACCCGCCATTCCTGCTACACCCACCTGGTACAAAACGCCTCTTCCGTATTTTCGGTGGCATCTCTCCACACGGGCCTGCGTGCCAAGTAAGTGATGAAGCCTGCCAGGTCCCCCAGGGCTCCGTGTGACTGGGGAAGAGACAGGTGCACGGTCTGTCACTCCATCTGCGACCACAAAGATGATGACTCCAGGGTCAGAAATAACCCCACAGTCAGCTTCCATGTGTGGGTCCTCTCAGCCATTCCCAGAGAGTCTGGGTTCTGAGTCAGAGGGAAGGGTCTAGAAGGAGCCACAGACCCGGGTCATTGGGCTGGAACACCTCGGATCTATCATTCAGATTTTTTTTGATAATTCAAGGGCCTGTTCCTTCAGAAATCTCTCTCACCCCCAAGTTTACTTCCCCCATAGCTTCACAGACTTGGGCTGTGAATAGATGGGAGACAGGCCCTCTTTGTTTTTTACACGGAGAGAAACAGGGGTTGGGACTTCTACATAAAGATGTCTCTGGTAGTGAGAAGCCTAGCTCTGCCCTCAGGAAGCTGCTGGACTTTGGGCACGGTGGAACACATGTGGCAAAGATAGTTCAGCACAGAGAGAGGGGGCCTGCAGGGGAAGGGGACAGGATCACTTATATGTCAAGTGTCCCCCCTATTCATCTCCTCAGAATAACCTAGATGTCTCCATCCACAACTGAGTCACCCACCCCAGTCTTCCGGGCAGAGTTGGGATGAATGGGACTCCTCCACCCTGTCCCTCCCCAGCCCAAAGGACTTGTAACTGATTCCCCAGGATGGAAAAGTGACTTCCACAAGCCCTAAAAATAACCAGACCACTTAATACTCCCAACATAGCCTCTCCCCCGCCCCCATCCTCACCCACCCCCACCCAGCCAGATAAAAGCAGCCGCCTGACTGGCAGAGAACAGAGACCCAGAGCCAAGGTAGAGAGAGGCGTGGGACCCAGGGACAGAACAAACAATAAAGAATTCCAGCAGAGCGACAGACCCCAAGGATAGACACACCAAAAACACTCAGACGCCAGCCAGACCCTTGGTGAGTACCCTCCCCTCTGGTGTTATAGGCAAGGCTACCTCTCTAACCCAGGCCCTTTGACACCAGGCCGGATGGTGTCAGGAGGGTGTCTATGGGTAGCGGGTTTCGGGAGGATGTGGTACAGGGACAGGCTCCCCAGAGAGAAAGGCACCAACACTTCTCTCTAGAAGGTAGCAAGTGTTTGTATGTCCTCAGCAGTTGCTGTGGTGACCTCAGGCTGGCCCAAGGAGCTGTTAAATTCTGATCTAGTATAATCGAGAGACAGTTTCCAGGGGGTCATCTGGAGCTTTGTGTTTTTTTTTTTTTTTTTGTTTGTTTGTTTTTTTTTTTTTTTAAGAGTTTCTGCTTACTTTGTGTGTGTGGGTCAACGTGTCATGGTAGAGGTGTAGAGATCAGAGAACATTGTTTCTCTCTTTTACCATGTATGTGGTTCCCGGGAATAGAACTCTGATCCTCAGAAGTAGCAAGAGGTGCCTATACCACTGGCCCATCATCCTAGCCTGGAGTTTCTATTGGTTTTTTGTTTTGTTTGAGACAGGATTTCTCTGTGTAGCCCCAGCTGTCCTGGAACTCGATTTGTAGACCAGGCTGGCCTCGAACTCAGAGATCCACCTGCCTCCGCCTCCAGTGTGCTGGAATTAAGGTGTGTGCCACCACGGACAGCTGAGGCTCTGATTTTTCAAATGCAGCTATGGGCCTGTGACATAGCTCAGCTTACCTAGCATGCACAAGAAAACAAAAACAAAAAAAAGTGACATTGTATGTTTGTAATCTGTCTTGGGAGGTGGAGGCAGAAGGGTCTGAAGTTCAAGGTCACCCTTAACTACTTACTGCATTCAAGGCCAACCTGGGGTAGATGAGATTCTGTCTGGAAAATAAATAAAACTGCTGATATGGGCCTCCTCTCGTTTCAGGGCTCCCTCTCAAGAAGTCTGAGACTTCGGGAAAGAAAGAAGAGAGGAGGAAGGTAAGAGACCCTGGATAGCCAGAGCCAGAACATGGTCACAGTTTTGGCATAAATGACCCCAACGATTCTATGTCCAGGCTAAGCTGTGAGCAACTTTCCTTGTGAGGCAGTTTGGGTGCAATGACTTTGTCCCAAGCCATTTTTTTTGCCCCATGGGGAAATCCTCTAACTAAGCCTGGGTGACTCAGAATGGAGAAATTTGGATGTGCCCAGTGGTAGGCATCTAGAGCAAGCTGGTGCCAAAGAGGGGTCTGAGGTGGAGGTGTGTGGTAGTCAGCAGTGCCAAGCGACTGTCTCAGCATATGCAGACAGTCTTTGAAACTTACTATAACCTAAACCTGCCTCCAAAACTGCCCTTAGGAGGCTCAGGCCAGATGAGAATTAAGCCAGGAAGGCCAGGAGCCTGAAAGCCTGCCTCAGCCTTTTCTGAGTCCTCAGCTGAGCCTCCATGGGCAGCCCCTGTCCCCTCGATGGGCTTCTGTATCCCCTAATAACAGGCCATTAGATTCATTGGCCTCAATGGATTCT
Organism: Micromys minutus; assembly: GCF_963924665.1. Lineage (NCBI taxonomy): Eukaryota > Metazoa > Chordata > Mammalia > Rodentia > Muridae > Micromys > Micromys minutus. The sequence continues at coordinate 48,876,967 of NC_137956.1, read as the reverse complement.
TGTGTGACCTCTTGGATCTCTGTGACCCAAGCAAGGATTCTGGGGATCCCTGGGGGCAGCTGGAGGTCTGTACGGGAAATCTGCCCAGGCCACCCTCCTGGTGACCTGATAGAGCAGAAGTGGGGACAGGCATGAGTTTGTGTGTGGTCTCCTACTCAGGGACCACCCGGAGGTTTTGCTTGGGGTTCTGTAAGGGGATGTCAGATCTTGCTTCCTCTGGACTCTCATATCCTTGATGGACAGCCCAGAGAAGGAGTGGAGCCAGCAGCCCTTCCTTCTTCTGTCTCTTGTCACCAGCGTTCCTGATTCACCCCACACCCTCAGGTCCCTTTGAGTGATAGTTATTCCTAGCTTGGCCTACAGGTCAAATAAATACCTTAGCCCTTCACAGGACGCAGAAGGCAGCATCTTCCAGGAGCTCGAAGTACAGAAAGAGACGGCATGGGGCGTAGGCTCACCTGGCTGAGCTGGAACCTCCTCTGAATGCCATGATATCTGGCTGAGGCCTGGACCTCAGCTATATTTAGTGCCAAGTGCAGGGCAGAGCAGTGACGGGGGAGGGGCATATTTTACATTCTTTCCCTAATGGCCTCTGGGGACTGTCATAACACCTGCCACAAGACAGATAGGACATACATGAAACAGACCAGAAGATGGCTGGTGGAGTGTGAAGCCTCTGGGGTGTGATGATGGTCGGGGAGAGGCAGGCCTTGCTGGAAGCTGATGCAGGAGAATGGTCAGGATCTAGATTCTGGTTCCAGCCCTGTCCTAGAGACTCGCCAAGCCATGCCTGCTGGTACACACGGGGAGGGCATTCTGTGAGCCAGGGCAGGGCTCTTATGTCCAGAGCTGCTTTGGCAGAAGAGACCCTAATCCCACAATCCTCTACCACACACATACCCTGGATACATCACCTTCCAGTTCTCCTAGGGATGCAGGACTAGAGGGGCGCACGGCGAATAACAAAGCCCGCACACCCAGTCCTGCTACTTCCTGGGGTTCAGGCCTCCCGTAAGGTCTAGGGACTCGAAGTCAGCACAACCTATAACTCATTCTGCAAGATCTGATCCCGAAACTCAAGCTTCTTGTCCTTAATTGTAGAGAGCTATGGGGAGAAAAGAACTCAGGAGACAGTTAGCGCAGGACTGGCAAGGTGTCTCAGTTGGGAGAATGCTTGCCTAGAATGCACGAAGTCTGAGTCCAATCCCTGGCATGTAGGCTGGTGGTACATTCCAGAAATCTCACATTTGGAAGGTGGCGGCAGGGGGAAGCTCAAGGTCACCCTGAGCTATGCAGAGTTTGAGGCCAGTCTGGGCTACTTGTCTACATGTAAAAAGCAAACCATGACCTGTAATTCAAATAGTGGCCCTGCCTAAACATGAGCGATGTCTTCTCTATTTCCCCAGCAAGGGCGTTGGATCCAGGGGCCTGGGAAAAGTTGAAGAGCGCCAAGAAGTGGAGGTTACAGAAAGGTTTCTAGTAAACATGCTGATCGCGCCCTCTGGTGGTATATGGGGGAATTTCACCATTGTAGGAAATAAGTCTTCATTTAAGGGCGCCTTAATTCAGCCTTCTCCCCACGACAGCACTCTTAGGCGCACTCTCTTGGGAGTCTGCCAGGGATAAATGATTTTGACAGAGGGAGATGTAGGTGATTCATCCATCTTTCCTACTGGATTTTCAGATCTCTCCAGGGGCTGGAAAGAATCTCCAGGCCAGCCGTGTCCTGACTGATCCCAGTGAAACCAGGTGAGACTAGGAAGCAGGTATTGATGAATGGATGGACTGTCGTACACCAGACAAGCAGTGGCAGAGTGAGCCCCAGGCTAGATCTAGAGATGTGAGGACCCCCTTAGTAGTAGTCACATAGTCCCTAGCCTTTCTCCCCGGAACGCCAGGGACACCTCACTTAACTTAGCTTCTCTCCTCCTTCCCAGAAGGATGACCGATGCCCAGATGCAGGTGGCTCCTACACCAACCATCCAAATGAGGACTGGAGAGACCCTGTCCCTCCCTCCTCCCTCAGCCCAAGAGGATCTACCACCACCGCCCCCCAAGGAAGCCTTCTCCAAGTTCCAGCAGCAGCGGCAAGCCAGCGAGCTCCGCCGGCTCTACAAGCACATCCACCCTGAGCTTCGGAAGAACCTCGAGGAGGCTGTGGCAGAGGACCTGGCCGAGGTACTAGGTTCAGAGGAGCCCACTGAGGGTGACGTTCAATGTATGCGCTGGATCTTTGAGAATTGGCGCCTGGACGCCATCGGCGATCGCGAGAGGCCAGCCGCCAAGGAGCCTGTGTCGGGCGGCAACGTTCAGGCCACCTCTCGAAAGTTTGAGGAAGGCTCCTTTGCCAACAGCTCGGATCAGGAGCCGGCGGGACCCCAGCCGTCAGGGGGTGATGTCCAAGCCGCCAGACAGTTGTTTGAGACCAAGCCACTGGATGCGCTGACAGGCCAGGGGGAGGAAACGCCGACAACCACGAAGGAACCTGCAGCCACCGGAGATGTACAAGGAACCAGAAAACTCTTTGAGACTAGACCCCTGGACCGGCTGGGCTCCCGCCCCTCTATCCAGGAGCAGAGCCCTTTAGAGCTGCGCTCAGAGATCCAGGAGCTGAAGGGTGATGTGAAGAAGACGGTAAAGCTGTTTCAGACCGAGCCTCTGTGTGCCATCCAGGACTCAGAAGGCGTCATCCACGAAGTCAAGGCTGCCTGTCGGGAGGAGATTCAAAGCAATGCAGTGAGGTCTGCTCGCTGGCTCTTTGAGACCCGACCTCTGGATGCCTTCAACCAGGACCCCAGCCAGGTGCGGGTGATTCGGGGGATCTCCCTTGAGGAGGGAGCCCTGCCGGACGTCAGTGCAACTCGCTGGATCTTTGAGACGCAGCCTCTGGATGCCATTCGTGAGATCTTGGTGGACGAGAAGGACTTCCAGCCGTCTCCAGATCTCATCCCTCCTGGCCCAGATGTTCAGCATCAGCGACATCTGTTTGAGACCTGTGCCCTGGACACTCTGAAGGGCGAAAGAGAAACAGAGGCAAAGGCTCCACCCAAGGAGGAGGTGGTTCCTGGTGATGTCCGCTCTACACTCTGGCTATTTGAAACAAAACCCCTGGATGCCCTCAGAGACCAGGTCCAAGTGGGCCACCTACAAAGGGTGGGCCACCAGAACAGTGAGGGGCTTGTGACTGAGTGTCTGTCCAGTAATGGTACTTCAGCATTGCCTCTGTCTCAGGGTGTCCCCCAGAACGATGGGTTGAAAGGGGACGTGAAAACCTTCAAGAATCTTTTTGAGACCCTTCCCTTAGACAGCATTGGGCAGGGTGAGCCTTCAGCCTCCGGGAACATAGACAGAGGACAAAGGACTGATTCTGCCGAGCAGCCCCAGGATGCTGACACCCCCATATATGCTATGCAGGACAGTAGAGGACAGCTTCATGCCCTGACTTCTGTCAGCAGAGAACAGGTAGTTGGAGGTGACGTACAAAGTTACAGGTGGATGTTTGAGACACAGCCCCTGGACAAGCTGGGTAGAAGCCCCAGTACCATTGATGTGGTACGGGGCATCACTCGGCAGGAAGTGCTGGCTGGGGATGTTGGTACCACTCGGTGGCTCTTTGAGACACAGCCACTGGAGATGATCCACCAACAAGAGCAACAGAAACGAGAGGAGGAGCAGGGGAGGGGTCCAGGAGCCGCCCCTCCTGAGCTCCCTCAGAAGGGTGATGTGCAGACCATCCGCTGGCTGTTTGAGACCTACCCTATGAGCGAGTTGGCAGAGAAGCAAGAATCTGAGGTCACAGACCCTGCGAGCAAGGCTGAGGCACAGTCATGCACCTGGATGTTCGGGCCTCAATCTCTGAACCAGGCAGAAGGCTCTGGGGAGCAGCACCTGCAAACCAGCCAGGTCCGGGCTGGAGACAGACAGACAGACAGGCACGTCTTTGAGACTGAATCTCTGCCAGCCTCAGGCCAGTCCAGTGAGAGAAAGCCTGTAAGGTACTGCAGCCGAGTGGAGATTCCTTCTGGGCAGGTATCTCGCCAGAAAGAGGTTTTCCAGGCCCTGGAGGCGGGCAAGAAGGGGGTACAGGCGACCACAATAAGCCCGGCATCCATCCCCATGGGCTCTGTGCATAAATTCACCTGGCTCTTTGAAAACTGCCCCATGGGCTCCTTGGCAGCTGAGAGCGTCAGAGGGGATAACCTCCAGGAAGAACAGCCCAAAGGCTCCGGGGACCATGGGACACCAGAGAGGCAGGAGACAGAAGCCGAGAGAACCCTTCGGACTTTGCATGCCACCCCTGGTATCCTGCACCATGGAGGCATCCTAATGGAAGCCCGAGGGCCAGGGGAGCTCTGCCTTGCCAAGTACGTGCTCCCAAGCTCGGGGCAGGGGCGCCCCTATGTACGAAAGGAGGAGCTGGTGTGTGGGGAGCTCCCCAGGATCGTTCGTCAAGTGCTGCGCCGGACAGATGTGGACCAGCAGGGACTGATGGTTCAGGAGGATGCAGCTGGCCATCTCCGGCTCCACCCACTCAAGCTGCCAGGGCCTGGTGACCCTGGGAATATTGAAGACATGGACCCTGAGCTCCAGCAGCTGCTGGCCTGTGGCCTGGGAATCTCTGTGGCAAAGACTGGGCTGGTGATGCAGGAAACAGGACAGGGCCTAGTGGCACTGACCGCCTACTCCCTCCAGCCCCAGCTAAACAGCAGGGCCCCTGAAAGAAGCAGTGTGCAGCTACTGGCCAGCTGCATAGACAAAGGAGACCTGCGCAGCCTTCACGGTTTGCGGTGGGAGCCGCCAGCCGACTCAAGTTCAGTACCAGCTTCTGAGGACTCCCAGAGGCTTCCCCCAACTGAGAGCGTCATACATGTCACCCCCTTAGACTCTGCCATGGAGATGGGGCAGCTGAGAGTCTCAGGGTCCACACCCTGCCCACCTCTACCTCGTGCAGCTGGAAAAGTGGCCCTTCCGAATGGGACACCTGTAGCCCAAGCTCCATTGCAGGAAGCAAGAAGGCAAATGGACATCAGCCATGCTGGGCAGAAAGGGAAGGCAGCCTCAGGAAGACCAGAAGGAACCATTGCTTCCCCTTTAGGGTCTGGGGCTCCAGATCTCCAGGAAGCCATGCGAGGTCTGCGTTTGGCGACCTCCGAGGCCCAAAGCCTGCACCGGCAGGTTCTGAGCAGGCACCCACAGGGCTCCGACCCCACAACCACCTCCATACCTGTCCAAGATGTTCTGCAAGTATCCACTCCTCCCACTGGGCCTACAAGGGAAGCCAGGATCCCAGCGGTCCCCAGAAAGGTCAGTGGGGACCACAAAGCAGTCCCCAAAGGGCTGCCTAGGGGGCGGGTGACCATACAGGATGGAATCTATGCTGCTCACCCTGTGAAAACCGCTGACCCCCCTGGGGCTATCCAGCCTTCTGAAAAAGAGCCCCAGTCAAGGGACAACCCAACCCAGACAGACCAAGGTCAGAGTCCCAGGCTAGGGTATCATGAGCCTGAGGGTCACACACAAAGGGCCTGGGGACCTCTGGGGAAAATGATACCCCAAATCTGGCCCGAGTACCTCCAGGCAGCAGACACCTCCCCGAAGACTATCCCTCTAACTCACCACACTCTGCCATCTAAACCTCAGGCTGCAGGTACCAACCTGCACTCCCATAATGCCTCTGTTCCTCCCCCTCCTACTCTCTCAGCTGCTGTGACAGAAGAACCAGGCCACCCAGCTCCAGGCCACCACCAGAAAGACTCCATCCAGCAGGCTGCCACGCCCCTGCAGGAACCCCTTCTTCATACTCACAACAGACTTGCTGGCCAGAAAACCCCTGAAGGGTCTGAGACAAAACTCTCCAAAGCGCAATCCACCGTGCCTCCGAGAAAGAAACCCCCAGTGCCTCCCAAACCTGCACATCTAAGCCATGTCCACCCACCTCAGTGGCCGCCCAAGCCCTTAGCGGGTTCTGCCAGCATCGCAGAAGCCAGACAAGACCCCAAGCCAGGTGAGCCAGGTGTAGCCAACCCTGGGTCAGTCAAAGCTCCCACCACAGAAGGCCAGGACTGCCTGCCTCTGACTGAATGCTCCAAGGGGCAGAAACAACCTCTGCATCAGCATCCACTCAGCACTGTGGCTTCCAGGCCTAGCAGGGGTCAAAGAGCCGGCAGCAACAGCCAGAGCCCTGAGTCTCCTAAGTTGGACATTCTCAACAATGACTTCAGCTCACCACAAAAGCACCCCAGCTCCCCAAAAGAGCAGCCTATGGACTGTTCCAAGCAGGGGACCCCTGAGAGCCTAGAGGTTGCACAGGGCAGCCATGAAGACCTCCAGGGCCTCCAGAGCCAAGAGCAAACCCTGGAGAAGGAAGCAACTCACAGCGTGGATGTGCAGGCCCTGCGGAAGCTCTTTGAGGGTGTACCCCAGCTGGGAGGGGATGCCCCTCAGGTTCCCACTGCTTCTCACAAGACTGAGGCCTCAGTGGAACAGGCCTTCGGGGAACTGACTCGGGTGAGTACAGAGGTTGCTCAGCTGAAAGAGCAGACCCTAGCCAGGCTGCTGGACATCGAAGAAGCGGTGCACAAGGCTCTTAGCTCCATGTCTAGCCTCCAGTCTGAGGCTCACACAAGCAGCCATCCACAGGGACCTGCAGAGGCTCCGAGCGTGCGCAAGGTCTCCACCAGTAGCAGAGCCAGACCGACAGGCTCCAACCAGGCAAAAGACCCACCTGTACTCAAAAACCAAGAAAAGGTTGGGAGTCATCCCGAGAAGCAAGGTCAAGACAAGATCAGAAACCATGCAGAGGCCAGAGGTCAGGCAGCAGTGAATGTCCTGCCCTCCGGGAGACCAGAGACACCAAGAGCTGAGCCTGGACTCCAACAAGTCTCGCCTTCCTGTGAAGGACCCTCCCCTCCAACTTTCATCTCTACCCAGTCAGCTACAAAGAAGCTTCCGGAAGCTTCTAGCCCTCAGGGAAACCATTACATCTCAGGGAAAAGTACACACCTAGCTCAGGACATGGGCCAAGACCTGCTCTACCAGAGAGATACCCAGGATCAGGCTGGGACACAGGAGATGGTCATCAAGAGCTCTGTGCCCACAGGGCAACAAAAGAATGTTCTGGAATTCCAGACTGGGTCTGCTACCTCCAAGGCCTATGGAGCCAGGAGAACAGTGAGCGAACAGTATGAGGAGATGGACCAGTTTGGGAATACAGTCCTCGCTTCCTCCACTACCATCACCCAACAGGCAGAGCCACTGATGGACCCCGGCCCCCAGCCCCGCCTCCACACTTCTCCCATGTTAAGGCAGTTCCTACACAGCCCCTCCAGGCTCAACAGCAACCTGGCAGAAGCTGAGATAACATGGGTTCCCTGTAGCCACTTCCATCCAGCTGCCCAGTGAGCCCCTCTCTCTCCCACCAGTCTTGGGTTCCTCCCCCAAAGCTCTAGGACTGAGTCACGGGCTTACCAGCACATGTGGAACAAGGACCGAGAAAAATGGGGCCTTCAGAGAGCTGACGAGGGAGGGCTGTTTGCCTTGTCGGTTCCGGTTCTTGGAAAGGGACAAGAAAAGTAAAACAGACGTCCGCGGGAAAGCCGGATGGGTAGGACAGGACCTGACAGGTGCTCCTGGAGAACTAGCCCACGCTAGCTCAGCTCACGGTCGCACATGCAAGTCTGCACCTCACTGCCTAGATCTGGAGGGACACCCCTCCACTGTGTCCCCCCCCATGGTCAGCCTTTTTCTTTGGTTATGGAATCTGGCTGTCTTGATCCCTGATGAGGACCCAGGGCTGAGCAGACCAGACGTGACACTGGTCTCACAGAGACTGGACCGAAGGCTCCAGAAAAACTGGGTGCCTTCCTCTTCCTCACCAATGATCCAAAGGGCACAGAGAGAGCGCTAGCGGTCAGTAGTGTTCCTAGAAGCTGAATACACCACCCTTCCTGATCCCATCACCCCCACTCCACCCCGAATGGGAAAAATGACCCAAAAATAAACCCAAAAGAGATCCTGTGCTCTGTGTGTCAGACTGAGTATGTGCTGCCCCGGTGTCTGCGTTCACAGTGACGGCCATGACACCAGGTGCCTGTTCTGGCGGGAGAAACACAGATGCAGAAGATACAGCAGTCCCCAACAGCACGCGACAGAAAGCAGGCCTGGCCCCTCCCATGTTCTGTGTTATTTGTATGCACACGTCCACCACACTTTATCCACACACATACAGCACATACATATGCACATGCCATGTACCACTCTCATGCATGTACACGTATGCACATGTGTGCCACAGACCTACATGCCGCTTATGCCCCTCATCTCTGCCTCCCTCCTGATGTCCTTAGACGACATTCCAGGGGAAATTCTTAAAATCCTGGTCCAGGATGGGCGAACAGCCCTGTACAGCCAGGGAGGAAAAGGTAGACATTCCCAGCAGAATTCCCATGCCCAGAGTGGCTAGGCCATTTCTCGTTCACAGAGGGCACTGTGTGCCGAGCAGAGGGTGTTCTTGGGAAGGGAGTGATCAGATCCAGGCTGGGAAATGCAACAATTTTCGTGAAAACCGTTCTCCCTCTCTCGAAAACCACTGAACATCCCATGTCAGGTCCACTGTGGGTCACGGGGATGACAGCAAGGTCCAATGGGTGCTGCCTCAGGAGAGTGACAAGAAGGGTGACATCAGAAGAGGGTGAGTGCCTGACTTTCCACTCAGAAGACATGACTCATGCGTCATGGCAGTGTGACCATGACAAAGAATAGCCTCAGAGAGGAGGCAAGGGTGGACCTTCTTAAGGAAGAAGCATCTGATACCTAAATGTCATGAGAGCAGGACTCGGGGTAGGTGGTGCGTGCATGCAATCTCAGCATTTCGGGGGAGGAGTCAGGAGAACCTGAAGTTCTAGGTATTGTTAGCAACTAGTCAGTTTGAAGTCAGCCTGGGCTGCATTAGACTGTCTCAAAAGAAAGGGTGTGGGAGCTGGGTATAGTGGTGCACCCCTTTAATTCCAGCATTAGGGAGGCAGAGGCAACAGGTCTCTGTGAGTTCAAAGGCAGCCTGGTCTACAGAGCAAACTCTGGGTTAGCCCAGACTACATAATGAAACACTGCCCCCCCACAAAACAAAACAAGGTTTGCCAGTGGGTATAGAGTGATGTCTTGTTCAGCTAACATGCATAAGGCCTCAGTAAATGTTCCCTCAGCTTGTTTCTCTTCTCCACCTTCCACAAGCTCTCACTTGGCCACTGGTCCCAGCAGTTTATCACAGGAGTGTTCTCATCCTAGTCTGTCAGTGGGTGTGATTGTGGCTACAGCCCTGTAAGGACTGTGAACTGATAGTTGTTAATAAGCCTTTGCCTGGCATTCATGCTTAGTACTGCAATTTAGGGGAGAGCTTTGTTTTCTAAAGTTCGAGACGCGGTTTTAAAACAGTATGCAGACCAAGCTAGTCCTGAATTTGTACTAATTCTCCTGCGCCCTAACCTCCATCGTACTGAGGATTACAAGTGTGTACTACCCTGCCCAGCAGCCTTGGTTTTTTTGTCTGTTTGTTTTATTCTGTTTTGAGAGTCTCGTATCAAATTGACTGGCCTCAAAATTGCTCCGTGGCTGAAGATGATCTTGGGCCCCTGATCTTGTCTCTACCTCTCAAGGCTAGTCATTTCTCACCTGCAGGGGGCGTGTGCCTGGTGTTGTTCATCTTGGTTACTAGTCAAATGAGCATACAAATGAACGAAACGATTGAGTCAATCTGTGGATTCACGCTACTGGCATTCAATAGCGCTCCGTGCCAGGATCTGTTCAGGGTGCTAAAAATAGAGATGAACAAGGCAGAATTCATCCCTGACCTCACAGGGCTGACACAGACAAATATATAAGCAGATTAGGTCATTTTACACAGAAAACTGTGTGTGAAAAACAAGGTCAAGCTGAGTTTGGGTGGTCTAGGAGGCCTTGCCGCACAGCTACCGGAGCAGAAGGGGCGCGAGAGCGCAGCTGCAGAGCAGCGGATGCAGAAGCCCCGCCCCGCTCACACCTGCAGCCGCACCTGCCCAGGCTCCGCCTCTCTCCACACCCGCGGAGCGCGCGGCGCCCAGACCCCGCCCCCACAGCCGACGGGGCGTGTTCCCACGGCCGTCGTCGTCAAGGTGATGGTGACGTCTCGGGCTGTAGAGTTCGGAACGTTCAGGCGGTGGCTGGTTGCCAGGAAACGCCCGGCAGGCGTGCTGCCAGGGCTGGCTCCACGAGCAGACGCCGGGCGCCAGGACGCGCCGTCCCGGCCAGCCCTCTGCGCGGAGCCTCCCTCCCAGATTCCAAACGGATGCCGGTTCCGGGGCTCACCCGGGAGGGCGCCTGGTCCCTCGATGCTCTGTCCTTGCCTGCGTCTGGAATTCGTCCTCTGCTTCCCGCTACCACCCATCCCTGCTTCCCCACTTTGATACTTTATATCAAAGTAAAATCTTAAAGGCCTGGGCAGAGATAGCTCTGCAGATAAAGGCGCCTTGTGGTGCAAGCTTAGCAACCTGAGTCCCGACCCAGAACGCAGGTAAAGGTGGAAAGCAGAAAATCTACAAGTAACAAATGTTATCCTGTGACCTCCACACACATCATGCACACACAATAGTCAAAGATTGAAAGGTTTTTATTACTAATTTTGCAAATGCGTGTCTGTGTAGGTATATACGTGTGACTATAGGTTTCTACGGGAGCTGGAGTTTGGCCGCCATCCGTGCAAAGAACTGAACCCCATCTTGTGGAAAAGCAGTACAAGTTCTCAACCTCTGAGCCATCTCTCCAGCCCCAGTAACAATACATTTCTTAAATTAGCTTTAAATGTTAGAGTCAAGAGTGTGGTTCGCTCCTGTAACTCCAGTCTCTGGGAAGCTGAGGTGAAATATTCTGCCCTTTTGAGACCAAGCTGACTATATAGTAGGTCCCTGTCTCAAATATAAATATAAGCCAAATATAAGTAATTATGTGGAGCTTTTTTTAAGTTTTGAAAGGGGAGAGTAGCTCACTCATTTAACCCCTCCCTTCTTTGGGAGGCAGAGGTAGACAGATCTTTGTGAATTGGAGGCTAGCCTGATCTACATAGTGAGTTCCAGGTCAGCCAGGATAACATGGGATCTTGTCTCAAAAATAAAAGTCTAAAAATGTGGCTTGGTGGTAAAGCATTTGCTTAGCATGTTCAAGGCCCTGGGTTCAACACACACACACACACACACACACACACACACACACACTTCACTTCTCCCCTGGCTGCCCAGGTTACTAGGTCTGGAATCTAAGCCTGTCAGACCAGAATGGCTTGTCTCTCCACATTCTTCTCCAACCCCCCCAGGCCCCTACTGCTCTTTACCCTCCTCCTCCAGTCATAAAAACATACCAGTTGGTTCCTGCCCCAGGACCTTGGTCCTATCCATTTTTTTTTTTCTAGAAGATCTCCAGATCTTCAGTGGCTGAAATCCTTCTCGTTTTGATCTCAACCTAACTTCCCATGTGAAAGGCTGTCCACCTCAGTGATGTAATGGTCTTTCCTCAGGGCATAACAATCTTCCATCACCAGCACCAGCACCAGCACCACCTAGGAGTACAAATTACCTTGGATCGGTAGCCATGGCAACTCACTGAGCAAAACAATACAGAGTTACAAGTACCTTAATAGAGAGTTAACTTTCCCTAGAAGGAGGGAGCTAAAGGTCCCAGGAACCTCACCTAAGATTCCAGCCATGACCCCTCTCACTCCCTAAACCAGGCTGCAAGTCTTAAAAGAGAATATACTGAGTGGAGGACTCCAAGGTGACCCATGAGCTCAGGATCCATGACTAGGAGGGACTCTTCCATGATGTAGCTGTCACCCACGCTGCGTGAGTAACTCTCATCTGTGCTCTGGAAGTTAGTCCAAGAAACTCATTTGTCTTGCAAGTCAGACTTGGGTGGGATTGTTACTGTGTTCTTGTCTCTCCAGGAAAAGTTACCCACACACCCGGCCCTTTCCTCCTATCTAAACAGGAAGGACCTCCCCCGTGTTTCCATGTCCTGTCAAGTTTTCCCTAAAACCTATTAACCTATAAACTGAGGGCAGGAGCTGCCAGGCTGCAGGGCTGCAGAACCACAGCGGGGTGGGGCTTTTCTTTCCTTTATCTCTTTCCCTCTTTCTCTTTCTGTTACCGTTATTGTTTTTGCTGATTGCTTGCTTGTTTGTCTGAGGTAGGGTTTCTCTATTCTTGACTGAACTGCAACTATGTACAGACCACGCTGACCTGGAACCCACCAAGATCTGCCTGCCTCTCTCCCTCCCTAATGCTGTGAAGAAAAGTGTCTCGCGCGTCAGGAGGCTTTTATCTCTTTTCTAAGCGTGCTTCCTTTCCCACCTGGGCTCTCTCCCCAACATTTGACTTCCACGATCTTTATTTGAAGCCCCGCCCTCACCATGTGTCTGACCTCCCTTCCAGCTTACATGAATGACATGGTCGTTTCTTCTTTTCTCCACCATCCCCCTCCTCCTCCAGGCCTCTGGGTTTTTTTTTGTTTTGTTTTTTTTTTTAAACTGTAATAAAACTGTCCTTGAGCTTTAAATTTTTTCGGGGAGCTGGAGAAATGGCTCAGTGGTTAAGAGCACTGACTGCTTTCCAGAGGCCCTGAGTTCAAATCCCAGCAACCACATGGTGGCTCACAGCCATCTGTAATGGGATCGGATGCCCTCTACTGGTGTGTCTGAAGACAGAGACAGTGTATTTATAAATAATAAATATTTTTAAAATCTTTAAAAGACATGTAGGTGTACATGCACATGAGCTCTCATACATACATACATACATCTTTTATTTATTCTCTTTTTAAAGATTTATTTATTATATATAAGTACACTAACCAGCTTCGAGTGCTCCAATACTATGCCCTCTTCTGGCCTCTGTGAGTACTTCATGAATATGAGCATAAACCTGAATAAATGAATCCTTAAAAATATTCATTGGTCTTGCCCTTGGTGTTTGCTGGTGCATTAGTATCACAGGCACAATTTCTGCACTGGAAACCTCGTGAACTCAGCTTAAATAGTTCTGAGTGATACTCACATCATGCGGACACCATGTGGATTCCAGGAGTTGGAACAGAACCCAAGAAGCATAGTTTTTCCCTGTCCTGTAATGTGGAGGGCATCTGCTCTCCGTGTGACCATTCTCATGGCATGGCTGTGTCATGGGCACCACTCATTGTAGTAGGGCTCTAGGTGTGTGGCCCACCTGGCAAAGCAGAAGCTGCATTCAGATTCCCAAAGAATAAAGCTCTCTGGATTATAAATTAGTCACAAATCCCTCCAGATTAAACGGGACAGGTGTTGGGTGGCACCTTTGGATGAGGAAGAGACAAAATGGTAAAATGTGCTAAGTCTTGGGCAGGTGCCATCTCCTGAGAGAGGAAGCCCTAACATTTTTCTAGTTGTTTGCGAGTGCCCTCCATCACAGAAGGGAAGTCACAGCAGAGCTGAGAAATCCAATCACAGGCAGGAAAGCAGAGAGCAATGAGCCACGCTCTCACCGGGCTTCCCTCCCTGAGGCACCTGAAGATTGTTCATCAACCTGATGACAGACCTCTTATTGTATTTAAGACGACAGTCACTTAAAGTTTGTTTGTTTGTTTTTTAATTACACGTATTTATTCCTGCTGTGAAGACCGGAGGACAAGGTCACCAGCCTAATCTTTTGTTTTTCTCTTGAGGAGACAGATGCAGCTGCTGGATAATAGGAAAAATTTATGTGAGGTCTGAGGATATGAAAGCTTCCAAAACAGTAAGGGTCTAAGAAGTGGTTAAAGGTCTAGGAAGGAGTTCTGAGGTTGGTAAATGCACGCTATGAAGGATCTACCTTTTGGTAAACTTTAAAAGATTCTTGTAAGCTCCAGGGAGGGAATCTACTGGAATCCACCTCCCACAGTCAAACGGATTCCAGGTGAATGTTGTCACCTAACAGCCTGTTTGCCGCCCCAGCAGCCTATTCCTGAGGGTGGAATCTATATCCTTTTCCGGGGTTCTGGGACCCCCAACCCACCCCTACTCCAAATACTGAACGCATGGGCCTAAGAATTTCAAATGTACACCCAAGAAAAAGTTTATCTCCCTAAACTTTATCTATTGCTCCTAACATCCAGGCGTTCTCTCAGAATCTGCATCCAAGACAGCTCTTGAAAACAGTTACCAACAGGTGCTCTGGCCCAGCCTCACACACTGCTTTAACTGGGCCTACACACTCCTACCCACAGATGGTTCCACAGAACCCGGTCAGCAGTGAAATCACCACCTCTTCCTAGACTAGGCCAACATCCCAGCTTTTTGGCCACACCCCAAAAACAAAACCTCACCCCAAAGTCTGCAGGAGGAAGTAGACCCTCATTCATTTATAATCAATAAAAAGCTAGGATGTTTGGTTTCCCACCCAGACCAGACAAGGCAGGGAGGTGCATATTTAAACATCAAAGTGGACCTGGCCTCCAGGTTATCCCAGCATTCCTCAGTCCCTACCTGGCATACCCTACCCCCAACCTTGAACTTTCTAGGCCAAAGCCTGGGCTGCCCTTCCCCCAGACCCTCTTCCCTATTTAATTTTTGGTCTCTCTCTCTCTAAGTGTTTTTGGACAGGCAGGCCTTAGAAAAAGGAAAGTGTATGCTTGGGAATGGAGCTTTTGGGAGGGGTAGCAGGCAAGAGTTATTTTATAATCTTAAAATATTCTCAGGTTGGAGAGATGGCTCAGCGATTAAGAGCACCAACTGCTCTTCCAGAGGTCCTGAGTTCAAGTCCCAACAACCACATGGTGGCTTGTAAACCACATGGTCCCATCTGTAATGGGATCTTATGCCCTCTTCTGGTGTGTCTGAAGTACAGCGACAGTACTTCAAATATGATAATTAAAAAAAAAAGAAAAGAAAAGAAAAAGATATCCTAAAGAGAACTTGTGTTTCCCTCCCTTTGGACGACAATGGCGATGATGTTTTATTATTAAGATATTCTAAAGAGAACTCGTGCACACCCCTTATCTATCAGACAGTCGAAATAATAAACCTTACCAGAGCATTAGCCAGAGGAGACCTTATCACTGGCATCAGTGAAGGCAGAGGCAGATGGATTGAAGCCCCTGATCTATGGAGTGAATTCCAGGACAGCTAGGGCTAAACAGAAACATTGCCCCCCAAGACAGACTTAATGTGTTCAATGGATCTCTTTGTTCTTAGTCTCTATGTGGCTACATTGAATAACTCCCTTCCCCCTTTGGTTTTCAGTGTACCTTTGTCTGTTTTACTGGACTATTGAGGGTGGCAGAATCAAACTTGTCAGGGCTGCCAGGACCCAGGCTGACTGGCTCTGTTACCCGCCCCGAAGCTGAACACAGCCTGTGAAGTTTCTCAAACTGAACGTGAACTTAAGGGCCAAGTGGATGTCTGTCCTTCATGCCAGTTTATTCCTGACAGACATACATTTGTTCCTTCCCGAACCTCCATATTGTTTCTCTGGTTTTTTTCCCTTTTCATGCGAGGATGGCAGCGGGCGCCACCCACCCAAGCCCAGGCTTCCAGCTGCCCGGCCCCCAGGTCCCCGTCGACTCCCCAGATCTTTGTCCCCATTACACAGTTGTTCTGTGGCCTTGTGCCTCAGTAACAGTTTCCTACCTCCCTCGAGGCCCCCAGACCATCGCTTCTCCTACGCAACCCTGCGGGGTGTCTCTCCACCCTCACCTTCAAATTCCCCACGTGTGGGTGGTCCAGACTCTTCCTAGCAGCTGCTGTTTTTCACCCAAGCCAGCGAGCGTCCTTTGAGAGCCTTTGCCTTCTGTCCAGACTGTCATTCTTCTGGCTTGGGTCAGGGCCAACTGACCCTTTCAGTTCTCATCCTGTATAAGGCCTAAAATACTTTCAGAGTCCCTTGAAAATCTAGCTCCTTTTCACATCTGAAGGAGAGCGGGAGGTGATGGCCCTCGCCTTTAATCTCAGCACTGGGAAGGCAAGTGGATCTCTGAGTTCGAGGCCAGCCTGGTCTACAGGAGTTCCGGGACAGCCAGAGCTATGCAGAGAAACCCTCTCTGGAAAAGTTAAAAAAAAAAAAAATCTGAAGAACAAGGGTATGTGTGACCTTTTAGACAAAATAAATAAATAAAAATTTAAAATTATGTCTCCCTGTCCCTCTCATCTTTTGTTTTGTTTACCTAGGACAAGGTTTTGCTCTATCTAAAATAAAACATATTTCATAGACCAAACTGGCTTTGAATTTGCAGTAGTCCTCCTGCCTCAGCCTCCTGAGGACTGGGATTTAAGAAATGAGCCAGCATACCCAATACAGAAAATGTTCATTTTATAGATGGGAGTCTCATGTAGCCCAGGCAGGCTTCAAACTTGCTGTGTCTCTAAGGATGACCTTGAACTTCAGATTCTCCTGCCTCCAGCTCCTGAACGTTAGGATCATAGGCTGTGTCACCCACCACGCTGGCTGATAAGGTGCTGGGGAATCAAACCCAAGATTTTGTGGGACTAGGCAAAGCCGACTACGAACAGAGCACCATCTTTTTTTTTTTTTTTTTTTAAAGATTTACTTATGTATCTTATATATAGGAGTACACTGTAGCTGTCTTCAGACACACCAAAAGAGGGCAACAGATCTCATCATAGATGGTTGTGAGCCACCATGTGGTGGCTGGGAATTGAACTCAGGACCTCCGGAAGAGCAGTCAGTGCTCTTAACCACTGAGCCATCTCTCCAGCCCCAGAGCGTCATCTTTAGTCTCTAGAAAAAATGCTTTAACATATAGCATAATATATAACATAACGCATTAACATATTTAAAGTACATAAAGAGAGGGACCCCCACGAAGGCAGGAGAGCCCAGGAGAGGTCCTGGCTTTGCTTGGGTTGAACTCCATACCCCCTGTTTTCCATCCACCTTTTATAGAAAGCTTGACCTGAGGACTCAGGTCTGAGGCTCCTCTGAGGACTTCAGAGCCATCAGCAATGTCCATCTTTGGCCCCAGCCCCAACTTCCTGAAGCCCTACTCCACTGTGGGGCACCCAAGTTAGTGGGACTTACTGATGGAAAATCCATTTCTGCTTTCTTTCCCCTCTCGGTACCCTATCCCTCCCACGATCACAGAGCAGGCTTTAACGCCTAGCTAATTTGGAATGGCTTAGGCTCAACCTGTGATTCTAAACTACTAAGAGTAGCTGCCTGGGCGGGCCCTCGGGTGCGCGCTGCGGGAGGGGCGGGACCGGGGGCGGGACCGGGGGCACGCAGTAGAGTCTGCAAAGCTCCGCCTGACCCAACCTCCTCCCCTTCTAGATTTCTTACGAAAAAGTGCGGCTGAGAATTCCCAGAAGGTTCCGGATGTGAAGTCACGGGCCTGAGGTCATCGAGAGTGGTTCCAGGAATCCGAAACTTGTGGGCGAGAAAGGAAAACTCAGAAGAAGGAAAGAGGGAGTATTGGGGGCCGAGGGGGTGGTAGCCAGCTGCCTGAGCCCAGGCTTGTCCCCTGCAGGAACTTGGCTCTTCAGACCCCAGAAGAGATGACGTCTCAGCCAGTCACATATGAGAAAGGCCAGCAGAATGAAGAAAGCGATAGTTATCCCTATGAGCCAAGAGCCAAAAGTCCCAGACGACTCATGTTGGAGCAGATGACGCAGGAGAGGGTCTACCCGCGGGGTTGAAGAATTACTTGAGAATATGACCTGATTTTAAATGAACATGTCCTTTGACCTAACCACTGCAAGGATTTGTCCTTAAGCACACAACAGAAGGATAAATGCTGAGGTGGTTTGGGGCCAGAGACTTTAAAATATCGAAGACCTAGATAATCCCTCTGTAAGGAGCTAATTTTAAAATAAAATACGGCATGGGAAATTAGCACTCCATATGTTGTGCTAGGAAGACAACTGGCTTGCCGGTTTGTTTCTTCCTATTTGTTTGTTTTTAAGACAGGGTCTCATAGCCATGCCAACCTGGAACATTGTAAAATTATACATATATATCTCCCAGGCGGGCTTTGAACTCTCCATCCTCTTGCCTCTGCTTCCTCAGTGGATTACTTGCAAGTTATCCAAGATATTTTATAATGAAGCCCAAGAATGCCCTGCCAACATTTTTGCATCCTGTGCTGGTCTAATTTTCTTTCCTCATAATTTAGCAGCACAGAGGGTTGAGCTCAGGACCTTGTACATGTAGAACAACGCTGGTTGTATAAGTGTCAAGTTATATCACACTGTGGATTTTGTTTATTTTTATTTTATTTTATATTTTGGAGACAGGACTTCCATGTCTAACTCTAGCTATGAGCTTGTAACCTTCCAGCTTCTGCCTTTTATATTAGCATACAGGGGCAGGCACCAGTCTGGTCTACACACCAAGGTTCAGGCTAGCCTTGGCTATATAGTGAGACCTTTTTCAAACAAGACAAGTACACTGGGTACTTTCAGGGTAGGGGCACCAGGGAGACTCTGGCAGAGCAGCCTGTGGAGAGGGGTAATCACAACACACTAGCACAGAGAGAAAGGAAGGCTGTGCACATCTGAGCAGAGACCAGAACGAGGTGTGAGCATCTTGCATCTGCCAAGGTTGGAGAGGTGTGAAGGATGCTGGGTAGGAGCTGAGGAGTCCTTGTGGGACCTTTGGTTTTTACCAGCCAGCAGAGAAACCCTTGGAGGGCTTTTGCTTTGTTTTCCGAATCAGGATCTTAAACAATGTAGCCCAGGCTGGCTTTGAACTCTCTCTATAGCCAAAGGTGAACTTGAATTTCTGATCCTCCTGACTCTGCCTCGAGTGCTTGCACTGCTACACATGGCTTTATTCTGGACTGAAGGGGCACGGGGCAAGCTAGGCAAGCACTCTACGGCCCCAGCCCCTTGGTGGGTCTTGAACAATGAAATGACAGCCCTCTCTGGCTATTGGATTGAGATCTACCTTAGAGGAGACCCAGGAGCCCAGCCATGACCTCAGAGGGAAACAACAGAGGCCTAACCAGAGCTGGAAGAGATAGGGAACAGGATTCTGCTCTGAGGTGTATTTTGCAGACAGAGCTGATAGAATTTGCTGAGCGGTAGATAGCCAGGATGCAAAGTGTGAGGGGAAGAGGCCCCAGGCTGTTGTGTAGCCAGAGGCTCAAGCAGGTCTTGTGCAGGTTGGAGGAGACTGAGGATGTGCTGTGAAGGATGTACTAGGTGAAGAACCAGTAGTCTGAGCAGCTTATTAAGGCTGGGGTTGGGGCTGGAGAGATGGCTCAGTGGTGAAGAGCACTGACTGCTCTTCCAAAGGTCCTGAGTTCAATTCCCAGCAACCACATGGTGGCTCACAACCATCTGTAATGGAATCTGATGCCCTCTTCTGGTGTGTCTGAAGACAGTGACAGAGTACTCACATACATAAAATAAATAAAGCTTTAAAAAAAAAAAAAAAAAAAAAAAAAAAAAAAGGCTGGGGTCTCAGCCTGGTGGAAATGGGAGTGTTTGGAACTTGAACAAGGCTCTAGGGAGAAACAGCTGGCATGCTCGAATGAGAAATTTGAGAAGAGCTTCATAAAAAAAAAAGGAAGAAAAGAAAGTCAGCCTTTGCAAGGCAAGCCCAGCATACGGAAGCTACAAGGACAGTGTTGAACATGGGTTTGAACATCTACACTTCCAAGGGGGAGTCTCTGCCGAAAGGCGGAAGGTAGGAAAGTTGTAGTTTTGTGGCTGGCTACATCCTAAAGCCCTGTCTCAAAAGAAGAGAGAGGCAAGAGAAAGAAAGCTCAGTGCAGGGAGTAGAGATGAGACATCCAACTTTTTTGTGACTTCATCCAAGAAAGGAGATTAATTCTGCTATACAAGCGTGGCTGTGGCCAGCTGGCAGGGTCTGCGTTTTGTTGGAGCCTCTTTATGGCATCCCTACAAGGGGAACACACCTCTGACCCCAGTCTACTCCCCCAGAGCCCCTGCGAAGCCTGAAGCCAAGGAGGCTCAAGGACAGCTTGCAGAGTTATTCCCCATGTGCAGAGCCAAGACCAGACAGCTGATGGATGGACAGGGTCCTGCAGGGAAGAGGGCCCGGGTATGAAGCCATGATCCCGGAGACTGAATTCAGCTAGTTAAAGAAAGGAGGTCACTCCCTGCCCTCTGGCAATTAGAGGTTGGGAGGGAAATCAGGACTGGGATAGGGTCCTCTAGCGAGAAGAGACAAGAGCCCTGTCGGTTGTCAAGTAGAATAAGAGTATGATGGGGGGAGGGGGAGAGGGAGATCAGGCTGGGATAAGCACTCCAGACACTCTAAGAAGACAGACAGTCAGACAGGCCCGACACCCAGAGAGAAAGTAGTGACCATGTAAAAGTCAGGTGTTGGCAGCCTGTATGTCTAAGTAACCCCAGTGCTAGAGGAAGCAAAGAAGGAGGAAGCCATCTACTTTAGCAGAGAACTCTAGGTTTAGTAAGATCTCTGTCTTAAAAGCTGAGGTGGAAGAGCTGGAGAACGGTACATCAGTGTGCCCCTGATACACACATATACAACACACAAGTAAACAAACAAACTTTTCCGTTAAAAATAATTCTTCAGTGCTGTGCATTGAGCCCAGTGCCTCACACATCCTAAGGATGTGCGCTACCTTGAGCTGCCTCCTCAGAACCAAGGGTAGATGTCAGGGTTTCCTCTAAGAGACAGAAAGCCAGACTTGGCATGCTGGTGAGCTTTCAGGGGAGTCAGCAGAGTCTGGGAGGGATGGATCCTTCCTCCCTGGGTCAGTCCAGCCAGTGGCTTTAGGAGCAATGACCTTGGACATCTGGATTAAATCAGGTCCTGCTGTGTGCTCTGACCCTCCAAGCTGATTTCCTGCCCACAACTGTATAGCTCATCCTTTAGAAAGCAATCTTCAGGTTGGAGAGGTGGCTCAGTGGTTGAGAGCACTGACTTTTCTCCCAGAGGTCCTGAATTCAGTTCCCAGGGACCACATGGTGGCTCACAACCATCTGTAATGGGATCTGGTGTGTCTGAAGACAGCTGCAGTGTACTCATATACATAAATAAATAAATAAATATATTTTTTAAAAGCAGTCTTCAGACCAGGTACGGTGGTGTGACTTGCCTTTAATCCCAGCATTCAGCAGGCAGAGATGGGAAGATCTCTGAGTTGAAGGCCATCCCAGGACAGCCAGGGCTACCCAGAGAAACTTCACCTCAGAAAAAAAAAAAAAATCAACCAATCAATCAAAGAAAAGCTAGCTATCTTCATATCTCAGCATCTTAATTTTTGTATATGTATCTGTTTATTTTGTGTGGGTATGCCTGTGAGCTCGAAAGTCAAAGGACAATGTATAAGAACCGGGTCTGCCCTTCACCCTTGGATTACTTGGATTACAAACTCAGTCTTCAGGCTCCAAGTTTTTTTCCCTGGTGATCCATCTGCTTACTCTGATATCTCAGTATCCCCTAAGTGTTTTATAAGTCAGCCTTTCGGGTTTTTTTTATAGGTTGTTGTTATAGGGTCTAATGTATATGAGGCTCGCCTTTAAGTCACTATATAGTCTATGTAGCAGAGGCTAGCCTTGGTCTTCTGAACTGCTTACTTCTGTCTTTCCCAAGTGCCAGGATTATAGCCCTCTACCACGGTGTTTGGGGTGCTTTTAGCATTTCTTTAGTTGAACATCTTTTAGGGCTTTATTTTATGTGTATGAGTGTTTTACCTGCATATGTGTGTGTGTGTGTGTGTGTGTGTGTGTGTGTGTGTGTCTAGTGTCCGAGGATGGCAGAAGACATTGTTGGCCCACTTGGTACTGGAATTATAGTCAGTTGCGGCTTCCACATGGTTGCTGCTGGGACCTGAACCTAAGTCCTCTACAAGAGTTCCCTTAACTGCTGAGCCGTCTCTCCAGCCCCGATTTTAATCTTTTTAATATTCCATACCAAAAAACAAAAACAATTTTAAAGACAGCCTGGGTGGCATGTGCCTTCAGTCCCAGCATTTGGAAGGTAGAAGCAGAAGGCCCAAGAGTTCAAGACCACCTTCAGCTATATAGTAAGTTTGAGGCCAGCCTGGGGTACGTGAAGTTCTATTTAGATGAAACAAACATAAATATGTCCATGTGGCTGAGGCTGCCCTTGAATCCCTGATCCCCTTGTCCCGAGTGCAGAAATTACATGGGTTGGCCCTATCATAAATAGCTCTTTCTGATGATGCCAGGACACCTGGGACAAGGTATCTCTCCCTACAGAACACAAACTCTTTTGCTTCTCAGGTACTAACCAGTCTGTAATCCCAGTTACCTCGGAGGCAAAGCAAGAAGGTCATCGGTTCAAGACCAGCCTGAGCAACTTAGTGATACCCTATCTCAAAATAAAATAAAGTAAGAGGAGGTGGTTTGGGGACAATGGTTCCTGGCTTGGAGGAGCTTGCATGCTATTGCAGAGGACCGGAGCTCTCTTGGTTCCCAGAATCCATTTTAGGTGGTTTATAATCACCTGTAACACCATCTCCAGCCACTCGAGTAGGCCCTCCTAGCCTAACTGCATACACACAGGCATGTACACACACCATATATACACTGAAAACAAAGAAGCATAGCTTAAAAAATAAAAATAGAACAGGACCAGATTATAAATTAGTGATAGAGTACTTGTCCAGCAGGTAGATCTAAGACTGATGACTTTTTGAGGAGTTGTGATGGTTTGTTTATGTTTGACCCAGGGTGTGGCACTATTAGGAGGTGTGGCCTTGTTCAGTAAGTGTGTCACTGTGGGTGTGGGCTTTAAGACCCTCATCCTAGCTGAGAATAATTCAAGCATCTCCATATATCCTGTGCCCAGAAGCTTTCTACTAAGTAATACCTTAAGCTGTGAGGTATCACACGCCTTTAATCCCAGCACTCGCACTTGGGAAGCAGAGGCAGGCAGATCTCTAAATTCAAGGTCAGCTTGGTCTACTATAGGGAGTTCCAGAACAGTCAAGACTACATAAAGAAACAAACACAAAAAGAAACAACAGAACACTTACAAGAGCAGTCAGCCTAGCAGTTATGGACCATTGATATACCAAATGAATGTAAGCCTGGTACAGTTCAGTCAGAAGGATGGCTAGATGATGGGTGGATGGATGGATGAATGGATGGATGGATGGATGGATGGGTGGGTGATGGGTAGATGGATGGATGGATAGATGGATGGATGGATAAATGCTTGGGTGGGTGGGTGAATGGATGAATGGGTGAATGGATGGATGGGTGGATGTATGTGTAGGAAAGTATATGGGCCAGACAAGCTCTCTGCCTCTGGGATACACCTTCAGCTATTTTCTTAAAAATTAGTCAATCAACAAATTATGTTGAGTCAAGTTCCCTTGTAGCCTAGGATGACCTTGAACTCCTGTCTCCACAGCCGAGCACGAGAGTTGCAGCTGTTGGCCACCAAAAACCAGACATACTTTTTATTTTGAGCCAATATCTAAATTGACGAGGCAGGATTTGTCTTGAGTCACCATGCCTGTTTTAGGACTTGAATTGTTGTTTGTTTTTTGTGGGTTTTTTTTTTTTGTTTGTTTGTTTGTTTCTTTGTTTTTAAACAGGGTTTCTCTGTATAACTCTGGCTGTCCTAGAACTTGATTTGTAGATTAAGCTGACCTTGAACTCATAGATATCTGCCTGCCTGGGCCTCCTGAGTGCTGAGAGCAAAGTTATGTATCACCATGCCCAGCAGGCCTTGAGTTTCCAATGCTCCTGTGTCAGCCTCTGCAGGAGCTAGGATTGTAATCCTGTGCTACCAGTTTAGCTTCAAGACATATTCCTTTTTCAAAGATTTATGGTGTGTGTGTATGTGTGTGTGAGTGTGTGTGAGACATGTGTGTGTTCAGGTGCCATGGATATAAGGAGGGGGCAGGGGACAAAACCAACAAAGGACAGTGGCTGTATTGGATTGACTTCTAGAGAAGGCTACCTTAGTTCATTTTACTGAGACAGTATCTGGAACATTCCTCAGAGCTGCACCCAAGCATTCAAGGCCACCTCCATCCTGCCTCTGGGTAAATTCCTGGGAGTCCACGTAAACTGGAAGATTGCCCCAGGCCGAGTCAGCTGTTTGCATGGATTAACTCGGCACACGTGAGGCCCGTGGCCCTGAAGGGCTGGGCAGGGATTGCTACCACACAGGTGTTTCATTCAGGACATCTCAGAGGTGTGAGATCAAAGATAGTCTCAGAGAAGTCACCGTTCCTGTAGTAACTGTCCGGTGCTTTTGTGCCACCAGATTGGAGTTGGCCAGTTCGAGATCCAGCTCGTACTCAGTAAAAACATGGCCGTCCACTGTGATGCAACTAGTAAAAAAATGCTCCCACTGTCCTTATGTCCCTGCCGCGACTGGGATGTTTATCTTCATCTAATTGCTGTGACATGGTAGCATTGTGTCAACTCTTGAAGATGTGTGAGGCAAGATAGTCCTTGCCAGAACGCTGTGGGCATTTTAATCTCAGCACTCGGGAGAAATAGGCAGGTGAACCTCTGTGAGTTTGAATTCAAACAGCTGGTCCATATCGTGGGTGCCTGGGTCAAGAAGGTGGGAAGGGGGAGGGAACAACAGGAATAGCCAAGAGCACCTGAACAGAATCTCCAGTAGCCGGGGTTGATCTTGAACTCACTATATAGCTAGGAATGACTCAAGTTCCCCATCCTCTGGCCTTTACCTCCCAAGCGCTGGAATGATAGGTATGAATCCTCTAGCATAGTTTTACTTGGTGCTCCATCCCCAGCCCTGTATTATGAAATCCTGTGAAATGCTGTGAATCCCACCGGGGCCCTGTTAGCAGTTAAAAACCCAGGTTAGTTTGTTCCCAGGCTGTGGGTAAAATTAAGTCGAGTGTGTGTTCATGAGGTGTTTTTTTGTTTGTTTGTTTGTTTTTGTTTTAGTTTTTTTTCCTAATTAAGAGAGAATAAAGCCCTTGAAGCCTCGCTGAAACCACACAGTTCATCCGGGTGGGGCTTCTATGAGCAGAGCCATGGGTTGCTGAGAGATGTGATGGTCAGAGGAAAGCACAGGTAAAAACCCGTTCATCAGACAGCCGGTTTGGATGCACAGAACCAGTGGCCCACGCTGCAGTCCAGCCCCTGGTGAATGCCGGCAGATAAGAGGCTGCACTGTCAAATAAAACACTGGAGGCGAGCCTCCTTCACCCCGTCCCTTCTTTCTTGATAACAAACCCTTCGTTCTGACCCCTGCACACACATTCTCCAGGCTCAGGCAAAAAAGAATGAAAAAGTGTTTTAAATCAGTCCATTGCCCACTTTGTTAGTTTCCCTGGCTGCTGGAGGAAACGGAGTCCTAGCCAGTGAAACAAGACATCTGCTGAGGGTCCTCTTGTGGCAATTTTTATTTTCATTTGTTTTTTTCAAGAGAGTGTGTTATATAAACGGGGCGGTGGGGGGGCACATCTTTAACCCCAGCAACTGGGATGCAGGGGGAGGCAGATCTAGGAGTTGGAGTCCAGCCTTCTCTGTAGAGTGAGTTCCAGAATACCCAAGGCTATACAGAGAAACTCTTATCTCAGGAGAAGAAGAGGAGGGGGAGGGGGGAGGAGGGGAGGGGAAGGAAGATAAAAGAAAGAAAAAAGAAAAGAAAAAAAGGCATTGGCTCAAGTAACCCTTGCTGGGCTTCCCCTTACTATGTAGGTAAGAGTGACATTTACCTTGGATTACATACCTTCACCTTCAAAATGGGGATGCTGGTATCACACAGATGTGTGCTAAATATCAAAACTAGGGCTTTCTGCATACTACTATATAGATGTTTAACCCCAACCTAAACTTTCATTTCTTAATAAGTGCGGTGTGTGGGTTCCTAAACATTGTCCTTTCCTCTACCCCTCCCCACACTTACACACACACACATACCCACACACACACACATCAAACTGGAGGAAAATGTACTTGATGACATTTTGTTCTATTCATTGCTGGATTCCTTTTCAAGGTTAGTGATGGGCCTCGGTGGGTAAATGATTGCCACTCAAGCAATGAGGGTCTGAGTTTGGATCTCAATACCGGAGTAAAAACTGAACTTGGAGGGATGTATCTGCAATTTCAGCCGTGGGTGGGTAGGAGTGGAGCTTGTGGGGATTGAGACAGATCTCCAGACAGTAAATATAGCCAAAACTGTTTCTCTACTGACTATCGGATTATACCAAACATAAGTCTGAAATATGCATGCGGACAAGAGTGCTCACACACACATACACAGCACACACCCAAAGATTAATACACTTCACATACACTTTTAGTCCCAACACCTAGGGCACAGAGGCAGGCTGATCACTGAGTTCAAGACCAGCTTGGTCTACACCGTGAATTCCAGGGCAGCCAGAACTACATTATCAAATCCTGTCCATAAATTAAATCCAAAAAACCAAAACAAACAAACAAACAACAAAATAACAGGAAAATATTAGAGCCACACTCCAGTTTCCAAGTGGCTTCTGCCATAAGTACCTGAGGAGAAAATAGGACGGGAGGGAAAAAGAATGTGGATCCCTCCATGTGGGTCACTACAGATTATGTAGCACCCCTGACAAGAGAACTCTATAGGGTCTCTCCCTTCTGGTGAAGCAAGCCCCTGGTCCCCTCATCTTTCTCCCTGACCTATTGGTGACGGCAGCTCTGGCTCTTCCGGAGTTTGTCCCCTGGAGAGCTTCAGAACCTGCACCTAAATAAGTCGTCTTTATAATCACCCCATCTTAAGGGTTTTGTTTATGTCTTTGCACACTGACTAGTGCAACACTAATTCACAGATTTAGAACAAAACAAACCCTGCATCCGAGGGTCATCCTACTCTATCTTTTGTTTTGTAAAGATTTATTCATTTATTATATTCAAGTACACTGTAGCTGTCTTCAGACACACCAGAAGAGGGCATTGGATCTCATTACAAATGGTTGTGAGCCACCACGTGGTTGCTGGGAATTGAACTCAGGACCTGTGGAAGAGCAGTCAGTGCTCCTAACCACTGAGCCATCTCTCCAGCCCCATGCCCACTCTATCTTAACACCCATCTGCTGTCAGGTGACAATCTGGCTTCTTACTTTGGAATCTACTGTATTTTCATGGCCTCTGGGTATTTTAAGAGCTCCGTGTGGAGAAGTGGATGGTGTCTGCTGAGGGACATTTCCAGGAGTGTACATTGTTATCTCTTGCTGTTGCTCATTCTGAGAACCTCATACTTACTAGGTGTCTTAGGGTTTTATTGCTGTGAACAGACACCATGACCAATGCAAGTTTTATAAAGGACAACATTTAATTGAGGCTGGCTTACAGGTTCAGAGGTTCAGTCCAGTATCAAGGCAGGAGCATGGCAGCATCCAGGCAGGCATGGTGCAGAAGGAGCTGAGAGTTCTACATCTTTATCCAAGGGAAGCCAGGGACTTACTAAGCATCATCAGGCAGCTAGGAGGAGTGTCTCCAAGCCCACCCCCAGAGTGACACACTTCCTCCAACAAGGCCACACCTTCTACTAGTGCCACCCCCTGGGCAAAGCATATACAAACCATAACATTAGGCAAGTGTTCTACTATATACCCCACCATTTCTGTATTTAATAAATTATTTAAATGTACATATACATGGTGGGTGTTTGTGTCTGTGTGTGTCTCTCAGTGTGTCCCTGTTTGTGTGTGTGTAAAATTGTACAATACCCTGGTGGAGGATCTTTGTACGCCTGACTGACCTAGAACAGAGTTTACCTGCTTCTGCCTTCCCAGTGCTGGGATTAAAGGTGGGCACCATCACGCCCAGTCTGTGCTTTTAATTTTTGAGACAAGATCTCACTTAAGAAGTTCCCCAAACTGGTATTGAACTTTTGATCCTCCTGCCTCTGCAGCTAAAGACACCTGTTTTGTGGTAGATTTTGCTTTGCATTTTGGTGGTGGTGTTGAACTCAGGCTGTGTTAGACAAGTGTCCTACAACCAAGTCACATTCCCCAGCCCCCAGCCTGTATCATTTATATTTTGTGTATAAATAGGTCCTGGGTGTATGTAACGGTGCCATGTATGTGTCTGGTGCCTGTGGAGATCACAAGACATCCTCAGACCCCCTGGAATGGGAGTTACAAGGCAGCTGTGAGCCACTCCAGGGCCATCTTGCCTGGCCGCATTTTTAGTTTCTGTCTGGTGCTTATGGGGCGGGGTCTCAACTCAATGCTTCCTGATTCCCTTCAGTTTGCGCTTTTCACCTGAGATATTTAGGTAACAATGTATCCTCATGGGGGCTGGAGAGATGGCTCAGTGGTTAAGAGCAAAGACTGTTCTTCCTGGAGGTCCTGAGTTCAATTCCCAGCAATCACACGGTGGCTTACAACCATCTGTAATGGGATCAGATGTGTCTGGTGTGTCTGAAGACAGCTACAGTGTACTTACATACAATAAGTCTTTTTTAAAAAACCAAAATGTCCTCGTGTGCTGAACAGAAAGGCAGCCTCCCTAATAACTTTTCTTTCTCTACATTAGTTCTGTGGGTCTCAAAGTTGATGGGCAACAGGTCATGTAGAGAACTTGATATTAGAAGCTGCTGGAGCCTGCCCAGGGTTACCAACTCAGCCAGTCAAGGAGAGTCTAACAATCAATTAGCCTTTGCTAAGTTTTCAGAGGACACTGAGGGGTTGAGCGGTCAGGTCCAGTCTCCAGCTGTTTTGCCTTAGGCTGCTGAGGGGCCTAGGAGGGTAAAGGAGTGGGGTGGGGGTCCCTTTAAGTGAAGGAGACAAAGAGGCATCATGGGGCTGGTCAGAATTTGATCCAGGGATATGAGGTCACTAGGCTGAGCTCTTCAGAATGTTTGAGGCTCCAAAGGAGATAGAACTGTGGTCCCCTTTTTCCTCTGGCACCCCACTGTCGCTCCGAGGTACTAGGGTCCCCAGCTACTCCTCTCAGCAAAGCACCCCAAGGAGGTACAAGACGGAATCTTTGCCATGAACAGAGTTTGGGCTGTGACAGAGAAGAGATTCTGTTCCTGCAGAGACTACATTTTGCATTTTATCTAGACCTTCACTCACCTGTTAAACTCAGCGAACCCACTGAGCTCAGAGACCTCCTCCCTTAACTCAGACTTCTCACCTGTCAGGTCTGTAACAGGAAGATTGTCGGATCTCCTCTCCCAGCTAGTAGTGGCTGCTGCTCACCACTAAAAGCCGGGCAGTGGTGGTGCACACCTTTAACACCAGCACTTGGGGAGAGAAGTAGGCAGATGCCAGAGTTTGGAACCAGCCAGGTCTACAGATCAAATTCCAGGATAGCTAGGGTTACAATGAACCCCCCACCCCAAAAGCCTGCAAAATTTGTAATAATTTTAATTTGCCTAAGTGGATGGGTGGGTGGTCCTTAGTCCTTGCAAGTCTCCAAGAATTCAGAAATTCCCTGAGGATTGAGGATATGTGGGTGTTTTTTTTTTTTTTTTTTTTTTTTTGCCTTAGAGTGTGTGAGCTCACACACACATTGTATAGTGTGTGTGCGCGTGTGCATGCGTGCCATATTCACAGATGAGTGCTCCAAATCCGACTCTGCCTGCCTTGGAACAGATACTTCATTCCCTACCAACAGGAAGAGTTCAGATGAGATCCCTGAGGGAGATGTTTCCCATCACCAGCAACATCTGGGCAACATCTGGTGAGCCATCCCAGGACAGGGAGACGCTTTTCTGCAGAAATACATCACTTATTTGATTATATTTTTTCCCTTTAATCTCCTCCTCCTCCTGCTCACCAGACTCCCTCACCCGTCAGGTTCCCTGCTCGCTCTAAGCCCCCAGTCCAGCTCTTGCCAACTCCCTGCCCTGGCTTTCAGCCTTGTCTGGTTTCCTGGATATAGAGCCTAGCAGGATGCAAACCTAGGTAGCTCCAAGAACCTCATTAACTCTAGAATCCAGCCCTGCCCAGCTCCCCCATCAGCATCTTGCAGAATCGGAGGCAAAGACTGTTGCAGCTGGCTGGGCCACTGGTCCAATGCTCCCATCTTCTATACTGAAGGCTGGGGCTGGGAAAACAGCGCTTGTAGGCCTCATTAAAACCCTCTCTCTGGACTAGAGAGGTAGCTTAGTCTGCAGAGTGCTTGCCTAACACACAACGCCCTGGGTTCTATCCACAGCACTATGTAATTGAGTGGTGGTACCTGCCTGCAATTCCAGCACTCAGGACTTGGAGGCCAGAGAACCAGGAAGCCCAAAGCCATCCTCAGCTGCACAGTGAGCTGAAGGCCAGTCTGGGGTACATGAGCCCTGGTCTCCAAAATAATAAACCCTTCTGCTGGTGACAAGGAGGAAGACTGGTGGTGCCAAGATAGTTTGGTCATGGAGAGCTGCAAAACTGTAAGCACAGAGAGAGACCAGCTGAATCTGGTAATGGGGAGATGTGGGGTCTGGAGGGACAGCCCTGAAACCTAGGTCACCTCTACAGACGGACATGCAGTTCTCTGGTTTGTGGTGTTTTGTTTTTTGTTTGTTTGCTTTTGTGTGTGTGGGTTCTTTCTTTCTTTCTTTCTTTTTTTTTTTTTTGAGACATGTAGCTCTGGCTATCCTGAAAGTCACTGTATAGACCATGCTGGCCTGGAACTTACAGAAATCCCCTGCCTCTGCTTCCTGAGTGCTGGGATTAAAAGTGTGCAATAGCATGCCAGACCATGTTTTGTTTTGGAGTTTCTCTGTGTGGCCCTGGCCGTCCTGGAACTTGCTCTGTAGACCAGGTTGGCCTTGAATTCAGATTCTACGGCCTCTGTCTCCTGAATGCTGGGATTAAAAAGGCCTGCACCACCACCGGTCTGCCATATCTTGTTCTCAAAATGGGGTTGGACATAGCGCTTTCGACATGCAGGGAAAGTGCCCGACCACTGAGCTACACACAGGCTAGCCCAGCCACTCGGCAGCTTCAGTGTACCAAAGCTGTGTGTTGGGCATCTCATGTGGCCCCCAGATTACCACGGATAAAGGGCAGGTTGACCCCCCACCCCCACTCTGCTTGTCCTCCGTACATATATATCCAGGACTGAAGACTGAGGAAAGGACCCGCCATCTTCTCCACCCTCGGTGCCATTTAGGCAGGACAGAAGGTCACCTCCCTACTGCACCCGGGGGAGGGGAGAATGGAATCCTGAGGGTTGGACTAGCCACTGACAGCATTCATCTAGGACAGTCAGAAGAACCCAGAATGCAGCGGGAGCAGGGCTGAGAGGGGGAGGGTCGAGCTTCCACGGAGGCTTCCAGGAGGAGGCAGTACTTGCTGAGCCATCCGAGGCGTTGCTGGGATTCCCTCAGGTGAGCAGGGAGAGGGTAAAACAGGCTCGTGCAGTCAGAACAGGAGAGAAAAGCGCTCTAGGTGCTGGGTCGAAGTGGCCCTGCCGTGGGCGGACGAGGACTCTGGTGGGCTTTTGAGAAGTTGACTGCTTGAACACACTTTCTTCTGCCCTAGTAGTGCAGGGAGCTGGCTGCGAGCCTAGGGAAGGTCTTGGCGGGAGCAGAGAAGGCAGCAGGCCGCTGTAAGTAGCCAGGGTTCGGTCTAGAGAAACCAGATTCCTTTTTTTTTTTTTTTTTTTTTTTAAAGGAGGAATGGGGGGTGGGGAAGCTGTTTCCAGCAATCTCTACTTTAGGTATTGTTCAGGAGTGAGGATTCTGGCTGGAGGGCAGAGGTGAAGGCCAGACCCTAGGATGACCTTTTCTTCTCTCATCCCTGGCTGGTATCCAGTCTGGGCTAACTTTCTACGGGATCTGGGAATGAGAAATAGAGTGAGGGCCCGGGCAGGGTCGTCAGATTGGATTGATAATCAACTGCCCTGAACGGGTGGAAGCAGAGGGAGGAGCTCCCATCGCTGGCAGCCTCAGTCTACCCAGTCTGCAGCTCGGGACTGCTCGGCGTGGAGAGAGGCGGGCATCTCTAGGACCCGGGCTCTGCGCGAAGCTCGGCTCGGCGACCCGAGGAGACGAGCGCGGAGCAGCGGCGCCGCGGCCCGGTCAGAGTCCGCGGGGAGACTCGGGGCGGGGGAGGGGGCGGCGCCTCCGGGGCGGGGCCGCGGGCTGCCGGCTGCGGGGCGGTCTGGCGGGAGGCCCGGCGTGCGTCAGCGCCGTGAGCCCCGGAGTTTTCCACTGACGAGGAGGGCGGAGCTGCGGGCGGGGCCGGGGCTGAGCCAGTCTCTCCCGCCGCCGCCGGACGCGCAGACCTGGGCCGGCTGCACCGACGGCCGCCCGGCCGAGCGCACTGCGGGTCGCTGCGCGCGCTGCGAACCGGGGGCCGGGACACGAGTGGCTGCGGTGTCCTGGGCGAGCGCTGTTAGCTTAGGTGAGTGCCGGGAATCCTGATCGCGGCTGGATGGGAATTGGGGCAGGGGGGCGTCTCGGGTGAGTGGCGCTGTCACTCCAGCTCCGGGCTGATCTCCCTTGGGTCCTCCGGAGGCGACGCCGGGATCCGGCCTCCCAGCCCGACTTGGAGCTCGCACGCCCGGGAGGGAAGCCCAAGGCTGCGAGGTTGGGGGAGACCAGGCTTCCCCTCCCCCGCCTCGCTGTAGTTACTCCGAGATGTTTAGGCGCCCCAAAGCCGGGCGCAGGTGGCAGAGGGACGGGGTGCGCGTGCCCGCGGGTGAGTTTCCTTTTGACCTAGTTGCCTGAGAACTTTTCAGAAGTTACTCGCGTGGCCGGGGCAGGTGACATTGGTCGTCTTCCTCCTCGGGCTCTCCAGCGGGAGGGTGCCGGAGCTGCGGCGTGTGCCGCGCGCCCCCGGCAGGAGGGGGTCTGGGAGGGTGTGGAGGGATGAGTGAGGAATGAGTGAGGCTTGGTGAGTCACGGACCCCGGGGGGGAGAGAGGGGGAGGAGGATTGTGTCGTATGTTCACCTGTCACCGTCACACGCAGAGGCCACTGCAGTGAATCACCGGGCCCAGCTACACCGGCTACCCGCGGGCACACGCAGGCTCTCTCCCACGCACCTCTACTCCCTCTTCTGCACGAATTCCCTCTCCTTCCTCAGTTTCCCCTTCCCGGAGTTCCTTTCGCCTTCACGTACAGTAGAAATGCCCACACCTCAGCAACGGCCACACACTTAGTCACTCGGGGTGCCGGTACAGTCACTCCCAGACTTAGCCCACCTTCCTGACAACAGAGAATCCCTCCCAGCTATCCAACTGCCCACCCAACACCTCTGGGCCGAAGTCTCCGCCTCTTGCAGAGAGTAAGTCTATACTCCCTGCACCCAAATCTTTGACAGCCCCGCCCACATCTTTCTGGTTGTCACCAAATCCCACCCCCTTTTCTCCTCTGAGCTTGTCCTGTCGGTTCACCTGGCCCTGCCCTGTGTGTCCTACGGGTCACACCCTCTCTCTCTCTGGCCCTGGCACTGAGCCATCTTTCAACCATGCAAATCTAGAATTGTCAGTCCCTACTTACACCCTTGGGTGGCTTCCTATGCCCTCGGGCTAACACGGGCCCTCTTAAATGCATTTCCACCAGAAGGCGTACTGGCTGCCCTTTGCTCCAGCCCCTGGACCATGCTGTGACCTCTTTCTGGAACTCTGCCAACGTCCCTCCTTCAGAGGAACCTGCTTGGTTCCCAGTTGTATGCTTCTTGTCTATCTTCTGTTAACTCCAGTTTGAGAGGTGTTGGTTGTAGGTCCTTTCCCTATGGTCCCAATGTCTGCCATATTGCTTGGAATCTTTTGGAAGCTTAGCCAAATTTTGATTGATGAATGAATGAATGAATGAGGAAAACTGGCTTAAGGCAGAGGAAGGGGTAACTATCAAATGCAGATTTCCCTGGGTAGAACCAAGTATTTCATATAGCCAGCAAACATTTGGCATTTACCCAGAGCAGGGCCCTGGAGGCAGAATCGAAGGAACTGTCCCCTCCCCCATCACTTTCTGAGGCACGGGTGGGGGAGGGGTACGTCAGTGCTTCCTGTCTGCTGTCTCTTGAGCTGCCCAGCACTTTGTTTCCGCGAGGTCCAGAAGTGCTCGGAGGTGATTTTCCGCATCCCAGGAAGCCCTTCAGGAGGGTCTGGGGTCCTATGACCCTAGGTGTTGGGGGTGGGGGCATGACTGATCAAGACCTGGGGTTCTGAGGTCAAAGGACACATTCTTCAGATTCCTGGAAGGGGGATCGAGGCAGCTAGGGGGCTGGGGACTGGAGCATACTGGCGGGCTGAGGCTTCCCATAGCTGCCCCTTGTTGCCTTCACTGGTTCAGTGTAGTAGATAGCTGTGGTCACTAGACTGGGGTGACATTCCGTCCCAGAGGCTGTCAGTGCCTGTGTGTGGTGGCAGGAAGGGGGCGGCCCCAGATTCTCAAGCTGCTACCATCCCGGAAGGAGCCTGGTTCTCTTTGATTCCTGGGCCTGCCTCTGGGGCTCCTCAGGGGGTGTGGTGTTTCTGTCTGAGCCAGCTCCTGGGAATGGCTTTTCCTTCCTCCAGGACCCTAGGACGGGCCCATGTTCACCCTGGGAACGGGATCCTGATTCCTGAGTGGCTGCTGCAGCCCTTCCCCCACCCCCTGACTCACTGTCTGGCGCTCCTCAGCGATCTTTCATTCCGTTTTCTGACTTGGCCTCCTCTCCTCTGCTGTGCAGTCTTTCTGTCTCTGCCTTCTTTCAGCCTCTGGATCGCAGGTGGCACTGTCCCCTCCCTCTCTGTCCTCAGACGCAGCCAGGGGTCCAGCACTGATGCCTAAAGCCGCCTGGCCTTCCCAGAACTCTGCCCACAGCTTTGAGTGTTAACACTCTTCAGTCTTCGTTCTTATCTTGGGGTACACTTACTGTGGATCTCTATCCAATCTACACCTACCTCCTGACACGTTTACCCTCAGGGAACCCGGAGCCTCTGAGATACCACCTCACACTTGCACACGAGCGAGCAAGCCAGTGAGCGCTTGCATGCCTCCCCGTCCTCAAAGCCACCTTTGAATACTGTTCTTGCTCAGCCAGCTCTGACCCTGGATGGGAGATGGGCATGTGTCTCCTCCTTAGATAAGCTTTCAGGGGCAGAAAAAAGTCACACTAAGACCCCCGGGGTTAAGCACTGTGTGGCTTTCCTACCCACTCATCTGGGCTCCTGTAGCCTAGCCTTGTGTGTGGGTTACACAGACCTTCTCTCAATCAAGATCTATTATTTTCTAAATCACTTGCCTCCAAGGTCGTGGCATCGGAGGTTGATAATCTTTGGTTTGGGGCTTTTTTGTTGGGGAGCGTCCTGTCGATAGTAGTACCCCCAAAAGGCAGAAGTTGGGGGCTTTCAAGGTCTTTTTGGAAATGTCTTTTTGAAGAAGGGTTTTCTCTGTAAATCAGGTTGGCTTAAAACTCCAGGCAATTCTCCTGCCTTGTTTGAGACTGGATAAATGTGAGCTATGATACTCAGCTTAGAAATGACTTCTGGGAGGGTTGTAAGGCTGGGTGTGCTGTTCCAGTTTGGGGGGAAGACAGGGAGGGTAGCAGGGACTTGGCCTTGTGGGGAACTGCAAACAGTGGTGCTCAGCATGGGAACTGCCAACAGTGGTGCTCAGCATGGGGGACTTCCAGGTGGTGTTTTCTTTCTGTCATTTGGCTGTGGTGTACAGGATGGCTCAGCAGAGACACGGGACAGGTGATAAGCTCAGTGTGTGTGCTGAGAAGCCACCTCAGGGCTTTGCAGGAGCACCTCAGGGAGCTACACCATCAGGTGACCTACATAGAATACAGTATAGGAATGTCACTGTGCAGTAGAGGAATTGCTAAGCATTTAACACCCCTGCAACCCCCCCCAGGCCAGCCTCTAACTACCACCCCCCAACCTCCCCCAGGAAATCCTCTCAACTGTCCCCAGCTCACACAAGCCCCCCTCCTGGAAACCTGTCCTGTCCCTTGGCTGTGGAGAGGAGGGCGGGTACAGTGCCCCTCTGATTGGTTCTTCCCTTTGTCAATCTCCGTTTGCATTTTCTGGCGCGTTCACTCCTGTGTTGCAGCTCGTGAGTCCTAGGGCTTACTATTTGCACACTCACCGAGTGCAGGGTTCACTGACAGAGAACTTGACATGTGTTGATTCCTGGATTCCTTCCAGCCCTGTGAGGTGCTAACATGTATTTATTTCCTTTGAGACCCAGTCTCCCATAGCCGAGGCTGATCTTGAACTCTTGATTCTCCCGCACCTCCCAAGAGCTGGGATATAGATAGCAGGTGTGCACCACCTTGTCTGGCCGTCTGGGGCCTACAGGCAGTGGCAAACAGTGATGCTAAGGAATCTGCCCAGGACCAGATTCAAGCAGCTGAGTTTGGCCTCTAGGATACCTCTCAAGTCTGCCTAGCCTGTAGGTGAACTTCCAGGACCGAGGCTGCCTGGGTGTGGGTGGAGGAAAAGGAGGGAGAAGCTGAGGGTGGCTGCAGGCTGCAGGTTTCTGGCTTGAGCAACCGGGTGGGTGGCAGCAGTTACTAAGACAGGGAACACAGGAAGAGGAACAGATGGCTGGGGGGGGGGGCAGAGAGGTTCAATTTGGGGCCTGTAGAATTGTGTATTTCCAAGAGAAGTGGGTCCTTGGTTTGGGGGTCTTGGATTTGTACCTGTCTCATGGGAAGCAAATGGAATTAGAGAGGGGGTGTTATCTCCCCCCAGCACCCCGGTGCATTAGGCTGCAGAGGTGACAGGATACATAGGGGCTACCTGTCAACTTGTGTGTACAAGTGTCTCTGTGGTATGGGTGCGTGTGCACGTGTGTGTGTGGTGCCTGGCTCACAACCAAACACCCTCATCTCCTGGGAGAGTCTACAGGTTAACCGGGCTGTTTGTGTTTGTGGTTTGACTCTGGGAAGCCGGGTAACCTAGCCTGAGAAACTGCCCCGGAAACACCTGCACATCCTCCTTCCCCCGGGGCTGGGGTGAGGGCTTGGCCTGGTTGTAAGATTTTCTTAAGCCTCTCCGGTGCCTGCCTGGAGGAGATAGATGGCTGTCACTCTCCCGCGAGTACTTTTATCCAGTGATTTGACAGCTGGTGCCCTCAGATTTAGGGACCTGCCTGAAGGCTTGGGCTAGGAGAGGGGATCAAAGGATGCCTCAGTGGAGACCCAGACGGCTTTCTGCTTAGTTTTCCTGCCTCTTTCGCTTCCTATGACGGAGGTGGGGGAGGGGTCCCCAGCTGGGGGCATTCAACCCTGAAAGAGTGAGTGGGGGGGGGGACTCTAACGAGCCACACAGCAGGTAGCTGTGCTCAGCTTTTATCCTTTGAACCCTCTGAGGGTCCCCAAGTCCGGGAAGGACTTGTCCATGCATTGGGGGGGGGGGGGGTTAGCCCCTCCAGCTTGTACACCTCCAGGAGAGCGATCACATCCTCCGGGGTCCAGAGAAGCTGCAAGCCAGCAAGGGAGACATAGGACAGCAGTTTTCACTGTTAGAGGTTTGGTTTTTGTTTTAAGGAGAATTAACCATAGAGGTTAGCGATTGGAGGTGAGTTTAAGATCAAAGTGAAGTCTCCTGCCACAGTCCAGCCTAGAGCAGGGGACTTTTCTCCTGTGGCATGGGGGTTTCTGAGGGAAAGTCTAAGCTCCATCCCAGGGAGGGGAGGAGCTTGGGAAAGTCCTTCTGCCGGGAATCGAGCCAATGTTAAAACCAGTGCCCACTCTCAGAGCTCCTGGTCAGCCTGGTGCAGGAGTGTGGGCCTGGAGCTGTCAGTCAGCAAGGCAGTGGACCTGTGTGGTCAGAGAGGAGTGCTGCCCTCAGAGGGGGCCTCTGGAGATTGCAGAAGGCTCTGCACAGGCAAGTGCACAAGGACCTTAGTGCCTGTGAGTCAGCCTCCAGGATTCCTGTGAAGAAGAGCCAGGCCAGGAGTTCTGTCAGTCCATCTGTTGGTCTGTCTGCCTGCTGGCGTGCGTGTGCATGTGTGTGTGTGTGTGTGTGTGTGTGTGTGTGTGTGTGTGTGTGTGTGTGTGTGTAGGTGGCAATGGGGAAGGTACCTGGCTGTTTTTCAGAGGAGGCTTGTTATCAGGGGCCAGGTCTTGGGAGGCCAAAGTCTTTGTATTTGCATGTTAGACTCATTTGAGGGAGGAAGGAGGTACTGTGTTGCTTGGGGCTGGGGACCCTTACTGGAGACACCACCAGGAACCTGCAGCTTTAGAGTCTGGGAGATACCGGGGACGGGGAAAACACGGGTAGGCTGGGAGCCTGCGATTGAACAGTTTCATTATCCACATTCTAGGCGTCTGTCAGCTGCTGGAACCCCCGACGTCCCACCATGGCTGGGCTATTGAAGAGGAAGTTCGACCAGCTGGAAGAGGATGACTCCAACTCCTCCTCCGTGTCCTCTGGCTGTCTGTCTGTCTCCTCTTCCCCCGGCTCTTCTGTCTCCCCTGCCTGGAACTTTGATGAGGAGGGACCAGGTGCTCGGGCACCCCAGCCTAATCGCGACTCCTGTGGCCTTCAAAGTTTCACTCGTGAGTCTCTCTCATCCTGGGCACCCACCACACACCCCCCCCCTTCTTACTTCCCTAAAGCGGAAATTGGCCTTTTCAGCCTCTGTAGCCCCCTCAGGGTGCCTCCTTCTGTGAAGTCTTGTGATTGCCTGACTCTAAAGACACCTTGACTTCCTGTTTACCTCGGGGTGGTGCTGTCGGAGACGTTGCTCCCTGAGTGATTCTGGGGCCTTTCCGAGGGGTGTTGCGTCTCAGTTTCCCCAGCACACCCTGCCCCTTCCAGGAAGCCCTCTCCTCACACACCCAGTGAACGCTGGCCTGCTAAGCCACTTCCCTCTTCCTTGCTTTTCAGCTTTTTTCTGAATGTCCCCAAAAGGGTTTTTCCTGAATAGTTTTCTTCCCTTTTTTTTTTTTTTTTTTGAGACCAGACTCTCTAATCCAGGTTGTCTTCCAACCCTGTTGGCATCTGCCACTCGGGTACAAGAATGGCTGATTTCCTGGTTATCTTTTAAGCTTGTGTAATTTTGATTTCAAACTGAAAAATGGTCCTTTACAAAATGAATTTCTTTTTATTTTTGAGATTATAATTACATTAGTTCCCCTATCCTTCCCTTTCTCCAAATCCTCCCATATATCCGTCCTTACCCTCTTTCAAATTCGCTGTCTGTTTTTTATTATTTATTGTTGCATAAGTATATACAAATACTCCTAAATATTCTAAGTACAGTCTGCCTTGTCTTTATAATATAAAGACACACTTTGGGGCTGGAGAGATGGTTCAGTGGTTAAGAGCACTGACTGCTCTTCCAGAGGTCCTGAGTTCAAATCCCAGCAACCACATGGTGGCTCACAACCATCTGTAATGGGATCTGATGCCCTCTTCTGGTGTGTCTGAAGACAGTGACAGTGTACCCATATACATAAAATAAGTAGATAATCCTTTTTTTTTAAAAAAAGACAGTCTTTGATTTTTAAAATGGCCTTTCTACTTCAAGAACCATTTTAGACAGTTTTTTCCCTTCCTATGAAGTTCTGAAACCATAGCTGTTCATTCATCTTTCATGTCTCCTATGCATACCTGGGTATTACATATTTTTTTCTAAAGTAGGATTTTCAATGTCCGGAATCTAATATTACAAACAGAAAACCTTTTAGAAGGAATTTTCCCAGGTAGTTGAGTGCAGTGTTACTAATGCTAACTTGAAGTCATTCGGCATAGTGGCAAACACCTATAATCCCCAAACTGGAGAGTCTTTCGCTATAGAACCAGTCCTATCTCTCTTGGGATAAAGGATGGTGTATGCCTTTAATTCCAGTTCTTGAGAGTCAGAGCCAACCTGGTCAACTTATCAAGTTCTAGGACAGTCAGTGTTAGATAGTGACACCCTGTCTCACGAAAGCATAAATGAGGGCTAGGAAGACAGTACAGTGGGTAAGAGAATCTTGCTCTTGCAGAGGACCTGAGTTTGGTCCTTAGCACCTACATCAGATGGCTCACAACCACCTGTAGCTCCTAACACTAGGGATCTGGAACTTTCAGAACTTCAAAGGTACCCATACCCAAGCTGGGTGTGGTAGCACACGCCTTTAATCCCAGTACTCCAGAGGCAGAGACAGGCAGATCTCTGAGTTCAAGGCCAGTCTGGTCCTGGTCTACAGAACTAATTCCAAAACAGCTGGAGCTACACAGAGAAAACCCTGTTTTTGGGGGGGGGGGGGACAAAAATAATTAAGTTTGGACACAACAACAAAAAAACCCCCAATAATACATTCATACCAGTGAGATGCCTCAACAGGTAAAGGTGCCAAGCCTGATGTCAGGATCCTGAGTTCACACTGTTATGGTGGGAGAACCAACTCCTACAGTTTGTTACTCATTTGTAATCAACAGTGAGAGAGAGGGAGGGAGAGAGGAGAGAACACTTAAACTATAAAGGAAAAGGATATATATGTATATCTTAATTTGTGTGTATGAGTATTTTGCCTGTGTGTATGCTCATGTACCACATGCATGTTATACCTGAGAAGGCCAGAAGAGGGCATTAGATCTCCTGAAAATGAGTTCCTGGGCTGTGACCTCTCCTGTGGTTCCCAGTTCTCTTAACTGCTGAGCCATTTCTCCCGTTCTTTATATTGTCTTTATTACACGTAAGGGATAAAAATTACAGAAAACTGTGGAAAGGATTTATAAATATGCGGTCATGATGGTAAGACGCTTCATGGTCTTTGCATGCAGTTCTTTGGGCTGATAAACGACAGGAAAGCAGTGTTGCCTTGGGTGTGGTTCTCCAGATCCAGCCAGGCCTGACTTTTACATTGGAACCCAGGGTGGGTGGAGATAGCAAGATTGCATAGCATTGAGAACTCAGTGCCCTCTCTTGTCCCTTTCAGCCCCGTCCATCCTGAAGCGGGCTCCTCGGCAGCGTCCAGGTCACGTGGCCTTTGATGGCATCACAGTCTACTATTTCCCACGGTGCCAGGGATTCACCAGTGTGCCCAGCCGTGGTGGCTGTACCCTGGGCATGGCTTCTCGTCATAGCGCCTGCCGCCTCTTCTCCTTAGCCGAGTTCACACAGGAGCAGGTCCGAGCTCGGCGTGAGAAGCTTCGTCGGCGTTTAAAGGAGGAGAAGCTGGAGATGCTGCGGTGGAAGGTACGGGGCCCGTGGTGCGGGGTTGCCCGTTACAGTGAAGAGAAACAGGCCTGTGTTGGTGTCGGGGGAGGCTCAATGGCTGAGGTTGTAGCTCAGGCAGGAGGAGAAACCTGCCTAGGGGGAAGGAGTTCTGTGAGCACCAGTACTGCTAAAATCCGGCATCTTGGTGCACACATCCTGGAACTTGGGAATCCAGGATTCAGGGTCATCTTCAGCAAGCTTGAGGCCATGGACCATTTTCAAAAGAAAAGTAGTAGAGCTGAAGAGATAGTGTATTAAGTCAGGGTTCTCTAGAGTCACAGAACTTACGAATAGTCTCGACAACCAGAAGTAGCCACTACGGATGGCTCAGTGGTTAAGAGCCCTGACTGCCCTTCCAGAGGTCCTGGGTTCAAATCCCAGCAACCACATGGTGGCTCACAA
Source organism: Micromys minutus (assembly GCF_963924665.1). Classification (NCBI taxonomy): domain Eukaryota; kingdom Metazoa; phylum Chordata; class Mammalia; order Rodentia; family Muridae; genus Micromys; species Micromys minutus. The sequence goes on along the minus strand of NC_137956.1, from coordinate 48,835,545 downwards.
CCATCTGTCATGAGATCTGATGCCCTCTTGTGGTGTGTCTGAGGACAGCTACAGTGTACTTATGTATAATAAATAAATCTTGAAAACAACAGAAAAGTAGTGCCATCAGACAAAGGGTAGGGCCTGGGCACAATGCTTGGATCTTTTTATCTGAATCCGATCAGCAGTCTGACACGGCCAGTACCTGCATCTAGTTAGAGCAGGGGTTTGTAAAAAAAATGAGAGAGAGAGAGAGGTGTTTGTATCTGAGCTAAGGTGATGTAAGAGACCTTTGAAGATGCTGAGGACAGTGTGTTCCCCTCTCCCCACACTCTGGGAGAGCTCAATTTCTGTATCTCTCACACCCCTTTCCTGTCCTTGTAGCTTTCAGTGGCTGGAGTTCCGGAGACAGGGACAGGCGCGCCCCTCACAGTGGATGCCATCGATGACGCCTCGGTAGAGGAGGACTTGGCAGTGGCCGTAGCAGGTGGTCGCCTAGAGGAAGCGAATTTCCTACAGCCCCACCCACCCCGGAAGCGACGGGCCCTCCTTCGGGCTTCCGGTGTTCGAAGGATTGACCGAGAGGAGAAGCGAGAGCTGCAGGCACTGCGTCAATCCCGGGAGGATTGTGGTTGTCACTGTGATGGCGTCTGTGACCCTGTGACCTGCAGTTGCAGCCTGGCTGGCATTAAGTGCCAGGTGCGTGTGGATGGGATAAGGGAGGGGTGCCTATAATCCCAGCACTCAGGCGGGAGGCTGGTGGATTTCTGAGTTCCACAACAGCCAGGGCTATACAGGGAAACCCTGCCGCTGGCAAAGTCCTCACTTTCGGGTTGTGTGTCTCTCTCTACAGATGGATCACACGTCCTTCCCCTGTGGCTGCTGCAGTGAGGGCTGTGAGAACCCCAATGGTCGAGTGGAATTCAATCAGACAAGAGTTCAGACACACTTCATCCACACGCTCACCCGCCTGCAGATGGAGCAGGGTGCAGAGAGCTTGGGGGACCTGGAGTCCTCCGTGGAGGACACTCCTGTTGAACAAACCCTGGTTGCCCCCTTCCCGCCTTCCAAGCCCCCCGTGAGCAGTGAGCTGGAAGACAACAGCTGTGGCAGCGACATGACAGACTCTTCCACGACCTCGTCTTCTGGCAGCAGCGAGCCCCCAAACCACCTTGCCCACCCCAGCCTGCCGGGTCCCAGCTTCCGGCCTGGAGTAGATGAAGACGGCCTAGAACAGATCCTGAATTTCAGTGACTCTGACCTCGGTATTGAGGAAGAAGAGGAGGAGGGAGGGAGTGTGGGCAACTTGGATAACCTCAGCAGCTTCCATCTGGCTGACATCTTTGGTACCGGTGACCCCGGCAGCCTGGCCAGCTGGGCTCACAGCCCATCTGGCTCCAGCCTCGCGTCGGGCATCCTTGATGAGAATGCCAACCTGGATGCCAGCTGCTTCCTCAACAGCAGACTTGAAGGGTTGAGAGAAGGTAGCCTCCCTGGCAGTTCTGGGTCCCCTGAGGGGGAGGCCGTCCAGAGCAGCTCCTTGGACCTCAGTTTATCCTCCTGTGACTCCTTTGAGCTGCTCCAGGCTCTGCCAGATTATAGTCTGGGGCCTCACTATACTTCCCGAAGGATATCTGGCAGCCTGGACAGCCTTGAGACCTTCCACCCTTTGCCCAGCTTCTCCCCACCAAGGGATGCCAGCGCTTGCTTCCTGGAGTCCCTCGTAGGCCTGTCTGAGCCGGTTACCGATATCCTGGCACCCCTTTTGGAGAGCCAGTTTGAAGACACTTCCTTGGCACCTTTGATGGAGCCTGTGCCAGTATAAGAATTACGGTGCCTTTTTCCTGCCCGGAGACCCTGTTGCTGCTTTTTATGTGATCTTGGGGTTCTCCAAGGTCTCTGTATGTAACGGTCTCCCATGGGCTGGTCCTGCCCACGGTGCCACGTGGGCACTCTCTATTTTTACATTAACACTCTGAATTTATTTATTTTTTTTTATGTTTTTCTGTGCTGAAGAGAAGATGGTGGGGAGGGTGTCCCTCTTCTCAATGCCTGGTTTCTTTATGTCCAAACAGGTCTTCCACCTCCTACTGTATGCCCGAAGGAAGAAGGGGGAGGGCTCTCCTGGAGCCTCATGTCCCCTCTTTCTGTACTGTAAGATGCTCCTTGGTCCAAAGACAGCCACAGCTAAAAGCAGGGCCGTATGGTTTCCATAGGAGCTAGGTCTTCTGGACTGTGAAGATGTAATTTATTTCTGTAATTTATTTGGGGACTGAGACAAGCAGTGTTTGAGCCTCTCTGGCAGGTGGGCAGTGTTGGCATAGTCTCCAGTGTACCCTGCCAGTCTGCGCTTCGTTGTGGTGTGTGGGTTTGAGCTTCTGATCTCTTATATCAAACAGTGGCCTGGCTCGGCTGAGCAGACAGGCTGAGCTTGACCAGCGGTAACTAAGCTCTCTCTGCCCCCTGCCCAGACTCTACTGTCCGGTTCCCTCTCCCCAAGGCCATGGGTTAAAGGCCCTCTGTACGATGGGGAACCAGAGGCCACAAGACATGAAGCACACCCCAGATCACTGTCTCAAGCCTTTTGGGGGCACTGAATCCATCCTGGCCCACTACACATCCCCACGCCAGTTGGCAAGGGGTGGCTCTTGAGGGCTTTTATGCCCTTCATTAGCTGATGTTGGATTTTATATGCATTTTTATATTGTCTCTAAGTGTCAGAACTATAATTTATTCATTTCTGTGTGTGTGTGTGTGTGCCAAGAAACACAGGCTCTGGGCCTGCCTCCTAGCCCAGGAGGCCTTGCCAGCCTGTGTGCTTGTGGGAACACATTGTACCTGAGCTGACAGGTACCAATAAAGATGCTCTATTTTTAAGTGTGGTCTCCTTGGTGGGGTGGGGAGCATGGTGCAGCCCCAGGAAGCAGGCGGGGGATGGGCACTGTGGTGTGGCATGGACGGAAGCTGTACTGAGGCAGGAGGACAGCACGCTGGGCTTTCTTCCAGCCAGGCCAGTCAAGCTGTAGGCCAAGAGCCAGCTGAGAGGCTGGCTGAGCAAGTGGAGTGATTTTCCCCTCTGGATTAACCTGTTCTTCCGTGGTGCCATCTGGAGCTTGAAGAAGCAGAGCTGTCCTGCTTGGGCTGGGTGAGGGCACACTCCTTTGCACACATATACCCTGGTCTGGGTTGAGAAAGGGCAGGCTAGTGGAGGCCTGGCCTGGTGACAGGCTGCTCAGGCAGCTGTTAGTCCCTGGGGACTTGAGCCAGACCCGTCCTGAGGCAGCCAGAATAGGGCTTAGGTCAGGGGTGCAGAGCAGGCTGCTGTACCCCTCTCTGGAGCACTGGCTGTATTGGGGCCACGTGGACCTGTCACTGGCTTGGCTCATTTAGTTTTGACCTCTCAGCATAGAGTGCCCTGGTGCACCCTGTTGTCCTATCTCTTCCCCCTGGGGCAGGGTTCAAGCTGGTGTGCAGCATGGTTCTGAGAGGTTTCTCTGGTAATTCAGGGCACCTGGTGGGAGCTCTTTCCACCCCTACAGACTCCCCCACAGACTCTGTCCCTGATCAAACAGGCTTCCCAATTCCCAACTAGGGTCATAGGGCCAAAGCGCAGGCAGAGACGGTCTTGTTTGCGGAGGTCAAGTGACAGGCAGGCAGACAGACAGAACATGACCAACAGGCAGTCTCCTTACAACAAAGCTCTCTCAGAACAGACCTATCTCCTAAATCCGTCTCAACAAACGGTTGTGAAACAGATCATGGGAAAAGGAACCTAGTGCCCCAGGAGGGGCTGGAGAGATGGCTCAGTGGTTAAGAGCACTGGCTGCTCTTCCGGAGGTCCTGAGTTCAAATCCCAGCAACCACATGGTGGCTCACAACCATCTGTAATGGGATCCGATGCCTTCTGGTGTATCAGAAGACAGCTACAGTGTGCTCGTATAAATAAGATAAATAATACCGGGTCCATGCATGTGGCATCAACAATGTCACAGAACGGGACAGGACTGGGGCTGGAGTAGCAGCCAGGCACCATCCAAGCCCTTGGCTCTTGCCCCAGCTCCAGAAGAAAAACAGCAGCCCTCCAGGAAACTCAACTTCTTTCTAAAACTCTTGCTGGGTTGCTGAGGGTGACCTTGAACTCTTGATGTTCCTGCTTCTATCTCCCAAGTGCTCCCAGCATTACACGTGCACACACACATGCAGGCTTGCACACACAGATGCTTTTTGAAGAAGATCTCCTGCAGCCTGACCAAGCTGCACTTGCTTTGTTGTGCAGGGTGACCTTCACCCTCCTTCCCAAATCCTCCTGCCTCCACTCTCCAAGTGCTGGGACAGCAAGCAATTGCACCAGGATGGCTTCATGAAAACCACATTTCCATTTTACCTGCCCTAAATTGCTTGTTTTGAGACTGCTTTCTTTATTCATTAATTTAGTCATTATCACATTTTTATTTTGCATATACACGTGAGTTTACACATGCTAGAATTCCAGTGTGGAGGTCAGAGGGCAACTTGTAGGAGTTGGTTCTCTCCTTCCACTGTATGGGACCCAGGGATTTAACTCAGGTCCAGAGTTGGGACAGGAACCTGCTGGCTTAGCTAACCCCTCTTTTGCTTTGAGACTGTATCTGGCTACCTAGCTCTAGATGGTCCTGGAACTCATTGTGCAAGCCAGGCTGGCTTCAGGCTTGTAGCTGCCCTCCCTGTGGCCCCCAAACACTGGGATTGTAACTGGATTAGACCATGCCTGCCTGTAGTTTTCTTTAAATAGAATATATCAATACCCTTGAAAGTGAGAGAACCTGTTCAACAGCGCCTAAGATCTCCTAAGTGTGTGTGTTAGCTATTATGTGAACATAGATAAGCACAAGGTTGCTTTGATTTAAGGGGTGAAGCCTATAGCTTAGGGGTACAGAATGTACTCTCCACTTCAATCCCAGGAACATAAATAAAACATTTTCTAGACATGACCGGCAAAGCATGATACAATGATCTGGGAAATGGAGTCTTTTTCTTTTCTTGAGACATGGTCTCATGTACCCCAAGACAACCCCAGACACTAAGTTAGGTGACCCTGACCTGATGACTTTTCTGCCTTACCTCCAACGTGCCGGGGTTCCAGGTGTGCACTGCCAAAGCCAGTTTAAGTGATGCAGGGGGTTGAACCCAGGGTTTCATGCATGCTAGGCGTGGACTCCACCCAGTCTAATCTAATTTCTTCCTGAAGAGTAGGACAATGAGACCCAGAAAGGGCAAGCACTTGGGAAGAGCACATGGTGAGAACTCAGGCCTCCAGATACTCAAGAGTTCCTTCCCCTGAGGCTGGGATGACCTATAATGCCATCCCGAGAAGCAGGGACCCAATTAAAAATGACTATTGGCCACTTGAATACGGGCCACTGTGACTGCCCCCTTAGGCAGTAAGTAGGGACCCTGGCATTAAGTGGGACCCTGGCCAATATCTTTTACAGGAGTCAAAATGCGGTTGCATGTAAAGGGTGGATGGGGCTCAGTGGAAGTCTGGTGTGTCCCAAATGGGTGCGGTCCAGTTTGGGGGAGGTGGGTAGGAACAGAATATGGGGACAGAGAAACAGAGAATGAATGGGCCTTGAAAATCTGCTGCCCTCTTGCACAGGGCCTTGAGTTCTGGGCTCTCGTGTGGTGGGTCCTCCAGTCAGAGCCCACTGCTGGGCAGACCTGGTGGGCATCATGGCGGGAGGGGTGGTGCTTCTCTAGTTCCGAGATGCTGGGGACAAGATTGGGGTGGGGCTATACTTTGAAATAGCTGTAGGGTATGTTTTCTAGCCAAAGATCTGCTGGGTGGGGGTATCTCTGTTCCATGTCTTCAAGAGTCTGGAACAAATGTGGGGGGGCAGTCCATGAGGAAGGCCCAGGACTCCCCTGCACAGGCTAAGCCAGCTGTCTTCTTTCCCCGGGCAAAATTACTTCTTAGTCCTTAAAAACATAAAGCTTCCAGACACCCTCGGGGCCCCACGAGGCATGAATAAAACATGGACGATGCAGAAATGGGGAGAATATGCATTTCTCACTTGTTTCTCCACCAATTCACTTCCTACTCTCCCCATGAACGGTCCGCGGACGACGCTTCTACTGGCCTGAGCCCCTCGCAGCCACTGCTAGGGCCTCAAGGACCCTTGGGCTTTCTCCAAAATCTCCTCCCTGATCTTGGGGTAGTTGGGGTGCTCCGTCAGGACCTGGTGCAGAGGAAGATCAGATGTGTGGAGTCGGACCCACATGGCACCCCCTCCCCTGCCTGTGCTGGTGACTTACGCTGTGACAGACTTCAATGGCATCTACGAACTTCTTGTCTTTCAGGTAGTTGAAAGCCAGTTTGAAACCTGTCCCGGGATAGGGGTAGGGGGACACTCTGGTGACTGGGGAGCCCTCTGGCTCCTTGAACTGTCACCATGCAGGACTTGGGTTCTAGGATCGGCCCGTGCCTTACCGATGGTAGGGTTGGCCTGATGGCTGTACTTCCAGGCTAGCTCATAATTGGTGGCTGCGTCCTTGTAGGACTGCTCCTTCTCCATGATGAAGCCCATGTACTCATAGGCCCTGCAGCAAGACTGCAGGGGAGAGGAAGTGAGTGCCTCTGCCAGGCACCTTGGTCTTCAGGGGGGACCAGGAGGGGGAGCTGGATGGTGGTAAGCAGCAGCGGTAACCCAAAGTGCACTAGGGACCCCCGAAAGCACCTTCGGCTTTTTGAAGGGTTAACTGTGTACCCACTCTTTACTCAGAACCTACAATAACCCCTTTAAATAAAGCCCCTCTAACCAAGGATTCCATTTCACGGAAGCTATGGCTCAAGCCCACTGACCACCGTTAACCTTTCTCAGGCATTCCATTTTCCTCTTTTCATGGCTATGCCTGACCCTCATAAGCTTGGCCCTCCTTGGCCGGGCTCCTGACCCCGCCCCCACGCCCCGCCCCTATTCTCCCTTGCCTTGTTGTACTGCAGGCAGCGGCGCAGCAGCTCCAAGGCCAGGTCGAACTTGCCGCCTTGGCAGTAGATGTCTGCCAACAGAAGCCAGCTCTTTTCCAGGTCTTCGGCCTCGTCCAGCGTCCATGGGACTTTGGCCAGGCGCTTCAGCTGCGTTCGGGCCTTGGGGACTTGCTTCAGGAGGATGTAGGCCTGTGCCATGGCCAGCAGTGCAGGGATGCTGTCCTTCTGCACACCCGTGGGAAGCAGAGGTTGGGGCACTTTGGCAGTCACCCCCATCTTGACCCCTGCCCACGGGAACCCGTCCCTAGCCCTCGCACCTCAGCCTGGGCCATCTCGATAAAGGTGCCCAGAGCCACCTCTACATTCGCCTTCTCCCTGGTGGCCAGCAGGCAGAGGCTCTGCAGCAGCCGCAGCTGGGTCTGCCCGGATTCCGAGTGAGGGTAAAATTCCCGAAGTAGCTTCTCTGCAGTGCGCACCCCGTGCTGCTGAGACTCTTTCCTGCTGGCAGAGCTGTGGACATAGGACTCGTGCTGACAGCCTGCTTATGAGGCACTCACCTGGTCTCCGCCCAGAAGCTGAAGCCTGGTCCCGCCCCCTGGTCCCGCCCCCTGGTCCCACCCTCTCCTCCCGCCCGCCTCGTTCTGCCTCTTAGTCGTCTTACTTGCTGTCACCCATTAGGCTCTCAAAAGCCTCTCCACCGACAATCTCATTGTCAGGGTTCAGACAGATCTGTACCATGTAACAGGTGGCAAGCTGGCCCCAAGTGCTGTCCTTTCGGGCCTTGTTCAGAAACTTCAAGGCTTCATTGGGCTGTCCAATGTGCCTGCAGTGTGCAAAAGAAATGCCAGGAGGCATGAGGGGAACTGTGAGGCCAGGGGGCATGGATGCAAGGTCTGAGGGCTTCTGGTCCTGGAAGCTGCTCTGTCTTTCTTCTACTGAGCAAGACACTACCTACCAGCTTGAGGGTAGGGGGTGCCTCTTATCCCACTGCTGCCCCTCTGTCTCCTGGAGCCTAACTTACCAGTAGTAAATGCCTTGGCAGTAGTTAAACCCTGGCTCCAGAGGCACCCGGCTAGACACCTTCTTGGCCAGCTCAAAGAAAGCAGGGGCCTCTTCGAGCTTGCCGCTCCGTCGTAGCAGATCGATCAGTTTATTCAGTACCAAAAAGTTGTCTGAAATGAGAGCAAAAATCTGCAGCACATGGTGCAGACTGGTGGTGATGGGGTCTGATGGGGGAGGGTGCTGTGCATCAGGCTGGTGTGATGGGGTCTGATGGGGGAGGGTGCTGTGCATCAGGCTGGTGTGATGGGGTCTGATGGGGGAGGGTGCTGTGCATCAGGCTGGTGGTGATGGGGTCTGATGGGGGAGGGTGCTGTGCATCAGGCTGGTGTGATGGGGTCTGATGGGGGAGGGTGCTGTGCATCAGGCTGGTGTGATGGGGTCTGATGGGGGAGGGTGCTGTGCATCAGGCTGGTGTGATGGGGTCTGATGGGGGAGGGTGCTGTGCATCAGGCTGGTGTGATGGGGTCTGATGGGGGAGGGTGCTGTGCATCAGGCTGGTGTGATGGGGTCTGATGGGGGAGGGGTGCTGTGCATCAGGCTGGTGTGATGGGGTCTGATGGGGGAGGGTGCTGTGCATCAGGCTGGTGTGATGGGGTCTGATGGGGGAGGGTGCTGTGCATCAGGCTGGTGTGATGGGGGAGGAGTGCTGGACCTTGAGGAGGCCCTAGGAGACATTACTTGTTTAGGCTGAGCATGGATGAGTCTGTATCTGAGCGTGAGTAAATTATATAGTGCTTGAAATAGCTACGGGGGGGGGGGCTGGGGAGATGTTGCCGGTAGTAAAGTACTTGCCAGACAGACATGAGGACTTGAGTTCAAATTCCCAGCACCCTTTGATGGGAGGTGTGGGCTGTGAGCGGGGCCACCTGTCTCTGAACCTCAGGCCTTGGAGGGCACAGGCAGAAAGATTGCTGAGGCTTGCTGGCTCGGGGCCAAGTCCAGCTAGAGAGCTTGTTCCAAAGGAGCGAGGATGAAGGTGGTAGAGCAGGGTCACACACTGCTCTCTAGCCACACTCTGCATCTTTGTGTGTCTGTGTGTCTGTCTGTCTTTCTCTCACACTCACACACACACACAAGTGACAGTTACACCTACTAATCAAGCACTTACACTGTATCTGGCTTCGGGTTCTGCCTGTGACTTAGCTGTAGGCAAATATTCTTTCTGTCCCCATCTGACAGATGAGGACAAAGAACATGGAAGAGTGAAGTCATTTTTCAAAGGCCATGTGGTTAGGTGACATCAGGATTCAGACCCAGGTACCCTGACTCTAAGACTATCTAACCCTGATTGCTGGGCCCATGGTGACTAGTGTGGACAGGCCCTTGGCTTGGGCTTCAGGTTTGACCCTTAAAGCTGCTGCTTCATTCAGTAGCAAGTAGGGGTGCAGCTACAACCAAGAGAGAACATTTAGTGTCTTTCAAGTGGGCGTGACAGTAGAGGAGACTGTTCAGTCCCGGTGGCTGAAAAGATATGGGGACAGACAGGCGGTCCTGGCTCCAGTGCCAAGTGCCTGGGTCCAGGAACTGGCCCCTTTGACTCAGGAAGGGCTGCCACGTTCTGGGTCTTTATCAGTTTCCTGCCTCTCTGGGAACAATTGGGAAGAAAGGGGCTTCCTCTGACCCGCCAGGAAGGAGGGGCGAAGGCCCACCCTTCTCTGGGATAGCCGTGCTGGTGGGTGGGGAAGAATCTGCGGGTCCTAGTTACCTGGAGCTTTCTCCAGCACTTGGTGGTAGAGATTGATGGCGGTTTCGTAGTTTTGTTTTCTAAACATCAGGTCGGCCAGCATCTATCAGAAGACACGTAAGCTGAGCATTCCTGACAGCAGCATGCATGGGGGCTGGCAGAGAGCAAAGGCAGGGTAGCCTCCCTGGTCCAGAGAGCTTGTGGGACCTTTCTGACTCTGCAAGGTGTGAGCCTGGGGTGGCCCTGGAGAAGGCCTGACCAGGGAAGGTTATCTCACAGCCTTCCAGTCACCTGACCTTCACCTTCACCTCATAGAGGGTGTGGTTTCCCCTGAAGTCTGTTCAACACCGCCCCACCCCCACAGCCTGGCACAGAGATTGCTGCTGCCCTCTGCTGGCCTGCCCATCCCTCCCTATGAAGGGCTGGGGCCGGGTGCCAGAGCATCTGTGAGGTCAGCAATTAGAAAGCAGCCCAAATCTGGTCACGGGGCCCCGGGGAGGTGTACAGCGTGGCATCTCCTACCACAGCCGCTCTCTCGTGGGTCTGCTCCATCTCTAAGAGCGGGCCACAGCGCTGTTCACACAAGTCCAGCTGCCCCTGAAGCAGGTAGAGCTGTGCCAGCTCCAGCACCACCTATGACAAGACCAGACAGATCACACAAGTCAGTGCCACAGGCCCGGGAAAACCCTGCAATCACCTCGGACTCTGACTTCCCTCCCCGGCCGGCCTATCAGCTGGCTCCTAAAGCAGGCTCTTGCCTCCGGCAGATGATGGCTATCCGGCCCACCAAATTCCCCTGCCATTCTGTCTTTTAGAAGCGGCATGAAATGGGGCCTAGCTAACACGCTAATCTTATCCTTTGGCCTCTGCTCCTTCCTCTGGGAAATCCTCGAGCCCTGGGGACTCCGGGATAGATGACAGGCGCCTCCTACACGCTTCTCACTTTCCTCTTGCCTGAGGGCAGTCTATAGGCAAGACTCCAGCCCTGGCCTACTGTCTCCAAGGCCTAGAACAGTAAGTACCTGGTGCGAACCAGGGATCTGTCAAAAGGTGAACAGTTACCCAGCTTTTTTTTTTTTTTCATACAATATATGTAGGTATATTTTTGAGACAGGGCTGGCCTCCACTGCCCAAGTGCAGAGATGAAAGGTCTGAGGTGGTGTTGGGGACTGAACCCAGGGCTTTGTGCGTGCTGAACAATCACTCTTCCACGGCTGGGCTCTTTCTTCAGTGTGAACTTAGTGTGAACTGGTCCTTCATCTGGAACCACACCCCTCGGACAACTCTCAGCTGGCTTGGAAACCCAGCCTGGGCTCCATTCCCATGCAGCCTGGCAGCCACAACTCTTACCATGCCCCCCTAAACCTAGCAGCGGGAACCTGCAAAGGCCAGGCAAGCGTGGTTTTCAGAGTCCAAAGATGGTCATCCTAGCCTTCCTCTAAGAACTGTAGAAGGTGAGGGCCCAGAGTCAGCTGAAGCCACCCTGGAGGCCTCCTTCCTGCTTTACACCTGAGGCTCCTCAGAGAAGAAAGGTGTCACTCAGCAAGGGTACCCCCAAACTCCTGATCCTGCCTCCACCTTCCAAGGGCTGAGGTAACAGATGTGTATATACCATCTTACTTGGTTTGTAAGCTACTGGGGACTGGGCCTGGGGCTTTGTGAATGCTAGGCAAGTTCTTTATCAACTGAGCCACATTCCCCAGCCCTCAGGGTGTCGCTCGGAGGGCCGCACACCTTATTGTCTGTAGGCGAGTAGGCAAGGGCGTCCTTGTAGGACTTCACGGCGCTGTCATAATCTTTCTCTGTGAGGTGATGCTCCCCAGTCTGGATGCAGATGGCGGCAGCCAGCTGGTTCTGGAGGGGGATCATTTCTGGCTGCTCCAGAGAAACCCGCTTCAGTATCCGGGACTGGAGGTCCAAGGCCTTGGGGGACCAATGAGGTGAGCTTCAGAACCTCTGAGCCCGTGTGCCAGAGCACAGGGATTTCCAGTGTTCCGTGGCTGGCAGGGTCAGACAGGGTGCCTTGAGGAACTCAGGGCCACACCCTCTGGACACAGGAGGTAGGCTGGCACTGGCCCCCTGGGGGGAGGACTGGGCACAAACTACTGTACCCACTTGCTTGACTCCATCACACTTTGCGACTGTGTCTGATTTGCTTGCTCTCTTGCAGGTTAGAGCATCACACACAAGAGGTGCGCAAAGTGGGCTGGGCTTCTTATTACTGGCGGTGTTTTAGTTTTGAGGCAGGGTCTCATTGTGTAGCTCTGGCCGATGTGGAACTTGCTATGTAGACCAGGCTGTCCCCGAACTCACAGAGATCTGCCTGCTTCTGCCTCTAGAGTGCTGAGATCAAGGTGTGCAGCACCACGCCTAGCGCAGGCTAGGTTTTTGTTGTTTGAGACAGGCTGGCCTGGAACCCATTATATAATTGAGGATGACTTTGAACCTCTGGTCCTGTGCCACCGTGCGTGGTTTATCCGGTACTGGGCTTTGTGTATGTGAGCAACATAGATCATGTCCCTGGGCTGTGCTTTGATGGGCACGTTTGCTCTGTGCTGCTCTCCTTTCTAGAATTTGAGGCACTCGGCACACATCTAACACGTGAGCGGCTGAGGTGAGCAGGAAAGACAGGCAGGTTTCAGAAGGTGGGTGTGGACTAACGCTGGACTCCTTGGCGACAGAGAGATGAGTGGGGACCGGGCGGTAAATAAGAGAAGTCATCTCAGGTGGTGGCACTGGTGGTATCTCCCTCTAGAACCATGCAGTGCATCCTGGGAACAAGTGGGAGCCTGCCCGTGTGGGTGGAGAGACAAGGCAGGAATGGGAATGGCCAAGAATGCCTGGATCAGGGATGGCACGGTATGGAGGGAAGAAGGTTGGTACAGGCAGATGTCAAATCTCCGCTTTACCTCCCTGACTCATGATAAACCCATTTTAAGGTGGATATGAGTAACGGACGCACACTCCTTTGGCCCTAGCACTTGGGAGACAGACACAGGAGGATCTTTGAGTTCAAGTCCAGCTTAGTCTATTTTAGCTGTGACCCTTTAATGCAGTTCCTCATGTTGTGGTGACCCCCCCAACCATAAAGTTATTTTTGTTGCTACTTTGTAACTGTCATTGTGCTACTGCTATGAATTGTAACTGTAAATATTGGTGTTTTCCAATGGTCTTAAGTTGGCCTCTGGGAAAGAGCCATTCAACTTCCAAAAGGGTCGACACCCAAAGGCCCTTCTCGCCCAGCCCCGCCCCGCCCCGCCCCGCCCCGCCCATCCCAGCAGTCTCAGGTTCGCCTTCACTGAGGAGCAAAGCTGTAGGATGAGGGAGCCGAGGTGAACAGCCTGTCGCCCTGGCAGACCATGGGCCGAGCCCCTTCCCTTTCCTTCAGCAGCCCTCGGGAGATAAAGACCTTGGCCAGTTACCTGATTCAGCGTTTCCATCACTTCTTCCTTCTTATGGCTCTTGTAAACCTTTGCCAACAAAAGCAGGCACTTAACCTCATTCATCATGGAGGGGATATCCTTGACCCCTAGAAGGAAACGACAGACACTCAGTGTGGTCTGGACCGTGAGCTGATGGGGAGGGCTGGGTTCAGGTGCCCCTTCCCGTCCCCCCCACCTCCCCTCCCACCGCTAATGTGGGAGGGCCCTGTTCCAATGCCACTCACCGGAAAAGGAGTCTCGCTCCAAGGCCTGCTTCAGCGCCTTCTCTGCCTTGTGGTATTTCTTCAGCTTCAGGAGCAGCTCCGCCAGCTCACAGCACAGGAAGTCCTGCCCGCTGATCTTCTGGGCAGCCTCGTAGTAATTAATGGCCTTAGCACAAGCAGGATACATGGGCCTCGGTTTGGCTCTGCACGGGGGTGGCTAATGCCATGTCCCTTCAGCAGCCACTGTGTTAGACGGTCCCTCAGCAAGCAGATGCCCGAGGTGAATGCCTCCCCCCCAACCCCCCCTGCAACGGGACTCAGGCCTCAGTGGAGCAGGCTGCTGTGTAGGCTGTCTGAGTTCACCACTGGTCACACACACACACTCAGCCGGCAGCTGGAGTGGAAACACTTTGTCCCTCCTCATCTCCGGCCCCGGTGCGTGGGCTTTCTTTCCTTCCCTGCGTGGCTGGCCCTTCCCCAGGGCAACCTCACCTTGGCATACTGGTGGGTCTTCACGTAGGCTTGTCCGATCCTGCTGACCAAGGAGGCGTCGTGAGGGTTCTTTCTATAGGCCTCGTCATACACCTCCAGGGCCTTCTCAGGCTGATGGGGGAAGTATAGAAGGGGGTGTCTTTTTCTTCCCTCACCCCTCACTGGAGGAGTGATCCTGGGAACTGGTTAGCAAGGCTGGGTCCCCACCACCCCACTTACCTCCTGAATGTTCATGAAAGCATCACCCAGGAGCAGGCTGCTGTGGGGGCCAGGCAGATGTTCACAAAGCTCCCTACAGGAGAAAGCAACTGCGGCTCTCAGGCCTCGGCCTGCCTAACGGACGCCATTCACCATTCTGGAATCACAGAGAACCTTCGGGAGCCCTGAGAGCCATTCTGAGGCCCTGAGATGGAAGCCGGTGCACGTCTGGCAAGTGATCGGCCATGGACTCCCCACTCCAGCTCCACATTGCTCCCGAGAATGTCCAATCCGGACATGCTACGCTGTCAGTCAGTTTCTACACTCCCACTTCTCTCACCTCCAAACTAGTTTTTACCAGAGAAAGAGGCTGGGAAGGGCCCCCTGAGGTCACAACACCAAATCCTGGGAAACGGAGGGTTGGGGCCACCGCCTTCCACTCCTCTCCTCACCCAGCCCACACTGGTCGTCCCAGAGACCCTGCACTGTGGTTCTTTAAGGAAAGGCAGAGTGAGGGGCTACAGTGTGACTGTGTTCTAGGGATGCCTTTGGCATCAGTGCTGGGAGCCACGCCCAGATCCTCCCACCAGAACGCAAGCCACGCAGGGCAGAGATGCAGGGCAGGGGCTGGCAGCAGGTCCTCAGAACTCACCCACAGGCAGGGAGACCTACAAGGTGCTCCTACCTCGGTCTAAAGCACTCTGGGGGACACACTCTGGAGGGAGTCCCGGTTGAAGGCATGCCACCCGAGGAAACCCCCAAGGGGAAAAGGTGCCACCTGCTGTAAGTGGAGCTTACACGTAGCAGCTGATGTAGAGGCGCGCATCCTTGCGAGTGTGTAGGTAGATGCTGGCCATCTTCTCCTTGGCTTCTGTGTAGCAGGGTTGCTTGGGTGTGATGCTTCTTAGCATGTTCAGTGCCAGGTCTACATTGCCCTTGCTCAGAGCCAAGTCCACGTTGGCGACCATGATACGCATCTCCTCTGGTGTGCCACTGAACTCGTTGATGGCATCCTGCATGATCTTGGTGGCCTCGTGCTACAACGCATGGGACCAAGCAGACCCTCTCTTTGGTATTAATTATTACAGGCGACCCAGGGAGGTTTAAACCGCCTTCCCCACCCTCCGGGTTCGGCTCATGGCCTGATTGATGCTCCTGAGCCAATGTGGTTCTCAACCTTTCTGCAGAGCCGCTGTGGAGCAAGGACTATTCTTTAGAACCCAGAGATTCTGCTCCCCTCATGTGTCTCCACTGATGGGGACAGCTCACCCGACCTGAACCTTATCCCGGGACCTTAGCTGGGAGGCCAGTCATGATGACGGACACCTGCAATCCTAACACGTGAGAGGTGGAAGCAGGAGGATCATGAGTTTCATGCCAATCTGGACTACGTAGACAGTTAAAACAAACAAACAGATCCCCAGGACTAATATGGTGGAAGGAGGGAGCCAATGCCCACAATTTGTCTTCTGATCTCCACTCATGCATGATGTGACATGTGTATGACAACATGTGTACATATGATCTCCACTCATGCATGATGTGACATGTGTATGACAACATGTGTACATATGATCTCCACTCATGCATGATGTGACATGTGTATGACAACGTGTACATATGTACACACACAATGATAAACTGATGGTAAGCCTCCAAAGTTAAGAAAGCAAACCAGTCAAGCTGAAGATATCAAATGCTGTCCAGCTTTTTCTTTTTTAAAGAAACATTTATTTTGGCTGGGTGCTGGTGGCACATGCCTTTAATCCCAGCACTCAGGGGACAGAGGCTAGTGGATTTCTGTAAATTAAAGGTTAGGAGCCTGGTCTACAGAGTGAGTTCCAGGACAGCCAGGGCTACTCAGAGAAACCTCATCTCAAAAAACCAAAAACAAAAAAGAAATATTTATTTTCATTCCATGTGTATGAGTCTCTTCTCTCCCCTCCCCCTTTCTCTCTCTCTCTCTGTATATGTGTGTGTGTGTGTATATGTACCTTGTGCCTTTAGTGGCCAGAAGAGGGAATTAGACCCTCTGGACCTGGAGTTACAGATAGTTGTGAGCCACCATGATGGTGCTAAGAACTGAAACTAGATCCTCTGCAAGAGTAGCCGGTGCTCTTAACATCTCTTTAGCATGCAGACACACAACCACACACACTCACTCACACACACACATACATACACACTCACACACACCACACACACTCACTCACACACACATATACATACACACTCATACACACACACACCACACACACACTCACTCACACACATACACACACACACACACACAGACATATACATATGTTAAAATAACATAATTATACAAGCAAATATAAAAACAATAAAACATAAATAATACACACATATATACATATATGCACATAATATAATATATATGCATAAAATATATATACATATATACATATACTCACATACATACACTATATATACACAATAAAATATGTATGTATGTATAAATATGTATATGTCTGTATACACACATATGCACGTGTGCACGCGCACACAGACACACACATTTAAAGACACTGTCTCCTTGTGTAGCCCTGGCTGGCCTGAAACTCACTATGTAGATCAGGCTAACCTCCACACTGGCCCCATCCCTTTTCACACTCCCGGTGTCTAGAAAGAGTGAGCAGCTGCCTTTTTCAGGCTATTTTCCGGTCTTCACCGGTCTCAGCACAGGGCAAGGCTACATACGGCCCTGGTCACAGAGATGGCCTGGACAGACTACATCCTGTGTGCTGGCAAGGCTGCTGAAGCCAGGGCACCATGCATGTGTGTCTCTGTGTGTGATGTGCATGTGCGCATGCCTGTTCCCACTGAGGGGTGGAGGCATGAGTGGGCTCACCCTGCTCATTCCTGTCTGCGTGAGGAGGGAAGAGCCCAACAGAAATGTCTCCTTCAGTTGTTCTCCACTCTATTTCCTGAGGCAGGACTCTCACTGAGCCTAAGACTCTCAGATGACTTGTGGGCTCTGGTGATTTGAACCCTGGTCCTCAGGACTTCACAGCAAGCTCTTTATCCACTGAGCCCAATCTCCAGCCCCAAGTGTGGCATTTCTCACCAGTTCCCCATTCAGTCGGAGGGCCTCTACTAGCTCCAGCAGGATGGATGCCCGCTCGCTGGGCCGAACGGAGGGGCTTCGGGACTTCCTGCCCTCTTCTGCCTTCGAGGCGGGTACCTTTATGATCATTTTTAAGGTCTTTATGGCTTCGGCGTAGTCGCCGGTCTTATTGAGGGCCCTGGCTTTGATGAAGTGGTAGAGGGGATGGTCCCGGACCTAGGAGAGGCAGAGAAGATGGGGTCTAACTCATATGGCAGCCCCAGGAACTTCTCCAGGGGAGCCAGGATGCCAACCCTGCCTGCGGGTTAGCAGAGAGCCTGGGGGACGCTTATGCCTTTATGTGTCCCCCCCACAGGGCAACTGTCCAGAAAGGGGTACAACATTTGGGTGGGCCACAGAGTGTGGAGAGCTCCCACCTGGAAGTTGTGGCTGACACCCAGCTCTAGACAATGGGAGCACATGGCAAAGTTGCCCTGGGCCAGGTAGATCTGGGACATGAGGAGGTGAGCGTCCACAAAGGTGGGGTCCAGCTCTAGGCAGCGCTGCAGGGTGCTCTGAGCATTTTCCAGCTCTCCTAGGAACATGAAACCAAAGTCTGCATCCAGGGATCTTCAGGAGCCCCCCTCCCCAACCCGACAAGCAGAGGGAGGGAGACTGGATTTCACAGATGCAGCCATTCAGAAGTCTCAACATTGACGTCTTACAGTTTTATAATTTTGACAGTGTGTCTGCACGTGTGTGAGTGTGTGCATGTGTGCGTGTGTGCGAGGATAACACCTTCAGGAGCCATTCACCTTGTGTTGAAACCAAGTCTTTCTCTGACCTGGAGCTCACCATGTAGGCTAGACTGGCCAACCAGCCAGCCTCAGATCCCAGGATACCTCTGCGTCTCCAGCACTAATGCTACAAGCATGGGGTCAAACTCAGGTCCTTGGCTTGCAAGGAAACTACTTTAACAACTGTGCTCTTTCCTCTGTCCTGCAAGGCCTGAGACTCAGGAGGCAGAGGCAGAAGGATCTCTGTGAGTTTGTAGGCCAGCCTCGTCTACAGAGTGAATTCCAGGATAGCCAGGGCTACTCATAGAAACTCTGTCTTCAAAATAAAACAAAAGAATACAACAACAATAAAAAAGAAAAAAGAGAGAAAGTCTAACTTGACTTAATATCCATGTGACCCCGGAAGGCAGCTATTCTGATCCTTGTGTTTTATCTTTATTTTTGGTGGTGCTGGGAATTGAACCCAGGACCTCAGTCATGCTAAGCAGGCACTGTATCTGCTTGGGCCTTGACATACTATATCTTTTGGATGTGGGACTTGGGATGTAGTCATGCAGGACATTCAACTGGATGGATAGAGTCTTCATTTAAGAAAATCCCTCTTCATGGAGGTCTGAACTCCAGACACTAGGAGACTTGGGAGCCTCTCTGAAGACAGGCTACAGCCATGTTTGATAGCAGTGGCTTAATGCCAGGGTGCTGTGGGTCAGGGGGTGCCCTTCCACCCTCTGTAGCCAGGCCTCTCCACAGCTGCTGCCTGGAGTCCCTCACCTAGAGGTTGGGCTACACCTCTTTTGGGTCCCAAACTCCCTCATCTTTTCTTGTGTGTTGTTGTGGAGAAAGGAACAAGTCACCTTGGCAACCTAAGCACTTGGACACTTAGCTTTGGTCCCAAACCTGTTGGCGGCTGCCAGTGTCTCTGGGGACAGTCCTTCTGTGGCCCTGAACTCAAGAGACCTTAAAGCTAAGAGTAAACCTCAGGTGAGCAAAACCACTCAACATAGAGCCGACTGCAGAAGAGGGAAGGGTTGAGTGTCACAGTGTCACAATAACCGGGCATCCCTGGAGCCTGCTTCCCTTTTCTCTCTGGTGCCCGAGCTGTGACTTGGGAGAAGTTAGCAGCCGGGCGGTGGCCTCCTGGAATCTCCTACACCCACGGCTTCACCAAGACACTTTTCTTACCCACGTGTCTGCCTTTGCTTCCTCCACAGCAACATTGTGATGTATGTACGTATGTATGTGTACATGTCCACATGTATGTAGTTGTGCATGTATGTCACATATAGGGAAAGTATCCTGGGCAAGGTTATTTCCCAGGATGTAGCCCTAGGGAAAAAGCCCCATCAGTGTCTGCTGGGACTCAGCGCTCACCTGAAAGAAATTTAACCTGAGCTGCCACATACAGTGGGTCCATCATGGCCGGGGCCACCTTCACCACAGGACTCAAGATCATGGCGACTTGTTTTAGAAGTGGGGACACGAGCTGGCCGGGTGACCGGGGCTGTGGGAACACCGGGGGATAAATGCGTGGTTTGCCCTGTTCTCTTTCTTACCTCTTCCTCTTTCTAAAAACCTCCCATGGCCCATGGCGGCCTTGAATTCCCTATGCAGCCAAGGATAATCTGGAGGGTTTTTTTTTCTATTTTTTTTTTTTTTAAGATTTATATCGTGTATCTGGGTGTTTTGTCTGCACATCTATCTGAACACCAGAAGAGGAAATTGGGTCCTGCACAGCTATAGTCATTTGTGAGCCACCATGTGGTTGCTGGGAATTGAACCCTTGACCTCTGGAAGAGAAGCCAGTGAATGCTCTCAAGAGCTGAACCATCTTTTCTCCAGCACCAACATTCCTGAACTTCTGATCTTCCTCCCTCTACCTCCTCAGTGCTGGGATTATAGTTCCTGTCAGGACACAGACAGGTACATGGCCAGTGTACCAAGCCACCCAAACATGGCCCCTGCACTACACCTTCAGGACGGCCTGGACCTCACCCAGGACATCCAGCTCTGCTGGAACAGCTTCCGAGGTCCTCTGGTTTGAGAAGCATGGAGCAGTGGCTGTTCTCTCAGTGGGCGGGGCACTTGCTATGTGGTGGCGCACACCTGTAATCCCAGCTTCATGATGTGCAGGGGGAAGGATCAGGAGTTCAAGGTCACCCCTGGCTATGGAGTAAGTTACAAACTAATCTCTGCTACAGGAAACCCTGCTTCAAAAACAAGTCAACAAACAGACAAAACCCAGAAGAAACAGTAGGCCCCTGTTTGCTCACAGCTCAGGCTGGCCTGGTGCCTCCGTGCCTGGCCACGGGAAGCCCTCGCCTCTGTCCTTCCTGTGAGTGCCATCCACATCCCTACGTATATCCACGCCCCTGTCATGACGATGGGTTCCCCTAACCTGCTTGGGGCAGAAATTCAGATACTCCTTGGCAATGCAGACCAGGAAGAGGGGGTCCAGCTTTTCAAAGTACTCGGGGCTCAGGGCCAGGCCCTGCATGCTGGAGAAATGCAGCTCCACTGCTTCCTTCAGCAGCGCCGTGGCCTCTTGCTCCAGCTTTTGCTTCTTAGCTGCCACCAGGGCTTGCAGGAAAACCAGCACCTGTGCAAGAGAGGGTGAGGCTGACCCAAACGGTAAGGTGGGCCACCTCGATCACTCTCTGCTGGAGACCCCCACTCCCAGCCACCCTTGCCCGTTAGCTCTGACCTCAGACTTCCCGAGTGACTGCTGCACCTCCTTGAGGAACTCCAATTGGTGAGCAGCCTCCTCCAGCTGGCCCTGTAGGATCTGGCACCAGATACTCCCTATAGATGGGTGAGAACAAAGCTGGGTGGGTGGGCAGCAGAGCCAGGGGTGGGACTGAGGAGGGAGGAGGGACCCCAGGCTGGTGTTCTCACGTCTTTACAAACTGAAGAAGCCAGGCATGTGCGGGGCAGGGGAACTGAAGCCGAAGAACAACAACCGTCCTTCATTCGTCCTTCATTCACGGCTCCAGTGATAACCGCCATTAAGAACTTGGGGTTGAACCCTTCAAACGCTTTTCTAAGTGTCTGTTATTAATACATGCACACTAACTGAGGATCTACACTTGGGGGTTCAGGGTATAGCACACACGAAGCCTTGAGTATATGTGTACATGCCCACGAGTGTGTCTGCCAGGTTGTGCTTTTGAGGATTAGCAGGCAACCAGTGGGGGTCAGTTCTGTCCTTTGTGGGCCCTGGGGGCTGGACTCAGGCTGGCAGGGGGCCACTTTACCCATGCAGACATCTTGTCTTCCCTGCTAAGAGTTTAAACATACTCTTCCTTACCATCTCAGACACGTTTCAGTCCTTACCTGTCTAATGTGACAGGAGGGGCTGGAGGGTAGACTCAGTCGGTAAGGGCGCTGGCGGTTTCTGCAGAGGACCTGAGTTAGGTTCCTAGCTCTCACAACAGAGGGCTCACAACTGTCAGCTGGCCAGGGGATCTGACACCCTCTTTTGACCTCTGTGGACATCTGTGTGCTGGTCTCCCTCTCTCTCTCTGTCTGTCTATCTGTCTGTCTGTCTACCTATCTATTTATCTATCTATCTATTCCACTCAAAGGATGAGTTCTAATCCATAGCCTTTTGATTATTAGGGGGAAAGGAATATTTAGTAACTTTTTAATTAGATTGTGAATTTCTTATTTGTAGCCCCCACGTTTGTTTGGGGTGATTTTTGTATGGTGTTGGTGGCAGACAAACACTCTACTAGGCCATGTCTGCCTTTTTTTTTTTTTTTTTTTTTTTTGAACAACTTTATTTTAACTGCCTATTTCTTTTTATAGTCTAGGGTCATTAACTTGTTTTTAATCATTATTATGTTCAAGACTGTGTCTCATGTAGCCTCGGCTGCCCCCAAACTCTATGGAGCTGAGGATGTTCTTGAACTCATGGTCTTCCTGCTCCCCGCCCCCCACCCCGCTGGGGTAACAGGCGTGGGCCAATAAGCCCAGCTGATGGTGTTCTTTACTCCAACCATAGGGAAGTCCCAGGCTCTTTGGGGGGCTTGACTTTGCTCCTCAGAGGCCCCCTGATTTTCATGACCCATTGGACAACCCCGCCCTGCACACTGCTTGCAGATCTAGAAGTGCAAAGACCCGGCCTGGGATAGCTGGTAAAACATCTAAGCTCAGGTTGGCACTTCCCCCTGACTTGTCCCTCTGCATCAGCTGAGACAGAGACTCCAGCAAGCGGAGTCCCAAGGCTGAGCTTGTCCTAGGTAAGCTTTATGTGAGACAGACTTGTGACCAGCTGTCCCCCAACCCCGGCTGCCTGCTGGGGCTTCCCCTGACATGAGGAAGCCGGGAAGGATTCGGCATGGTGAGCGGATGCTGAGACACAGACCCCCATGGTACATACAGTAACCCCCAAACTCACATACAGTCTGGAGAGGATGTTCCCAGGCACACCCCTTGCTGGGCTGTCACCCTGCCCTGCCCTGCCTCCAGAGACCTGCCAAGGCGGTCAGCCTGTTCTCCTCCAGCTTCATGGCCTCCTTGTACCACAAACACGCTTCCTTCACTTGCTGCTGTAGGATGAAGAGGTGGCCCAGCTCTGTGGCCACCATGGTGCAGGAAGGCGCAGCCATGAAGATGCGCTCCAGGAAGCCGCTCACAAGCCGATGGACCGCCTGGTGCCTCCCACACTGCCGAGAGTGCACATATGGGAACAGAGAATCTTGTCAGCTCAACCTGCCTAGGTAAGTGTGTGTGTGTGTGTGTGTGTGTGTGTGCGCGTGTGCGTGTGTGTGATTTCAGCATAGTTGGGGAGGTCCCAAAGAGCCCAAGAGGTATCTGGGATCTCTGTTTAGGGACCTGGGTGTGTCCATGTCCTGAGGAACCTGCCTCCGGCCACAGTGTCTCCTGGACATGCCCTTGGCTGATGTTGATAATTACGGACTGGTTGTTTTGTTTTGGGAACTGGATCTCCTGTAGTCCAGGCTGGCCTTGAACTTGCTATGTAGCTGAGGCTGGCTTTGAACTCTCTATCCTCTTGCTTCTACTGAGCACTAGGACCACAGTGTGTACCACCACTCTTGGCTTCCTACCAGGAGGCGTTGGCTTTTGTTTTTTGTTTTTAGTTAAAGCGTGTTGAAAAGCGATCGAGTTTGTTTATGAGAAGTGGCCACGGTGAACCGCACCCCATGCTACTTGAGGACAAAGCTGAGAAATTCAGACACTCAGATATACACGTGGAGGGTGACAGTCACCCAGTGGCACCTAGCAGCCTTGTCTGGCTCCTGTAGCTCCAAGGGTTGGCCTGATTCTTAGTTTTTTCTTGTAAACCTTGCTTGGGAGCAAAGGTTTTACAAAAGACAAACTGTGGCAACTTGGTTTGTTTGGACCTTTGATGTCAGAAGCCCAGGTGGACTGTCTGTCAGGTTACTACCATGAGAAGGTAGGTCAGGGCTGGTTCTGCACGGCAGAGATAGTGGTACCTTCTCTCCCTAGGAGAGCCGCCACAGTAAAAGCCCTTCAGACCCCAATTCCCTGGCCATGGTGGCGCCTCCTAGTTGCCACATTGTGAAACTGTTTACAACCAGAGAAGGGCAGAGGCCATAGGGATGTGCTACCAGGCAGAAGATCCAGGCTGGAGTGGAAGGAGAGGGGTTGTGTGCATAAAGGGAAGCCAAGGTCTTCTCTTGGGGATAGGTCAGAAACGGGGTGCCACCTACTAACCAGCCTGCTGATTACAAGGATCTTCTTCAGATGTAGGTTTGGATTGTGGGGCTCTCCAGTCTCTAGCGCCTTGATTAGGTTTCTGACACGGTCGGCAGCCTGTGGGGACAAAGCAGGTACTGTTGGGGCACAGCTTGGCTGGCGGAGTGCTTGCCGAGTATGCACGAAGCCCCAAACTCCACAGAATAAAACCAAGCATGGTGATGCGTGTGGGGGTGCAGGGTGGGGACATCAAGGTCGTCCTCACTAGCAGGAAGTTCCAGGACCTGCCTGTAAGTGGAACAAAGCTAAACTGAACCCCAAAACACAGAGCCAGCGTTGGGTGGGGCTTTTTAATCCTGGCTGTGGATTTTGCCCTCTGCTTACCGACTGCTCTCCCAGAGGTCCTGAGTTCAATTCCCAGCAACCACATGGTGGCTCACAACCATCTGTAATGGGATCTGTTGCCCTCTTCTGGGGTGTCTGAAGTCAGCAACAGTGTGACTCACATAAAACAAATAAAAAATCCCTATGGGTGGAGCTCCGAGGAACATTATTTTCCCCAGGGATGATGCTGTCCCATGCCCTTAGTGTCTGAGGAGTCTGTCCTGCCAGACCCGCCCAGGCAGAGACCCTGGCTAGAGGAAGCCTCTTACGGATCACAGTGTCACCTGCCGTTCTAGGGGACCTCCTACAGTACTGTGAGTGAATGCTGCCGTCTCGACTCCCCAGCACAGCGGAGGAAGGTCAGAGAGTCCCGGCAACTGCTCTGTGCTGACTCAGCTGCCCAGGCAACTGATTCTGAAACTTCAGTCACAGGCTTGACTCTCCTGCGCACACCCTGGCTGGGGGCAGCGAGGCTGGAGTCCTGGTTGCCAAAGCTTTGGAAAGAGAAGCCCAGGGGCCAGTGAGAGGGCTCAGTGCATAAGCCTGACATCTTGACTTCTATCCTTGGGATGAAACCCGCATGGTGGAGGAGGAGGCTGAGCATCCTGCAGGTTGTTCTTTGACTTCTATACATTTATGCTCTCGTTTCTTTCTCCTCCCCCCACCCCCTCTGACACACACACACACACACACACACACACACACACTGATCAAGAGAGCAAAAGAGGGGGAGAGAAAGGGGAGGGGATGGGGGCCCAGCTGGGTCTGCTCTCCTCTGTGAGACAGGATTAGAACTGGGCAGCCAGGCTGGAGCTCTTGGGAGGTCCCAGAGCTTGAGAAGGGGGAGAAGCTGACCCTGCCTTTATGGTGAACCTGCTGATGCTGTGGCTCTGAAGAAGGCCTGTCCAGGGGTGGAAACAGATTTGTGTTCTTGCTTCCCCCAGAGATGATGCCAGGGCCTTTCCCAAGGATTTTCCCCTGGTACGGGCTGTTTCTCTAAGTTGCTCTGACTCAGAGCTCTACAGATGGGAGGAGCCAGAACTTCCTCCTACAGTGACCCCCCTTAGATTCTGCATCCTTGGACTCATCAAAGGATGGTGTATTTCTCATTATTCAAAAGCCTGGGCTGGGTCTGGGGGTGGGGTTGGTCTGGGTCTGGGTGTGGGGTGGGTATGAGGTAGGGGTGGGTCTGGGTTGGTCTGGGGTGGGGGTGGAAGTTGGGGTGAGGCTGGGGTGGGAATAGGGCTGGGCTGGGGCTGGATATGGAGCTGGGGGTGGGATAGGGTAGGGGTTGGGGTGGGACTGGGCTGGGGCTTGGGGTGCAGTGGGCTCCTCTTTGTAGCATATCTGTTCATTGCTCAACCGAGTCAGTCTCCCCTTCCTTCCCTCTGTCTCTCTGTCTCTGTCTTTTCTTTTTGGGAGGACAGGGTCTTGACCTGAACTCATATCTGATCATCCTGCTTCTGCCTCCTGGGATTACAGCTGTGCCCCTGCCTCCTGGGATTACAGCTGTGCCCCTGCCTCCTGGGATTACAGCTGTGCCCCTGCCTCCTGGGATTACAGCTGTGCCCCTGCCTCCTGGGATTACAGATGTGTCCCTGCCTCCTGGGATTACAGATGTGCCCCTGCCTCCTGGAATTACAGATGTGTCCCTGCCTCCTGGGATTACAGATGTGTCCCCTGCCTCCTGGGATTACAAATGTGTCCCCTGCCTCCTGGGATTACAGATGTGTCCCTGCCTCCTGAGATTACAGATGTGCCCCTGCCTCCTGGGATTACAGATGTGCCCCTGCCTCCTGAGATTACAGATGTGTCCCTGCCTCCTGAGATTACAGCTGTGCCCCTGCCTCCTGAGATTACAGATGTGTCCCCTGCCTCCTGGGATTACAGATGTGTCCCTGCCTCCTGGGATTACAGATGTGCCCCTGCCTCCTGGAATTACAGATGTGTCCCTGCCTCCTGGGATTACAGCTGTGCCCCTGCCTCCTGGGATTACAGATGTGCCCCTGCCTCCTGGGATTACAGATGTGCCCCTGCCTCCTGGGATTACAGATGTGCCCCTGCCTCCTGAGATTACAGATGTGTCCCTGCCTCCTGAGATTACAGCTGTGCCCCTGCCTCCTGAGATTACAGATGTGTCCCCTGCCTCCTGGGATTACAGATGTGTCCCTGCCTCCTGATATTACAAATGTGTCCCCTGCCTCCTGGGATTACAGATGTGTCCCTTCCTCCTAGGATTACAGATGTGTCCCTGCCTCCTGAGATTACAGATGTGTCCCTGCCTCCTGGGATTATAGCTGTGCCCCTGCCTCCTGATATTACAGATGTGTCCCCTGCCTCCTGAGATTACAGATGTGTCCCTGCCTCCTGGGATTACAGCTGTGCCCCTGCCTCCTGGGATTACAAATGTGTCCCTGCCTCCTGAGATTACAGATGTGTCCCTGCCTCCTGATATTACAAATGTGTCCCCTGCCTCCTGGGATTACAGATTTGTCCCTTCCTCCTGGGATTACAGATGTGTCCCTGCCTCCTGGGATTACAAATGTGCCCCTGCCTCCTGGGATTACAAATGTGTCCCTGCCTCCTGAGATTACAGATGTGTCCCTGCCTCCTGGGATTACAGCTGTGCCCCTGCCTCCTGGGATTACAGCTGTGCCCCTGCCTCCTGGGATTACAGCTGTGTCCCTGCCTCCTGGGATTACAGATGTGTTCCCTGCCTCCTGGGATTACAGCTGTGTCCCTGCCTCCTGGGATTACAGATGTGTTCCCCAGCTGAGCTTCTGGGTCTTTTGGCAGCTTACTCTGTCCGTGTTTCCTTCCTTCACGAGTTCATGCACAGCTAGAATTTGCCAGGCGTCAATGTTGCTGTCGTCTTTTTCAAGGATTCTGAAGGAGAAAGAGAAACTGTGTGAACAGAACTGCATTCACAGCGCAGCCAGGATTACCTTTTAACATCTGTTCCTACTTGTTATGTTTAGATTTTATTTTTTTTTAAATAACTTACTAATTTTTGTATTATGTGCATTGGTGTTTTGCCTGCCTGTCTGTCTGTGTGAGGGTGTCTGATTCCCTGGAACTGGAGTTACAGACAGGCGTGAGCTGCCATGTAGGAGCTGGGAACTGAACTCAGGTCCTCTGGAAGGGCAGCAAGAGTTCTTAACTGCTGAGCCTTCTCTCAGGTCTCTGGTTCCTCTATTGTGTTTTCTTTCTCTCTCTTTCTCTCCCCCTCATTGTCTCTCCCTCATTGTCTCTTGTGGGGCAGGTGGGCAGTGAAGAGTGCCCTGGTTCTTGGTCAAGATAAGTGAAGCTGGGGAACAATTAGTGAGAAGGTAGGAAGCTTCCTAGTCTCCAGAGAAATAGGGATCTTCACGCCCCAAGTCCCCCACAGGTCACTTAAACTCCAGGCAGAAGCAGGACCACACCCCCAAATATGTAGATGAGGTATTTCTCAAGCCCCCCAGGCCAAACCAATAGGAAGTACCAGTTGTCAGACTCTGAACCATTTAAAAAACTGTATATATATATGGGGGGGGGGTTGCTCAAGCTCAAGAGGAAAAGGTGTGTGTAAGAATCATTCCATCATCTGAGGGTTTTGTTATAAGAGCTGGTAACACTGCTGTTTGAGAAGAGATTTCCTCTCCTGAAACTTCATGCATCCCACACCAGAGTCTTTTCTTGCTGGCTCAGTTCAGCCTGACCTGGTGTCTCCTGGCAGCAGCGGTGGAAACAGGGTTAAGGATCTCCCAGCAGCAGAGGCGGCAGAAGCCACTCCCATCTCTGACCAGAGATCTGTATGGGACTTCTGGCCCAAAGTCCCACAGTTTCTCTCTCTCTTCCCCATCTCTCCCTTCTCCACCCCCCTCCCTTTGAAAGCAGGTTTCTTGGGTTGGCCTCAAACTTGTTAGGTAACTCCGGCTTGCCTCAGAATCCTCCTCTTCCCCCTCAGAGAGTCGGGATTGCTGGTGTGTATGCCAAG
This sequence comes from Micromys minutus, assembly GCF_963924665.1. Lineage (NCBI taxonomy): Eukaryota > Metazoa > Chordata > Mammalia > Rodentia > Muridae > Micromys > Micromys minutus. The sequence goes on along the minus strand of NC_137956.1, from coordinate 48,807,617 downwards.
GCACCTAGCTCAGGGTTCCTCAAGTTAACAGACAAAATTGCAATGTGAATAGGCATTACCAACACTGAAATAGGTCTAGCCAGGGTTAATGCTTCCAAAAGCCTTGGAAACCCCAAGGCAGGAGCTCTTGCTGTTTTATTTTTCTTTCATTTGGAAGCCAAAACCATAAGGCAAAGCAAAGCAACTTTTAGATAGCTTAGGGGGTAATGGCACTTGCTATGCCAGGGGGTTCTATTTCCAGGTCCCACACGAAGGGTCAACTCCACAACAAAGAATCAAATCCACAGAGCTGTCCTCTGACCTCCAAACAAAGTTGCCACAGAGCACTTGTCATAACAGGCGAGAGAGAGAGAGAGAGAGAGAGAGAGAGAGAGAGAGAGAGAGAGAGAGAGAGAGAGAGAGATAGAGAGAGATAGAGAGCAAGCGTTTGCACACACACACACACAGAGATAGAAAGTGACAAAGACACAGAAGGATATCATTGCAAGAGTCATCTGTGCTCTTACCCTCTGAGTGGTCTCCTGGCCCTCATCTCACAGTTTTAAAAGATGAAGTTTCAAGGGCTGGAGGGGTGGCTCAGTGGTTAAGGGCAATGCACGCTCCTGCAGTGGACCCACACGTGATTCCCAGAACCCACACAGTGGCTCAGAACCATCTGTAACTCCAGTTCCCTGGGATCTGATGCACTATTTTAAAATAAAGATTTATTTGTTCTATTTAGATGAGTACACCATAGCTGTCTTCAGACACAACAGAAGAGGGCATCAGATCCCATTACAGATGGCTGTAAGCCACCATGTGGTTGCTGAGAATTGAACTCAGGACCTCTGGAAGAACAGTCAGTGCTCTAACCACTGAGCCATCTCTCCAGCCCTGATGCACTCTTCTGACTCTTCTGGGAGCAGAGATACTGAGTTCAAGTACAGTCTGGGCTTCATAGTGATACCTTGTCATAAAATATAAGACCCTGAGTCTAGTCCTGGACAAGCCTTGAATTCACCCTTGGGACCCAGATAGTGGAAGATGGAGAACCGACTCCAAAAAGCTGTCCTCTGATCTCTGCACACATTAATGATGATGGTGACGATAAATAAGAAAAACAAAACAAAACTAAGTAAAACCAAACAAGCCATGTGGGGAGGCTCGCCCGAGTAATTCCAGCACTTGGTAGGCCGAGGCAGGAGGATTACCATGGGTTTGTGGCCAGCCTGTGCTACACAGTGAGTTCCGGGACAACCTAGAACACAGTGAGATCCTTTCTCAAACCCATCCCAATCCAAACCAAACCACCCTGAAAAACAGGCCAGTCATGGTGGCTTAAATCTGTAATCACAGTCACCTGGGAGGCTGAATCGGGTGGGTCACAGCTAACCTGGGCTACAGAATGAACTCAAGGCCAGCCTGGGCAACTTAATGATAACCCAACTCAGAATAAATGTAAAGGGCCGAGGCCGTAGCTCCATGGTAGAGCTCATACACCAAGCCCTGTGCTCCATCTCCAGCACCTCAACTATCTAAAAGGGAGGGTACCTGGCAGGTGGCTCGTCCCTCACCTCTGTCCAGTTTCTACCGTCTGATCCCAATCCTGCCGAGCCAGGAACAGCTTCATCTTCAGGACTAAGGCCGGCAGGAAGTTGCTGTAGGCCAAAGTGACTTGGTTCGCCACCTCCAGGGCCCCAGAGAAGTTCTGTTGTGTCATGAAGTACGTTGCCTGGGGGAGCCCAAGAAAAGACCTTTCATATGATGCTGGGTCCACTGCACTTGTTAGGGGCTGGGGGCCACAATGGGCAGTGCAGATCCTTTCGGCTGGGCCCAGAGTTTAACTGTGGGGGCCTAGGGCCAGCTAGACTAGGAAGCTGTTTATTGTTTGTGATTGGGGAGCATGGCCTCGGCAGCCCAATGTCAGCTACTGTTCCCCTGGGGTGTCCTACCAGGAGTCCTGAGGGCCAGAGCAGGACTTCTAAAAAGGCATAAGGGCTGGGGTGTGTGTGTGGGGGAGAGGGGGTGTAGCTCAGTTGATAAAATTCTTGCATGTGGTGTCGCTGCCCCTCTCCTTTCCCTTCCCGCGGCTTAAGGATTTTGTGAGGACAGACAGACAGACAGACATACAGAAGATAGTAAGAGGACAGTTTTCTTCTCTCAAAGATTGAATCAGCGAGGGTCATAAAAGAAAAAGAAAGATTTTTATTCAAATTAAGGTGGGGAAAGTCAGAGCATGCAAAGTGTGTGTCTTCCTTTTTCTTGTGGACAGTGAGTAGAGAGAGATTGGGGGGTGTGGGGGGAATAAAAGTCAGAGGTGAAGAAAACGGACAGAGAGGCAGGCCAAGGGATAGGAGGGTCAGAGGTCACAGCCCTTGGCAGAACCTAGAGGGTCTGCCTGGTCACTCCCCCTCATGTCTGACCAGCGTTTACGAGGTGGAGGCAGGAGAATTGGGAGCTCAAGGCTAGCCTTAGCTACATAGTGAGTATAAGGCCAGTCTTGGATATTCGAGGGCCCGTCTCAAAGCAGGACCTAGGGGTGTGGCTCAGTGGCAGAGTGCTTGCCTAGTGTGTGCAAAGCCCTGGGGTTAGCCCCCTCCAAACAACACAACACACCCCAAGAAGGATGGGAAAGGAAAGCAGGGAGGGGAGTGGTGTGGACCCTGGGCTGCTGCTGGGCCTGGGTCTCAGATCTGAGTTCACATGGCAGACTTTATCTCCAGTAATCAGGCTGGGAACTCCCCACTTCCCCTCCTCCTCCCCACCTCCCCTCCCCCTCCCCACTTTCCCTCCCCCACCTTGCCCATGAGCCCCAGCACATCTTTGGTGTCTTGAGTTCCTTGTTCCAGGTACTTGATGGATTTCTTCACAACGTGGGGTTTACTGGAGGTGAGGTCCACCCAGCCTTTGAGCACGTAGCCCTGGGGTGAGCACGAGGGCAAAGGTAAAGTTCCGCACCCTGTCCAGCCTCCACCCGAGCTAGCTGGTGTCCTGCCCTTCACCAGCCCTACATCGGCTGGTAGGCGCCATCTTGTGCTGGTCCCAGTGGAAGGCTTCTCTGTCAGGTGGTGTCCCCTGCCTGCACAGCCTGCACCCTGACACCTCTCACCTTCTGGACAGGGGCCTCTACATCTGGTAAAGGACCTGGTTACAGCTTAGCCAGGAGCCCCACACGCACCGCTACCCCAGGGGCCTGCTTTTTAGGCACCTCTACCACTCCCCATAGCTCTCCATCACTCCGTCCCCCTCCCCCGCTCCCCGAGGACCGGTCCTGGCAGTCAGGTGAACAACACTGCGGCTTGGGCACATCCCCTTCCAGTCATAGGGAGGGCCCGGCCTGGGGGGAGCACGCACCACCATATGGGTCCCAGAGATCAAACTGAGGTCATGGGGCTTGGCGGCAAATGCCTTGGCTCAGCAAATGCCTGAGCCATCTTGCCAGCCAAATCGTCTGCTTTTCTGCATGTCAGCAACTAATTCAAGATGTTTAAAGGGCTGTATGGAAGTAGGCCCTCGGAAGATGGCACGGGGATAAGAGCTTTGGCCGGCTCCTCTAGAAGACCTTGGTTATGTTTCCAGTACCCACACGGAAGCTTACAGCCGTCTGTCATGCATGTGGGGCAGGCATATATATATATATATATATATATATATATATATATATATATATATATATATATATGTATATATATTATATATATACACACATATATATGTATATATAAACTTAAAGATTAATTTAATTTATTATATATAAGTGCACTGTAGCTGTCTTCCAGAGGTTCTGAGTTCAATTCCCAGCAACCACATAGTGGCTCACAACCATCTGTAATGAGATATGATGTCCTCTTCTGGTGTGTCTGAAGACAGGGACAGTGTACTCACATAAAAGAAATAAATAAAAAATTAAATCTTAAAATAAAAAAGTTTCAACAATGTGGTTCCAGAAGGAGGCGACACCTAGGGTCATAGTTCCTGTACCTCTTTGGAGCCACTGGAGACCTTCAGCATGTGGTCAACATACTCCCTGGCCTTGTCGTGCTGGCCCATGAACCAGAGGAAGAGGCTGGCGTAGTACAGGGCCGTGTGGCTGGCCTTCCTGCGCATTTCCTTCAGGCTGCTCTCCAGCTTCTGAACTGCTTCTGAGTCTGAATCCAGGAGGGGTGGAGAAGGAGGCTGAGTGAGGACTGCGGTGTGCTCTCTTCCGATGCAGCTGCCGCCCACCACCGCAGCCTATGTCCGCAGGATCTGTGTACACCTTGGGGCAGTTTCCGGTCTGGGACGCCCCGCCCCATGTCCATCAGGGTGTCGAGCAGATGGACTAACCCTGAACTCCTGACTGAACCCCATAGTCCATCCTGAGTGAGGGATGAGAGTCTCCACTGGCACCTCTCTCTCTCTGGCTTTCTGGGGACCTCAGATTGGGGACACACACAACTGGGGGTGAGGGTGAGGGTTAGCCTGGCTTGGCTGGCTAGCGGCAGACCTAAGTGGCCTGTGCACAGTGCCTTCCTCAACGGCTCTTGCAAGCCTGTGTCTCTGCAGTGGCTCTTTTTTCTCCCTTGGGGCCCAGTCCACCAATCAGAGCCACACTCACCAATGGTGTCACAGCATTTGTGAGCATAAAGCAGAGCGATGGTCGCACACAGGGACGTGTCTGGGTGGCTCTGGATGCTCTCCAGCTCACTGATGGCATCGTGGACATGGTCTGTAGAAAGAGTGTACGGGGTTTGGCTCTGGGGCTCCAGACACACGCCACGGGATTCCTGGCGGTCACTGCCTGCTTTCACACACTAAATCCAGAAACAGGCCCATGTGAAAGGTCCTCGGAGAGCCTGCGTTTCCTGGAGGGTGAAGGTCTCTGACGGCCATTGCCACTGTGGTCCAGGCCAGCAAGGGGAGGTCTGTGTGTGTACCTGTGTGTGGCGGTCAGAGGACAAACTTAACTGCTTTTCTTTAGGCACCACCTACCTTGTTTGATAAATAATGTGCTTATTAGTTTTTTGTGTATGTAGGCCAGAAGAGGGCGCACATCCATATCAACCGATGTGAGCTGCCTGGTGGGTTCTGGGAACCGAATCTGAGTCCTCGGTAAGAGTAGCAGGAGCTCTGATCCGTTCCTCCAGCCCCTGCTTTCTGTTTGGCTTTTGAGAAAGGTTCTCGTGTGTAACAGGCATTGAAACGTGGTATGCGATCTAAGATAACACTGAGCTTCCAGAGCCTTCCGCTTCTACCTCCCAAGTGCACCAGGGCTGTGTTTAAGCCCCACCCTCACATCCATGCCCTACCTTCCTGTGCACACACATCTCCCACTTCTCTTTTCCTTCAGCTCCAACTCTCAGCTTCCAAGCCCGCGAAGAGTTCTACAGTCACAGCCCCCCCCAACAACCCATTTTACAGATAGGGATACTGAGGCAGACAGCAGGGGCAGTGAGCCAAGATCTCAAAAGCTAATTTTATATATATATATATATATATATATATATATATATATATATATATATATATATATATATATATATATATATAGACTCTGCAGGTTTCTTCTGTTTATCAGCGGTGTGTTTGTGTGTGTGTGGTGTGTGTTTTTGTTCATCCCATGGGAACACAGCTGGAAGTAGGCATATGGATGCTGCCAGAGAATGAGAGCTAGAATGGTACCTTCCCCAAGGACTCCGTAAGCTCTGAAGAACTGGAGCACAGGGTCGCTGCTGTACCGCTCCAGGCCCACATTCGCAGCCTGCAGCACGTGGTGGAAGTACTTCTCCTGGCTGTAGTAAATGATCAAAGCCTGCGTGAGAAAAAAAAACACCATGCTCGTCACAGCCCCTGTCCCTCCATCTGTTCTGGTCCAGATGGGGTGATTCCCGCTCCTGTCCAGGTGCCCAGTTCCTTCTCATTCTACAAACAGGGAGCAAAGGTGACATTCAGGCCCTGCCTTCTCCAGGAGTTCAGTTCCCAGCAACCACATGGAGGCTCACAACCATTTGTAATGCGATCTGATGCCCTCTTCTGGTGTGTCTGAAGACAGCTACAGCGTACTTACATACATAAAATAAATAGAAACCTTAAAAAAAATTAAAAAAGCAGAAGCTCAGGGAGATGCAGCCCACAGAGATCACACAGTAATTGAGGACCGATATTTTAAAGCGAAGGCTCACTTCCTCTAAGGTTTGTGGGCGCTGAGTTGGGGATAGATATGGTTGGGCCGTAAAAACCTCACGGGCCATTTGGAAGAGCCTAGACATCGAGACAGGGTAGTAAACAGGAAACAATCGGAATGGTGACGTTTTCAGATTCCTAAAACCTTTGGCAGAGCCTTGTATACCAGACTGGCCTCAAGCTCAACTACGTTGAATTTCTGACCCTCCCTCCCTATCTCTCCAGTGCTAGGATTAAAGGCATCTACCACCACACCTGTTTTGTGGCTATCAGGGCTTGGTGTGCACCCTAGAATGGAGCCAGATCCCCAGTTACCTCAAATGTATGTATTCTAAAGAAATGACTCTGGCTGTTTCCTGCACTGATGTGTGGTGTGGCTGCAGGTGTTGCATGGGTAGTGTGTCGCTTCAGGCGGTAGTGCTGATGCAAAGAGCCCAAGTAGAGAAACCTGCCAGAGGTGTCCAGAGGAGACATGGTGGCTCTGGTGAGCATTTGGAAGCTGACACTTGTTACTGGATTAGGACCAGGCTTGGGGGGTGGGCATGGACCTCACTCATAGCATCTACTTCCGTGGGGACACAGAAGAGGCTAAGGTGGAAGGCAGATGTGAGGAACTGACAGACATGGGCTTCGTTTGGGGGATAGATAGATCAGGTCTGGGTGCTAATTTGAGGTTGGGGTGCAGAGGAACTGGGAGGAATGCATTGGTTAGGGCGTTGGGAAAGATGGAAGGACTTTTGGAAGCTGCCAGAGTCGTGGACAGAGGGGTAGAGGTGGTTGCGGTTTGCGGGTGGAAGTGGTCCAAGAGTAGAAGATGACCTGAGGGCTAGCAGCAGGGTGGAGAGGGTGGCGGAGGTGGCTCAAGGGCAGATGGCCAGAGAAAGCAGAGAGGTAACCAGAGAAGAAATGGCCAGAGAGCAGAGAGGTAGCCCAGGGCAGAGCCAGCCCGGGATGCAGGCGGCCCAGCGCTCACGCACCATGAGGGAGGAGTCGTCGCTACTCATGGCTGCAGCCCGGCTCAGGTGATGCCCGGCTGAGCGTGATTCCCAGCTCTGGCCGCCCAATTCGCAGCCCAGTTCGCAGCCGGAAGTCCAAGGCGCGCGCGTCCTTGGCAACCTGGCACTCGGCCTGTTGCTAAGAACTCTGACATCCGGAAGGGCGTGGCCTGGCGCCACGTGACCAGGCCACGCAGCGGAGGGAGAGGGCGGCCATGGGGCTAGGGGCAAGCAGCGAGCAGCCGGCGGGCGGCGAGGGCTTCCACCTGCACGGGGTGAGCCGGGGCGGCGGGCGGTTACCAGGGAGGGTAGCAGAGCCCCGAGGCCTGCAGTGATCTCCCTGCATGCCTTGCGAGGCCCAGCGCGTCCAAGATCCGAGGCTCCTTCTGTAAGGTGCATCGAAAGGGGCTGGGGGAGCTCGTGGACTTTGGGAAGGCTGCTGCAGAGGGGTGAGATGGCCAGAATGACTGGAGCCAGGGTGGGCACTGGGACTCCAGAGTGAAACACCCCGAGACTTGGATGAGGCCCTACGTGTCACTTTGCTGGGAGGTACGAGCGAACAGGCTTCTGGGAAGTATAGTCTGGTTGGTAAAGAGAGCGATATGGAGTTGGGAATAGGAAGGTCTTTGAACTCAGCTCTCCCATTTGCCCCCCTGAAAAGCAGGTAGATGCCGAGCTGTGTGGAGGCGGGCAGGTTTATCAGGTTGTCTGGCTGTTGGGTCAGCCTGCCTGCCTTCATTCCTTCAGACAGGATCTTAGTACTTAGCTCAAGCTGTTCGCAAACTCTCAGCTGCTCTTTCTCGGCCTCTCTTAAATTTAAATTAAAAAAATTTAATTTAATTTATTTTTTTGCGGTAGTACCATTATATAATCCTGAGTGGCCTGGAACCTACAGAAATCCATCTGTGTCTGCCTCCTGAGTCCGACTCAGGTGATGCCGGGCTGAGCTGGATTGCCAGCTCTGTTCTGTGCCTCTCTGGTCTATGTCAAAGGCTCTCCTAGCTGGAGAGCCACATCGGCTTCACAGACCAGAAGTGACAAGATTAGACACTGGATTGTATCCAGTCAGGGGTGTTTTAAAGCAAGTTCGTGGAGAGACAGGAGTTGAGGATCTTTGCACAAGGCCTGTGGAAAGTGAGATGGTGGGGATGCTGGAGGGAGTCAAGACAAGAGGGGCTTGCCGAAGGGGAACAGCTTGATCAGGTCGGAGGATGAGAACCCGATATGGAGATGTGTTTTCAGTGTGTGTGTGTGTGTTGTTTTTGTTTGTGCACATGAGTATATGAACCAGAGGTTTCAGATCCCTTTGAGTTGGAGTTACAGGCATTTGGGGGCTGCCACACTTGCATGCTGGGAACTGAACCCTGGTTGTTTGACAGAGCAATAGGCTCTTTTAACTGCTGACCCATATTTCCAGCCCCGCTGTGTTGTTTGTTTTGATATAGGATCTTATATAGCCAAGGAGGGCCTTTAACTCCTCATCCTCCTGCCTCTTCTTCCCCAGTACCAGGGTTACAATGTGCACCAGTACACCTAGCTATAGACATGGGTTTGACCACATACTCTAAGGCAGGCAGAGCTTGGGCACTAGAGATAACATGGTAGACGAAGTCTTTGAAAGCCCAACTGGAGAGAAGGAAGGCCATAAAGAGCTATGTGGAATAGGGTGTGGTGGCTCACATGTGGAATACCAGTATTTAGAGGTAAAGGCAGGAGGACTCCAAGTTTGAGGTCAGTTTATGTTATACATCAAGTTTCTGTTTTTCTTCTTAATATTTATTTATCATATTTGAGTACACTGTCACTGTCCTCAGATACACCAGAAGAGGGCATCAGATCTCATTACAGATGGTTGTGAGCCACCATGTGGTTGCTGGGATTTGAACTCAGGACCTCTGGAAGAGCAGTCAGTGCTCTCAACCGCTGAGCCATGTCTCCAGCCCATACATCAAGTCTCTTATCTCAAAAGCAAACGTGAGCTGAAGGGATGGCTCAGCAGTTAAGGCAGCCCAGGTTTAGTTCCTGGTATTACGTTCGCACATGTGTGCGCAGAGCTTATGACATCGGGTTGTTCACATCTGCCTGTAACTCCAGTTCCAGAGGATCAGAGACCTCTTCTGACTTGTGTAGGCATACCCTACTCCAGGCATCTGCACACACTAGCACACCACATAAATCTCAACTATACAATAATGCCACAGGGCTGGACAGATGGCTCAGTGGTTAGAGCACTGACTGCTCTTCCAGAGGTCCTGAGTTCAATTCCCAGCAACCACATGGTGGCCCACGACCATCTGTAATGGGATCCGATGCCCTCTTCTGGTGTGTCTGAAGACAGCTACAGTGTACTTACACACATGAAATAAATAAATCTTCTAAAAGAAAAATAATAATAATGCCACAGAGCTCCTTCCCCAGGTCCTGAAACTTGGCATTTTATTTAGTATTTATTATATGGAACTGTGGAGGGTTTTGTTGTTGTTTTAGATTTCTTTGTTTTTATGTTTAAGAATGTTTGCCAGCATATATGCATGTGCCTGGTGCCTACAGAGGTCTTAGGGAGTTAGGTCCCCTGGAATTGGAGTCATGGATAGCTGTGAGCCACCCGTGGGTGCTGGGAACTGAACCCAGGTTCTCTCCAAGAGGAGTCCAGCCTCTTGAGAGACTGTAAGTGGAGGAATGACAGGCTACACACACACACACACACACACACACACACACACACACTTTTATGCATGTGTGAAATGTCACGTATGTATGGAGGTCAATAGAACCTGGATTTGAATGATCCTTTCGCAGGGGTTGCCTAAAACCATCAGAATTTTTTTTAAAACAAAATCTTAATTGTTCGATTTTACCGTTGCAAACTTGGTAGCCAGATGCTGGGGTGAAACTCTGCTAGTTCAGAAAGGCAGAGCAAGTACCCAGCTGACCTTCCTCCTCAGCTTAGGTCCAGCAGCCATGTTCTCTCTCACAGTCTTCCAAAATCCTCCTTCAAATCGAAAGACCCTTCTACTTCCTGTGTGTGTCTACCCATCCTCCTGACTCCCTCTTGCTCTCTCTGTTTTTCTTTTTTTCCTTAATAATCTTAATATCCACTTCATGTAAACTGGTTGCTTATTCCACCTCTTGACCTGTGGTTGACTGTATTTAAGTCCTGTTTACAATATTCAAGCAGAAAGCTCTTGGATTGAAGGTGTGTGTTAAGGCTGAGTCACACCACAACTAAAAGCAGGTTTTCCAGTAAATAACAACCTCGTGATTCACAGTGTGTTAAGTATCCTGCAAGAGGAAAACACAGATATTTACATTTATGATTCACAACAGTAGCAAAACTAGTTATGAAGCAGCAACACAGTTTTATGGTTGGGGTCAGCACAATACAAGGAACTGTGTTAAAGGGTCACAGCAGGAAGGTTTAGAATCGCTTCTAGAAGAACAGAGGGCAGGTCTCAGAGGCTCTGAAGCAGGGCCCCTAGAGGGATGGAGCAGGACTTGGAGTTCCCACACAGGCCAGGAACAGCTTGCCCTGGGGCTGGGCTAGCCCCTACCGTGGGCTCACTTTTGCTAGAGGCTGTGGCAGCTCTAGTAGGTGCCACTCAGGAGGACTCACTCAGTCGCTGCTGCTGTCTGGGAGTTTTTATGCCAGCGCAAACTGGCCTTGAACTAGAGGCAACTGCAACACTTGGTTCTCTTCAGGCTCCTGAAGAGTTCTTCAGCTTGGGGACAACCTGTGTCCTGTTCCCTGTCGATGCCTGGCCCAAAAAGTCATCAACTGTTCATAGCAAAAGGCTTGCGCCAAAGGCCTAGGTGCATCTCTGGAGTTCAGGACCTGGGGGAAAAGGTTGCCTGTTTGAACAAGGCACTGTAGGTAGGGGTTGGAGATGTGTTCCAGGTACAGCTTGTGATGGGGGGGCTGGCTGTACTTTTACTTTGGAGCTAGTGGTAAGTTAGTAATTGAGAGGGCAGGGAGCACCCATCCGGACTGTGGCTGGGTGCAGCTGAGCGCATGTAGAGGCCGGTCCTGACCCTGGGATCTGCTCTCCTTCAGTGCAGGCTCTCCCTGCCTGCGTGACTGGAGCTAGGCAGCCACTCAGGGGCTAGGCTCTTTAGGATCTGGCCCCAGGCTGCCTTTTGCAGTCCCTCCCCTGGCTGCATTTCTCCTGCATGTCTGAGCTTTCCTGCCCAGTCCCTCTAACCTCCTAGTAACTTCAGTCCAGTTTTGGGGCAGGTGGGTAGTATTCCCCAGGTGCCCCTTACTCCCAGGGCTGTTTGAGTCCATTCTGGAAGCGTTTTGTGCATCACAATCAGGAAAAGTCCTTTCCCCAGAGGAAACTTGTGTCTGGGAAGGAGGTGAGCGGGGAGGTGGGTGAGCAGAGCAGTCTGTGCAGAGGTGAGTCCTTTGCACTGGTTCTCGGCCGCCGGAAGGAGGGGAATGTGGGGAGGGGGGAGGAGGCCTGGGCTCCTAGAGCCTGTGTAAATCATGTCTTGGCCGGGACTGGCCTCTGCCCTGTAACAGGTGCAGGAGAACTCGCCGGCCCAGCAGGCGGGCCTGGAGCCCTACTTCGACTTCATCATCACCATTGGACACTCGAGGCTGGTGAGGCTCCCCGCTGCCCCGTTCCCACAGGCTGCCCCTATTTGCTTCTGCCTTTTTTCCTTCCTGGATGGACCAGGGCCACCAGGCCTAAGAAGGCTGCCTTTCAAGACATATGAGGCCTTAGGACATGCTTGCTTTGTTAGTGTTTTGGAAAGCTCGGGGACCAAAGCTTGGGGTGTATGAAATGGATGGTGGCCGTGGTGGCTGCAGTCCCAAACCTAGCCTGAGAAGCTGGGCCTACCTTGCCCTCATGCTGGGCCCTCGATGCCTCTCAGGCCCTGACGCGTCCAAGGGTTCTGGCCCAGTGGTCTCAGATGGAGCCAGCTCCTCCCTGTCCCCGCAGAACAAGGAGAACGACACGCTGAAGGCACTGTTGAAGGCCAATGTGGAGAAGCCGGTGAAGCTGGAGGTATTCAACATGAAGACCATGAAGGTGCGCGAGGTGGAGGTGGTGCCCAGCAACATGTGGGGCGGCCAGGGCCTGCTGGGAGCCAGCGTGCGCTTCTGCAGCTTCCGCAGGGCCAGTGAGCATGTGTGGCACGTGCTGGTGAGTCCTGGCAGGGCGGATGGCGTGGCGGGCTGGGGACAAGCAGGAGCCGGGTGACCAGGGTGATGGGTGGGGCAGGGACCAGAGGGCAGTGCTGTTCTCAGAGGACAGCACATCAGTGCTGTTGTTAGCTGTTTGACCTTGGCATACTTGTTTCACGTTGTTGTTTTGGGACAGGGTCTCACTTTGTCACCCTGACTAGCCTGGAATTCACTGTGCAGCCAGACTGGGCAGGAATCTGCAGAGACTCAGTAACTTCTGTCTCCTGAGTGCTGGGATTAAAAGTGTGTCCCAGCACACCTGGCAGTCTTCATTGTTCTTCACTCCATACCGTAGTTTTTCTCTTAGATTCTATTCCTCTGTGTATACGGGCATTTTTATCTGCATATATGTCTGTGGACATGTGTGCAGTGCCCCTGGAGGCTACAAGAGGGCCTTGGGTCCTCTGGGACTGGGGTTGCAGATGGTTGTGAGCTGCCGTGTGGGTTCTGGCGATCGAACTAGGGTCTCCTGCCAGAGCAGCCGGTGCTAGACCTCCAAGCTGCCTGTGCAGTCCCCATGGCTTTGTCCCTTATCTGAAGGGTGGGCCAGCATGAAGCGCCAGAAGCCTGCTGCAGTGTTTAGTGCTGCTTGCGGGATGAAGATGACATGGTAGTTTCTCTGGCCTGTAGCTACGTAACAGGTACACAGTCGAATCTGAGCTGCCCCAGATGTTAGCGTTAGGTCTCAGACACACATGCACAGATGACACTGTGGATATCGGCGGCACACCGGAGCTCTTCGATGCTCAGTCTCCTGGTTCGGTGGAGGGAGGGTGCCCCTGCTGGAAGGTTTGCTAGTTGGGGTTCTAGCTGCCTTTGTAGGATCTTTGCGGTCTGCATGCAAAGGTGTGCCTGCGCACAAAGGGCTGACAAGGACGACTCCGGAGCACACAAGAGCAGTGTGGTTGCAACAGGGTTGTCCAGCTTCTGGCTTGGGGTGGCTACTTGTTTTAGGTCACATGTTCCAGGGGTTCTGGACTTGTGGGTTTTACGAGTATGTCTCTATTTGCCTCGTGTGGTGGTGTAGTAAGTATGGTGTCGTCATCTATGAAGCTTATGCTACAGAGCCACACACCTCAGAGTCTGTGCTCTGTTTTTATTTACAACGGGACATTTGTTTTGTGCGGGTGCACCTGTGCCCTGGCACATATGCAGGTCAGAGGAAACAGTCCTTCCACTGTGTGGGTTCTTAGGGACTGAACTCGGGTCTGATTGACATTACTCATGCCTTAAGCAATCATGGTAGTCAGTCCTTTAAAATAAAGTATGTGTGCTCCCAGTGGACCCATGCTCATGTTGTGTGTGCGTGCGGAAGCCAAGATATCTTTGGGTGTCATTGCTGGGAATCTTGTTCAGCTTCTTTGGAACAGTCTCACTTTGGCCTGAGCTCAGCAATTCGACTTTATGCCTGACAGTGAGGCCCTGCGAGCTGCCCCGCTCCCCCTCCCTAGCCAGCCACAGGTACACACCGCCTGGGTTCCAGAGCTTGAACTCAGAGTCGAACACTCAGTTGATTGAGCCTCCCCCAAGGCTCCTCATCATGGCTTTAGTAGTTTAAGACTTTGGGTTTTGGATTGTATTAGTAGCTGTCCTTGGCTGCCCTCGGCCATAGGACACCCCTGCTCCAACAGAGCTTTCTGGGGAGAAATGAGGGAACCTTCTGCTCAGCTCTCCCCTTCGCAGTGCCAGTCTGTCAGGGGCGCACCTGTGCACAGGCAGCAAGGCAGGTGAACTCAGGTTGCCAGGCCTTTCGGCAAGTCCCTTTACCTGTGGAGCTAACTTGATCCGCCCTCAACCCCCAACTTCATGTATGTGCAAGTGTGGTGGCCAGGTGTTAACCCTGGTGTCCTCTCTCTGCACTGTAGTTTTGAGATGGTGTCGCTTAGTTTGCCTCCTGCTGAATGCTGCTGTCCTGGCGTTTTCATGGCTGCTGGGGACCCGAACACAGGGTCTAAGGTTTACACTTCACTCTGCCAAAATTGTCTTGGCAGGGAGATGGTCTTCTCTAAGGTTTTTGAAGTAGGATTTCACTATATAGCTTTGGCTGACCTGGTACTGTCTGTGTAGATCCGGCCAGCCCCAAATTCAAAGATCCACTTGCCTCTGCCCTTCCCTCTAGCCCCCGCCCCCTGCCCCACTCTGAGTGCTGGGATCTAGAGAGGTTCAGTAACATTTTCCCGGCACAGGCCTAAGGCCAGTGGGGCAGTGCAGCCTAGGGGGTAGACTCTGGACTGTGTGCAGCTGCTCTCTCTGCTCACCAGGCTGTAACTTGGGGGAGGGAAGAAACTTGTGCCCTGTGAAGAAGTCTTGCTCTACACCCTGCTGCACAATAGAGGACAAGTGTCTTCCTCCCTAGAGAAGCCTATTCTCTCTGCTTAGCATGAGTCTTAGTTTATCATCCTCACCTCAGGACGTGGAGCCCTCTTCACCCGCTGCCTTGGCCGGCCTGTGCCCTTACACAGACTACGTAGTTGGCTCTGACCAGATTCTCCAGGAGGTAAAGAACCCATGGTGTTGGTGCGCCTGTTTCCGGGCCCCCTGAAGGGCTGTGGGCAGATGTGTTGTGCATGTGTCTCAAGGCTGGGAACACCCCTCCGACACTGTGTTTCTCCTAGTCGGAAGACTTCTTTACCCTCATTGAGTCCCATGAGGGGAAGCCCCTGAAGCTGATGGTGTATAACTCTGAGTCCGACTCCTGCCGGGAGGTGACTGTGACTCCCAATGCAGCCTGGGGTGGAGAGGGCAGGTACTAACTGGGGTCAAAGGGATACAGGGCTAGGTGGGTGGGCTGACCCAGCGGGCATGGGCTTCTCAAATCCCTTGGAGGAATCAGCCCGGACCCAAGAGCCCTGAGGCTCATCCTTGTCCAGGATCCTTGTTCAGTCACTGTTGTGGGTTGTGGGTGGGGGTGATGTAGGTGGGGAGGGCTGAGGTGTGGACTGCCCTGATTGAACACATCTGGCCTTCCACAGTCTGGGGTGTGGCATTGGTTACGGGTACCTGCACCGGATCCCAACGCAGCCCTCCAGCCAGAACAAGAAGCCACCAGGTGCCTCATCACCTGGCACTCCAGCTAAGACCCCACAACTTAATAATGCCTTTCCTCTTGGTACCCCACCACTCTGGCCCATCCCTCAGGACTCTTCTGGCCCAGAGTTGGGTTCCAGGCAGAGTGACTACACGGAGGTATGTGGGAGCACCTGTTGGGCCATGGGAGAGAGGAGTCTGGGGCATTGCGTCTGCCACCTGTGGGCTCTCTAGGGACCCGAGAAACACTGAGCCTGTGAGGTCCTGGACTTGAGGTGGCCCATCTGCTTCTGTCATGTAGGAGCGGAGAGGCTCTGCTTGGGTAAAACATGCTTTTGGCTCAGTTGTTCTCGAGTGGAGGTAAGGCACAGGTGGTCATATGTGAGCGGGAAACGGTAACCTAGAAACGGGCAGAACCTTGTGCCGAAGTGAGGTAGGAGGCAGTCAGGCCAGGACTGGACATGGTGTGCTGCTTGGTCCTCATTTGCACCTGGATTGAAGGGAGGTTCAGAGGACCGGGGTACCAGGGAACCCCCTCAAGAAGTGCTAGAAAGCTTCCCTGGTGTGTCTTTGTAGAGAGGATCCGGCTGACCTCCCATTACCCACAGGGAGGAAGGGTAATACTTGCCGTGCAAGGGTGAAGAGAGGTCTTTGTACTGGGTATTTCTAGGCACTGGCCTAACCTGCAGTTTCTCCTTTCCTGGTACCTTTCTAGGCACTACCACAGGTGTCTGGTAGCTTTATGGAGGGACAGCTCCTTGGGCCTGGGAGTCCTAGCCATGGTGCTGTTGACTGTGGGGGATGCCTACACTCCATGGAGATCCCGCTTCAGCCTCCACCACCAGTGCAGCGGGTTATGGACCCAGGTATGGGGCAGGTCCTGGAAGAGCCCTGATGCTAATGGGGGCTTCAGGCTCACAGCTGGGCTTGCACAGCAGTCCCAGCTTTCCTCAGGACCTGCTAACCTGTCAGTCCAGTCCAGGGTAGAGAAGGCCCACTCTGAGTGACTTGGCAAATAGAGGCAAAGCAGGATCTGGGCCCAATGCCATGGTGTTACCCCATGATGTTCAGCTCTGGGTTCCTTATGTCCCTCAGGGACATTGCATCAGGTGGTCGCAGCCTCCGCAGGATGAGAGGGAGGGTATCTGTGGGGCTGAGGGGAAGATAGGCTTCCACATTCCCAGTAGCTGGGGTTTCATGCAAGCAAAGAACTGGGTTTGCTTTTCCTCTCCAGGCTTCCTGGATGTGTCAGGCATGTCCCTCCTGGACAGCAGCAATACAAGTGTGTGCCCCAGCCTGTCATCTGCCACAGCCCTGACCTCCACAGCTGTTTCAGCCTCAGGACCAGAGGACATTGGTTCCAGCAGCAGTTCTCATGAGCGGGGTGGTAAGTGACCTTCAGTGACACAATCTGAGGATTCCTGTGTTTGGGGAGGTCTGCCCTGAGCTCCTCAGGTGGGTTAGAGGTTGGCTGTGTCAAGGGATTCACAATTGACCTCTAACTCTCCACCAAAGCCTGGGCTGCAGGGGTAATCAATCACTGAGGGTGGGTCTCCTCAGCTTCACCTTATCTTTCAGGTGAAGCTACGTGGTCAGGGTCAGAGTTTGAGATCTCCTTCCCAGACAGTCCGGGCTCCCAGGCCCAGGCGGACCACCTGCCCCAGCTGACTCTGCCTGATGGCCTCACGTCTGCAGTCTCGCCTGAGGAAGGGCTGTCTGCAGAGCTGCTGGAGGCACAGACTGAGGAGCCAGCAGACACAGCCAGCCTGGACTGCAGTGCAGAAACCGAGGGGCGAGCCAGCCAAGTCCAGGCCACCCCAGATCCAGAGCCGGGGCTGTGAGAATGCCCCTGGTGACGTTTGGTGTTGCTTAACTGTGTAGCTCTAGGCTGCAGCCTCCAAGTGAGGCATGGGCTTTGCTCGGGTACATACACGAGATCCTGGATTGAAAGGAACGGAACACTGGAGCAACATCCAGCTTCTGTAGAGGCAGGAAACGAAATCTAGACTCTCAGAGTAGCATTGAGGCCTCAAGGGAAGGGAGAGGCAGCAGGCCTGATCACAATCTCCATGTGAAGATGGGGTGAGGGGACAAGAGAGGCTGTGTCTACAAGCAGCCATGCTGGTACTGAGCACTCCAGATCCCAAAGCCCTTTCTCACTCTAATTCTTACACTGGATGAGAGCGGTAGTATACTTGGCCACTGTTCCTAGGTTGGGAAATTCTAGGTCCTCCAGAGGGACCTACCTCTGATAGCTGCACACTAGCCCCAGGGAGAGGTGTAAGAGCATCCAGTTCAGTTCTAGTGTCCTGTGATCTCCTTTCAGTCTGCACACGCAGATTAACAGGCTCTGAGTACACAAGGTATGGCTGGCTGATGGTAAACAAGTCAAACTGTGCTTACCATCAAAACCCCTCTACCTAGCCCTGTTGTCCTGACTTCTTCCCCAGGAGAGCCAGAGGAGAATGGACAAAGGCCCCTCCCATCTGTCCTCAGTGTTAAGGGGAAGGTGCCTTTAGGGGCTCAGGCTCCAAAAAGACATCTGTGCTGCTGCCTTGCTACAGATGGTACCAGGCATGTCTTCTGTAGCTCCAGTCCTGTGTCCTTGCTAATCACGGTCGGCTGCCGCTGGTCTTGTTTTCCAGACTCTGTCTCACCATCCACAGACCATGTAACTGTCTGTTCAAGGCATTTAGGCTATTAAGCTAAGGACTCTGTTCTACGAAGCACAGGCCAAATAGTACAGTGGGCCAGGTCCTGGATGGGCAAGCACAACCCCAAACACTAGGAATATATTTATAGCCAGACCTGTGAGGTCTCCAGAGCCACTGAGAGGCCTGTGGCTATACAACATAGTTACCACAGGGCTGCTATGGGGCCAGCTCAATTTAGCTCTGTGGTTAGGCATTCTGACCCCCCAGCTTCCCTCATTGGAAGGTTACACTCAGGATCCTGTAAATGGGGTAAGATGGATGCTAATGCTGTTTCAAGTGAACCCCCAGATGTTTCTTTCCCTGTTATCTGCTGTGGGGGAAAGTGACAAATGAAAAAATAAACATGTCCAGCACACTGAAATATTTGTAACTAAAGCTTTATTCTATACAACTTGAAATACAGACTCTGACCCTTTTGGCATTGCAGACTGTCCAATTTTCTGGAAACTGATTTTTGACTATAGGGGGAAAAAGTACAACCATGCTGGGGGTAAACTCTCCACAGGGGCACAACTGCCTGTGGATCAGAACTGTGCCCGCGAGCCAACCAGCAAAACCTATGCTTACTGCAGAGGCCCCTCCTGCAAACACCACCACCCCACCCCTTGCTTTGAGATTACAGCTACCACTAAAAAATATGCACCAAAAGTGCACAGTTGTGTCCAACACAGATATAAAGGACTTCTGTAAAAAAAGAAGCTGGCTGCTCTGGGGAGCAAGAATGGTTTAACACCCGGAAAATGTACTTGCTCACTTGAGGGTGTGGAAGCTATGGCATGTGTGTTCCACAGTTAGCAGTGAGGGGACCCTGCTCTGCAGTTGTACGGGATTAGTGCCTCAATTTGTAAGGGATAGATTTGGGCCCCTCAGCTGTCCCCAGCAGAACCTGTGAAGATGTAGAGAAGAGAAAAAAAACCTTCCTTTCCCAGGCCCCTTCCCCTTGCTCCTGTGGGAACAGACCACACACAAGGCAGGGGCAGCTGGACGGAGTAAGCTGCCCTCCCAAGGCACGTGTGCTTCCGCTGTGCTCAAAGGTTCACCTGCAGTTTCATGGCTGGGCCATTCATCTGTCTGGATGTAAATGACCAAGGGAAGAATCCAAAGTATTTTTTGCCAAAAGTTGAAGTGTTTATCCCCAATAAGTTAATATTCTGTACAAGATCCAAGTGAGTCTATGAAAGGTTTTGACTGTTAGAAGACAGCGGAAAGACCTGGATGAAGGCGTAACAAAAGCCCGTGTATAAAACTGGAAAAACAAACATGGACCACAATATAAATATCAAGCCAACTCACTGTGAGATCTTTTTACTCTAGCAACAAACTTTGAGACAGACTTCAGCGTGGTCTAAGTCCCGACAGTCGTCATGCTGCTCACCCAGAGCGCTGGCTTTGCCTGTGAGGACCGTCACACAGCCGGGCGCTATGGGGCAGTGCTGCGCAACACAGGCTGTTAGAGCCCTTGGGTCCAAGTGCTGCGCTCTAGCCCTGGAGTTGCGGAAGGTCTTCCTACAAGAGCATAGCTGAGATGTGGCATTTCAAAAGTAGCCCAAACATGGTCATTTCTTAGGAAATGGGCTGGCTCTTGAATTGTGCAACAGTGATTTCCATTAAAAATAACTCTTATATGGTGAAAACTTAATTTTTTTGTAATGACAATTGTGGAAAAAGCCTTCATGGGTACTGCATGAGTGGAATGTACTTGGAAAAGCTGCAGAGCTTGTGGGTTTGAAACTGAAACATGGCGACTGATGTGGCCCCGCTGATGTTCTCTAAGTGCTAAGAGACAAAGGTGGGTCCGTCAAAAGGAGTCAGCGAAGTCTGCACTGGCCTGCTGTAGATTCTCTGTACATCTCCCAGGACAGTGCCAGGGGCTTTACTGTCCTTGCACTCTTGAGTCCTTGGGGACACCTTAATCTATGCATGGAGCCTGGTTTCTATATTACATCTCCATCACGTCACCAAACTGGCCGCTTGGAGGTCTTGTTCCTGTAGGACGTGTGGGCTTCCTAGGACTACTCTTGGGGCCACAGAGGAAGGTGGTTGGTGAAGAACCCAGGAGCATGGGCCCACCCTTCACGTGGACTTCTGACGGTAATGGAGGGTGAGGTCCCCACCACTCTTCCATATGAAGTGCTTTACTGTCCGAAGGTCCATATTTGGGTCCAAAACCTGAATAGCCAAAGTGCATTGAGAATGTCAGCATCACTAAAGCTAAAGACGTCCTTAGCCAGAGACTGCCAGGAGGCCCAGCTCGCTCCCCACTGTGCCCAGGAGCCTGGTTTTTGTTTCCACACACGGAATCTGAAATGTGCACCTCTGCTGCTCATCAGCAGCACCAGCTCAGCCCTGCCTGATGACAGGGCACTTGTCTTGGTTGTAATTCATCTCTTCTCCACCCACCTCCACTCCAAGGTCTTTATTGTGACAGATACCACCCTGCAAGTCAAGACGACTTTGCCTTTTTACCCGACACAGCCCTACTGTGGGCATCTGGAAATCTGACCTCTTTCCGAGTGCCTCCCTCAGGTAAAGAGGAGCTGAAGAACCTTTCCAAGAGACAGTTCTTTAGAGCCTCGAAAAGCAGACGCCTTGGAGGCCACCAGCTTGAGACTGCTGAGACACCGTCTGTGACTTTATGGGCACCTCGGCTCTTCAGGTCCACTCACCTGGTCCTGGCACAGAAGTTCAATTTTCTCCTCTGCCAACACAGCGATATCCTCCTCCTTCTCCTGCTCTGGTTTTTCATTATTAGAAGAGCTGGTGGTTTGGGACTCGTTATCCAGGTTGATGATCTTCTCGTAGACGTGCTCCATCACCTTCCGGACCTGCAGCATGTCACTGGCAGAGAGTCTATCTCTAAAAAAGACATGTTTTGGCATCATGAAAAATCTTTTATTATTTTTCATTTGTGTCAACATCTCAAGATAAATGTCGCACAGACATCTGAAATCAATACATGTTTTCAGTCACTGCCTCAATTCATTTGAGAGGTGTCAGGAGAGTTCCTCTGGTTCCTTTGAGGGCTCATGCTCACATAACAGCCACTTGCATGATATGCCTCCAAGTCCTCTCCTCAAGTCTGGGCAAAGCCACCAATTAACAACCAAGGGCTCAGTGTTATCTCCTAGCTGTGCCTTCATCAGGAGACAACAAACACCCACAGCTTGCTCCAGAGCACCAACCCAGCACTACACAAGTCCCTGACCTCCAAGCCCACACCAGGACCTTGGAGTGGAGTCTACGCCTGCTCCAGAGATCCAGAGCGAGCATGTGGAGGAGGCGGGGCGGGCAGAGGTGTGGGTGGAACACTGTCAGTCTCACAGAGGTCACAAGTGTTTGCTGGGACAGCAGAACTTGGCCTCTGTGTGAGGTTGGGAATCCCTGTGACACTTTAATAGCCTTGTTGATTTCACTCACTAGCCATACATACTGATCACAGTTCAGACTCCAAGTTCTCCGCTGTAAGCTTCTCTTGGAGCCATGTCTATCTATATCAGGAGTTTCCAGTGGTCACTGCATGCTGTAACCTGGCACAAAAATTCCGACTCATGAAGCCCCTGACTCGCTGTATCTTTTCACACCATCCTATGTGGGAGCATGCATCTTCATACCATTTCTGGTATCCTGAGCAAGCTCTTGTCTGGGAGTCTGTCTTTGGGTATTGCACCCATCCATGTGTGTTCAGGTGCGATTCCTTGTCCTTCTAGAAGGGCTCTGTTCAGAGCTGGTCAGCTCCATTCTCATCCTCTCCTAAGCGTAAAAGCAGCCTCTACACACAGGTACCATCCTCAATGGAACTGCTTGGTTTACAGACTCCTCTAGTCACCTTGTAAGAACTGGATTACGGTGTGTGCCACTACACATGGCTACTTGGTCTTGCTATGTAGTCTTGGCTGGCCTGGAACTCACTTTATTGCCCAGGCTGGTGTCTCTGTCTCTTGTCTCCAAGTGCTGAGATTTAAAAGATGTGTGCCAGCAATTAGGAGACAAAAGCCATAGCAATCAGCCTCCAACCTAGCACCTGCCTCCCCTATTATAAAGCGGGCCAAAGGGCGGAGGCATCCGTGTGACCAGAGTAAGGAAACACAACAGTTACTTACTTTTTTAAAGTTTTTGCTCCTGAAGATGCATGAGGTTGGAGGTAGAAAGGAATTTTGTTGAATTTGGGCATATTTTTCTGAAATATTAAAAGTTTAAGAGGTATAATAGTTTCTGTTAGCTGATAAAACAAAAATGCTGTCAACAGGAAAACATAATTTATAAATAACCATTTTTACAATAAAATGACTTTTAATGAAACTTATAATAAGTTATCAATAGAAGTATACCTTAAAAATTTCTCAGTAAGTATGATGTTTAGTTTACAATAAAAATAGATGACAAATTATATGTAGTATTAGTGTCAAAACTAGTGGCATGGCTCTTCTGAAATTACCGTTCAAGGCATGATAGGAAAACAAACCTGAATTTTTTTTTTTTTTAATTTATTTATTATATGTAAGTACACCGTAGCTATTTTCAGACACCAGAAGAGGGCATCGGATCCCATTACAGATGGTTGTGAGCCACCATGTGGTTGCTGGGAATTGAACTCAGAACCTCTGGAAGAGCAGTCAGTGCTCTTAACCACGGAGTCATCTCTCTAGCCCCAAACCTAAATTTTTAAAGCTCCAATCAAAATATCAATCAGTCCTGATGACTAAAGGCCCCAACAGAAGTTTAAGTGTTCTGAGGAAGCCCCCAGAACATTCACTTTTGAGCAGACACTTGGGTGCCTGTGGGCCCATCATCCAGTGGAGAGGCGGTCAGGCCCTCCTACCATTTGTCTTCCCTCTGACAGAGGGGGGGTCTCCTGTGAAAATAATCCCCATTCTCAAATGACGGCTGAGATGATCCAGCCAGCTTTTCTTGGAGCATAGCCCATGTCACAGGGTCACTACTAATGCACCCAGGCTGAGTTCTATACTCAAAAGAAGCAGTGGTTTATGGGAGCCTGGGCAGGCAAGGCCACAGGAATACCCAACAGGTGTCACACTGGCTCTAAGTCCTTGGGGTGTATCTGGGATAGAAAACAAATTTTTTAAAGTTTCAAGAGATTAAATTCCTTTTCATATGGCTTTAGGAATATACAAATAGTCAGGAGGACACGAAGTCTAGAAACAGACTGTCTGTAGGAATTTAGTGCACCACAGACAGTGTAGCATTTCAAATTAGTAGACAGGTCAGACTCCTATAAACTTCACTGGCACACGGCATAGTTCTCTGGGAAAAGTTAGGATGTCACCTCATAGCAAACAGAAGAATGAGTAACAGTAAAGAGGCAGGTAAGAAAACGATAAAGTCCGAGAGCTTACATAAAGGATACTCTGAATTGGGAGATATCTAACAAAACATGGAACTCAGAGCCATAAAAACTCAATTTGATTATACAAAACTTAAGTTTTCACCTTGACTAAAGTAAAAGTTTAATGAAGGCACAGAGGAGTCAGGTTAATTGGCAATGAAAGATCACCTGCGAGTAAGACGATGACCCAGTTAGAGACATGGCAAAGGGCACAAACAGGCAGGTCACAGCAGAGACAGTCAGTGTGAGAAGGCCCTAACCTCACCATGAACAGAGAAGCGCCCACACTGAGGTCATCGCACAGCTCAGTGTCCAGTGCTGCTGTGGCTGTGACAATCGGGTACTCATACTGCTGCTTCAGTGTAACCCGCCTTTGTGAAAGGGCAACTCGGCATTATCTATACAAATTCACAATGTGCACACCCTCTGACCCAGCCATTTCATGTGTAGTTCATCTAAAGGGTGCACAAAGACACATACAGGACGTTCACTGCAGCACTGTTTGCAACACAAAACACTGGAGACAACCTGAGCCCATTAATAAGGGCTGATCAAATAAAAAATGATACAATTACACAAAAGGATAGGGTGTAGTTTTTAAAAGGGAACAGTCCATAAGTACAGGCATGAACAGATGTCCAAGACATTTTTAAGTAAAAAAAAGTTGCAGAATACTCTAAGAGATTTTGTGCAAAATTAAATGAACTATACACTTGTGTATGCTCACAAATAACATGTGCTCATGTAGGTGAAGAAAGTGGCAAAGGCTGCATCAACCTCCTATTAGGTGCCCTCCGGACTGGGAGGAAGGGTGAGGAGGATGGATGGGAAGTGGTGGGCACTTAAAACACTGATTACATCATAGAATAAGCAAATATTGTTCTGACTGAAAGCAGACAAAGATAAAAGTCGACATGTAAATAGCTATCAGATGCGTCTGCAACTCTGCAACTTCAGGAACACAGGGGGCTCCCCTTGGCAGGTGACTTTTGTTACAGTGTGATACTCAATGTCACAGTCTGGGAAAAGTGAAGGACACTTACATCCACAGTGATGTCAATCACCCATTGTGGCACGGTCTCATTGAGAAGCATCGCCTCAGTCTCGCCCCCGGAATCTCGGCAGAGCAGCCTAGACACAATCCATCGGGTAGTCAGTGTCAGACGAGCAGAGGAGGAGCCCTCACAGTGCTCACTGAGGACAGCAAAGGTGATGGGAGGGTAGGGAGACTTGGGCCCTGATCAAGCTGCTTCCGAGTCCTGGATCACTACAAGAAGCACTCAGCCCAGGGCCTAGCCAGTGCCATGCATGGCACAGGCTGCACCTGCAGTCTCAGGAAGTATCGACAGGAGGAAGCCTATACTCAAGGAAAAGGCAAGTATCACCCCACTTCTGACAACCACGCCATACTGCAACACTTCACCCTGCTCCATCAGCTTCCCATGGCTAGAGTCAGAGCCTGGAGGCAGGCAGGCAGGGGTGTTGTGCGTGCATATGTGCGTGCGTGCGTGCGTGCATGTCTCACCTTGGCCCTTCGCTATTAATATTCACTGCACCAGGCATTAAGTACCTCAAGGAGATGACACTCTTAATGACAACTGCTCATGTCTGTTTGGGCAGCATTTCCTAGCAAGAGGGTTGGTTTACTAAGCAAGGCCTTTCTTAGGCAGGGCCTCTAGTCTTTCTCATCCGTACCTGAATAGTGTGCGGCCTCCAGCTTCTCCAAAGATCACAGGGGTGTGGGGGGGCACTTGGAAATAACCATTTCCTTTCTGGACTCGGCTCTCCTGCTCCCCACTCACTAGGAAAGATAGGCAGGCTGTTAGTGCTGAGACCATAGCTCCTATAAACACCGATCACACATGTAAATGTAAACATGCCAACATTTTAAAAATAAAAAATCCTGGGTCTGGAGTGATGGCTCAGTGGTTGGAACACTGGTTGTTGCTCTTCTAGAGGACCCAGTACCACACAGTGGCTTACAACCATCTTAACCCTAGTTCCAGGGCATCCAACACTCTCTCTGGCCTCCTTGGACACTAGGCGTGTTCCAGTGTTGCCCACATATACATACAGGAAAACTGATACACATCAAATAAAAACGAACAAATTTAAAAAAACATTGAAATCAAAACCCTGTTCCTCGGTCAGTGTTAGGAAGCTGGAGTGAAGGCTCTAGGTTAAGAGGACCGAGTGCTCTTCAGAGGACCTGTTCAGTTCCCAGCTTCCTAGGTCCAGGAGATCTGGTGCCCTTGCCTGGCCTTCACATGCATCCCCACATAACTGAATACACATAAATTTTAAAAAATATTTTAAAAAGTAATGAAGGTATGAAACAAGTAATTAAATTCTTGAAAAAAGAATGTAGCATTATATATATATGAGAGCAAAGAATCTCATCAGAAGCCCAGTACACTGTCCACTGTAAACACAGCCCCTTTGGAGGGCTTTAATACTCAGCTCCCGGAACCTGAGCACAATGGCACCATCTAGAACTTGGAAGGGTCTATGACAACTGTGAGGAAGCCTGGACTGTAAGAGACTTTTCTCAAAAGGAGAAAGAGAAGGGAAACCGCTTGTATCAACAGGTGACGTCAATGTCCCTGTGCAGAGAATCAAACACAGGGTTCCTTTTACCTGTGAGAGCCACATCCCACAGTGGTCTGTCTCAGCTTCTGCCAGCTCTCAGTGCACTGATGCTGTCACTCGGATGCAGGAAAGACAACTGGGCACCGCAGGCTATGTGAGACTACAGCACATATGCTAAGTACCCCTCGGCCCTGCTACTGTCACCTTTCTCAACACACACACTAACCATGGTTCACTTCATTCTCTTCTTCGTCCATGGGAGTCACATGTGTTCTGGGCCAGTACTCCAGGAGTGCCTGTAGTAGAAGTCCTCCTAAGTTCACTGAGGGTTAAGAGGAGAAATGGGGAGTCTGTTAGCTCCAACCTAACAAAGACGGCGTC
This sequence comes from Micromys minutus, assembly GCF_963924665.1. Lineage (NCBI taxonomy): Eukaryota > Metazoa > Chordata > Mammalia > Rodentia > Muridae > Micromys > Micromys minutus. Next base: position 48,781,238 of record NC_137956.1, on the reverse strand, counting down.
AGCGTGCTCATGCCGCATCTGTCTTCTTGCTTCTCAGGATGGGGTTACAAGTGGGTGCCTTACAGAAGCTACACACATACAAGCTTGAATTGGCGCTGTTACGACATTCTTTCTTTGTGAGTTCAGCCTGGTCCTTGACTCATCTTTCTTCCTTCTCCCAAGTACATGGATTAGAGGCATGTGCACCATGCCGTGGTACACACGCTGTGGTGGTCTGAATAGGAAGGCCCCTCTCCCAGCCCACCAGAGTTATGTATTTGAATGCCTGGCCAACAGGGAGTGAAACAGGAGGTGTGGCCTTGTTAGAAAAAGCATGTCACAGCGGAGGTAGGCTTTGACAATTCCTATGCAAAAGCTACACCCAGTGCGACACACACAGTCTCTCCTTGCTGCCTGTGGATCAAGATGTAGAACTCTCCATTCCTCCAGCACCATGTCTGCCTGTACGCTGCCATACTTCCTGACATGATAATAATGGAATAAACCTCTGAAACTGTGAGCCAGCCTCAGTGAAATGTTTTCCTTTGTAAGAGCTGATGTGGTCTCTCCACCAAGACACATCCTTAGGGTCCCAACACACGACCAGAAACAGGCAGGTCTTGGTGCTTGATCTCAGAATGGAAGCTGCAGAGAAAGTACTGCTCTGCTATTCAGTGGACACTCTTCTCTACCCTTCTGTGGAGACAGGATTTACACCGTGGCTAAGGCGGCCTGGAACTCACGGCAGTTATCCAACGTAAGCCTCCCAAGGGCTGGGATTACAGCATGAGCCACGAAGTCTGGTTTAAGCTACAAAGTAACAGGCTGTTATTCCCAGATCTCCCCTAAAGCCAGCAGCCTTGTATTTGTACATGTGTTGCACTGTTCCACACCAAATTCTCAGCAGAGTGCTGACTGAGATAGTGTCATGATGTGTTTGGGCAGTGGAGATGTAGATCTTTAATCCCAGCACTCGGAGGCAGAAGCAGGCAGATTTCTGAGTTCAAGGACAGCTGGTTTATAGTGAGTTCCAGGACAGCCAGGGCTACACAGAAAAACCCTGTCTTGAAGCAAAACATACAAACAACAGTAAGAGTCATGACTTGAGGGACACATACAAAGATGACCAGCTACCTTCTGCAACCCTAGACACTTGACTCACATTTTGGGTCTGAGCCATCAGGACTGCTGAAGCCAGCGTCTTTCGCAGAAACCCAAGCGGCGAAGCAGTCACTTTCATCCAGAGTAATGGTCAGCATCTGTGGGAGGACAGTGTCAGCAGCGCCCTCCCCCTCCTCTCCAGCACCTGACCCTGCAGCATCCATCCATACGCTAGACTAAGGCTAAGCCGTGCTCCTGGGATTCAGCTACGGCTCACTTTATTCAAGTGGCGGGCTTCAATGACAACATATTAAAATGGGAAAAGCAACTGTACACATTTAAAGACAGCAAACTCTTGGAGAATAATTAGGGCATGGAGGGGGTCTTCAATTATCCAAAATCACATAAATACTGATTGCCTAACTCACCCCTGTTTTTAGGTCTACTGAGAACCAATTTGGAACATACACCATTTTAAATCTTTTCTTAATTTCATCTTCAAAGTCCACTTTGCCCAAATCTTCCACTTTGCATGCCTGCATAAGAAAGCACAATGGTCAGGATGAAGTAAGGGCCGACTGGCTGAGACGTCATTCTTCCCAGCTTCACACTGGCTTAAATAACTAAAGTACACTTCAAAAAGAACACAGCCAACTTCTTTTATTCTAAGGCTTTTAAATAACTACCTGATAGTAAACTTAGTGAGCTGGAGGATGGCTCAGTGGTTAAGAGCAGTTGTTGCTCCTGTGGCCACCAGCCTCACAACCATCCATTCACTCTAAGTCCTGGGAATCTGGTGCCCTCTGCTTATCTCCCTGGCACCAGGCACACCCATGGTACACAGACATATGTGCAGGCAAATTCTCATACACATAAAAAAATCTCTTTTCTAAGGGTGTGGCTGTAGTTTAATTTTTCTACACTGAGCCCCCAACACTCACCTGGAAGCACATCAAAGTAAACTTCAGATCAAGGGGGAGAAAAGTAACCAAGAGACATGTTACAAGTGCCTGCTTAACGGGCGCTGAGTCCCTTTCAGACAACAGCCGGCTCAGGGAACAACCCAGAGCTTCCCTCTGCTGGCCAACTTCATACTTCCATGCCTGGAGGATGGTTCAGTGGTTAAGAACACTTATTCTTGCAGAAGACCCAAGTTCAATTCCCAGCACCTACATGGTGGCTCAGAACCATCCATATTATGCATCCAGAATCTGATTATTTCTTCTGACCTCTGTAGGTACCAGGCATACACATCCATGAAGGCAAAACACTCATACATACACAATTTAAACAATCTTAAAAAAAAAAAAAAGCCTTCTGAACACCTCTCATTCTAAAAATGTACTTCCCCAAAGCCTTAACCATCCTCAGTGTCGGGTAGTTTCTCTTTAGTGCTGAAACCTAGAACCGAGTGACTCCTGACTGACTGGTCAGTTCAGTATCAGCATGGCTTTCAGTACTGCAGTAATCGCCTCACAGGTAGACATGGACCATTCCATTGCTCCATAACGTTCCAGAGAAAGCATACACCACCGTAACATACTCAAACCACAGGATAAGCCTGTATCCCAGAAGCCTACATCATTCACTATGCTGCACACATATTCCTTGGTCCTAGCTGGCACCTCGAGACTATTCTTCCTTAATTTTCTGAAAACCCAAGCCTTGCTCCATTCAAATGCAGTTGCAAATGGTTATGTTGCCCCTCAGACCTCCATTGAAACTGTCACTGTCTCCAGCCATAACTGGACCATTACTTCTGTCTGGAAGTGTGTGTGTGCATACGAGTATGTAAGCAAGCCTGGACAGAACCTCTGTATCACTGACAGTCCCCATCCCCAATGGACCCTCTCATAAGTAGTGAAACAGGCTCGAATTCTTCCACCCTAAACATACCTGAACACACACACACACACACACACACACACACACACACACACACACGAGTAAAAATGGCCTCCCCTTGGCGCTTGCTCCTAATCCGTTCCAACTACCTCTCTCTGCCCCACTCCTGTAATCCAGTGAGTTCAAGACAATTTCTTTCTTCATTGCCGTTAACCCTGAACCCACTGGCTGCTGCCTGAAGGGCTTGTCCCAGAGACTACCTTCCCGGCTCAGGAATCTTACAATAACTCAGCTCCCTGAAACCCTCACTTGTCCTTGAGCTGTCACTGGCTTCTGGTGTTCTTACCCATCTTTATCACACACTGGTGGTTTCCTTCTAAATCCTTGACAAGAATGATGGCCCAGCTTATTCTCTTCTTGGCAACCCTGACAGTTCCCATGACATCATCTGTAATTCCCATGCTGAGGGCTGCTGTGCGCCTTATCCAGCCTGGTGCTTACCCAGTGGACTGTGCAGTGTCCACCTATCCAGATGAACTCACACGCACCATTTTCCCGGAAGCTGGGCCGTCATCATCTGAGTGCACTACTTCAGTCCACAACAGAGGAGAGGGCTCATCCTCACATCTTCCTCTCTACTCTCCACTGTCTTTTGTTTCCCACCCATCTCACTGTAGAAGATTCCTCTGTGCCGAGTCTTGTGTTGTATGGTTCTGAAATATGTCCTCGACATCACCAGAAAATGGGTTCCCCTCATTTCTGGGTTGAGGTCACTGGCTACAGACTAAAACAGAGCTCTGCCCTCTCCTTCACGTTCCCAGACTTCCTTAACTTCTTTACCCTGTTAGACTTATACCAGATCATGTGACTTCAGGACTTTCAAGGTTCATATCCAGACACGGGAAGCTGTTTGCAGAGATGACAGCCATGACACATGCCCTGGAGCTCCACCAAGTACAACTCTACCCCATCTAGACAGCAGGGGTCTACCGAAACAACTAGCAGACCAAGAACAGGGGACAGAACCACAGGCAGAACCAAACTGCTAGTTTGATTAGAGACGCGGCGTGGCAAGACTCTTGGGTACTGTGGAAACAGTCAGTGACAGGGAGGAGGGCAGTCTGGGAAGAATCAAGCAGTTTTGCAGATGAACGATTAGGGCTTTTCTGGATCCTCCCAGTTACCATGGGACCCTTTTGTAAAAGAAAGGACAGGACAGAACAGCTCTCTTTACACTCAGAGAATGACCCAGTCTAAATGCCAACGGCATACGAGAAGAACCTTCACGGTAAAGCAGCACTGGACATGGTTTGTTATACAGCTACCAGGGAAAAGGTTAGCGACTACCATACCATCCAATAGCCAAAAATATCCACCTCCAAATAAGGTACTACTGCAGATAAATATTGACTATCACGTACAGAAGAGGAGAACCAAGGGAAATACAGGACAGGACAGGCACTCACCTTCAACACGTCCCAGTACGCCACATTGTTATTCGTATCTTTGGTTAATATGTGTCGCTTATCATTTAGGATGTGGCACTGAATGATACTGGCGCCCCCTAAAGGAAGAAAAAACAACTGGCAAAAGACAGACTGGTAGTTCTCGTCGATAGCGCCATGTGCTGGCGGGCGGTGATAGCTATCTTTACAAGGATTTTGGGGAGAGAAGCCAAGCTGTGAGGCCTGAGCAGCAAGTGCTGAGTCAGCCTGCCAGCCTCGTCTCTCCTCCAGCTTCTCACTTCCTCTCCTCTACCTCCCCAACAGTGTTCTATTCCCAAGGCAGGTAAGACTACAGATGAATGTGCAGATAGGACTCTAATCCTAAGTGCAAACATTCAACACACTTTCTCCCCTCACCCCCTTTAAAGCTCAACATCTGACCTTCTCTGGCTTGTGCCTGAAGACAAGATTAAAGGTATCTTACCCTGGCAACTGTGCTGTAGGGTAAAATATGAACAAGAGAACAGCGCCACAATACACATTATAAAGGCAGCCCTGTTGTGTACCGAAAGCAAAAGGTTTCAGCATACTGCTGTTTGCAGCAAGCAGAGCTGGGAGACACTGCATCAGACCCATAGTTCTCACGCAGATCCAAACACTCAAAGCAATCCTCAGGTCTGGGAGAACGGATCTCATCAGCGTACACGCACGTACTGAAGCACCCCATGCAAGCCCTCATCTCTACCACCGACAGCCACTAATTAAAAAAGAAATCAATCAAAAATCCATTTCTTGTGGCTGCTGGGAAGTGGCCTGTGGGCCCCACACCCTTGTGCACGTGGACAGCACTGACGGGACGCAGTCGGTTATTTAAAAATTACTCCTGATGGTAGGAGGGACGTGCTGAGGAGGTGTGAAGGGACCAAAAGAGATGACCTAGGAGCGGATATGACAAAGACATATGGCACACATGGCAGAGACAAAGAACCAAGCAAACGTCAAACATGTTCTTACAAGCCCACTCATCTCTGCCGTCACTATACTAGGAGCCCACGTCTCTGGGCTTTTGTCTGTGAAGCACTGCACTGAGAGAAAGGCCCCACTGGCTGTCACGCTCATTCACTGTAACCCATGAAAAGAGCGCTTGCACGTGGCCTTACCTTTAATAACTTGGTCGGGCTGTGTGCAGAGGGGCGTTATGGGACTTGTACAATCATTGTCATAATCACCAGAGGCTCGGAAATTATGAATTCCCTTCAGTGTCTAAAGGAACAAAATGAATGATGTCATCATTTTATGTTCTTCAGGCTTGTCAAGGGTTGAGAATGTCATAGCTGTAGAACTAGTGGATGTTGAGGGATCTATCACAGCTACATAAGACACAGCCAGTCTTAGCAGGGAGCCACGGGGTCAGCCAGCAAGAAATCCAACAGTTAAGGAGAGAATGTTGAGCCCCAAACAAACAACAAACCCACAGGACTCTGTGGGGGCTTGAATGAGATGGGTTTCCATAGGCTCACAGATTTGAATGCTTGAAGGATTGGGAGGTGTGGTCCTGTTGGAACAGAGGTGTCTGTCACTAGGGGTGTGCCTTGTGGTTTATGCCATGCCTACTCTTTGCCTGCAACTTTTGGACCAGCTGTGACCTCTGAGCTACGGTCCTAGCTCCACATCTGTCTACCGCCACATTCCCCACCATGATGGTCATGGACTAATCTCCCCCAATTAAATACTTTCTGCTGCAAGGTGCCTTTAGGTTTTATCAGCAACAGAACAGTAACTAAGACAGTCCCAAAGCAGGGGACTATTTCAAGGTAAGATTTTAATTAACAGGCATAAGGGCGCTCACATAAGTTCTGCAGCTGACCTGCACACAAACCCTTCCCATAGCTCCCAGAGCCAGTTATGCAAGAAAGCTCAGTTCCTTAGTAAGGAGCTGGTGCTGTTAGGACCTAACCCAGTCTTTCTCTAATAACCCTGCTTTCCATGGAGAAAGGCAGGAATTCAGAAGCCAACCTGTTGTTCTATTATCTTTAGAAAAATGGGTATGTGGACTGGTTGCCTTATTCTTCTTGTGTTTAACTTAAACAGTGTCTTGCTATGTAGTTCAGGCCGGCCTTGAACATGCAGCACTCCCTTCTGTTAGTCTTCCAGGTAGGAGTCTAGCTGTGCGCTACACACATGGCTGGACTGCCTACTCTCAGGTGCACTTTTCTAAGGTCAGAAGCTGTCTAACACTGACTGGTTTAATCAGGCAACACTCTGTTCTAAGTACATCAAGCACATATTCTAGCTGGTAAAAGAAAAAGAAGGTCCATTTTGCCCATGAATGTCAGGGTTATTCTTACTCTTGGGATCACACCTGAATTCACAGGGGCATATGGATAGGGGTACACTGAGCCTCTGCTACAGGGAACTGGCATATCTGAGACAGCAAGCCAACCACGACCACACACGTGTCAGAAACACGGTCATGCACTTACCCACTTATTTACTGTGGACTTTGTTGTTGCAACCCAGATTGCAGGAGGGGGATCTGCCGATCTGTCGAGTTCCATCTAAAAACCAAACATCAAAGTCTTCTTTGTCAAGGGCTGATAACTCTGAGCTGTTAGCCCCGAGATGAGCTATTAGCATGCGATACATCAGGGAGCACAACTCCTTTGTCGACACCCGTACACACCTGTACACACCTGCACCAGGCTTGCAACAGTAAGCTGTAGACACATAAGAAAAGGTCTCCAAAGAAGTGGAGAGGCTGCACGGCAGGCGAGTACTCTCCCACCAGAGAGCTGCCTGCAGCTGCTCCTGTGCATGTGCACGTGTGCACTTACACTTTGAGGGTCTCACTCAGTCAGCCAGGCTGCTTCTAAATGCATGGTTCTCCTGCATGAGCACAGGCACTGCTGTGGCCAAGGGCACGGCTCTAAATGAAGTTAACTATTGAGACCTAAGTGACACAGTCAAAAGGACAAGGACTTTCTGGAACAAAAGCAACATTCTGCCTCTGCTAGTCTAGTTTTTACGTTGTATGTGTGTATGTGCACTTTTCTGAGACAGGTTCTTGCTGTGCCTTCAAAGTTGACCTTTGGTGGCCACCATGCTTAGCTTACATTCTTCCTTAAAGAGCAAATACATTTCTTCCTTTTAAAAAAAAAAAGATTTATTATATCTAAGTACACTGTAGCTGTCAGATACACCAGAAGAGGGCATGAGATCCCATTACAGATGGTTGTGAGCCACCATGTGGTTGCTAGGATTTGAACTCAGGACCTCTGGAAGAGCAGCCAGTGCTCTTAACTATTGATTGCAATATCCTCTTCAACCCAATAAACCCATTCAATGAAAACACAACTCAGTAGTTAGGAACACAAGCTGCGTGTCTGTACTGGGCAGATTTCCCACCGCACTCTCTATTCCCCTCCTAGGAGATCCCTTATCATTTGCCCTTAACCGTCCTGCTGTTCCTGTTCCTTCGTCTCCTCCTCTGACTCCCCCTCTTCCGTTTTCTCTCCTTTTTCCCACCTCTCTCCCTGTCTAATCATGTATTGACTTAACATAAATCTACACTTAACCACTGAGCCATCTCTCCAGCTCCCCATTTCTTCCTTTTTTTTTGCGAATGTTTATAGGGAAAAAATCCTAATACGGTGGATACGAAGTTAGCCCTCACCTGGGCACAGGCTCATCAGGATCACATCACTGCATGCCCTCTGGTCCTTTCAGAATGTTGAACATGTAAGACCTGCACTTATACTCAAATGGAACCACTCTTCTTCCAACACCAGGACACTGCATGGAGTGGGGGGGGTGCATTTCTTGACTCTTGGTTACCAGGAATTCTCAGTGATTGTCTTCAACATATAGGTACCCTGGGCTGCCTTCTTTAGCTTGCCATCCACAGCCATGAGCTGCCAGTGCCTGCAGTGCGCACACAGCTGAGTCTCTTCTATGGCTGCTTCCTCTACTTCCCTGGCAGATGCTTCCCATCTGTACTGTGTCCACCAGGGTTGCTGGAGGCAGTGCATTTGCTGTCTGAAGCAACTGGCTCTCCTCCTTCAGGAGACCTTCCTTTCCTCAGTGCTGAGCCTAAAGCCTTAACACAGACCCTTCTGCCTTTCTGTCTATTCACAGACACCCTCAACTGCTTATGTTCTTCCTTTTCAGGGCAGGGCAGGAGAGCCGGGCAAACTGCAGATGCCTGACACAGCATCACTAGGATTTACTGCAGGAAAGTCATCCATGCCCAGAGATGTGCTTCAGACATCACAACTTGAGTGCATGAAAACTCTTCCTAAGCTGTTGATGGTGGCTCTTCTTGACCCCATATCTGGTCTATGCAGATTCTGCTGCACATTCCTAAAGTCCACAACCTTGGTTGGGAGATTCAGAAACTCAACCTACCTTGAGAACTGGTGCTTTTTCCTCACAAATCAGAACCCGAATGTCAGGGTTCCTTAGGTCTGTACAGTAGATCTTCCTGTCCCGTCCTCCAGAATATACATGTGTAAAGGCATCATTGACCTGCAGGGCCCAAACGCCTTCATCATGGACTCGGTATGTTGCGATGCATCTTTGCTGGCCAAGGGACCACAGGCGAATCGTCCCATCAGAACTCCCAGAGAGGCACTACGAAAAAAGGACAGAAGGTGAGGGTGTTTCCAGGAGCAAACCAGTATGAAATGACCAAACCCAACATGCATCCACTGGCGAGTGACGCCAGAGCAAACTTGTCTGCAGACAGCCCTTACCTGTGTGCCGTCCCTGTGCAGCAGCAGGGCCTTCACATTGTCTGTGTGTCCTTTCAGCTTCATGAGTTTGGCGCAGGTTCTCGGGTCCCACACTCTTAGAACCTGACAGTTTTTACAGAGTATTAGATAAACCAGATCAGACACCCCAGCTTCTGAAAGCACCCGACTTTCCTATCAAATGCCAACTATCACATTCTGGACATGAAACACTGCTGTAGCCAGTGAGAGCTGTCCACAGCTGCTAAGCTTAAGGATCGTTTTCTAATGCCAAATCACACAGCCCCCATCACTAACTATGTGCACATGCAATGAATACTTCTTTATAGTGAGTTTTACTATTTCTATTTTTTGGTTTGTTTTGAGACAGGAATTTGGCTGTGTTGCCCAGGCTGGTCTTGAACTCCTGGACTCAAGCAACCGTCCTGCTTCAGCCTCCTGAGTGCTAAGACTATGCATGCTACCTCACTGAGCTCTGTGTATGTGTCTAAGAACTGAAGAGATGCAATGGCCATTTTCTTGGGTTTAGAGATACTGGCCAGGCCTCTCTTACCTTCTCAGTAGACCCTGATACAATGATTGTTCCCAGTTGGTTCATGGCCAGGCTATAAATGGAATCTTTGTTCCCACTTAAAGAAGAAGCTATTGAGGAGAAAGGGAGTTCAATGTTAACAAAATCACCAGGTGTTTAGCAACTGTCAGCAAAAATCACAAGCTTACACGTTTGACTTTAAAAAATCCCATCTTTACACATACTTTAGGAAAATAAAATCTATCTGTAACAGAGATAATTCCAAATAACAGTATCATCAAAATTAATGTCTTTTTTTTCTAGATATGAGTATGTACACGTGCTTAATATATATCTGTTAAATGAACTGTGCTGCCATTTAATACTGACCCACAGAAGCAGCATGTTTCCAAAGATGGGCTTGCACCCACCAAAATTACTATATTATTTAAAGAAAATACAAAATAAAAACAACATTTCACATACAAATCATGTAATACAAACAAACAACCCAAACCCCAAACAAAAATCCAAGGCAACACTTTTAGCCAAAACCATGTCCATGCCCTTTGATTTGGAAGCCAAAGCAGAACTCTTTCCTCGGTGACTGGGTCACAAATACACACAAGTGGAGGAGTCAGCACATGTGAGAGCTGACAAACTGCTTCTGGGGATTCAGCCAGTGGTAACTATTGTTAGTGTGGTTTCTATGTTCATAAACCTCTAAGCAAGTCCAGCTGAGGCAGAATCTGTCACTAAGCCCATGTGTCTGACCTTCAGTATTTCAGAGACAGGCCTTACAAAGAGGGTAGGGAGGGGGAGCAAGCAGGGATTCAGCAGACAGGGTGTACCTGCTTAATCCCTGAAAAACAAAACAAATAAAACCAAATAAACAAAAACATCTCCAAGGGAACAAGGGAAAATACTTAGATCTGTGCATACTTCTGGGCAAAACAATACTGAAGCCATTATTAACAGTCTATCTGCCCTTCCTGAAACAGGCTGTCACATTCCAACTCTGCAGCCAGTCTACAGGAGCACCTGAGTCACAGACTGGAGTCTAGCCACTATGATTGAACACCTCTGGTCTCGGCCAGGCCAGACTCTGCTCTTACAACAAGTCCTCAGAGCCTTAGCCTGGAGGCCCTCATAGGCTGGCCTAGTGCAGTGTTGAACTTCCAGTCTAGATGCGTGTAAGCCCAACAAAGCCTTCTCAACTGTTACTGGAAACATCCTCTCCCTGGGTATCTCATCATGGCCATTAACTCAAAAGCGTGTAAATACTTTGGAGTAGGACTTGGAGGGCAGAAAAGAGCTTGCATTGCCACATATCACCTTAAGAACACTGGCTATGTGTGTCTGGGGCAGGGACATGCCAGGTACGCTGTGGGAGACAGGGTGTGATATGTCAGACATGCCTGCAGGGATTCACACCTTTGCACGATCTCGTGCACACACACACACACACACACACACACACACACACACATGGGTCAGAAAGGCCCCATCTGCAGAGGCACTGGCACTCTCAAATACAAAGCACTGTCTCGAGGCGACCACCACCAATGCTGCATAAACTACTTTATGTCACCTTAGAGCTTTCAGAGCTGTTGCAAACACCTTACTTGTGACGGTGTTGTTTGAGGCAGTCAGTGCTGTCAGAGTGTTCACATCCCAAAGGAATATCTGTCTGTCCAGCCCAGCCGACGCTACCAGCTCTTTATCCTTGGCATATGCTAAGGCCTTTACGTAGTCCTGTAACACAACAGATACACTCTGGTCTACGTCTTAAGAGCTGAGCTCCCCACAGGACAGGCAGACCTAAGGGTGGACATTACCTTATGCGTCCTGAGCGTGGACATGCAGAACCCTTTATGTGCATTCCAGACTTTGACTGTTGTGTCTGAAGAAGCAGATATTACTAGAAGAGATAAGAGAACATGCTCCAGCAAACAGATGCAATTTCAAACAACTTTTTACACATGCACACTCAAAAGCTCTTTCCAGAACTTACTCAACGATGCCTCAGAGATATGTAAATATACATACACATTATTGGTCTTAATTAGGATAAACTATTCTAATCTCCCAGGTAAAAAGTCCTTAGTTTACCTAAGAATAATTACTCAGACTGCAAAAACCAAGAAATGAAGCTTACCAAAGTAAGAAAAAGGTCATACTAAAGACACACACGCACGCACACACACAGGCACTGTAATGTAATAACAACTGTAGTCTACAGTTCAAATTTGTGTAAAACTAATTGTAGTGATCATGTTGAATGACTGAAAGGAAGCACCCGGTAACTAACGTTGTTACATTTTACTGTGGTCTCAGCAAGTGTGCATTTTTCTGCATCTATGTTGTGCTTTAATAAACGTAGACCAGGCATGGCTCACCAAGTGCCACATAAAAAGCTGGGTGTAGAGCACACATCTGAACCTACTCTAACTTCAATGCAGCAGACCTGAGTGACTGTCAGATCAGTAAGAGCCTCTGTCTCAGACACTACGGTGTAACGTGATAGAAGACACCAGATATCAACCTCTGCCTTCTACACATCCTAATGTGCACATACAAAAGACTTACATAAAAAAAAATGAAAAAAAAAAACCAAACAGAACTTTAAATCGTAAGAAGCCTGAGATGAACTTACATGTTTTCCCATTGCAGCAGAGAACGACATCGTTCACCCAGTCTGTGTGGTGCTCCATAGATGCTATGTATGGATCTTGCTGAAATGGAAAACCATAGAGTTGCTCAGATTCATTAACAGGACACACCATCACACTTAAATTAAATCCAGAGTAACATTTCCCCAAGTAGGACACACTGCTGGAGAGCTGATGCAGAAAAAAGTTTGTTTTAGGATACTGTCCATAACCAAAGCCCAGGTTTCCATGGCTGTTTTACACACAATGCTGGCAAAGATCACAAGCTCTGGGCTAGGCATGGTATGGGGAACAGGGCAGGAGGACAGAAAAGACCCAGCGAACCGGAGGCAGGGACAGCTGGCTCGTGGTGCCTGTGGTTCACTAGTCTGGGTAAACTGAGACAAACATGGACTTTTAGCTCCCAGATGCTGTTTGTCACCCTTCAGTGAGTCCCTATACTGCCTGTTCCTCAGAGAAGACAAGGTCTGAGACACGTGCTTGCAGCAGCACCCCAATCCAGTCACTGGCTCAGCCATGAGAGAGCCTTTTACAGACATCCCACACCCAGACAGACACATATATACTTATACTTCACAGGCAAGAGAATAGCTCTTTGCATGTCTAAGAACCAAGGCTATGCGATTTTGTCATAAAGACCAGGAAAAAGATGTTTGAGAGCAGGGCAGCCAGAGTCTTCTAGGCAAGGTCTTTAAACTTTCTCTTAATTGGTTAAAAATACTACAAACTCAAAAACTCAAACTAATTCAAAGGCGTGCAAAGGCAAACACAAACACACATTCGTACTTTTATGCTTTCGATACTACCTTCATCTGCTTAACAACTCAGTGCCCGCTGGACTGAGGCTGCTGGCGAAACCCTACCTGGCAGCTGTGCCAAGTACCCTCTTTCTACACTCAACACTGGTTCATAGAGTAGCTAAACGACATATTTAGAAAACAGGTTCCCGCACCAGGGCTCTGAAGTGAGTCTGAGCTCCAATTCACTGCACACTAGCCATTTAGCTGTCAGGATTCTCAAGTGCTAAGTCTTGAGAGGGACCGTGGAAATTCAGCTCGTGGTAAGCATGAGGGAACTAGGCACACAGTTAAGGGGTCAGTAAATGCACCTCCCCAATTGTTTTCTACATCCTTCACAATGCAACCTTCAAACAACCCAAGAGCTCCCTCCCTCCCTTGTGACTGCAGCTCTCCCTTTCCCTACACTGAAGTACCCTTCCCTGCTTAAGCAAGGGGCTTTCAGAACTGATGTAGGTCAGTTGGTGGCAGGGTGCTTGTCCAGCATGCACAAGGCCCAGAACTTGATGTTCAGCACTGCAAAAGAAACAGCAAGGCCTTAGGAAGCCCTAAGGAGTAGGAGAGAGCAGCCCCTGCAGCTTCACACCTACATTAGCCAAAAAGACTCCGTACTGTGAGGGCCTTAATCCCTTTAGAAAAGTACACACACTCAACACTTTGTTTTTCTATTTCCAGCACCGTTATTGAGAGACTTTTCAGATTCATAATTAAGTCGAAATCCTGTGGAAAGTGCTCATTCCCCACCAGCCGAATATTTTTACTCTTCTATGGCAGGCAACTCTTACAGCAAACTAATTTATGGCGCCCCTGAGTTAAGTAAAAATACTTGTGAAACTTTCCTGGAGGCGTTCTCTCACAGGTTTACAGAACTCTGGTGACATCTTTATAGAAGATGTTAAGAAGCTCAGTGTTCAGAGAGTAAAGCCGGGACTGAGGAAAGGAATTCCATCAGACAAAGCCACTGGTCCTAGATGTGAGTTAACCCAAACACATGACTCCTTCTTTACCTTGTGCTGATTGACACTCCATATTCTTATGATGGAGTCTCGACCTGCTGTGAAGAGTCTGTTGAGTGCTGGATCCAGTTGCAGGGCATTGACTCCATTCCGATTGTACTTCTCCACTTCATCTCGAATTACATAGGAAACCTGATGGGCACCAACGAAAGCCAAGCATGGTGAGGCCTGGCCTGCCAGTGCCAACACCAACAGTAAACTCACCTCGAGCTAATGCAGTTTGTCATCTTACTTCAGGAGGACTGAAATCTTGTGCGAACAGCATTACTGACAGCCCAGCTTGGGACAAGCAGATCTGCTTACTGCCAATGACCCAGACACCTAAGTCCTCAAGCCTCCCCTCTGCGCCATTTGTCTAAGCCATTTTCACCAACCTTTCAACAGTGTATTCTAAAATATACCCAATATCCCACTGAGACAGGGCAGTCAGTCAGAAGATAGAGGAAACACGGGAAGAAGCTGCCACCCCCACCAATCCTGCTCTGCCTCTTGCTGGCTGACAGACACCAGGACAAGATCTGTAGTCCCTTACAAGTAAGCTTGTGAAATGGCTGGTGTCCTGTGCTGTGCATCTGAACGTTTTACCCCAGCACCTCCTCCTCCAATGGCATGCATGGCTGCAGTGCACATAAGGCCCAGGGGCGACAGAACACTAGCAAGCTTTCCGTAAAGCCCACAGAGCAGATGGAGCAGCTTGCCTCACTCGCTGCTCAGAGAAAAAACGTACAGGAGGTGACGGAGTCCTTGCATGACCGGAAAGGTCTGTCTTCTACCTTACACTTGAAGTAAATAAAGATGTTTGGATTTGAGGGCGGACTGAGAATTGCCAGGCATGCGCAAGGCCTGGACTCTGCCTCACATATGACAAAGAAAAAGATGGGTGTCTGTGTCCAAAGTTCCTGTAGTCCTTTAGTTTAGCACCACTGTCACCACCAAACTCCGTACCTCCAGTGTCTGTCAAGGCCTCATTTGTGTTCTCTCCTGGACACCTGACCTTACCCTAGGCTATCCCCCAAGCTTTTGGAATCTTCTTGTGTTTTGACATTTCTAGATTTTTGTTCTTTGCTGTGCATCAGATCAAAAAGAAAGTGCATTTAGAAAGCACTTTCAATCTAGAAGTTTTGGTGCTTCATATCTGCAGATGAGGCCTGTGTGGATACTGTTGTGTCTGTTTTCTTTGTTCTTCTTGAGTGTCCATCTTTGGACAGTGGAATTTTCCAATGGACCCTTTGTCTTCTATACAATCCGTATTATCTCTTTATATTAATTTTGAAAAAACCCTCTTTTACTATTTTATAACTTTTACTACTACTCACCATGTAGCTCAGGCTAGCCTGAAACTTTCTATATAGCTCAGGATGGTATTGAGTTCCTAATCCTCCCACCCCAGCTGCTCAACTGTTGGGACTACAAGTATGTGTTACCACGCCCAGCTTTTACTAGTGTATTTTTCCAATAAATTATAATACAATAAAAAATAGAAACAATATCTTTAATTAGGAAATGGTTACACTACCATACATTAGGCTGGCAAGATGGCTCATCAGGTAAGGGTGCTTGCCACACCAGCCTGGAGACCTGAATCTGGTCCTTGGACTCTATATAAGGTGGAAGGAGAGAAGCCACTCTCAAAGTTGTCCTTTGACCTCTGCATGTGCCATGGCATGTGATCCCCACTCCAACAGTAACAACAAAGATTTAGAAAATTTACTCTACTGACAATTTTATGTGGTCATTAAAGGGAGAATAGAATTTATACACTGGTTCTTAAGACATTTCACATTAAATTTTATTCAAGTCCAGCAAGACAAAATGTGCTTCTTGTTTCACAAGAGTAAAATAAATACAAGGGCCTGGTGCAGAGCCCCAGTTCCTACTGTGAGATGTCTAGGACACTGTAACCCCAAGGTCTTTAACCATGACAAATGCTAGTCTTGTGTGTTGGCCTCCACTGCTCTCTGCCAGCCTGTGGAAGGGGAAGCAGGGCTCAGGAGGGGCTCCTTAGAAGAACGGGAAGAAACAAAACCCCCTGAATCAAGTGGGAATCATCCCAATAAACTCATTGTGTTTATTAAAAAAAAAAAAAAGATATCTAGACACAGAAAGACAGAAACGGACAAACTCAGAGCTTTATATGTAATTTATTTTTATTATATATATATGCATGCATTTGTGCATGTGTGAGTACACTGCCTATTGAGGCCAGAAGAGGCTGCCAGAAGCTGGGAGTTATAGATGGTTGTGAACTGCCTGACATGGGTCCTGGGAACCAAGTGAAGTCATCTCTAAGAGCAGTATGTGCTTAACTGCTGAACCACCTCCCAGTCCTGGGATTTAATACTCTCCTAGGGTAGTGTTCTAGGGCAAGAGCTTAACTGGAAGGAATAGCAAGCCAGGAGAAACATGGGCAGAGAAGCATCTAAGTTACTTTCTTATAATTTCATTGTGACAGTTGGAAGGCAGAGTTGAGGACTCATGACTATTCTCAGCTGCCTGCAAAAAGGGGCAGGCAAAATATGAGCTTTGTAAGGTAACAGGAAGCCAGGCCTTTAGTAAGAAACATATATTTTGTAAGAGCAAATTAAAGGGACTTGGACAGGAGAAAAATAACAGGGCAGCCCCCATCAACCAGCCACAGTGCAAGCCCTGTCTGACTCAGTAATGTGGGAGAGACCCTCCTTTAGCATCTGGAGCCAAAATATCCTCAGGGTCATTGGTAGTTACTGCAGAGATAATGGGGGGGGGGGGGAGGAGAGGGAGAGAGATTAACTTCATTCTCTGACCATTTAAAATTACTTTTGTGGTTTGTATATGAAGCAATGGCTTTTCTTAACCCAACTTCATCTCTGCATCATCACCTCTTCAAAAAAACCAGGCAGGGCTTCAATCACAGTACAAATGACTGCACACATGATCTGCTTTCCTTTGTAAAGGCTGAAGTCCAGGCTAGGCTCTAGTGTACCCTCTGCAAAGGGTCTCACAGGTTCAAACTACTCTTTAATAGAGACTAGGAAAGAGCATGCTTCTGAACTCACTGAATTGCTATCAATTCAGTTCCTGTGACTGTGGGTCTATAGTCCTTCTTTCATAACTGCCTGTCAGTCAAATTCCCATCCTTGCTCCTAACAACTGCCTGCTCTTAAAAAAAAAAAAAAAAGGATTTATTTACTATGTATCTCAGTAAACTGTTGCTGTCTTCAGACACCACAAGAGGGCATCGAATCCCATTACAGATGGTTGTGAGCCACCATGTAGTTGCTGGGAATTGAACTCAGGACCTCTAGAAAAGCAGTCGGTGCTCTAACCTCTGAGCCGTCCCTCCAGCCCTGCTACCTGCATTCTTTCTCATGTTTTCGCCATGGCAGCCCCTTCTGCACACAACACAGTAACTGTCATATAAAAATGGCTATGGGTATCTTACAGAGTAAAAACAAAACTCACTTTTACAAACAAGAGGACCAGACAAGGTGGTGCATGCTTTTATACCCAGTTCTTAGGAGGTAGGTAGGGGCAGGAGGATTTCTAGGCCAGCCTGGTTTACAGTGAGCTCTAAGACAGACAAGGTGTGTAGAGACTGAATTTTAAAAAACAAAGCAAACAAAAGAGGGAAGGTCGTGGGCTGGTGTACAGAGGTGGGTGGTACCAAACATCACTTCCATCTCTGGACCTACACAGTAGAAGGAGAGAACCAACTCCTACAAGCTCTTCTTGGAATGGCTCCCCACACTCCCAAGAGAAACTCCAAAGCATTCTAACCTCACAAAGGGAACATGGGGCAAACTCAGGCTCTTCAAAGCTGAACACTAATTCATGTCTATCTGGGTATCTAAAAGACACCAGAACGAGAGCACCTCTAAAACCAACAGGTTTTATTTCCATGTTTCTTTCCTGTAGTCTTTTCACCTCAGCTGATGGCTGCACTGCTCTTCAGGATTTTATAGTCTGTGGATTACTCTTCTCAAACTGTGGCTGACTGAGAGCATGCACACTGGGACATCACTGAGGATGAAGGGTTGCTGGGTGTGATACGGTTCCTGAGTTCAGAACCCACCACTTACTACTCCTCGCCTCACCTACACTTTACTACAGGACATGGAGGCCTCCCCCATCTGGCCTGCAGCCACTTCTCTGACCGTATCTACTGCTCTTCTTTCTCTAACCAGGTTGGTCTCTTTTCTACTCCACAAAGAGTCCTCATTCCTACCTTAGGATACTCACACCAGATACTCATTGGAATGTTCTCAATCTAGATGGCTTCCTGATTGCTGCCAAAGCCTTTCAAGTCACCTTCTCAAGTGAGGCCTTCTCTGCCCAGAACAAAAATTTCCCTTGTGCTTAGCACGTGGGAGGCAGAGGAAGGCCAGTGTCTGTGCGTTCCAGGCCAGGCAGTGCTACACACGGAGGCTAGTCTCAAACCACCAGCACCACCACCTCTGTTTCTTCTACTGCCAGCTCCGACGAGTTTTTAACCTCTAGAGTCTACTTGCTGTTTCACAGAATTATATGACATAGCACATACCTACTGTACATACATTTCAGTTAACACTGTCGACATCTGCTTTATTGAATCCATGCATTTGATTCATCTCATCCTCTTACATCTTTCTAAACAAGCAGCACATCCATGACACTTGTCTTGAAACTTTAGGCATGCGCGTCATCACTGTCTAGTTGTTTTTATCTTTACTATTTATATATATATTCATTTAAGATAAATTTACAGTGAAACACACCATAGATATTGTGACAAATCAGTTCACCCATGCAATACAAACCCTTCCAAAGACAGAACATCATCACACCCTCAAAGTTCCCTTCTCTCTCTGATGTGCACACTCTATCCTCAGATAACCTAACCCTAATTTTGTCACCACAACACCCTGTTAATAGGGGCATACAGCTCCTGAGCAAGGCTACTTCTAAATATCAGTTTAGTCCAGTCCAGGAAAACCAAATATAAGCATTATCCTACATCTATCCCCCCTGTCCTGTCCCAGAAGCTATGACTGTTTGTAACTCTATCTCTGCTGATTCTTTTTATGTGTGGGAGTACTTTTGTCACTGTCTTCAGACACAGAGGAGCGCATCGGATCCCATTACAGATGGTTGTGAGCCACCATGTGATTGCTGGGAATTGAACTTAGGACCTTTGAAGAACAGTCAGTGCTCTTAACTGCGGAGCCATCTCTCCAGATCAGCTGATTCTTAAACGTTATTTTAGCTCAGTGGGTAAAGAGCTTCACATGTCCTGCAAGCATAAGCATGAGGCAGAATTCCCAGAAACCATGCAACACCAGGTGAAGCAGCACACATCTGGAACCCCAGTGCTTACACAGCATGTTGGGAGGTGGGGATGACAGAGGTCCTGGAAGCTCACCAGTAGCCACACTGCACATGCCCTGGTGAGCGACTGTCTTAAGATGGAACACGAATATGGACAGTAGAAGTTATTCTGCTCTCCCATGTGTGCGTGCTGTGGTACACCATGTCTACATTCACATACGTGGTAGCACACACTAACTCCTTAGGACACACTCTAGTTTGCTTTCTTCTAAACCAGGGGTTAGCAACAAGTGCCTGAAGGACAAACTTAGCCTAAACCTTGTTTCTGTGAATTAGTCTTGCTGGATCATTGCCAAGTAACCCACTAGATGAATATAATATATTTTGTTTGAAGACTACATAGAAATTTCCGAAGATGGGTATATAGTATTTTGTTTCCCACAATAGCAACATTCCTACAGTGAATACTCTTAGAGAAGTAGAGACAGATTACAGACATATATGTCATTTTGTAGAAAATTTCTTTTAAAGACAAGGGCCTTACTATGTAGCTCTAGGTGACCTAGAATGCAGTGTGTATATCAGGCCTGCCTCTGTTTCCTGAGTGCTATCATTAAAGGAGTATGCCACCATGAAAGGTTAGAACACATTTTTAAAGTAGGAACTGTGGGCTCAAGGGGCTGCTTTTAAGTTTGGCAAAGCAAGATACAAAGTGGTAAATACTACGACTCTGCTGGAAAAGCATAGGCATAGCTTCCACCCACTGTTAGTTCTGCCCTCACAGGAAAGTTATCTGCAGAGGTTTTGGTCCTACAGTTCGGGAGGTACTATTACACCTAGTGGGCAGAAGTCGGGGGATCCTAAATAACTTAAAGCACACAGGGCAGGATCCCCATCTCCTGCAGGGAAGGCTGAGCTACCCTAATGTGTAGAGAATGAGCAGGCTAAGAAGTGACACAGGACAGTCCACATAGATGCTATTCTCGAGACAGTGAAGGACAACTACAACTTACAGTTTTGTACCATTTGTGGGTTCTTCTTGCAATGTGCACAAGAGCGTCCCTTCTGTGCATCAGGAGATAAATTAGTCTGAGGCTTCTAGCATCGCTCTGTACCTACTGGACAGATTCTCAACATTCTCTTTAGCAGGCTAATTTCAGCTCTTGGTAGGAAATAGTCTAATCATAATCTGCTTGCCATGGAACAAAGTGCTAAACATCAGATTCTAGTTTCATTCTCTGGCTAGCTAAGCATGAAATTAGCCCTTCCCTGGTCTATATGCACTGGCCAACATCTGACCTATTTAAACACTTCTTTTTTGGCACTGGATGTGATTCATTTTCTTCTCCAGTCTTCTCTATTGTGTGTTGTCTTAATTTTTTTTTTTTTAAAGAGATGTTAAGGACAGAAGTCAAGGGCCTTGTGAAAGGCAGGTACATGCTCTACACTGAGGTGTATTCCTGTAGAGTCAAAGAATAACTTGGAGGCAGTTCTCATGGTCTACCATGTGGGTCCCAGGACTCAAACTCAAATCTTCAGGGTTGGCAGCAAGCACTTTCCCCCTCCAAGCTACCCTGCCAGCCTTTGTCTTTTAAGTCTTTACCCCCACACTGAATGAACTGATAATCCCTACTCTATTAAGAACCACTATCCTAGTGTGTAGAACATGAGTAAGTTACAACTGAGTTGGAATCAGCATTCTCACCCCCTGGCCCGGAGGCTGGGGTTTCTTCAGTGCCCTCAAGAGTACCCTTTAAAAGAGAAGCAGCACTTACTCAGAAAAAGCTAAAGGACTTTTAGATTCTTGTCACGTCCCTCATCCTTTATAGTATTTATTATTTGTGAGTACGTGCGTACATGTGTATATGTGTCTGTGTGTATGTGCAGGGGCATAAGCACAGACGCGTGTGTACATGCACCTGGAGGCTAGAGGTTGACCTGGGTGCCTTCCCTCATTGCTCACTCTCCACCTGGTATTTTCACGGGACCTGAAACTTACTGATCAGCAGGACTAGCTAACTTCTGGGGTACTCCAGTTTCTGCCTCCCTAGAGCTGAGATTCCCTGTGCCAACCAACATGCCAGGCTTCTTAACGAGTGAGGGGACAGATATGTTTAAGTGGGGACACAAACTCAGATCCTTGTTTGTGCTACAGGCCTTTCACCAGACTGAGCCATCGCCCCAGCCACACACCAACCACCTAGTGAGTACGCAGGGCCAGCAGAGGTGAGGAGTATAACGAGGACACTCACTCAGAAAATGTCACAGGTTTTCAGCCGGATGCTGGAGTTGCTCACCTTTGGCCTTCACTTCCGAACACTGAGTTCAATCTGTGGAGTGTTTACTGATTGCTGATCCCGTTCAGTCTCTTCCCCTCTTTGCACTTAGTGCACATTTAATGACTGAATGCATTTTCTTGAGGCGGTGTGTCTCAAGTAACCCAGACTAATTGATCTCAAAGTTGGTAGGTACTGGAGGATGACCTTGAATTTCTGATTCTCCTGCCTTCACCACAGAAACACATACCAGGGCTAGAGGTAGGTACAGGGAGGTACTAAGAAGTCCTGGTTTGATGTGGTGCAGGGGGTTTGAACCTTGCTCTCAGGACAGGAAGAACTCTGCCAAATGAGCTCCACCCCCCAGCCCGACTGGCAGCAAGCAAAACTCAAACGTACTACAAACCAAAGTGATTTGGGCAAACCCAAAGCACCACGGTGTGGGTTAGTGAACTTATCACTGGAAGACGTTAGGGAGACCAGGACTTAGTGGAAGATGCTTAGTGAGGACGGTGGAGAGCGGAGGCAAAGCCTATTGCAACGGGGAACTGTCATTTCCTCCAGCGCAGAGCTCCCACGTGCGACCCGGTCCCGCCACGCCCCCGCAAGGCCCCTCGCTCCCCAGCCTCACCCACCCGCGGGGGCCGCGCGGCCTCCGCCGCCGGGTCGCCGCTGTTCCGGAGGAAGGCGGCCGAGAGCAGAGGCAGGTGAGCGGGCAGCAGGCCCATGGCGCCGCCGCAGGCCCGGTACCCCGGGACGGCGGTTCCCCGGGACAGGGGTTCCCCGCGACCGCGGTCCCCCGCGACCGCTCGCGAGGCCCGCGCGCCCAGTCCGCCCGCCACCACCTCAGGCCGTTGGCGCCGCGGCCCCACCCCTCGCGCCGCTGCGCCCCGCCCCGCTATCCTCCGGCCGTCGAACCCCGCCGGTCACGGCCCGAGGCGTCCGCCCGCCCGCGGGGGGTCCCGACTGGACCGCAGCGTCGCCAAGGCCGCCGAGCTGGGCCGTCATACCTGCACTTTTCTCCGCCCGGCTGTGTTCTGCCGGTGATGGGCCGCCATCTTGCATGTTGACACTCCGACGTCACTTCCGGGAGAGTCGCGGCACCGGCGGATGTCCCGCCCTATTCTTTGGTTGGGTAGAAGGTAGGTAGGGCGTAGGCTTTCCGGCCTGGTTGCGCGGGGAAACGCTACCAGAGAAATAGAGTGCGGGCCGTAAAGCTAATGGAGTCACAGCGGAGAACCCATCCTCGTCGGACTCCGTATGGCTGAGCCCCACGGTCGCCCCAGCGCTTGCGTGCAGAGGGAAGCACTCAAGAGAGGCGTGCCCCAGCCACTTAAGTCAGTGCTTAATCGCTGAACCACCTCTCTAACTCCATATTTATAGGTTTTTAAAATAATAGTAAAAAATTGTTATTTAGTTATTTGAGGCATGGCCTCGCTGTGTAGTCCTGGGTGGCCTCAAACTCCTGCGGAGGTCAGAGAACCACTATTGATAGTCAGCCCTCTTCCACTATGTGGGCCTTGAGATTCTAAGTCAGACTTGGCAGTAGGCACCTTTATCCAGAGAGTCATCTCACCAGCCCCCCAGCTCCTTCATGATCTTACCCAGACTCTCAAGTGCTAGAATTACAGACTTGTGCCTGTACAGCTGGTAATATAGATCTTAGGATGTTAAATGAGATAACATTAGCCTAGGCCCTGCTAGATAGAAGACAATATATTTTAAATGATCAGCTTGGCAAAAACATGACCAAAGTATTCCCAATGGAAACCCACTACCTTTGTAAACTAATAAAAAAATACAAAGGGGCTGGAGAGATGGCTGAGAAGTTAAGAACACTTGCAGAAGACCTGGATTTGGTTCCTATCATCCACATGGGAACTCATGAACTGCTATAACAACGTCCAACCCCACACACCCCCTCTGGCCTCTACGGGTACTGCAGGAAGGTGGCACAGCCACACACGCAGGCACACACTCATACACATAAAACAGAAGTAAATCTAAAATAAAGAATTTCGAATATAGATACACTTGAATGGATAGAAAATGATTCCTCCAAAAGGCATGCATTATTAAATGGAAATCATAATACCAGGCATGGGATAGCTTCCTATGACAGGGTCGGAGAAGCCCCAGAGACCCCCAAAACAATACAGGCCATAGCTGTTGCTCTTGGTTGCCTACCAAAACGAAGTAGTCAGACACTGTTGCTTTGGTAGCTGGACATAGAGGCATCAAGGTGGAACTGACGAGCTCTCCGATGACAAGCTTTCACAGCGGCAAAGTATTTGTGATGCACCAGTAGACAATCTTGCCAGACAATGTGCCCACTGGTGCAGCGAGGCCTGTTCCACTGGAAGGAATTCAAGCCTGGTACTGTAAACCTGGTCCTGTAAATCCCATGGCTTGGGGCATCATGGGCACAGGGCCACAGGGAGGAACCTATTACTGTTGCTTTGCTACATGTATCAAACTTCTTTCTAGAGATTTATGTGTATATCCACAAATCTGTACTGTTCTCAACCATGGCCAGAGGTGCTTTTTGTGTCGAGCAACAGTTGATGCAGAGACTTTTGTTAAAGGTTTGTTTTCTGTATGTAGGTATGTTTTGTTGCTGTCTTCAGACACACCAGAAGAGGGCATCGATCGGATTCTGTTAAGACAGCTGTGAGTCACCCTGTGGTTGCTGAGAATTGAACTCAGGACCTCAGGAAGAGCAGCCAGAGCTCTTAACCCCTGAGCCATTTCTCCAACTCCATGCAGAGACTTAAATGTCCATTAAGTGCTCAGCCCTAAATAGGAGTCTGTATCAACCTTATCCTAAGGCTCAGGGAACTCTTAAAAAAAAAACAAAACCAAAACCAAAAAACAACAAAACTGTTAGAAAGGATGTAAGATCTGGGGGAGGGGGCTAAGCCCGAAGAATGCTGCATTTTGGATGATATGGCCACCGCACCATGAAGTTCGCTATGGTTATCTGCGGAAGACCTGTAAACATCCCAACATGCAGTGATGAATGAACTCTGGGTTCTGACCACTGAAAAGGAGAGGACACGAGGGTAAGATGTATCGGGAGTTCCTAGAGGAGTTGGGGAAGGTCATAGGGTTCCTGCAGGGAGTAGGAGGGGTTCCTTGGGAAATTAGAAGAGCTGAATTGGGGGTACATATGATCAAGATGATCACAGTGTATTGTTTACACATATGAAATTGCCTAAGGGCAAAAGAAAAATACTATATTAAAATGGTCATATGATGTTTAGCATGCTTGTAGTAAGCACACAGTAAAAATCACTGCCTCTTGAAATGAAATTGGGCTGATGTTGTAGCCCAGTGGTAACTAGTTAGTATGCTCCAGGCCCAGGTTCATAAAAAATAAACACATAATACAATAAAAACACAAAACCATGCAGAACTTTGGTTTACAGTAGTTTCTATTAGTGATTAGTGTATATTTGGATTTTAAGAAATGGTGTGGTAGGGGGCTGGAGAGATGGCTCAGAGGTTAACAGCACTGACTGCTCTTCCAGAGGTCCTGGTTTAGTTCCTAGCACCATGATGGCAGCTCAGCTGTTTATAACCTCAGTCCCTGGGGATCCAAACCCTCTTCTGGCATGCTCAGCTACTGCACATATGTGATTCACAGATATACACATAAAATAAAAAAGGAAAAAAATCATGTGGTGGTTTGAGTGAGCAATGTCCCCCATAGTATCTGAACACTTGGTCCTGGTTGTGAGCACTGTGAGGGGAAATGGCGTGGCCTGGCCAAAACCTGTACATCACATGTTGCCATGCATCACACGATCCCTGTCACGATGGGCTCTCAGTCCTCTGGAACCATAAGCAAAAATAACTTCTTCCAGAACAGAGAAGTAACTGACACTGGTGGGTGTTTGTTTTTAGTCCCCACTTAGCCAAATAGTTTAGTACAAGCTCACACTTGCTGTCTATCATATTCACAGAGAAATGAAAACTGTATAATTTCCCTATACCACAGTCTTCTAGTAAATACGGTACAATGATGTACGACAAGCCAGAAGGTGATTGCCATTGGAGAGTGATGTACAGGCTGGGGGTGGTTGCTCATGCCTTTAATCCCAGCACTTGGGTGGCAGAGGCAGGTGGATCTCTGAGTTTGATGCCAGCCTGGTGTATAGAGTGAGTTGCAGGACAGCCAGAGCTACATAGAGAAACCCTGTCTCAAAAAAAACAAATAAAACCCAAAACAAACAAAGCAAAAGTGATGTACAACCCAAGGTTGTTGTCCCAGATGACCTTGAGGCTATGAATCTTAGGACACTAAGACAAGGAGATCTCTGAGCTCAAGGTCATCTGGGACAAAGCAAGTAAGTCCCAATCCATGGTGTGGTGGGACACACCTTTAATCTGGGACACACCTTCTGTTGGAGACCTACATAAGGATTTTGGAAGAAGGAAGACTTGTCTTCGCCTGCTTATCTTGTGGGGTTGGGCATCTTTGAGATCCTTAGACTTCACAGCTGCTGCTGACCATTGTTAGGGAGCTGGGCTACAGACTGTAAGTCACCAACAAATTTCTTGCTATATAGAGACTACGCATAAGTTCTGACTCTAGAGAACCCTGACTAATACAGTTGTATAAATAATTTCAGCAAGGTAGTGTGGACCCAAACTTGAGACTTCAGAGTTTCTGAGTGTGTGATAAAATTTACACCCACTACAATTTGGTTTTTGACTAGTATTTGTGGAAGCTTCAGCCAGTTCAACTTCTGTACACTATATAAAAGGCACATCTGTGGTATTGCTTTAATTTAATTTAACTTATTTTGTGTGTATGTATGAATGCATATGTGTGTGTGAGTGTGTGTCCAAGGATGCCAGAAGAAAACACCTGCCTTACTCAGTGTTCTTTTGTTGTGAAGAGACACCATGACCAAGGCAACTCTAACCACTGGGCTTGGCTTAAGCATTGGAAAACCCAAAGCTTACCCACAGTGACACTTCCTCCAACAAGGCCACACCTACTAATCCTTCTGAAATAGCGCCACTCCCTATGACTAAGCATTCAAATATATGAGCCCATGGGGGCCATTTTTATTCAAACCATCACAACACCTGATCTCCTGGAGGTGGAGTCACTGGCAGTTGTGAACTGCCTGTCATTGGTGCTGGGAACTGAGCCCTGTTCCTCTGCAAGAACAGCAAAAGCTTTTAATCACTGAAACATCTTTCCATCCTTTTGATAGATTTTTAGATTGCTATTTTGCCCACTTGACAAATGCAGTTTTGCAGCCCTGCAATCTCTATGGGCAGTTGATTCTCCTACAGAAAGTCTAACAAGATGCTGGAGATGCTTAGGTCAAAAATTGTATGATGTTTCATCTTGTCAGGGAGAGCTGTTTAAAGGATTTCTTGGAAATTTCCCTTCCAAGTGAAAAGAAGTCATGGTGTTCAGTAGCTGTTTATTTCCGAATACGCCGAGGAAGAAAACAGCCTCTTCTACCTCTTTACACAGGAGTATTAGCACAAAGCATTTCCAGGTCTAGAAATGCTCGGTCCATCTTTTCCACTGGGGGGCAGTATTGATCCATTTACAGTGCCCCTAATTTTGAAAGTCCGACCATCTAAGACCCACCTCAGAATGTTTGCTAATTACTCCCCTACTGATGAAAAGTCACAATCAAGGTACCTTTACAAGAAACACATTTTTTCACCACGAAAATGTTAATAATAATCATGACGACAGGCTGTGTGAAAATAAAACACGGCTTGTGTGTTAGTGAGGTTAGTAGGCCCCATAGCTGTGGATCCAAACTACCCCAGATTAAAAAGTATTTGTTAAACCAATTTTTGTTTTCTTTTGTTTCTGTGTAGCCTTGGCTCTCCGGGAACTCACTCTGTAGACGAGGCTGACTTCAAATTCAAAAAGCTGCCTGCCTGTGCCTCCGCGTGCTGGGGTTAAAGGCGCGTGTCACCACCAACTAGGAATTCAGTTTTTACCTAATGTCTCCATTTTTGTCAGGGTGCTTTAGGAGTAACCGTAGAGTGTGTGTACATGGAAATCCCGCATTGTTTGACACAAGACCCCTGAACATTCCAGAATTGTGGTACCCAAGAGAGTCTTGAAACTAGTTACCATGGATATGAGGGATAACTTGATAATTTACCAGGTAACTGAAATGAAAGTAGTATAACTGTGCTGCACATGTCCCTTTTCTGGCAGTATGGTTTTCCACAGGACTTGAATGGGCTAAAGTGTTTTGAGGTTTAGTACAAAAAACCGTCTTGGGTATGAATTTTACCCCACATATTTGAATGTGTTCAAGTAGATGCCCTATCGGGTTATTAAAATGAAGTGTAATTCTGGGCCATCGGGATAGCTTAGCAGGTGAAGGCACTTGCTACCAAGCCTGATGACCAGAAATCATGGCAGAAGGAAAGGAGGGACTCCTACAAGCTGTTCTTTGTTCTGCACACGAGGGCTGTGGCATACACATGCATCTGTCCCGGAAGACAGAAGACATTTTAAAAATCTAATTAAGTACACTTTTGAGCTCCCACCTAATAAAAAGATGGTGAGCTCATGTTCAGTGATACAGTAATACACCATGGCTACATCAGTCTATCGTAAGTCACCTGTCAATCTTAGGACCACACTGGAGGCACCTGAAGTCCTGCAGCAACAGTGTTTAGATTTAGAACCCAGTGTCTCAGAAATGTGGTCCCTTGGAAGTGACAGGCCAGGAGCCTTTTCTTCCATCAGGAGTAGGGCATCATCAGGGCTGGGAATCCCAGAGCCCATGGCCTAAGAGCATGGCCCATCAACAGCCTGGATGCAGTCTTTGGAGGTTATGGTTTTCACTTCTCTCAGAACCTCTCCACTTTCACTAACCCCTCTTCTGGCCTCTAATGGGAGTTAAATTGTTTACTCTTTTCCCACTTCACCCAGCTTTCTAATGTAAAGTCTTCAGTGATTTGGGCTTTGAAGTCCAGATGAGAACCTATCCTTAGGAGCTCCTGCTTTTTGCTGGGCAAGGAAACCACCCCTGAGATCAGCATGCTCTGTGGGTTGACAGCCCCCAGAGGAAGATGAAGAAGGAAGGAAAATTACAAGCAGGGCTGAGACACTCTAATGCCTCAACAAATCACCCTTCCATAGATCCTGTTCCTACTAATCTCCCAGCAAAAACCACAGGCATTCTTTATGCCTCTGAGCACCTTCAAACTGCATTCAAAACCTGGCCAGCAAGTCTGGAAATCTCTCTTTGCTAATTTGTTGTACATGAATGCCCAAAGAAACCTTTGAATGGTAAATGTGGTGGGAGGGGCAGTTTCCATGGCAACAGTTCAAAGCATCCTTTCCACCCCACTCCCCCTGCAAGCCAATTAGATCTTCATTGCTGAGCTGCTGTGAATGAGGTGAGGGCGGGGTCCCTGTGCAGGGAGGAGGGGCTGTGAGAGCTGAAGGTCAAAGCATCTGGAGCTACATCCTGAACCCACCAAGTAATACTACCCAGGCTTTGGCCTCCTCTGGTTGTCCTTGGAGAAAATACACTCAGGACAAAGAATGGTTACAAGCTAACACAGAACACACTAAAACAATAGGAAAAGTGAGCAAAGGGGTACAAATAGGTGTCTGACAGAAGAGACGGTGGAGTTTGTATGTCCTCAGTCTCATTCATAATGCAGAAAGTGTGCGTTGAAGGGAACAAACAGCACTTTTCTCCTACAGCTCGGGAAAGACCTGAGCACCTAATGAGATGCGGCGTTCAGGTGATGTTTATACACTTGGAGTGCGAAGGCAAATCAGTGTAATTGCCCAGGAAAGCAATTTAGCAGTTCCTTTCCCAGCAATTCCTTCTCCGGCCGTACTTACAGTTAATACGGGGAGGGGTTTTTAATTGAAGCATTAGTTGGAAAAAATTCTGGGGACAGGTCCATCAAGACGCATGCAGACAGTCAGCGCTACTGCCAAGCATCAAGGTCATTGGCGCATCCGAAGGAGTGGTGTCAGATGGACTGCCTCCTGTCCCAGTTTGACCTGAGGTAGACGTGGGATTAGTCCCTTTTCTGACAGGACCTGGGCATGGTGGTATGTGCCTTTAATCCCAGCAGCTGGGAGGAGGAAGCTGGCAGATGTCTGAGTTTGAGGCCAGCACTACCTAGAGAATTTTGTGCCAGGGCAACAGAGAGTGAGCAGAATTCTTCATGTTGGCTCACAGTTTGAGGGGTACAGTCATGGCGGATAAACCAGTGGGAGTCTAGGGGCACAGCCGACACACTGGGCCAGCAGTCACGATGCAGCTGGCTTTCCTTCTCTGTTGTTCAGGACCCAACCCCTCATTTGGGGGTCCACCTACCCAATTTAACCAAACCTGGATGCTTCTTCACTAACTCACAGGGAACAGGGATAATTTTGAAGTAAGGGTCTGGTGTCCTGGTTTTATTTCAACTTGACACAAGCTAGAGTCATCAGAGAGGAGGGAGACTCAGTTGAGAAAATGCCTCTGTGAGATCAGGCTCTAAGGCATTTCCTTAGTAATAGTAGGCCCCGCCCACTGTGGGTGGAGCTATCTGGGCTGGTGGTCCTGATTTCTCTAAGAAAGCAGGCTTGGCAAGCCACAGGAAGCAAGCCAGTAAGCAGCACCCCTCCATGGCCTCTGCTTCAGCTCCTGCCTCCAGGTTCCTGCCCTGTGTGAGTTCTTGTCCTGAATTCTTCCACGATGGATGACTCTGCAAGTTTAAATAAACCCTTTCCTCTCCACTTTACTTTTTGTTCATGATGACTCATCACAGCAATAGAGACCCTGACTGAGACCCTTGCTGAGGCTTTTCCATAGACTAAATGTGTGGGAAGTACCTGGGGAGGGAGAGAGGCAGCCTGCAACTGGGTCAAGTCTCACAGAGAGGAACATTTGGAACCTGCAGCTGTGCCACATCTCCTGAAGAGGAACATTTGGGGCTGGTTCAGTTGGAAGTGCTGGCCCTGCATGTATCAAGACCCTGATTCCCAGAACCTGCATTTCAAAAGGCCACACATCTGGGGCCCCAGATGGCTCAGCAGGTTGGAACACTTGACCCCATGCCCGACAAACAGGTTGATTCCCAAGACCCACAAGGTAAAAGGAGAGATTCAGTTTCTACAGGTTGCCTCTTACTTCTTTCTCAAAACCCCACCATAAGTGTGGAACACACATGACAGAAAGGACTGACTCCCACAAGTTGTCCTCTGTCCTCCATAATACACACTCCATTGAAACACAAGCACACACACACACACACACACAGACACACACTGAGAGAGAGACAGAGGAGCAAGAATGAGACAGAGCGAGAATGAACTAGGTGTGGTTCCCCACACCTACAGTTGCATACAGAGGCAGAGGCAGGAGGATCAGGAGTTTAAGATCATCCTTGGCTACAATGTAATTTTCAAGGCCAGCCTGGGACCCAGGACCTTCTCTCAAAAGAAAAGCAAACAAAGGAACACAACTTGAAAAGCCAGACCCAAAAGGAACCAGAGCCTTTTCCAGAGTGATCCAGACCGATGCCCAGTGTTCAGGAACACAGGCCTTCAGTTACATTCCACAGCTGTGTGAAGCTGCCAGGCAAATAAAAAGACAGGAAAATACGACGCATAGTGAGGCTACAGGTGATTCAGTTGAAGCCCAGACTGGGCACAGATACTATAATTAAATGGAAATGCTAAAATAGTTACATTGTGCAAAGAGAGCTGTGGAATCCACAGGGCAGCTCAGCAGGGTCTCCGAAGGCAATGCAGAGATGTCAGGAGGGACTGGAGAGCCGGCTCAGCAGGTAGAGGCTTTGCAGCTCCTGCACCAGACCCAGTCCCGGTAACACTCAGGGTGGTTTATAATCTAGCTCTCAGGAACCAGGATCCCTTCCTAGTGCCCACAGCTGTTCCATGCACATGCTCACTCCTTCCTGCCCATGTTGTTAAAAAGACTTTTTTAAAAAAGTTGAAGATAGGGTGGTTGAAGATAGGGTGCTGAGGCAGGAGGATTGCAGGTTCCAGGTCAGCATGGGCCACACAGAGAGGCCCTGTGTGAAAAAAGTAAAGAAATAATGAATGACTATTTCACAAATTTGGTGAAAATGGGAACTTTATACACTCAAGATCCTCCAGAAATAGCCAAGTGTGTACAATGTGTTTGTATGTGTGCACACACACATACACATACACACAATATGGAAACATGCCATGATTAAAACCAGTAATAGAGAAATCTTAAATGCAGCTTTAAATTTCAGATATCTTGACTTTAAAAAATTATTTTCTGTACTTGAACAACGTATGGATGTATTTGTGCACACGTGTGCCTACGTGCAGGTGTACACCTGCTATACCGTGCATGTAGAGATGGAGGCTAACGTCCTGATCCGACGCCTAAGAGGAGACGGGTGACAGACCTAGGATGTTAGTCTGCTGCTGTGGTAATTAACACCGGCTGTCACTGTGATGGGACCTACAGTCACCAGGAGACAAACCTTGATTTTAAAAGGAAGTTTCTAGACTGCATTTCTTGAGGTAGAAGAGTCACCCTAAGTGTGAGCAGATCATCCCAGGGGCTGCTGCTCAGAATGAGTGAGAAGAGGAGGAGGAAAGGACAAGGTCCATTGTCTCATTGTAACCAGCCACCTACCACTGTGACTCCCAGCCTTAATTCATTGTACCGCAAAGCTTTGAGCTCAGATAAACCTTTAAGTTACTTTTGCTGGGTATTTATTTAGTGAGGAGAAAAGCAGCCAGTACAGTCTTCTAGGACTGTGGCTTTCTGAATACAGCAAGGTCAAAGATGCAGTTTCTCAGGCTGGAGAGACGGCTCAGTGGTTAAGAGCACTGGCTGCTCTTCCAGAGGTCCTGAGTTCAATTCCTAGCAACCACATGGTGGCTCACAACCCTCTGTAATGGGATCTGATGCCCTCTTGTGGTGTGCCTGTACACAGTTACAGTGTACTCACATACATGAAATAAATAAATTCTTAAAAAGATTAAATTTCTCTTTAGATCTGGGAATCTGAGGAACACCTGTTCTCAAGTTTGCAGACCTCTGGATCATCACACATGGGAGACGGCAGGGAGAGAAGAAACAGCTCATGTGTGCCTCTAAGTATTGATTATGCACATGTGTGCATGGTGTAGTTTCCTTCCAAACACAGAAGAGGCTGTCAAATGCCCTGGAGTTGGAGATGAAGGCGGTCGTGACCCATCTGTTGTGGGTGCTAGGAATTGAGCTCAGGTACTCTATGAGAACAGTACCCATTCTTTTTTAAAAAGATTTATTTATTATATGTATGAGTACACTGTAACTGTCTTCAGACACACCAGAAGAGGGCATCAGATCCCATTACAGATGGTTGTGAGCCACCATGGGGATGCTGGGATTTGAACTCAGGACCTCTGGAAGAGCAGTGGAGCTCTTAATCACTGAGCCCTCTCTCCAGCCCAAAAGTACCCATTGTTAACAGCTGAACTATCTCTCCAGGACACTGGTCCCATTCACAGTGGCTCCTCACTCGTGTTCTAATTGGTTCCTCCAAAGCCCCACATCCTATCATATTGATGTTTGTTATGGATTCAAACAAAAGCTAAACCAACTTAGCACCATTACCTGACATAGTAGACAGACAGAATATGGAAGGATATCCACTAGGCAGAAAGCAAACTTGGATTTGGATTAGCACAAGGAACAAAGACCACCAGTTAAGCTCATTAGTTCCTTCCTTCCCTTAGTTTTAAGATTTACTTTTATGTACATTGGTGTTTTGCCTGTATTTTACGCCTTTGTGAGGGTGCCAAGGTCTTCTGGAACTGGAGTTACAGACATCTGTGAGCTGCCATGTGCACGCTGGGAATCGAACCCGGGTCCTCAGAAAGAGCAGCCAGTGCTCTTAACCACTGAGCTATCTCTCCAGCCCAAATAGGTACTTTCTAGTGCTTCTTCTGTATACAGATCCACAAGCAGAGGCTTCAGGCTGCACCCTGTACTTAACCTTTCTCTAGGGATTGCCCTTGACCAGCTGAAGATGCCTGCCCATGAGACCCAGGAAGCATACCGTGGCAGCTCATACCAACGACTGAACTGGAGGGAAAGCCCTTTCCTTGTTCGGGGTGGGTTGTGTGTTACAAGCTTTCCCTTGGCGTGCCCAGTGGGATCAAGGCGAAGACAGGCTTCATCTGGATCACATTACGTGCATGTGCCTGTAAGACTTGAAGGAGGAAGGGAGGAATGGGGATTTTCTCATTCTTTTGTGTCCCAACATTATCTCCAGCACAGGCTGGGGTTCTCCATGGCTATAGTGTTGGAACACAGAGTCTTCACATGGGAGGCTTCGTGCGCCCTAGAGCTTTAAGATGCCCTCCAGAACACACATCAGCTGTTTTCTGCTAAGGCAGTGATCAGTAGCCTCTAATGTCATCGATTAAAGGCAGTTATCTCTAAGTGGCAGAATTACTGATGAGTTTCCTTCATTTTGGTCCTTTGTTAAAAGGGAAGACAATGTGCCCCCTCACCCCTTCCTCATGCTCCTTGATGTGCAGTGCTAACCGTCACCTGGTATTTATTTTCAGGAACCCCTAATTGCAGCTCATCAAGCATTTATCTCGCATTTACAAGTCCTTGCTGCAGGTACATTTTTAGCCACTCTCAGTAAAGCAACATAATTGCAGGAGAGAGTTTAGAAAAGAGCCAAAGAGAAAGTAAGTAACAGGCAGCAGCAAGGTGCTCATCACTTAAGCACAGCGGCCTCCACAGAGATGGGCAAGAGAAGACAAAGTCTCCCGTGGGACACAGACCCAGGGAAGGAGCTGAGGCAGAAACCTACCCAGCACACCGATTTCATTGTGTCTCTCAGAGCCCCATTGAGGCCTGTTTTCCTTTTCCAAAAAGTATTTCTACTTTGATGAAAAAATTTGTGTGGGTTAGCTGACTCTGCCTGTGCTGTTCAGAATATGAGTGGTTAAATTTGCAATAAGTTTGGACTTAATTAAACCCTAGGGACAGCCACTGGCTGTTCCCCTGCCTCACAGGAAGTAAAGACCGAGGGCTGTGGTTAGGAAAAGACATGCCAAACGGGGACATGCCGCTCTATCAACCCTGCTGTCCTGCTAACTGTGGGCACAAGAGTTTCCACCTGAACAGTAGGGCTCTCCTTGTTTTACACCTGACCACACACCCCTGCTGAAAAGAACCCGTCATGTTCCACACATTTTCACCTTCCCACTGTCAAATACGGTCCAAAAATCCCACCTTCCCTGTGATGGCAGCTTAATTTTTCATTAAGTTATCCTTAAAAAAGAGTCTTGGAAAAACCAAAAGTTGGAAGTATAGATGTGCATGTGTGTACATATGGGAGGGATATGAGGTAGTGTGAAGGCTCTGAGGTCCAAAATAGTGCAGTGGGCGGAATCACGGAATCCCCCGGAGCTGGAGTTACAGGTGGCTGTGAATCTTCTGAAATGAAACTGAACTTGGGTCTTCCACAGAAAACAGCAAGTGATCTTGAACACTGAGTCACCTCCCACAACCCAGCCCTTTGTAATCACTGAGCTGCCCCACCCAGCCCCACCCCATGGTGGAATCTCTGAGCTGCCTTCTGTGTTCCTCTGAGGCCAGATACTGCAGTTTCTGGCACTTAGCACCTCTTTCCAAGTCAGCAAAGGATTAAGTAAAAAGACTTTGTACTATCTCAGTTGAAACTGCTGGGCTCTAACTTTCAGCCTGCTAGTCAGAAGTCGCAGGGAGAAAAAGGGACACTTAGAAAAATGATTATAATTTTTATTGATAAGTAGTAAAAAGTGTCCCATGAAAGCTGTCTAAGGGAAAAGTGGAAAGATCCTAAGTGGGGAAAGAGAAAAACGATTCCTATGAAGAAGAAGTTCTAAGGGAAAAGAGGATGGAATGCCTCTCTCTTTGTCCTCAGTACTTATACATCTTTCAGAACGCATGATCACATGTTACAAAACTCATCACATGTTCACACATAAAATCAAACCATAAACTAAAATAGAAGTTTACAACAGAATATGTTCACATGCAGATCCATTAGGAGTGATTATCTGGCTAAACATCCATCACCTGTCTCAGCTCCACAGGCTCACTGAAGGTTTACAACCATAACTAAGTTATTAGTGAAGTTCTGTATAGATAAACCCAGTCAATATTTTATCCTCTGTTCTAGCACCTATAATAAATCATTAGTTCCCTTTTTATGACCTTTGGTTAATTGTTTTACAACCTCTTGGAATGTGCTTTGAGTAGGAGAAAGTCTGGTTACTGTCTAAGAGCAATTAACTGGTGACACTTGGGAGGCTGGCAGAGTTCTCAGTGCGGTTTTGACTGTCAGAAATGACCTAATAGCAGTTCCTCTATAAGAGCCTAATAATCAGTTATAATTTTAGGAATTCTTAAAGGATTGTCATTAAGACTTAAGTTATTTGTCGGCCCTCTTCCCCTCCTGCGGCAGGTGAGGTTGTCGCCGAGGAGCTAGAGAGGCGAAGGAGAGCGTAGACACTGGTATGGAGAGGGACATCCTGAAATCGGAGATTCTGCAGAAGTGGCAGCTGATAGAGGACGGGAACCTGCTGGTGGAAAATAAAAAGTACTTCAAACAGAGTAAGCACGCAAAAAAGGAAGAGAAAGCATACTTTGAAAGCTGTGGCTACAAGATACAGCCAAAAGAGGATGACCAGAAACCACTGACTTCATCAAACCCAGTGCTGGAACTTGAACTAGCAGAGGAAAAACTTCCTATGACTCTCTGCAAGAGGTCATCAGAAGACAGAGAGAGGAGAGCCAATGATACTGTTTGGGGAAACCGACTATGATGCTTTTCGGCGTTTAAGAAAAATAGAGATTCTTACACCAGAAGCTAACAAGGGCTCACGGAATGATCTGAAGGCAGCTTTGGCCAAGATTGACCAGCAGTACTCAAATAAAATCGTGGGTGGTCAGGAACCCGAAGAGGAGGACACA
This sequence comes from Micromys minutus, assembly GCF_963924665.1. NCBI lineage: Eukaryota > Metazoa > Chordata > Mammalia > Rodentia > Muridae > Micromys > Micromys minutus. The sequence goes on along the minus strand of NC_137956.1, from coordinate 48,744,587 downwards.
CAAACGACCTGAAAGTTCACAAGGGAAACACCACCACTGAAGGATTAGAGGCACTGGGGGAGTCCTTAGGGAAAGGTGACAATCATAAGGGCATGGACATCATCACCAAGTTCCTGAAGGTTCTTCTTGGTGTTTGGGCTAAAGAATTGAATGCCAGAGAGGATTACGTGAAACGCAGCGTGCAGGGCAAACTGAAAAGTGCTACCCAGAAGCAGACCGAGTCCTACCTCAGACCGCTTTCCAGAAAGCTCTGGAAAAGGAATCTTCCTGCTGATATTAAAGAATCAATAACAGATATTAAGTTCATGTTGCAGAGAGACTACATGAAGGCGAATGGTACTTACCTTCAGATGGCTGTTGGAAATGCTCCCTGGCCTATTGCTGTCACCATGGTTGGTATCCATGCCAGAACTGGCAGGGAAAAGATTTTTTCCGGGCATGTTGCACATGTTTTAAATGATGAAACCCAACGGAAATACATTCAGGGACTGAAGAGGTTAATGACAATCTGCCAGAAGCACTTTCCTACTGACCCATTCAAATGTGTGGAGTATAACACGCTGTAAGGTCTGTGCACGGGGTGTGTAACGGCCTCTGCCTGCAGCCTGTGGATGTCCGGCCTTCCCACGGCAACAAGGGAGGGGTCCCACAGTGCAGCTCCACCCAGTGCAATTCTTGTTGACTCTGAGAACTGTGTTGACTTTCACATGGTATTGGACTGCAAACTAATTTGTGTGTCTTGGTTTCATTTTAATCATTTGAAAAATGAAGTTCTAAAGACGCTATCTGTAGTTTAAATGTGTAGACAACAACCATCACAGGAAAGGGGGTTTGGGATGACCATTCTCAAGATCCAAATGTGGCATTGGATACTTAGAAACATTTGAGGGTGGCTTGGAACTTTCTGTAAATTGTTGTGACTTACACATTTTTCTATGTGGTATTTATAGAAAATACTTTTTTGTATTTCAACAAACGCATGGGACCATTGAATGTCTCTTTACAATTTTTACATGTTCTTGTGTTTCAGTAAATATTAAAAAATAATGCTTTATTTCTTATTTGGCCCTGAGGTCTCACTCCTCAGGCCCAGTTTTAGTTTGGAGCCATGGCTCACCTCTGTCGCCCGATCTGAGCCACCACCACGGCCCAACTTGTCCGAGCAACTCCCTTCCCTGATGGTTTTGTACTACCTGTTCTCTGCCTCTGTCCTGGGGTGTTTCTCTACCCACAAATCCCACATAAATACAACTCTACAGCCAGATAGCTTTTCATACAGGTTTATATATCCAACTCTCAATCCACAAACCCTCTACACAAGATTATACCAAATAGACAAAGATACAAACTGCCCTTCTAAATGAGATATTAGACCTATAAATCCTTAAAGTTCATAACTATTTAACGCCAATCAATCCCACCTGGGTCCAGCTGGTCCTTGGGAACCTCCATGTTGCCACGACCTTCACCCTGGTTTTCTGACCTCTTCAGACCTCTCCTTCCTCCACCTCCCTTGCCCCACCCAGTCACTGACTTTCCTTTATTTTACTAAATGGGAAGGTTCAGATGAAGTCACCTCTTGAGTACGTAACTAGGCAGCCCTTCTTGGGGAAGTGGAATTAACATTAAAATACAAACAGCTTCAGTACAATCTATATTCTTGGACTTTTCACCATCTTGCAACAGAGTGTATGTTCCTGTTAATTGTTTTTCTTCTTGTATTTCAGACTTGCTTTTCTTTCTAAGCAGAGTGTGTTTGTCACCTTTCTAGACAGACAGAATTAATAGATAGGTTGAAAGCAAAGATGGCTACTATACCAGCATAAGTTCAAAACACCAGTGCATCTAGGCCAGAGTGAGGAAGTGGGAGGGAGCTGAGTGTGGCAGCCGGAGGGTTCCTGGCTTCCCTGTGCCTCACTCAGGCCTCACAAAGCGAGGACTTGCCCTAGGTCATATGAAGTAGAGCTTTGATCACTGTGATCACTCAGTGCCGTGGTGCTGAGAGGTCGGGACTAATTCAGTGATCTGTGCAGATGGGTTGTTACCTGACAAGTTGAATGTGGTGTCAGAGAAGGAAGAGGGGGTGAGCCAAATCAGGACTGACAGCTTCTCAGCTCCTGCTCTAACTACAGCTGGGCAAGTGCTTCCATCTCCCTGAGCTCTTAACTTCCTTATCTGACAGTGATGATAAGAACCCAAACCTCACTTTCCTATTGTGTAAGATGCTGAGCCCACTGCCTAAAGGAGGACAAGAGATCATCGTTGCTTATTTCAGTGTAGACCGAGGGCCTTTATGGGGCCCTGTGGCTACAATGGGATAGATGGTATGTACTCGTGTAACAGCGATGACGGTTTATTAGCAACAATAGTAGGAAAGGATGGAATCATTGTTAGGTTTTTCCTGTCCTTGCTTTTAGCATGTCCAAGTTTAGAAGTGCAGAGAGCGGGGCCTGGAGGCTGCTGTAGGCAGTTCAGATTCACACTTGGTTATGCTGCTCCTTTTGAGAGAGAAAGTTACTTTGGCTACTTAGGGGCCAATGTGTGCATAGATGGGTAGCTGCTGCCAGTTCCTTGCAGGGTGGTGGCTGGCTTGGTTGAATCAGTGTTCTCTTGCACCACAGCTGAAGCCTTTTCTTAGGATCAAGCCAGAACTTAGGGGCACTTGACAAAGAAGAAACTTCCATGAGATACCTAGCAAAACCCTATTGTGACATGCGGCTTTGTTATAAAGGTTTTCTTTATAAATGCTATTGGAAATGCCCCAATCACTCATTCTTTATCTACTGTTAGGTCTCACAGCATGGTAAGTCATTTTATGTTGTCTTCCTTTCTGTTAATATTCCACATGAAGAAGGAACTGCCGTATGACATCTATACTCCTAAAATTGATCTGTGTGGGCTGGGGTTTTGTTTAGTTAATTTGTTTTTTTGAGACTGTTACGTTTGCAGAGTGAGTATGGATTCTACAGGACTGTGGCTTTAGCTGTTCTGAATTTGGGTGGAGAGAAACAAGTTCAACTATGTGGCTCTCAATGAAGTCTTTCATGAACAAAATTAAAAAGCTATGTAAATTAAAGAAGCTATCTAGATACTCCTGGGGCATGTAGAACAATGATCTTTCCTTCAAGCCAGACATTTTACTTCTGCATGTACTATACTTTGTTTCAAGACTTTAAAATAAAGAGATAACTTTCCTTTAAAAAGAAGTCATGTGTCTATATAGCTTCAGTACAAGACAGTACATCTTCATTGATCTGCAGAGATCTGCTATAAAGGGGTGTGCTATTACTTAATGATTGTTATATATGTTTAATAAATGAGAAAAGCATATTAATAGCAGGGATCTTTCCTAAAATGAATCCCTTACAGCCTTGCTGAATAAGGGCGAATCTGTCGCAGATTATATAATAATCTGAGGCGGCCATCTCAGGATGGTCACCTTCTGGTTATTAGCTTGTCCCGTTATGGCTCCTGACACTTGTGTGTGTCCAATTATTCATCATGAGAGCAGTGGTTGGTCATCGGGAGCAGTCATTTAAATGAAGGACCAGTAAAAAGTTACACTGAAATCTGTTTCTCTTTTAACATGGAGCTGCGAGCCAGGCAAACCTGTTTGTCCTTAGTATTAAAGAGACCCAGCAGTTTTTAAGTAACTAATGAATTGACTGATGAACACACTTGTAGATTACCTTGGGGTAAGGAGCTAGTTACCTGTTCTCTAGTTGTCAAATTACATTTATAGTTTAGCCATCAATGACCGGAGACCTGAGAAGGATAAATTGTAATCTAAATGGCTTATGTATCAAGATGACAGACTAGTCCATATCCCATTAAACAAGACAGTGGCCCCAGGCTCCTGCATCTCTATGGCACTGAGGGTAGTCTGGCCATCAGGTTCAGAAGATGAGGTGGCTTTTCCTGTGGACGAGGGACTGACCTCACCTTGTCTACAGTACTGGCCGTGTGGCAATCAGTTCTCCAGTGTCCCGTTTATTCACAGCTCAGGCCCTGACAACAGGCAAGGCATGAGGACAGTTAAGCCCACTGGTTATACCACAAACCAGGTGGTGACCTTTTTGGTTATGCCAGTCTCCTTCTTGGAGACCTTGGGAGTCACTGTTAGGATTTGGGAGTTTCCATTGTAAGTTTAAACATTAAAGGCCATATTCAGATCCGACAGGTTTGAGGGCTACTTCCTACCAGGCGTATCTGAGTTAAGCAATGTCTGTTTTAATTATCTGTTCCAAACTATACCTTGCAAACATAAAACTGGAGGCCAAGTAAAGCTCAGTCTTGCAATTAGTTATATTAGTATTTAGCATGAACATATTAAACTAAACAGATATAGTTTTGAACATGTTAAAGGCTTTGATCATTTTTTTAGGTTAATATCAACTTGTGTTTTTTAAATAGTTTTTATGAGACTAGGACATTATGCTTCCTAGTTTTGAGCTGAAGCGCTTGTTAATATCAGAACTAAAACTTTCATCTATAAACAGTTCATAAAGAGACTGGGAACTTTTCTGATCTTTATATGTGCTTATCTTTATAAAACATAAGCTTTCTGTATGAGTTAATTTATTAAAAACCTGCAGCTTGTAAAAATCTAAAGTGTATTATAGCTTAATAGCAGCAAAAACAGGACTAAGCATATTTTAACCCTTTTAATCTTGTAAACCTCTGAAATTTTAAGGTTAAATCTCTCAATTGTGTTTTTGTAATATTAACATAAAACACCTAAGTAAAGACACAGAACATAAGCGTAATTTGCAGAAGGCAAAACCAGGTTCTGACAGAGAAAAAAATGAGCGTTTCTAAACTTAACACCAAGTGGGATATTTTCCCGTTGCAAAGCTTGGCTGCCGGCAAGAAAAGCTCCTGTGTACAGATGGATGGAAGGGCAGCTTTAACCCCTCGGTAGAGAAACATTGTTTCAAATCCTACCTTCTATAAGTCTGGTTTTTAACAGGGCAGGAGTTACATAAAAAGATTATCCCACTTTACGAGGATCTTTGGAGACCCATGTTCTTGGTCCCCTCATGCTGTGTTGCTGGCCTAGAGTGGCTCAAACCCTGCCTTACTCCTTTTAAGCCAACATTTTGTTACAGATTTTTAACCATACATAATAACTTATAAACCAATCAACTATAACCAGGACGTGAAGAACTTAGCAAGCTTATACATTTAAGACCAGTCAGAAATAAGGATGTAGTGGCCACACACATATACATTTAAGATAGATAGAGTAAACTTTCCTTCCTTTTCTTTGTTGTCATATAAGGGAGGAGAATCTTGCAACTGCTGAGTCCAACTGACACCGGGTTTCCCTAAGGTGTTAGCTCCTGTTGCAGGTGCAGGACCCCAAGAACAGTGCTGGATTATAAATTTTTATTGTCTAGATTCAGCCTTTTTTGTTGCTTTTTTTCTAAGTCAGGGGTGAATGGCCAGCAGACGAAGTTTGGCCCATTTTTCCAAATAGGAAACACAGCGCAACCACCAACTGAACAAAGCGGAAGTCACAAGCTAACAGACACAGACAGGCTAGCATGTCAAGGACAACTAATAGGGTTGGAGAGAAGGAAGGGACCCAGATGTCCCACCAGAGGGACCAGGATCAGAGCCAGGCATTCCATCAGTGGGAACCAGAGAGGAAACGGGAGTCTGGGAGACTCCTCTGATCCTAGGGGCCTCAACCACATCCAGCTTCTCCTCCTTTGGGTCTCAGACTGCTCCACAGAATGGACCAGGTCAGGTTAGAGGTTCACCGGCAGGGGTCCCAAGCACAGGTTACAGGTGGCAGTGCTTGGCTTGCAGGCCAAGGAACCCAATGTTAGGTTTGGAGTGAAGCCTAAAGATTCGGTCACTTCAGATACAGAAGCTTAAAAATGGACGCTGGATTTTCTGAGCATGTAGGAAGGCAGCCGAGTCAGGATCTGAACCCCAACCCCAAAGGGAGATTGTACAACATTTTTATAGGAATGGGAACAAAAAGTAAAGAGAGCAGGTGGGCTGTTGCATTGACCAATTAGTGTTGGTGACTGGGCCTTATCCGGATCACCTGGTTTCAGGGTCCGTGAGTCAGCTTTTGAAGCCACGTCCCTCCAGGGCTCTGGTCTGGAATTTTGGAATAAGGGGACAAAGCAGTGGGCAGATTGCCCACAGTCAACTGAGTCAAGACAAGCAGCACATTTACAACTTGTGTGTCGTAGTTTAGATACCGGGTAACAGCGTCTTCCCACTGACACCCAGGTTCACAGACAAACATCCGAGGAAGTGGGACAGGAGTGGGGTCTGGGTCCTGGGAACATGAAGTCCGATTTGACCCTGCCAGCAAAGAGGACTCATGGCTGAACTCGGGCAACTATCTCCTAACATGTCCTATTCTTAAAATAATAAACACGCTAAATAAATTGTCTTCAACAATCCTAGACAGGATGTTGGGAAAATATAACTCGGAAGTACTATGCTTGGGCCAGGTGAGTGGTGCATGCCTGTGATCTCAGCTGTTGGGAGGCTAATTCAGATCATTGTGGGTACCAGCCAGCTGGGGCTCGTAACAATCCTGTCTCAAGAGCAAAAGCAGGAGGCTGTAGAGATGGCTCAGTGACTAAGAATACTTGTTCTTGCAGAGGACTCAAGTTTGGTTCCTTGTACCCCTTGGTGGCTCACATCCATTTGTACCTCTAGGTTGAGAGGATCTAATGTCCCCTTGTGACATCTGCAGGCAAAATGCACGCATGTACTACATATACATACCCACAGGCAAAACACCCACACACAACAGCAGGACTGGCAAGATGGTCCGGGGGTAGAGACACTTGGGTGCCAAGCCTGACAACTGGAACTCGATACTAAGATGTGACATGATAGAGAATCAACTTCTCCAACTTGCTCTCTGGTGTCCACATGCATGCCATGGCCCAAATGTGTGTGCGCGCACACACACCTAGAATATAGAAATATCTATTACAACAACAACAACAACAAAAACTGTCCAATAGCCATTTTTCCTAATAAGCAAATGAAAATATGTTCACATCCTTTGTGGAAGAAATGTACAAAAAAACTATCCCCTACAAAGGCTAAATCAAGATACAGCTATGGAGAGCTAGAGCCCTAACATGGCTGGTGGGAATGGATTGTGGCGTAGCCATTATGGGGAAAGGTTTGAAAGTTCCTCAAAAAAAAAAAAAAAAAAAAAAAAAAAAAAAAGGTAAAGATAGGTGGGCCAGCTAGTTTTATGTCAACTTGACCCAAATTAGAGTCATCTGAAAGGAGGGAGCCTGAATTGAGAAAATGCCTCCACAAGATCCAGGTGTAAGGCATTTTATTCATGAGTGGTTGATCAGCGAGGTCCCAGCCCATTGTGGGTGGGGCTATTCCATGGCTGGTGGTCCTGGGTTCTATAAGAAAGTAGGCTGAGCAGGCCATGCAGAGGTAGCCAGTGAGCAGCACCAGTCCATGGTCTCTGCTTCAGTTCCTGTCTCGAGGTTCCTGCCCTGTTTGCGTTCCTGCCCAGAGTACCTTTGTTGATGAGCAGTGCTGCGGAAGTGTGAGCCAAATGAATTCTCTCCTCAACCTGCTTTTTGGTCACGGTGTTTCCTCATAGCAGCAGAAGCCCTGCCAAAGGCAAGTTGGTACCAGAAGCAGGGAGGGTGTTGCTGTGGTGGACCTGACCGTGTTTTGGGAAGGACAGTAGAAAGACTTTGGAACGTGGGCCTCGGGAAGGCATTGGTTCAAAGAGCTCAGTGAGTTATGTGGGAGCCTGGGAGAGAGGAATGCTGGGGGCAATGCAGATGGTGGAGGTGTGGCTTGTAGCATTTCAGACGGAAGATTAAAGACTGTCTAGGCCATTTGTTACTTTGAGTTATGATTCTCTGGCTTTGGTTAGCTGAGGTCAAAGAATTGCTTATGATTAACAAGATAGCAGGTCTACTAAAGTGAAACCTTTTGTGTTGCAGGGTTACTCGGTGCTGGTAAGCTGGACCTGAGGAATGCTGTGAGACCAGCGTTGTTGAGGTGTGATCTAGAAAATGTTTGCGACTTGGCACACAGATTGCAACGGTGGCCAAGATTGTACCTCATGCTAGCCGCCGAACTGGGTAGTTTAAGACTCACCCAGGTGGTACTGCTTTTCAAGGGGTCATGGACAGCGGCTGAGGCTTAGCTCTGTGAGGCCAGGAGGGGACACTGGTGAATGGTGGTGATGGTCCAGGACTGGACTGAAGGGGTCAAGCAAGAAAGCTGAGGCTGGGCACCGTGAAGGGAGTCTGTGAGAGTCTACTGGTGAGTGTGCATGGTTGGAGAAGACCCCACACTTCGGAGATACGAGAGAAACAGCTTGGGAACAGAGCCAGTCAGAACCTGGAAGATGAGTTGTGTGTCCATCTGGGGGGCAGAGCTGGAGGAGTGACACACCCCTTTGGAGAAGCCCAGAAGATCGTGAGTCCCAGATACTGGACATCGAGTTGTTTGCACTGTCGGAGTTTGGTGTTGCTTTGTTTAGACCAAGACTGTGCCCAGGTGTTCCCTCTTGAAATAAGAAAGTATTTAATTTTCCTTCTACTGGAGCCCATGGTTGAGACTTCAGAGTCTCTGGATATAGAAAGAAATTGGCTATTTTAAAGGGACTGAAATTTTAGTGTTTAAATTTGTAAAAATTGTGTGGCTCTTAAAGTTAATCTGTTTTGTTTTTCCATTAACTTATCTACTTCCTGACTGGACCCCCTCACATGGCCCCTCTCCCTTTTCCTTTTTCCCATTTACCTTTGAGAAGGAGGTTCCTTCTGGGTACCAACCCACCTGGCACTTCAGATCCCTGAGGATTTGGGCCATTTTCTCTCACAGGCCAAACAAGACACCCAGTTAGGGGAACGGTATCTACAGGCAGGCAACAGAGCCAGGGACAGCCCCAACTCCAGTTGTTGAATGAAGACCAAGCTGAACATTGTTACATATGTGCAGGAGGCCTAGGTCCAGCCCTTGTATGCTGTTTGGTGTTTCAGTCTCTGGGAGCCCCCTAAGTTATGTTCTTAATGTAAAATCTTGCGGATGAATAAGGCCGGAAGGGTTTCCCCCCAACAGTTGAAGGGGAGCTATTGCTAAAGTTGTTGCCTGCCTGTGGATCCTGTTCCCAAAGCTGGACTTCCTTGTTTGGCTTAAGTGGGAAAATATGCACCTAGTTCTACAGGGATTTAATGTGTTGAGAATTGATAACCCAGGGTGGGCCTTCCACCGTCTGGGAGAAGGGGATGAGGGGAGGGGCTGTGTGAGGAGGGCTGGAGGAAGGGGGTAGCGATCAGAATTTAAATGAATAAATGATGAAAAAAGGAAAGGAAGGGTTGTGGCTTAATAGTGATGTGTTTGTGTGTTAACTGACAAGGTCAGTTGTGCTGGCTAGTCTTACATCAACTTGAAACAAGCTAGAGTTTTCTGAAAGGAAGGGAGTCTTGACTGAGAAAATGCTTCCTTAAGACCCAGCTGTAACATGTTTTTTTAAATGAGTCTTCAATCTGGGAAGGACCAGCCGATTGTGGTGCTATTCCTGGGCTGGTAGTCCCGGGTTCTCTAAGAAAGCAGACTGAGCAAGCCAGGAGGCACCCCTCCTCCTTGCAGGATCCTGCCCTGCTTGAGTTCTCGATCTGACCTCCTTGGATGAGGAACAGTGCTGTGAAATGTGAAATGTAAGGCAAATGAACCCTTTCCTTCCTGCCTCGTCAGCTGGATTCAGCAGGTAGCAAGGTGTTCTTTGATACTGCAACAGGGAAAACTGAGGAGAGTTCTGTCTATAAAGTTTGTAGCCACTACATTTTAATTTCTGACTAGTCTTAAATCTTAACTCCTGCCCTGTTAAAAACCAGACTTATAGAAGGTAGGATTTGAAACAATGTTTCTCTACCGAGGGGTTAAAGCTGCCCCTCTATCCATCTGTACACAGGAGCTTTTCTTGCCGGCAGCCAAGCTTTGCAACGAGAAAATATCCCACTTGGTGTTAAGTTTAGAAACGCTAATATTTTTTATTGTCAGAACCTGGTTTTGCCTTCTGCAAATTACGCTTATGTTCTGTGTCTTAGGAGTTTTATGTTAATATTACAAAAACACAATTGAGAGATTTTATACTTTTAAAAAAATTTTTGGTGGCTTGCAAAATTAAAGGTTAAGGATCACTGCTTTAACAATGTGCTTAGACTTGATTTTTTTTTTTTTTTTTTTTGTAAATTAGACCATGCAGGAAACTATAACAATATACACATATAAATGTCAGAATAGTTCCCAGTCTCTTTATTGTTTATAGATCAAAGTTTTATTTTGATATAAGAAACCATGGAACCTAAAGTCCTAGTCTCAAAGCCACTGTAGTTAAAAAAAAAAAAAAGTTGACAGTCGGTCTCCTTAAATGATCAAAGCCTTTACTATGTTCAGAAATACATTTGAAGTCATACGAAATGCGGATACAATTATAAAATTAAATGTTTACTCTCCCAGTTAATGTTTGCAATGTACAGTTTAGGACAGATAAGTAAAATGGACATAGTTTAACTCATATGCTTGGAAGTAGCTCTCAAACCTGTCAGAGATCTGAGTATGGCATTAATATGTTTAAACTTATCGAGACAGACGCCCAAATCCTAACAGTGAGCCACCACCAAGGTCTCCAAGAAGAGATGGGCACAGCCACAAAGGTCACCACCTGGGTTGTGATGTGGTGACCACTGGGCTTAACTGCCCCAATGCTTCACTCACTGCCAAGACCTGGCCTGAGCCTGGGCAGAGGCCATGGGAGAACTGACTGCCCCAAGTATGGACTTTAATACAACGGTAATACTAACATACATCCTTTTGTAGACTAAAATTCACAGAAGCTTCAGGGAACCAAAAAACTGTAAGACTTGGATCTACCAGCCACATACACATGGAATTCAGTTTGAACACACCTGCCTAGTCTTGACAATGGGATTTCCCCCTTGGTCTTGGAATTCCTTACCTTCCCCAGTTCCCAGGCAATGTTGCCTTCTGTCCCTAGTCTCTATGTCTCAGCAGATTGTCACCTGGCTGACAGACCACCTGTGGACTGAAGCTGCCGAGCCCTGGACTTGCTGGAAGCTGCTGTAAACCAGTCCAGCTGACGGGACGGCTCCCTGTCTTCCAGCAGGGTTAGCCAATCGGCTGCTCCTGATAGATGCCGCATTGCAGCCTCTGGCCTTTCAGCCTCCCTGGGCCCCCAGGAACAGCATCCCACTGTCAGCTGGAAGGGTTACAGAAGACAGTACTTAGTCCCTGGTGCCACCTAACAGGCTGAAATGCTAAGTCAAAGATGTGATTCAGGTACATAGAGTCGGGGGTGGGGGTGTTAGGAGGTCGTTTCCTGAGTCCAGCCATCTCGGAAATGAGTTCCTCTTTGCTGGCAGGGTCAAATCGGACTTCATGTTCCCAGGACCCAGACCCCACTCCTGTCCCGCTTCCTCGGATGTTTGTCTGTGAACCTGGGTGTCAGTGGGAAGACGCTGTTACCCGGTATCTAAACTACGACACACAAGTTGTAAATGTGCTGCTTGTCTTGACTCAGTTGACTGTGGGCAATCTGCCCACTGCTTTGTCCCCTTATTCCAAAATTCCGGACCAGAGCCCTGGAGGGACGTGGCTTCAAAAGCTGACTCACGGACCCTGAAACCAGGTGACCCGGATAAGGCCCAGTCACTGTTAACTGGTCAATGCAACAGTGCACCCCACTCCCCCTGCTTCGTGTTCCATTTCTATAAAGTTATACAACCTCCCTTTGGGGATGGGGTTCAGATCCCAAACCTGTCCCCTCTGAATGCTCAGAAAATAAAGCTTCCGTGTCTGAAGTGAGTTTTCTCAGCTTCTACTCTGAACCCTACCAGAGGCACACACAAAGACCAGAACCACTTTGAGGGAATCGATATCCTTCATAGGACATTTGACTGTGGATTCCCCCCCCCCCCCCTTTTTGACAAAGGGCTTCATTGTGTTGTAGCCTTGGCTGACTAGGAACTCACTTTGTAGACCCAGCTGGCCTTGAGCTCAGATTCAACTGACTCTGCCTCCTTAGTGCTGGCTAAAGGTGTATGCAACCCGCTCTGGGTTAGCTTGGTCTTGCAGGATACGAAGTGTGAGAGAGAAGGCCAAAAGCTAGCATCCCTTGTTTCTGTCTGAGCACTTGGGTTCGGGTCTCTGCATACGCTTGGCAGCTCATAACTATTTAACCCCATTTCCAGGGGATCCAGTACTCTCTCCTGGCTTCCCACAGGAGTCAGGGTCACATATAGAAACATACAGGAAAACCCCATACAAATAAGGTAAACAAAACAGGAAGTAGGGCTCCAGATGCACTTCAGTGGGTGGTATAGTGATCACAGCTTGGGCACGAGCACCAGAGAGGAGCCACAGCAAGCCGTGAGTGGGGCCAGCTGTGCCAGGGTCTGTTCCAGTGAACGCTCACGTGTGCTGACCTCTGCTTCCTGGCTCACGGTCACGCATGTCCAGTAATGAGTGTTCAGTAGTGAGCTTTCCCTGCACTCAGAAATAGGGGTCAGCACTTCCAGTTTCGTGGCCCAGCAGCCACGAAACCCTGGGTTAGACCCCAGCACCATATAAAACAGCCAGTGGCACACATCTGTAATCTCCTTGCTCAGGGAAGTCAAGGAAGGATTAAATTTAAGGTTATCCTCAAGGCCAGCCTGGGCTACAGGAGACCATGTCTCAATTAAAAAAATAAAGAAGGGATTTTTAGCTTTTTCAGCTCTTACAAATCTACAGCTGAGGTAGCCTACTTGATATATGCATGCAACCTGCCTGTCCCCAGGCCACATGCATGCAACCTGCCTGTCCCCAGAGTGCATCACAATGACAGAACGCTATATTCAGCAGATGGCAGTAGCACAGAGCAGATTTTTGCATTGGTTTACATTCTCAGTGTTGTAGGTGTGGGACGCAGCACCGGGGTCTAAGCTCTGCCTGAAGGCAGCATTACATAGTCCAGAGCCGAATGCCCTCCTGCAGTGAGCCCATCTTCAAACTTCTCCCATGGACCCTTTCGCCGAGAACTGGAAGTGCTGACCCCTATTTCTGAGTGCAGGGAAAGCTCACTACTGAACACTCATTACTGGACACGCGTGACCGTGAGCCAGGAAGCAGAGGTCAGCACCCGTGAGCGTTCACTGGAACAGACCCTGGCACAGCTGGCCCCACTCACGGCTTGCTGTGGCTCCTCTCTGGTGCTCGTGCCCAAGCTGTGATCACTATGCCAACCAACCGCAAAGTGAAATTGCAGGCATGACAACAGATGCCGGGCTTCCCCAAGGGAGGTGGGGATGATGGCTCAGGGACTCGGGAATTATTAGAAAGTCTCTGAGGAAATGAGGGTCTGGCAGAACGTCTGCTTGCAGCTGAAGGGAAGAAAGGCAGCCGCACAAGGAAGCTGCAGGAGGGTCCTGGAGAAGCCCTTGACCACTTTGCAGAGTTTGGCTGTAGGAAGCTGGGCAAGATGCTCAATGTGGCTCCCAGAACCCATCTGGCAGCTCACAACCATCAGCAACTCCAGTCCCAGGGAAAACCCAGCGTCCTCTTCCGGTTCCTGTGGGCACCACGTGCATATGGAACATGCATACACATGCCATAAAAATAATTCAATCTTAAAAGGAAAAAAACCCAGCCGTGAAGGTCACCTAAGGAGCAAAGGTGTCAGAGTTAGCTGTCTTTTTTAAATGTATCTTACTTTTAATTATTTGTATGTGTGTGGGTGTATTCGGGTGAGCGCAGACAGCGGTACAGGCTGGAGGCGGGCATCGGGTCCCCTAGAGCTGGAGTCAGAGGTGGGCTACCGCACGGGGCATTGAGGACCAAGCTCCAGTACTCTGTAGGGGCAGAGTGGGCTCTAACCATCTTCCTGCCCCAGTAGCTGTGTTACGTTTGCCTTCTGGAAAAACAGTGAACCCCAAACAGGTCTTGATTTATCCTTCTATCCTTCCTAAACTGTCCCTAGATGTAATTATAATAAAAATATGGCCAAATGTATAATAATTCAAAGATCTTAAGCTTCAGTTTTTTAAAATGAAGCCTCCATCTGCCCCCTTATTCTCACTGCGTATTATAAAATGCCACGTCCCATTGAAGTAGATTTGCCTTAAGTGGTCTTTTTCCCCAGGACCCATTTTATCATCAAATAGACGTTCGCTAAGCCTTCAATCTTCCCCATCAAAGTTTTAGACCCCACAAGGCGTGAAAGCGCCCCAGATGTGTTGTGTGCTTAGTGAAGATTATGAATTTGGCTTCAAAATTGCTAACCCTGCTCCCTTGTGGGACAGAGTGGAGCCTGGAGGAGAGGAAATGTCTCTTCTGTCTTCTCCCTGTGACACAGAGGAACCAGTTCCCCAGGGCTTGCTGAGACCAGCTCAGCAGTGGCCACAGCTACTGAGAGTCAGGGATGGAGCTGGCTCAGCACCACAGAACTGACAAGGAGAGCGGCAGGAGAAAGGTACAGGAAGCCCTCAGGCGGGACAGCACAGGCAGGAGCAAAGAGAAACCAGAGAAGTTGGTGGAAGCTCACCTGTCCTGAAGTACTGAGAGAAAGGGTTAGAGTGGGATGTTGTAAATTACCCACCACATAGGGAAATGTGAGGCTCTCAGGGGGATTCTCTAAGGTTTGGGATTCAGCTAGGGGTGGTAGTAGCCGGCTGTTATCATAGCACTTGGGAGGCAGGAGGCTCAGGAGTTCAAAGTCAGCCTCAGCTATGTAATGTCTGGAGGGACATGAGACTCTGTCTCAACAAAGAACCCCAAACAAAAAGCAAACACTGAGAGGCTAGAGAGATGGCTCAGGACATAAAGGTGTCCTTCACCATGGCTGGCGACCTAAGTTATATTCCTGGGGCCCATGGGGTAAAAGAGAATCACTTCCTGTGAGTGTCCTGTGATTTCCACGTGTTGTGTTAATGCATGCCTGCCCATAGCATACACACACATACACAACACACACATATACACACATAACACACATATACAACATGCACACACATAGACATATATAATACACAACACACACATGCAGAACATACAACACACACGTGTATAACATGCACACTCATAGACATAGACACACCACACACATGGATCACTATAATAAAAGATGACTATAATAAACGTTTTATAGGTTTGAGATTGGGCTGGTGAGATGCTTTAGTGTGTAAAGGCATTTGCCACCGAGCCTGATGACCTGAGTTCAAACCCCAGCAGTACATGGTAGAAGAGATCGAATCCCCACAAACTGTACCCTGACCTCCACAGGTACACACACGTTTGCATATGTATGTGCAAACACATGCTAAATAAAAAGGGTTGAGATTAAAGATACAAAAAAAAAAGCTTCAATGGGATATGGTAACAATGAGGATGATTTTGCTGTTTAGAAGGAACCGGTTTATCAGGCTGTGCGGGACAGGTAGCATGGTACAGACTACATGCTTAGTATGACTGAGGTCCTGGGTTTAATCTCTGCGGTGTGTGTGTGACTGAGAGAAAGAACACCCACAAAAACCTGCAAACAGTATGACACAAAATAACGTATCTTCAGCTCTCTCTCTATGATCACCTCAGATACAAGGTGTGAGGTGCAAAAAAAGCTCTCAGAGAAGGAGGAGGAGGGGAGGGATGAGCCTGGTAAGCTGGAACCCCAGTTCCCTCTGTATGGAACCATCCAGAACTCATTCCTACATGCACCTGCAGCCCAAGGCCTGTCTGTAGCCACTTCCTGTGCCGAGCACCTGCTGGTTTCAGAGGATTTTGTATGTTGCTGGTTTCTTGGGCTCAGACTCTGTGCCCTTCCTTGCGAGTTTGTCTGAACAGGCTTCGAGTCGACTGTGGGCAGCAAATCAACAAGGGCCACCTTGCCTCTCTCCATCTGTGCCCCAACAACACAGGTCAGTGAGATACAATGGGGACCCAAGACCCAAGGGGCCCGGCCCTCTGCTCCAGTGCGTAGGGCAGGAGAAGAAACACTTGCCTTCCTTTGAGCTGTTCTGTTGGCTTCCTATAGTGTTCTTCCAAAATGTAGGTCCCGGGCTTTGGAAGCACTCTGTAGGCACCACAGCCCCATGGGTAACAGTGCTGCTTGGTACCACCCCTGCTCCCCAGGGGCACCTCTGAGATCATCTCAGTAAAACTTTAATGCCTGGAAGTCGATTAGGGTGGGGCATCCTCCTGTGATCTGGAGGCGATGCTTTTATTGGAAAGGTGCAAGCAGCAGGAGAGGGGGCAGTGGTGGGAGGCTCTGGGGAGCTAATGGCTTGGGCTGGAGAATGCTTTTGACCGGTGGACCTGCCAAGGCCAGGCAGGGAGCAGATGGTGGGCAGGGGGCTTCACAGCTGTCCTGAATACACATGCTTTCCTGAAATCTCCCAACCATTCCATCCAGTAGAAAGAGAGGAGGGGCAGAGATTGGGAAATTAAATCCGGAAGTAAACCCACTTACAGTAACCAGCCCTGGAGGGAGAGGAGGAAGGGAGAGGAGGAAGGGAGGGAGAGAAGGGAGGGAGAGGAAGGAGGTCCTCCCCCAAGCCTGCTTTCTCTGAGGATGGTCCTCCCCAACAACACCTTTTTATCAGCAGCTGAGGGACACCCCCTCACCCCCCACCCCCTGAAAGTGTAAGAGGAAATCATGTTACTGCTGCCAGGTAACAAATCAGCCAGAACTCACAATCAAGGGGGAAGCATTTTATCACACTCTTGGATTCTGTGTGTGAGTCAGGGGCTCAGGCAGAACTGGGGTGGAAATGGCTGAACTCTCTCCCAGGACTGCTTCTGGAAGCTTTAGCTAGGGAGAATGTATAGACAAGGGCTGCAGATTAAACTCGCCTGGCAGGGTGCCCAGGCTAGCTCATGGCAGGGGGTCTCAGGAGCCACTGGCTGGCGCACCCAGATGTGGTCTCTTTAGCAGGACAGGCTTAGGATGCTCTGTCTGTTACCCAGCCTTGTTTGAACATCCTGAGAGGACCAGGTGGACCTCTCTCTGAACTAGGGTGATGGTCACCTCAGCCTCTTGTGGACTCAATGCAGCTCAGGGGAAGGGACACAGGCACCCACCTCTTCACAGTTCTAAAGAACATGCAGCCAAGTTTTGGGGTAGGTAGGTGTGGTGGGTGGGTGTGGTGGGAAGGAACATGGCCTCACATACCCTCAGGCTGCCCTGGAACTTCCTTGCCTTACCTCTTGAATGTGAGATTACAGGAGTGTGCATGAATTGCAGAAGTGTGCTGTCACACATAGTGTGCATGGATTGCAGGAGTGTGCTATCACACACAGTGTGCATGGATTACAGGAGTGTGCTATCACACACAGTGTGCATGGATTACAGGAGTGTGCTGTACAGGAGTGTGCATGGATTACAGGAGTGTGCTGTCACACACAGTGTGCATGGGTTACAGGAGTGTGCTGTACAGGAGTGTGCATGGATTACAGAAGTGTGCTGTCACACACAGTGTGCATGGATTGCAGGAGTGTGCTGTCACACACAGTGTGCATGGATTACAGGAGTGTGCTATCACACACAGTGTGCATGGATTACAGGAGTGTGCTGTACAGGAGTGTGCATGGATTACAGAAGTGTGCTGTCACACACAGTGTGCATGGATTGCAGGAGTGTGCTGTCACACACAGTGTGCATGGATTGCAGGAGTGTGCTGTCACACACAGTGTGCATGGTGTTGGGACTTGAGCTCATGGCTCTCTGGACACCAGGCAAGAACCCTGTTCACTGAGCCGCACCCCAGCTTTCAATGATTTTTGTTTTAAGAAGAAATATTGTCTTATTTCTCATTGTCCTTATGCCTCCCAGTCTCCAGGTACATTAGGAATTATAATATTATAGTAGGAGTTACTAAAAGCTGAAGTCCCACGATGGCCAGCCACTTGGTTCGTCTATATTTGTATTTTCTCACATTCTAACAGCACAGTTGCAATAAAAACAAACTTTGAACTGTGTTGCACCATTTACCAACGGTCTTGAGGGTACAGTTACCACACAAACCTCTGAGCAGGATCTGCTGAGAGTCAAGGACCCCTGAGCTGCAGGCTGGACTCTGCTGAACAGATGCTTGGGACCACAGAGGGAGCAATGGTCAGGGTGGAGAGGCAGACAGAGTGGGGAGGCCTGCCCAACTGATACCTGAAGGGAGGGGGACCTTCCAGGGAACAGGCGTGAGTGCCACTTTGTCAGAGAGTAGGAGCATGGGATAGACCACCGATGTGGGTGCTTGGCCCAGGGGTGGGAAGACAGGCATGAGGTTTAAAACGTGAGAGAGATTGATGTGGTCCAGGCCAGGGCTGGGGGGCAGGGAACATGGCTGGAACTAACGTTGTATACTCAAGGGAAGTCACAGAGAGGCAGGCAGGGCTAGGGTGTGTGCGTATGTGTGCAAGTATGTGTGTCTGTGCATGTGTGTGCGCACATGTGTGCTGTGAATCACACAGGGCATGCATTTAGAAGATTTATGCGGGATGGAGAGATGGTTCAGTGGTTAGAGCACTGGCTGCTTTTCCAGAGGTCCTGAGTTCAATTCCCAGCAACCACATGGTGGCTCACAACCATCTGTGATGGGATCTGATGCCCTCTTCTGGTGTGTCTGAAGACAGTGACTCACAGTGAACTCACATACATGAAATAAATCAACAAATCTTTAAGGAAAATAAAGAAAGAAGGAGAAGGGGAAGGAGAAGGAGGAAGAAGAGAAGGAGAAGAAGACAATGAGGAGGCCCAAGCTTGATTTAACACTGTGCTCTTCTTATTTTAAAGTCTCAATTGTATATGAAAACGAGCCTTGACTTCACTCCCATTTGCACGGAGCATCGTGAGGGACAGAGGCTGCAGGCTTGCAGGGCAGGCAGTCCGCCATCTTCAGGCTTGCTCCCAAGGCTCAGTTGGAGATCATGAAAATGGAATAGCAAGGCTGAATGGTGTACCAGTTCCGTGGGTGTGGACTATGGGCGGGTTAGGGTGGGATGGAGAGATATTCCTACACTTGTGTCTGTCTGTCTGTCTGCCTGTGGCATCAATAACTCTTCTGACAAACTCCATCACCCCAACAACCTCTCTCCGTGTCCCTCTTGAATCT
The DNA here is from genome assembly GCF_963924665.1 of Micromys minutus. Lineage (NCBI taxonomy): Eukaryota > Metazoa > Chordata > Mammalia > Rodentia > Muridae > Micromys > Micromys minutus. The sequence goes on along the minus strand of NC_137956.1, from coordinate 48,725,463 downwards.
GCATCTAAGATATTTTAGTTGGTGTGGGGGTGGGTGAGGGAGTGCACAGAGAGCTGCAGAAGGCTGGCTACAGTGGAGCCCTTCCCAAAGCAACAGGATAAAAACGAATTAGAGACCAGCGGGATCTTCCTTTAGCCCGTTCTCTTGGGAACAGTCGATGAATAGATCCTTCCCATCAGCAGAGGCCGGTTCAGTATAGAATGCGTGGGAAAGAGCATAGCCAAGTCTCTGTGGTGCAGGACTTTGTCTTCTGACCCCGTGTGACCAACTCAGACAGAAAAGGTTTTGTCTCCTCATCACAGGATGGCAAAACTGTCACCAGGGACAAAGGATTAGGACCAGAAAAACCGGCAGTCATAACCCATAGAAATCTCTTTTCTGCCCCCTCATAAGCTCCCCACAAAGCAGGAGCAATTATTAACTTCGGATGAGGAGTACCAAGTAATAGGGTACTGTCTGTAACCCCAGCATTTGGGAGGTGGAGGCAGAAGGATCAGGAGAAGTTCAAGGTTATCCTCAGCTACATAGCAAGTTGGAGGGCAGCCTGGGGTATCTAAGACACTATCTTCAAACAAACAAACATTCTGATGAGCGAACTGTGGCACAGAGACGTTAAGTAATTTGCTTCTATGACACAGCTTGGGAGGGGCAGGCTGCAGGGGCCCAGTGTCCTTTAGGACTCCATCTCTAACCTTCCCTTAGCCCCCAGTGTCCTGCTTCCTCTCAGTCCCTGGCTGGATGACCCTGAAGCCCAGTACCCTAAGGTCTAACCTCGGTGATCTGGTCAGATCACTTTTGGGAAAGGCAGAATAAACGAACAAACAAACAAACAAATGTCAACCCACTGGGGTGGAGGAGAAATCCTGGAGATCAGCTGATGGAAGGGCCACAAAGCCTCACTCTCGGGTACTACAAGTGAAACAAACCGTACAACAGCGATGGTGTCTGGCTTGTTGGCCTCGTCGGCAGCGGTCTACCCCGACTGGGTCTGCCTCATGCCTGCTGACATCTTTCACTGATGTCCGCCGCAGACAGATTTCCTCATGTTACAAGAGAAGTCAGATTTTACCCCCCCCCCCCCGTGAGATTATCATGAGAACGAATGAAGTAACTTACTATTGAGCTAATGAAGTAAGTCACCATTGATGCCAGGAGCAGGATTCCTGTGGCTCAGTAGCTCACACAGACCCCAGGTTTTATCCCCAGTATGGTATAACAGACACACACACACACACACACACACACACACTGAGGGAGGCATATGGTGGCATTTTTGACTAGGTGCCCATGACTATCCAGGCCAGATAGATTCCTCTAAGACCAAATAGCTGGTACCCAAGGACATGGGGCTGCCTGGCTCCTGACCCTGGGGGGAGGGTGCTTCCCGTGGACCACTTCCTGCAGACCCCAGCCTGTTTCTCAGCTGCTCCTTCACTGCTGTGTAACCATACGCAGACCACGCCACTCTGCCTGCCAGCGGATCTTCTCGGCATCTTTTGTGCTGGTTCCTGACTCTCAGAGACATTTTCTTCCCTTAATAAACAAAGCCTTTCTTTAAGCCCATTTCAATGGAACCGGCCGCAGGGTGCTCTCCTCTCCCTGGGTTCCTGTGGAAGCAGTGGTTTTACAGCATCCCCCACCCCACCTTATTAGCACTGCAGGACTGGATTATCCAAACTCAGGCTTCCCCATTTAAGTCAGGGGCTTACCAAATGTTTACTCAGGCCCATTAAACCATTAAGAAAAAAAAAATGTTGCCTTCAGGAGCCAGGGAGGCTTGTGCACTTTGTTGCAGAAGCCAATTTCCTTTGCTTCTGTGCAAACAAATGCTCTGCACACCCATTAAAAGTCACAGGAATTCTGTGCTGTGAGGAGGTCCCGGTGTGGAGATACAGAGCAGGCAGCAGGGAACCCACGGCGCTTAGCTTCTGGGTCATCACAACTTCAAACAGGGCCCAGAATGGCTTCAGCTGTGTGTGTGTGTGTGTGTGTGTGTGTGTGTGTGATGCATGTATGGGTGAGTGTTCACCTGTGTCTCTGTGTCTCTGTGGAGGTGTCTTTCTGTCTTGCTCTTCACCTTATGTTTTGGGATAGAGTCTCCCTGAACCTGGAGCCCATTGATTCATCTGGACTTGCTGGACCGAGGTCTGTCTTCTTCCTCCCCACGGCGGGGTTACACTCCAGTCACCACACCTTGATTTTTAGGTGCAGATTTGAGCCCAGGGCCTCACACTTACACAGAAGGTGCTTCACCCACGGAGGAGCTCCTCAGTCAATTAAGAAAACAACTGATAGTGAGGGACAGAGGGAGGTGACTTATTCTGTGTGGACCGTGACCCGGGAAGAGGCACACAAAAACCTGGTGACACCTCAAGTTCATCTTGGGGTCCTGCTGTGAGGTTTAGGTTCAGATATCAGGAGAGTGTAGATGGTGAGTTTCGAATTATATGTATTTAACCACAGTTTTAGCATTTGGTTAAGAGGCAGGACAATGGCTCTGCGGTTAAGAGCACTGGCAGATCGTCCAGAGGACCTGGGTTCAATTCCCAGCAACCACGTCGCTGTAGCTTCAGTCTCAGGAAATCTAATGTGTTCTACATAAAACAAAACAAAACACTTTTAAAGTAAAATATGTTTAGAAAACAGAAAACCAAGGCAAGCACCATATAATAAGGGAGCAGAAAGTAGAAAAGAGCGAAGAGATTACAAGCAGCTTTATTAATTTTTACTCTAAACTAAAATCCTTAGGTTGTAGATGTAGCTCAGTGGGAGAAGATTGCCTGTCATGCACAGAGTGCTGGGTTTGAAACTCAGTGCCACAAGACAAATACGTCATAACAAATAAAAATCCAGTTGTATACTTGTCATGTGACACAATATAGAACAACCTAGAAACGTGAAGACCTACACACACTTTCACACACTTTCTCTGAGGGCTGCTCCTTAGGGCTTATTCACACAACATCCTGCAGACCACGTTTATTTTAAAGACTTGTCTTTCTGTTTTTGTTTGTGTGTGTGTTTTTAAAAGATTTATTTATTTTATGTATATGAGTACACTGTAGCTGTCTTCAGACACACCAGAAGAGGGCACCAGATCCCATTACAGATGGTTGTGAGCCACCATGTGGTTGCTGGGAATTGAACTCAGGACCTCTGGAAGAACAGTCAGTGCTCTTAGTCTCTGAGCCATCTCTCCATCCCTAAAGACTTGTTTTGTGTGTGTGTGTGTGTGTGTGTGTGTGTGTGTGTGTGTGTGTGTGTGTGTATGCTCGCACACACACATGTATATGGTACCTGCAGCCAAAAGTTATCCGATCCCTGGAATGCTGTGAACCCGGGTCCTGTGGAAGAACAGCAAGCCCTCTTAACCACTGAGCCCTCTCTCTGGCCCCTGAAGACATTTTAAATGTATCAGGCTTCACAATGTCAAGGGTGATGACGTAAACTTTTTATTACATAAATACCAACCATCTCTGCCCTAATATGGCACCTCGCTAGTTTGACTGCTCCACCCTCCGTGCTGTGCACTCAACACCAAGGCCCCTGATTCTTCCTGCCCATGGGTCAAGCACTTTGCCTCTCTCCAGACATGTTTATGCTGTGCACCCCACTCTCTCATGCATGTATACATCCATAGTAACCCACAGGGCCTATAGATGAAAGGACTCTTCCCCATGGTACGTGGTGGTCTGCATTATGCTCAAGATTAGAACTTTCTGGAAAACATCAGCATCTTGCAATATTTCTCAGAGGATGAACTGTTGAAAAGCTATGGTCTGACTAGGGAAAAGCAATTGCATGTCCTCGCTGTGTGCGTTTGCAGCCACACACGTTTCTGTCAGCCCGGAGAGAAAAGTAGAAAGGAAATCATGGTTGCAGGGGAGGTCGTGGTCACCTGAAGTCCTGGGAGATGGCACACCAGGCGCTTGACTTCCTGTGCAAGCGTTTACAGTCTCCTCCCAGCATCTGGGGGTTGACAGTCGTTTGCAGCAGATTCTGCTCTCAATAGGCCAGTTGAACAAGAGGAGAGCCAATGGCCAGCAACGGGGCTTTATTCCATGTGGCCATTCCAGAAAGAGGAACTGCATAGCTGAGCAGTCCTGGTCAAAGTGTGCTCTCGTCCACCCTGATGTCTCAGCCCTGGTTCCGCAAGGTGCTGTTAGAACCCTCTGGTAGGTCCTAATGCCAGTTCTGGGGAATGTCAGCTCTTTGACGTCTTTACCACAGGAGCTGGAGAGGTGGCACAGCTGCTAGAGTCTTACTGCTCTTTTCTTAGAGGCCTTGAGCTCAGTTTCCAGCACCCACGGTCTAGTGGTGCAAAGTCCCTTAACTCCAGCGCCAAGGGATCTGGCGCCCTCTAGTGGTCTCCTCAGGTACTGCACTCACATGCACAGGACTTAAATTTATCAAAGAATCAAAGATAATCTGTTTTGCTCTTTGGGAGGTGAAGCTACATGAAAAAAGATTATCATATGTATCGTATAGCCATGGATATGTGTGTGTGTGTGTGTGTGTGTGTGTGTCAGTGTGTGTCTGTATGTGTCTGTGTGTGTCTGTATGTGTTTGTGTGTGTCAGTGTGTGTGTCAGTGTGTATCTGTATGTGTCTGTGTGTGTGTGTGTGTCAGTGTGTGTCTGTATGTGTCTCTGTGTGTGTGCACATTGGGAGGGGGAGACTTACTTGCTGATAGAAACCTGTGTTGAGGACAGATGCCAGGATATCTTCCTCCATTTTCCCCTCCATCTGATTGTTCTAGAGACACAGTCTCTCACTGAACATGAAGCTCACTGGGAAGGCCCAGATGGCTGACCACTGAGCTCCAGGATTCTCCGGTCTTGGCCTTCCCAGTTCTGGGGTTACAAGCGTGTGCTACCACACCCAGCTTCCACATGGGGAGCCAAACTCAGGTCCCCAGGATTCCACAGCAAGCACTTTATCCACTGAGCTGTCTCTCTAGCATTAGACATATTTTTTTAAACCAAAATATAACAGAGCTGTAGAGATGGCTCAGTGGTTAGGAGCACTGACTGCTCTTCCAGAGGTCCTGAGTTCAAATCCCAGCAACCACATGGTAGCTCACCACCATCTGTGATGGGATTTAAAGCCTTTTTCTGTCATTCAGGCATATAGGCAAAAGAGCACTCATAGGTCTACAATACATAAATAAACACACACACACACACACACACACCCTAACATTTCTAACACAGAGAACAGTGGCCTGTCTCCCGGGATTCAGCACTTCACTCTCTCAGTATTGGCTGAACAGCCCTGCCTTTCTCTACCCTTCCCTCCCCCACCCTCCGGAAGACGCCCAGCAGTGCCCAAATCCTTCACCGGGAACTCAGTTTCCAAGGCTACCGATGATTTGACTCGTTTCTTCCTTTTCTTTTTCATCTTCCTAATTCAGGAAGTCCTACTGTGAGCCACCCTGGGTTTACAGGGCCCTCTGAGGGGAGCCTCTTCTCCACTGTGTTTTTCTTGAGAAATGTCACTTCCTGACCCAGGGAGCAAACTCTATAAGGAACTGTCTCCCTTTGACCCCAAGAAGCTCAGAGAGCTGGAAGTAGCGTCAAGTTTCAATGTGGCCTTAGGAAACAGCCACAGTGACAAGCCCAGGGACCAGCCCAGTAGCCAGCACAATAGGTCAGCACAGTGGCAGGTTATAGTCATCCTGGCTGGACTGGATAGTTTGAAGAGATGCTGTGCCCCTCCCCACCTTTGGCCATGAGAGATGAACAGATTGGAATGTTTCCTGGAATCCCATGCTGGGAGGAGGAAAACCGGGGAAGCCTGGTGCCGGGCAGATGGGGGAGCCAGTCCCCCAGGAAGAGATGCCACACAGTCTGGCAACTTTGCAAGACAGACTGGACCCCAGGCATCGGTGCGGGTGACTGACAAGTAGGGTCAGGACTACTTAGCAAGACAATCTCTCTTTAAATCAAACGTGGTAAACCCTAAGAAGCAGCCCGCAAAGAAACTTCGATTCCATGTTTCTAGGTTGTTCTGTTTTCACTGTGTCGTGTGATGGGTGAAAGAAAAGAGTCGTCCAGGGTTTCGGTACCAATGTTAGGAAAAAGATGAGGGGGTGCTCCATGGAGGTGTGGTGAGGCATGGGGGTAAGAGAGGTGCCTCTGGGGAACCCATGTTGGGTTCCCTTCCCCCTGAGGAACCAGACACACGACAGTATAGTGCAGAATAGAGTTTATTCACGTCATGGGGAGGGGAGTTAAGAGGGTAGTAGGGGGAGAGAGAGAGAGAGAGAGAGAGAGAGAGAGAGAGAGAGAGGAGGGGCAAGCAGCCCCTTTTATAGGGCTAGGTAACTGTAGGCAGAGCATACCTGGCTGTTGCCAGGTAACTGTGGGGTGTACAACTGGATTTTTATTTGTTATGACGTATTTGTCTTGTGGCACTGAGTTTCAAACCCAGCACTCTGTGCATGAAAGGCAATCTTCTCCCACTGAGCTACATCTACAACCTAAGGATTTTAGTAAAAATTAATAGAGCTGCTTGTAATCTCTTTGCTCTTTCCTACTTTCTGCTCCCTTATTATATGGTGCTTGCCTTGGTTTTCTGTTTTCTAAACATATTTGACTTTTAAAAAGCTCTACTGTGCTTTATGTATATGGGTGTGTTTGTCCGTCTGTCTGTACATGTTTTCGTACCATGTGCACGCCGTCCTCACAGAGGCCAGAGGAAGCCATTAAATCCCCTGAGACTGAAGCTTCAGCTGTGTGGGTGCTGGGAATTGAACTCAGGACTTCTGGAAGATCGGCCAGTGCTCTTAGCCACGGAGCCATTGTCCTGCCTCTTAACCGCATGTTAAAGTTGTGGTTAAATTAATATAACAGGAAACTCACCATCTACATTACTTACTTTTCTTGTTGCTTTAAGGGCTACAGTTGTCACGGTGGGAAGGCACAGAGGCAGGAGTGTGGGTGACTGCCAGCACTGTGTCCCCAACAAGAAAGCAGAGAGACTATACAGGAGCTTGAGTTGCTTTCTCTTTTTTGATTTAGTCCGGGATTCTAGTCGAAGAGATGGCGCCACCTACCGTCTCCCCTCCTCAGTTAAACCTCTCTGGAAACGAAGAGGAACTTACAGGCATGTCTCCCAGGCGATTCCAAATGCAATCAAGAGAAGCGTGTCACACAGTCCTAACCATTTTCAAGTATGGGGTCTAAGAGTGTAGACTGCACAGACCCGGCTTGTGAGATGGATCTGCAGGCTTGCTTATTCCAGCCGGGAAACTTTGTAGCCATTCAACGACCTCCCATCCTCCCCCTGCTCTCCTGCTCCCCCCCCCGCCCCCCCGCAAGCCACCTCCACTCCATCTTCTATCTAGTGGAATCACAGTTTTTGTCTCTCCCCCCTCCAGGGTCTCACGTAGGTCAGATTAACTTGCTGTGCGGTTGAGGCTGCCCTTAAACTTATGATTGTCCTCTCTCCTGAGTGCTGGGACTGTCGGATGCACCGCCACATCTGGTTGTCAGGTGTGTGCGCACGCGAATGCATCTGTGCATGAACTCAGAGGCTGGAGGAGGGCACTGAGGGTCTTCTATCAATCTTTCTTTGTCTAGACTTGGATGTAGGTCTCTCCCTGATCCTGGAGCCCAAGCTTTCCTGGCTAGACTGGAAGGCAGGAAGCTTCGGTGACCCTCCCATCTCTGTCCCCTCTCCTATCTGCAGCTACATCCTTTCGAGATGCGCCTGCCTCATGATGTGGGCGCTAAGAGGTGGTCCTCAGCTCTGCACAGCAGTCTCCTAACCTCCCATTCCATTTTCTGATGGACTAGTAGCTCATCTCACTTTACCCACAACGCCCGTGCCTGATATCTCTTCTTCTTCTTATGATTTCCCTCTCAACGTGCTTGGGAAAAGCTATACACTCTGTTGATTTCTTTAGCAACTTATTAGCATGCTAAAGTCAGTCAGCATGTTAATCCTCCTGCCTAATTAGGCTACACAAAGGGTTCTGAATGCTTCAACGCCATTAATCTCTTGCAACTAAAATGTTTTTATCATCCTGCATTGGACTTGTAGCTACTTTCTCTCGCCTCAGATCAGATATGATTGTGACTGTTGGAACTGCCCGCAAAGTTTGCTAAGCTTCTTCCATGTGTTAACGTGTTTTCCTCACTGCCCCTTGCCTCGCAGACTTCCCATGTAAGACAACGCTTCTACTTGAAGCCTTTGTGTGATTATTCTCTTCAGTGGGAATCTCTTGGTGACTCAACTTTTCTTAGTGCTTGTTTGAAACTGTCTTTACCTCACTATTGTTCCTGAAGGATGGGTTTATCAGCACAGAGTTCCAGGTTGACAGTTTTGAGTGTTTCTCCCATTTTCTCGGCACATTAGCCAGTTCGCCCTGTTGTTTGATGGGTATGGCTGTTGTTACTGAGATGCCAGTCACCAATTAAACTGCCACTCATGGGCACACAATCTGTCTTTTCTCCAGGGGGTTTCAGACTTTGCTTTTGAAGTCCCAATATTTCATGCTCATGTGCATTGTCATTAATTTTTTAAACTGTTGGCTTTGTTTAGGATTTGTGAGGTGTGATTTTTCTGTCAGTTTCACGATGTTCTCCATTATTCTCACAATGCTTTCCACACTGCTATTTTCTTACTCTCTCTCCTTTTTCGTTCATCCCCCTGACTCTTTAAATCTTTGCATCAAGGGCTGGAGAGATGGATCGGTGGTTGATTCCAGAGGTTCCCAGAATTCACATCTGGTGGGCCACAACTTCCTGACCTCTTCTGGCTTCCATGGGCACATGCTCACGAACACACGCACACAAACACACACACACACACACACACACACACACACACACACACACACACACGGGGAAGGGTGGAGAAAGAGAAAATATAAAAATCCATCTTAAACATTTTCTGTATCATTTTGTATTTCTGTGTGGTATTTTCCTGTAATTTACTTTTGACAACCTTACAGATTACTGATTTTTCTCTTCATATGTGTCTAAATCTGTTAATGCTGTATGTGTGTATCTTGGTTTGATTTCCTGTTGCTATGAGAAAATACCCCCAACAAAAGCTACTTAAGGAACAATAGGGTTTATTTGGTTCTCAGTTCCGGGGACAGTGCATCCTTTAGGGAAGTCACAGTTCTGGGGGAAATGGATCCTCGCAGGGAAGTCAGAGTTCTGGGGGACAGTGCATCCTCAGGGAAGTCACGTTGACACTGGCCTTGGTAAACCATTCTTTAAAGTCTCTTGTACTTCATTTTAAAGATGTTCATTGTTTTAGGATTTTTTATCTATAGTTCTAATACACAATCATCAAGAAAGGGCTGTGTTGGCTTCCTCAAGCCTCTGAGTCTGCCAGCGGCTTCCTTAACCTTCCGTTTCAGGTGCAGCTCTTGGGGCCACACCTTGACACTGGACTCCTCTTGAGTGTATGACTTTACAGGGCCCTAGGATTTTTGCTGTCCTCATCCTGTGTGGTCATCTGAAAGGGAGCACCCAGTCTCCAGGGCTCTGCAGAGATGTGCTAGTGAAAACTGCTTCTCCCACACTCTTCCAGCCTGAGATGGTTGGTGACACAACATAGAATCACCTGGGAAGGAGGTCTTAATGAGAAATTGTCTAGATCAGATTAGCTTATGGATGCTGGACCTGTCTGCACAGATAGGCTTGCTTATTGTCTGACCCAGCCCACTGTGGGCAGCACAATTCCCTAGGCAGAGGATCCTGACTTGTGTAAGAGTAGAGAAAGGGAGGTGAGAACAATCATTCATATACTAATTTATTGCTTTATGCTTTTGATTGTGGATGACTTGTGTAGGGTCACTTCAAGTTTCTGCCACTGTGACTTTCCTGCAGTGGTGAACTGTCCCCTGGAATTGCAAGCTCCATAAGTTCCTTGTCCCTTCAGTTGTTTTGTTGGGCTGTTCTATCACGTCACCATGAAAGAGACCTAAGAGCAAACGGTGCCTGTTTCTTTCGTACATTGCTCTTTAAATCACTGCAGCTTTTAAAACGTTTTGAAAATTTCACCTTTCATTGTTTTATCTATTGTGGTGGCTGCTTTGATGGCAGTGATGGAAATATTCCAGGCTTCTTAAGCACTGTGGTTTTTAAATATAAAAGTACTTAAGTATTTCTTACACACTTGTCTTTGTTAGCATTTTGATTTCACACACACACACACACCAACCCCATACACATCTGGTATTGGTGTCGACTTCTGATTTATGAGGAGAATCTGTGAGTCTAATTAACAAGCTTGTGAGAAAGCTTTTTCTCCTGAAATGAAAGCTTTACTCAGAGGCTTATGGTTGATGGAAATGTTTTTAATGTTTCCTGGCGATAAAACTGAAGGTGGGGAGTATTCTTTAAACATGAGATTACAAAATGTAAGTGAAACTTCAGATCTTTAACCTGTACTGCATCTCAGAACCCTCCCTTTCTACTTCAGCGATCACAAGATTGCCTCTCCACCGTGTTTGTTAAATATCTCACAGACACTCGGATCTCAACATTTTGATGTTGGCTCCTAGATGGTGTTCCTCAAACTCTTCAAGTGTTGTCAAGCAAACATTGTGCATGGGATTTTTTTTTTTCTGTCACACAGCTCTGTGTGTTCTTGAATTTCTCTCTCTGCTGCTGATGTTATCAGGCCCACTCTGCCTGCCTCTTCTCCCACCCACCACAAGGTTATTAATAAAAGCTAAGACTGGCAGGTTATTGTCAGAAATCCCCTCCCTCTCTCTTCCTTTTCTCTCTCTCACCTCCCTCCCTCTTCTTTCCTTCCTCTCTTCCTCTGTCTTCACTCCCTTTCTTCTTCCCTCTCTCCCTCCCCCTTTCTTCTCCTCTCTCTTCTTCCCTTCCTGCCTCCTTCTTTCTTTCCTTAGTGTACAATTCAAGAATGTTGACGGGAGCTGGAGAGATGGCTCAACAATTCAGAGTGCTTGCTGCTCTGGTCAGAGAACCCAAGTTCAAGTCTCAGCACCCACATTAGGCAGATCACAATCCCCCAAAGCTCTAGCTTCAGGGGATCTTATACACGTATAAGAATCTGAAGTCTGGATGTAATGTCACCGGGTGCTTCAGGTTCCTACCTCCGTGGCTTCTCTGCAGTGACATGCTGCAGCCTGGAACTGTGAGCCAGTGCTCTCGAATGTATGCTCAATTTTCCAGCACTGCTTTGTTTTTGAGTCTGGGTCTCCTATTGTCCCATGTCTCACCTAAAGGTGGCCAGTGAGCCCCGGGATGCGCCTGCCTCTGGGACCGCGGTACTGGGATACGAGCATGCCACCACAGCCTGTTTTACATGTGGGCTCGGAGGACTGAACCCACGTGTTCATGCCTGTGCGGCGAGCGTTTTACGGCTAGCGGTTTATCAACGGAACTGCCTCCCCAGTCCAGCACTAGCTCTCTTTGTGGTGAGATGTAGGATGGGGCCCAATCAGGGAAGGGTGGGTGCACCTTTCCAATCCTCTTTTCTGTGGGCCTCTGTTAGGGGCTCAAGCTTGGCAAGTGACCAGCGCGCGGGTTAATGGTTCCCGGCTCCTGCGGGAGGCTGGGAACGGAACAGAGGTCTTCTATTTAGCAGGGCTGCACGGTGGCTGTGTGGCCCTGGAGAAGCCAGAGCCAGCGTCCGCAGGAGGCTTTCCCACCCCCACAGAGGCAGGACCAGCTCTGAGGCTTTTCTCCCAAGCATTTTCTTCCCTCCAATTAACCGTTCGTAACAACAAAGAGCGAAACCAAGTGATTTAAGTAATAATTTATCATACTCAGTTCACCATTAACAGCCATCTAGTGTTTCCTTTGCCCTTTTAAATGAATTTTGTTCCGAGGCTCAGCTCTTCCTTGTATTACACAAGCTTTTAGTGAGTGTTTCTCCCCCCTCTCCCCCCCTTCCCTCCTGCCTCCAGCTCCCGGGTGCTTGGATTACAGGTCTGGCCCCTGGTTTACACTGCAGCACTAGGGATGAACACAGGGTTTCTCACAGGCTGGGCAAACACTCTACCAAGCCAGCAGTGTCTTTAGTCCCTTTATGTTGACTTAGGGTGACCTCTAGGCTGGGTGTTGAAGAATTTGGGGAGGAGACACAGTCTTTACCCTGGATGTCTTTCGGCCTAACCAGGTTATTTATGACAGACAGACGGGACATGGTACTTATCAGGGTTCATGATGTAGGACAGGCTTAGAGCCTAACAGAAGTCAGAGCGGAAAAGAGGTGGTTTGAACCAGTGACAAATGTTCCTGTGAATGTGGGGAGGGGAGGGAGAGGAGAAGGGGGAGGAGGGGGATTGGAGGGAGAGGAGGAGGAGGGAGAGGGGAGGGTTGGGGTCAGGGGAGGAATGAAGGAGGAAGGGGGAGGGGGAGGAATGAAGAAGAGAGGGAGGGGGAGGGGAGAATGGCCTGAGTGGATATTTGGCAGAACTGCAGCAGCAGGTTTGTAGCTTAAAGGCAGAAGAGATGAGGACGGAACCCATCTTCCAGAGGGAACCAGGGGTAGTCTTCAGGTTAGTATTGATTCTCAGCTGGACAGAACCTGCAGTCGCTTAGCCGCCATCAGCCAGCCTCTGAGTAAGCTGTATTACAGACTAAACCCGAACAGAAAACTTACTAAAATTTCCACTTTCAGTTTTGTTTGTTTTGAGAGAAGGTCTCAGGTAGCCTAGGCTAGCCTGAAACTCTCTATGTAGCTCAGGCTGGCCTTGAATTGATCTTTCCGTTTCCATCCCTCAAGTGTTAGGATTACAAGCGTGTGCCACCATGTTTGGCTCCAGAATCTTTTTAAATTTCTAAATCGGATATAAGGTGATGACAGACTAAATAAAAACCAATTTCACAGCTAATTCCAAATGATGGAGGGCCAGCGTCAGCACTTTAGTGGTGAGCGGAGCCTCTTTTAATGACCGAGCTTTGAGCTTACCTCTCCTTTATTGCAACTTCTTTTGAGAAAGCATTTTATTTGTTTGAAAGAAATGGATACTCTCTTGCTCTCTTACCTTCTCGTTCTCACTCTGTCTTCTCCCCCCTCCACCTCTCTCTCTCATTCCCCTCCCCTTCTCTCTCCACAGCTCATGGACAGCCTCCCTCCTCCCACGCCTTTCTCTGTCTCTACTACCCTCTCAACTCCCCTCCCCAAACCCCGAATAAACTCTATTCTATACTTAAAAAAAGAAAGAAAGGAAGGAAGGAAGAAAAAGAAACAGATAACCTGCCTGTGGTGGAGATTAAGAACCAGGGCTCTATGCATGTGAAAAGTGTGTGTGTGTGTGTGTGTGTGTGTGTGTGTGTGTGCATGTGTGTGTGTGTGCTGGTGTATATGTGTGTGCATTCATATATGTACCCATGTGTGTGCGTGTGGGTGTGTGCGTGTATCTGTTTGTGTGTCTCTGTGTGTGTGCACCTGTGAGCATGTGTGTACAGAGGCCAGAGCTGGACTCACAGGCAGTTGTGATTGTGAGCTGAGCATGGAACTTCAGTCCTGTACAAGAGTCTCCAGTCCCCTTAGTAGCTGAGCCATCTCTCCAGCCCCTGCCTTTTTTTTACTTACTTATTTTTTATTTTTGTTGTTGTTAGGTAGAAACTCACGTAGCTGTCTTTGAACTTGTGATCCTCCTGAATCCATCTGCTGGGTGCTGGGATTATAGGCATGAGCCACCATACTCAGTCTGAGAGGGACAGCTTCAAAAGTGTTACGTTCAGGGGCCTATAATATGGCTCGGTGGATAAAGACAAAACCCTCTCAGCCTGAGTTAGATCCCTGGAACTCAGGAGAGAACCAGTTCCATAAAGTTATTATCTGGCTTCCAAGTATGCACTGTGGAAAGTGCGCACACTTAATTTAATTAATTAAACTTAATTTTTTAAATACGATGTGCAGTAATGTTGATGTACCTCAATTGGCAGGGTGTTTGCCCAGCAGGCATGAAGCTCTGGGTTAGAGCCCGGTGTCACATACACTGGGTGTGGTGGCACATGTCTGCAGTCCCCACAGTCCCTCAGGTACATAACAAGTTAAAGGCCACCCTGGGTCTTTGTCTTAAACCTGAGCCTTTGCCCGAAAACAAGGAAACAAACAAATGTTATGCTGGAGATGCTGGGAGCCATGTTTCACTGCTGAACAGGAGGATCATGGGAGAGAACAGGAAAACATGAAGGTCTAGGGGGTCTGAGGAAGTCTGAGGGGAAATCTACTTCTCGCTCTGTCCCCCACAGAAACTCCAGTAACACGCTGCACCTTAAACTTTGGTTTAAGGTGGGTCAGAAGCGAGTTAGAAGGGAGGCATCAGGAGTGGGTAGGAAAGACGTTGCAGAGACGACTCTCCGCTCTTCAATTCTTAAAACCTGTATCTGTACCTTGAGGATTTCATACACTTGCACAATGTATTTGGTTATTTCCAGTTTTATACCCCCAAGTCCTCCCTGGTTCTCTCTTACCCTTTCCCCCATTTCATTCCTCCTCTTGCTTCTTCCTTTCTCCTCCTTCAGTTCCTCCTCCTCCGCTCCCCTCCTCCTCCTCTTTCTGCCATCTTTTTCAAATGCACTGAGTCTTAGAACTACCCATAATGCACAGGGGTTAGGACCAACTATGGGAGCATGAGCAATCTAGCAGGGGGGTCACACCACTGAAGAAAACTAGCTCTCCCTTCCTCAGCAGCCTTGAACTTCCAATGGTTAAAAGAAAATATAATTGTAATGTTGTCACATGGTCACAGGGTCAAGCTTCCTGACGGATTTGGGGTGGAGTCACTTTACTGGCAGAAGATGTTTGTGGCAGGTATTGTTTTTCCCAGTGTCAGAGTGGGCACAGCAGATTCTCACGATAGGCTTGGGTATTAACCAATTAACTCCAGGCTGAGAGGATGGGAGGAGGGGCCCTGGGTCTGTCCTGAGACCCTAATCGTCTGTTGCTGACCTTAAACCTCAGCGATGAGCCGCCCCTGCTCCTGAGGATTCACTGCCAGATGCCTTAAAAATTTCCCCCAGGAGTTCTAACAATCATGAGTGTGTCTTCCAATCATGGCGGCTCAGCTCCACTGTGCTCCCCAAGGAGTCCTCCCCAGGGAGTGCTCCCCAGGGTGTGCTCATGCAGATGTATGATTTCATGGCAGGACACTGAAAAGAAAATTGGTGTGTATGTGCTGTGTGCGTGTTGCACGAGTGCCTGTGTGTGTGTACGTGCATGCATGCTCATGTGTGTGCACGAGTGCATGTGCACCTGCACATGCACATGTGTTTACGTCCACAGCCGTGCACACCAGGGGCCTACTTTGAGTGTCTTCCTCAATTCTGTCCACTCTATTGTTTCAGAGTCTTGTCACTGTGCTCCGAACTCACCTTTGTGGCTAGCCAGCTCCTGGGAGCCTTCTGCCTCATCTCTGGCTTTAACCTGGTTGCTAGGGGTCTGAGCTCAGGTTCTTCCACAGAGATTTTGTTGCAAGGGTGGACCTGCTCATTTCTCCCTTCATAAATCTGGTGGTGCTGCCCTTTAAGGCTCCGCCTCCCCCACCTCTTCAGTTAGGGCCAGCCAAGAAGAATAAAGCCAGAGTAAATGGAGATATCTAAAGGCTATTTAGCATGGCAACAAGTTTATTGTGACTCCTAAGCTGATTATATCCCTTTTGACTTCTAGCCAGTCCCTTCACTGGGCTTTCATATAGACTTGGCCACCTATCCCAGCCCCGGGCTGGCAGCATGCCTGTCTGCCTACACAGTCCCTGCCCCTCTTCCAACAATCTCTTCCCTGCCTGGCTTCTGCTCTGGTAAGCCAGTAAGCCATTGCAGCGACTGTTCATTAGAGGTAGTGTGATAGGAATGAAGAATGTCGAGTGTGTGCTGGAGAGATGGCTCTTCAGGTAAGAGAGCTTGCTATGTGAGCATAAGAACCTGAGTTCAAATCCCTAGCACCCCCACAACAACAACAACAACAACAACAACAGCAGTAATAAATGTGGTTTGAATATGCTTGGCCCAGGGAATAGCACTATTAGGAGGTGTGGCTTTGTCGGTGTAGGCATGGCCTTGTTAGAGGAAGCATATCACTGTGGGGGTGGACTTTGAGACCCTCCTCCTAGCCACATGGGAGCCAGCTTCTGTTTGCCTTCAGAACAAGACAGAACTCTCAGCTCCTCCAGAGCCATGCCCGCCTGGATGCTGCCATGTTTCCTGCCCTGATGATGATGGACTGAACCTCTGAACCTGTAAGCCAGCCCTAATTAAATGTTGTCTTTTATAAGAGTTGCCTTGGTGTCTCTTCACAGCAATGAAACCCTAACTAAGACAACAGTAATAAACCAGCTGTAACCACACACACCTGTAATCCCAACACCGAAGGCAACATTGCTGGAGCTTGCTGGGTACCAGCCTAGCTCCACGTTCAGTGAGAAAGCCTGTTTGTATGTGTGCGCACAGACATGCATACCCTCCCACCACACATACCCACACACACACACACACACACACACACACACACACACACCCACAAACACACATACCCACCACACACACACACACACAAAGTGTGGAATGTATATGGAACATTCGCCTCTGTGTAGGGTGGTGATGTGGTAGGTAGGAGATCATACGTGTGGATGCTAACTCTTACCACAGCCGCAGACATTTGATTTAGCTTGCCTCTCCCCCTGTGCACACTGTGAAGTGTGGAGGGCTGTGGAAATTAAAGTCAGGTCCTCTGCAAGAGCATGTGCTCCCAGCCACTGAGCCCTCTCCAGCACCACCATCGTTTTTTGTCTTTTGGAGACAGAATCTCCCACTGAACCCAGAGTGTATGCATTTGGCTTGACTGGCTGGCCAGCAAGCTTCAGGGATCCCCCTGTGTCTGTCCTTCCCAGCACTGGCCTTACAGGTGGGCCGTGCTTGTACCTGGATATTTGATGTGGGTTCTGGGATTTGAACTCAGGCAAGCACTACGCTGACCTAGCCATCTCCTTACTTGAATTTGGGGTTTCTGTAAGAATCATTTCTTCTTAATCCATCTGGTGGATTGCGCATGATCCTAACACCTTCCTTCTATACATTGGTTCAGGCTTCTGGCTTGGGTCCAGCCAGGCCCTTCTCTAGGAGTTTTGCATCTGGAAATGAAAGAGGCGAACACGTAGTGTCCATAGCAGAGTCTGTGTATCTGTTAGGACTGCCAGGATCACAGGGAGAAAAGAGAAGGGGGGAGGGGGGGCTGTCACGCAGCCACAAAAGAGAGAGAGAGAGAGAGAGAGAGAGAGAGAGAGAGAGAGAGAGAGACAAGCAGTTTGAATTTGACCCCACGAGGGGTTTCATAACCCTTGAATTCTGTACGACACCCCGGTTCCCCGCCCATGCTTGTATTAGCTAAGGTTAGGATTCAATAATGTGTGACCGGAAGAAGCACTAAGAATATAATCAGCAACTGGGAAGTGGAGTGCATGAAAATTTAAGTACAGGTCAAATAATGAGCTCTGAGTCAGAGGACGGAGTGTCCCTTACCACCGTCATGCAAGGGGGTGCAGGAGCTGGGGTCTGACCCCCTGATAAGTGCAGGCATGCAGTTGCTTGTGCCAGTGTCTATGGAGATCAGAGGACAGTCTTTAGAAGCTACTTTATGTTTTGAGCCATGATGGCTCCCGGGGCCTGATGTTCTGCCAAGCCGGCTGATGTGAGTCTCAGAGGTCCTTGTGTCTCTGCCTCGCCAGTGTTCCAGTTGTCACTGTGACCTTTCTTTTCATTTTTAAATATTTAGATGTATGTCCATGGAGGTCAGAAAAGGACATCAGGTTCCCCGTGGCTCGGCTACAGGTGGCTGTGAGCCTCCTGATCCTGGTGCTGGGAACTGAGCTCAGTTACTCCACGTCTGGCTTTGTACGTGGGTCCTTGCTAAGTTATCTCTCTGTGAGAACTACCCTTTATGGTATCTCTGGGCACACCAGCTGCTTTTGGTGCCTGACACATTTCCTCAGCCTGTGATTGATTTCAGCTAACTCCACGCTGGGTAGTTCTCTTGTTTACTACAGCCTCCCTTCCACTGTAAGGATTTGCTTTGTCCCCCATGGTTTTTCTGTCTTGGTGGGTGCCTTCTGCAGAACGTTGCAAGCTCAGCCCTTGAACAGTTTGGAAGTGGAAGGAGACTGAACCGTAGCTGACAATGGAAAATTGCTTCCAAGGTGACTCACTCATGTAGGTTTTAAGTCAGCTCTGACTGTTGTCACCAGGCCCCGATTCCGCCAACCATGGGTCCTGTAAAGGGCTAGGTGTCTTCACAGTCTGGTGGCTAGCTTCCTACAGAGTGGTCAGTTTTTACCACTATTGCTCTGTAGCAGAGCTTGAGGTAACCCCAGCAGTTCTTTTTTTACTGTTGAGAATTGTTTCTCCCAATTTTGGGATTTTTGCCTTTTCAGATGAATTTGAGAATTGCTCTTTCCATGTCTTTGAAGAAGTGTGTTGGGATTTTGATGGAAATTGCATTGAATTTGTAGGTTGCCTTTGGCAGGATAGCCATTTTTACTTTGTTAATTCTGCTAATCCATGGGCATGGGAGATCTCTCCATTTTCTGAGATCTTTTATTTCTTTCTTGAGAGACTTGAAGTTATTGTCATACAGATCTTTGACTTGTTTCATTAGAGTTATCCCAAGGTATTTTACATTATTTGCGGCTGTTGTGAAGGAAGTTGTTTCCCTATTTTATTTCTCAGCCTGTTTATCATTTGTATAAAGGAAGGCTACTGATTTATTTGAGTTAATTTTATATCTATCCACTTTGATGAAGTTGTTTATCAGCTGTAGAAGTTCTCTGGGACTGGAGAGATGGCTCAGTGGTTAGAGCACTGACTGCTCTTCCAGAGGTCCTGAGTTCAATTTCTAGCAACCACATGGTGGCTCACAACCATCTGTAATGGGATCTGATGCCCTCTTTTGGTGTGTCTGAAACAGTGTATTCACATACATTAAATCAACCAATCAGTCAATCAATCAATCAATCTTTGAAAAAAGAAGTTCTCTGGTAAAATTTTTGGGGTTGCTTATGTATACTTTCATATCATTTACAAATAGTGATACCTTTATTTCTTCTTTGCCAATTTCTACCCCCTTGATCTTTTTGTTGTCTTACTGTTCTAGCTAGAACTTTGAGTACTATATTGAACAGGTGCAGGGAGAGTGGGCAACCTTGTCTTGTCCCTGATTGTAGTGGGATTGCTTCAAGTATTTCTCCATTTAATTTCATATTGGCTGTTGGTTTTCAATAAATTGCTTTTATTATGTTTAGGTATGGGCCTTGAATTCCTGATCTCTCCAATCTTTAAAAGAAAAAAAAAAAAACCCACAGGAGCCTTTTAAGATAATGGGCTTAGAGGCCTCCTACCTCTTCAAAGGCACACGTTTCCATTCACAGAAAAACATGCTTAGAGACTCAGGGTTTCTCTTCTCTGCCAGTCTCTTATTCTGAGAGCTATCCAGCCATCATTCGAAGACTCGATTCATTCTTAAATCAATGTCCGGGCTGTGTAAGCCACCCCAGGCCACAGGCACCATGTCTATGATCTCAGTCCTTCCCGCACCCTGCACCAGCACAGTGGCTCACGGTTGTGTGTGACTCCAGCTCCAAGAGAGCAAATGCCTCTGACCACAGCAGGGGCACTCCGGTGCACAGATTCACGGATTCACCTGCAGACACAGATACCTATGCATAATTACTGGGCATGGAGGCATATGCCTTTAATCTAGTAGAGGCAGAGACATGTGGATCTCTGTGAGTTTGGGGCCAGCCTGGGCTACATAGTGAGAACTTATCTAAAAACCACAACAAAACAAAATATTAAAAAACAAAAAAGAGCAGGCAAAGCTGGATATGGGTGCGTGTGCTTTAAGCCTGCACTGGGAGAGTGGAGACGGGCAGATCTGTGGGGCTCGGTGCCCCCAGGGATCTTAAATACTTACAGAGATCCAGGTCAGGGGGAGATTGTCTCAAAAGAAAGCAAGAAAAAAAGGAAGGTGGAGAGTGCCTATGGAGTGACATGAGATGCTGTCCTCTGACCTGTATACACGATACACACACATACACACACACACATACATGCACAAACACATGTACACACACACACACATGCACACTCACACACATACATATACACTCACACACTTACACATGTACACACATGAATACTCACATACACACATGCACACACAAGCAAACTTACGCATGTACATACACATGAAATATGCATACAGAAGCACATGCACACACATACACATGCACACAATGCATACATACATATACACATATGTATACATACACACATGCATACACATGCATACTCACCCACATATGCACATGCACACACACATACACACGCACACAATGCATACACACATATATATACATACACACATGCATACTCACACATATGCACATGCACATATACATACACATGCACACATAGGCACACTCACACACATACACACATGCGCATGAGCATGCACACTTGCACACATATACACATACACACACCAACAGGCATTATGACTAGGGTTTGTTAAGTGTTTGCCAGTTACGGTCACATCCTCCTAACACTAAAAGCTCTGAGAAGAATCATCCGATTTCTATAGGGACAAAGCTAAGACCTGGGAACTTCAATATGTGCCCAGCATCTCATGACTGTGGCAGTCCCGGGAATGGTCTGCAGCGTGACACTTTCCACGTAGACGGTCTTCACACGCCCGAACAGCTGTTGTGGTTATTTCCCAACTCTTCCCCCAGTTCATTCCAGATCCATCCCCGGCCCTCACAACTTCATATTACTTTTTAAATTTTAATTTTTATTATTGTTTTTTTGAGACAGGCTTTCTCTGTACAGTCTTGGCTTTTCTGGAACTTGCTCTGTAGACCAGGCTGGCCTCAAACATAAGATCTGCCTGAATATGTTTTTTTTTTTCTATTTAATAACTCACTAAGTGCAGTTTGTGCTGCCCCCCCCCCCCCATGCTCATGGCCTTCACTGGAGCACGCTTGATCTATCAGAGGCCACACCCTTAAAGAAAACTCCCTCTCTTCCCACAACCATCCATATCTCCTCAGCCAGGAGTGGGGGTTCATGAGCCCCTCCCACCTTCATCCCAGAATGGTGGTCAGGAGTCCGCCGGTCCTGTCACGTCCAGAAGACCCCGCTTCAGTGTGACCCTCCCCAGCCTCTGGTTCTTACACCCATTCCACGCCTGAGTTGATGATGCCTGAATCTTGAGGTTGAGGCAGATGTGACCATTTGTGGCTGAGCACCAAACTGCACGGGTTCCCTGCAGCGTGACTGGTTGTGAGCTGCAGCATTGACTACCGTCCCTGCACCAAGAACCTTCTCCTCTGGGGTCTCAGGGCTGCAATGATCTAATTCCTGGTAGATTTAAATCTCTGCAGAGACAACAACCTAGCGGCTCAAGTGGAAGAGACTCAGGGTTTGGTGACAGGACCTCCGCAGAGTTGTTTTGGTGGCCAAGGGAGTCATCTTGGCATCCCTGTGTCTCCCATATAAGCAAACATACAGCACAAGGGAAGGGAGGGTAGGAGGATTCTGACTGGATCCCTCACATAACTCTGTCGGTCCTCACATAACATGGGACCAGCATGTTATGTGAGGACCGACAGACAGGCAGAGCCCAGTGTAGCTTTTCTGAGAGGATTTTCTGTTTTCTTCCCTCACACTCTTGGATGAGGCTAAGGAGAGAAAATAAACCAACCTGTTTCTTTATTAATGATGCTTTTTGCAGAGTTAGATTAAGCACTGATTAAAGGCAAGATGTAAGTAAGCACTCTCTCAGTCACTTCTCTGGTTACAAGGCTTCCTTCACGACTCTATAAAATCACTTTGGCTCCCTTCCCGCTTGCTGCCCTCCTCAGGCTCCACCCAGCTACCCAGCTGCCCCTCCCAGAGCTCTAGCCCACTGCCAAGAGCGAGAATCTGTGGAGAGAATCTGTGGAGTCGTACAGTGCCCTGAGCCTCCCTACCAAGAAGACAGGTAAGCATCCGGGCTGGGGCGATCCCAATCCCCTGTCTTTTTCAGCCAGGACTTGCTCTTTAGAGAGCCTGTGTGTTTGCCGGACTGAGACCAAACCCCTTTGTAACCATGTCCCACTGGAATCAGGTGGAGCCCAGGTAGGGGATGCACCGTCAGGTGTCATAGCCGCCATCAGTTCTCACCGAGAGCAGAGAGCGGGAGGAGCTGGCAGGAGGGGCTGGCTGCCCCGCTCTGGCAGGGGCTCCGCACTCTGGGGGGCTTTCCTGCTCCCCCCCCCCAGGACATGTAATCAGAAATTTCTGTGCGGTTTCGTGGTTGGAGAGCTAATCTTGCGGTTGGCTTTGGACGGGGGTGCTTGTGTGAACGCGTGCTCACGCTCACTTGCTTCCTGGGTTCCTTAAGGAATCTACTGATGGGGAAGTGATGCTCTTTTCGTTGGGATCTACGTAAATAAACATGACTTAGGGGTAACCATGGCTAAGACTTTGGCCAGCCCACCATGCATTGTGCACAAGGAGGTATCATGGAGCCTACCAGCCTTGGCGGATAGGTGAGGTGACGTGGTAGAGGGCAGCGGGATGCCTGTGACAAAGATGGGAGGTATGTCACACACAGTGAAGGAGCCACAGACCTTGCTTGGCCCTCCTGGAGGCCGGGTGGCTTTCTCCTCCTGACCATGTGTTCCTGCCTTCCTTGGGGATGACCAGCCGGGTGGAATCCCAGCACAGCCAAAAGCTTGAGACCTGGAAAGTTCTTGATTGGGCCTGAGGGTCTCTAGAACTTGCACACAGGACCAGAGGCAAGGCTTTTGACTTCGATGTTGTGATACTGCCTACCTTTTAGATTTTCCCAAGTAACCCTCGGAGAGCTTAGCTTACGGCCATTGTCAACTCATGAGTGTCTGTGTGACCCTTGACATTCTAGTATATCAGGATGCCCTCCTAAGTAAGCTTAGTGGGAAATTTCATGATTCCCCAGCCATTTCTCCCACTGGTTGGGGTGAAGTGTGAGTGTCTGACCACACGGCTGCCTAGAGAGAAAATGAAACCCACCGGTTGGGAGCTCTCCTCTCAGAGGGCGGCAGGACATTTACTTCATGAGACTGTTTTCCGAGACCAGTATGAGATGACGCAGGTGACACACCACAGTTTTTCCTGGGACAGGTTCAGCACTGCTAACCGGTGTTTGTAATGCAGGGGGCTCAGTGAACAGGTGACCACATACAATTCCGTGCAAGTGACAACTACAGTCCTGTGAAAAGGAGACCCAGGAGAACAAGCCAGCACTTTAACCCTGCCTTTGTTCGGTGCTGTGGCTCTGTGGGGGATCATTTCCTGTTTGTGTTTTCTAATTGGCATTGAGTGAATGGCGATGCTGGCCGAGGCAGGAAACAGATGGCTCCTCCAAATCCGGCATTTTGAGGCTGTTTTACTAGAGGGACCTTGTGAGAAGGTGCAGGCAGATCTCAGTGAAATGAGCAATGGTGTAATTCTTGTCTGGTGAGGGCGGGGGCTATAACACTCCGTACTGGACCGGTGAGGGAAGGCAGGCAGGGCCAGAACAGACACTACCAGTGTGGTTGGTGGCCAGGACCAGGAGGTAGGGGGATATTCCTGACCCCTCTCTATTTCCCTCAGGGTTACTTGTGAGTGCAGTTCACTGTCTAGACACAACCATGAGCTAAATGTGGATCACCTCAGGGCATGGAGCTGGGTGAAAGGATGACTGAGCTGGCATAGCACAGCGGGTCACGTGACTGCACAGCGGGTCACGTGACTTAGAGAGGCTTCAAACAGAGCCCAGAGCCTGCGGGGCAGACACCAACCAGTGCCTTCATGCTGAGATTCCCACGGTCTAGGACACAGACCCACCCTCTGCTCACGGAATAATGTCAGCTCTTCGCCCGCCCCCGTATGTGGCCTGTTACCAGTTCAGTGTTTACTGACGTCTGAACTCTCAATCTCTTCACTTACTAAGCTGAAGTGTCTGTTGGTGTGAGGAAGAACGGAGCTTACTGACAGTTACTTCTCCACCTCTTCCGGCCCTTCCTGCTTTGTCATCCATATTTTTCTGCTTATTTATTCTTTAATATTTTTTAAAGATTTATTTATTTGTTTAATGTATGTGAGTACACTGTTGCTGTCTTCAGACACACCAGAAGAGAGCAGCAGATCCCATTACAGATGGTTGTGAGCCACCATGTGGTTGCTGGGATTTGAACTCGGGACCTCTGGAAGAGCAGTCAGTGCTCTAACCACTGAGCCATGTCTCCAGCCCAATATTTTCGTTACTGCATGTTGACTGCACAGGACTTCGGGTGCCACTGCGGTGGTGTCATGTGTGCAAGTAGTAACCGTTGACCCAGTTTCTGACTCTCTCTTACCCTCCCCTCATTTCTTTCCTCTTCCTCAATAACCCTCTTTATTCTCCCCCCCGCCCCCCCCCCCCAGATCTGCATCAGAGAGTAAAAAAGGTGATACTTGCCTGCGTCTGGTCGATGTCAATGAACATGGTCGTCCCTAGTCCATCCTGTCTTGCTGCAGGCAACACACATAGAGTTCACTCAAAGACACACTAGATCCCAATGCTGGATACCGTGAAGGATGGCCCAGTAACTGCGGGTGTGTAGTTACCTCTGTTGCATGCTTTCCTTGAGTTGTTAGTGTGTGAATTTAGGCGTATTGTGTCTGGTCCGTACGGTAGCGCTATTCTCACTGGGGCCTCCATCCTAATCTCACAGCGACTTGAGTAAGTTCCCTTCCCACCTGCAGGGTGTGAGCATTTTGTTTCCAAGACTTTCTTAAGCTTTTAAAAATACCCATCTTTGTATTGAGTTCTTGTTCATATCCTATTTTGTCTTTCTTAAGTGTTCCACTATTTTCTGCAAGCCATTGATCTTTTAAAAACTCATTGTTTTGAATTCCTTATATAGCATTTCATCCATTGCGATCTCTCCTGGGTTGGTTGCTGGTGACTCTCTGACCCCTGGAGCAGTCGGCTGCTTTGTTTCACCGTCTTCCTTATATCCCAGCGTTGGGATCAACTGCTGTGTCAGGATGGACAAATGCTCAACTTTAAAACATTTAAATTTTTTTTATAACAACCATTTCATATGTATCTGTGTTCTGTCTACATGTACATCTGTACACTACATGCTTGAAACGCCCAAGACCAGAACAAGGTGTTAGATCCCTTGGAGCTGAATTTATGGAACGTTATCTGCCACTGTGTGGCTGCTGGGAATTGAACCCAGTCCTCTGGAAGAGCAGCCAGAGGCCTTAACCACTGAGCCATCTCTCCAGCCCCATTTTTTCCTGTTTTCATGTGAAAGTCTTTCTAAGAACCAGTTTCTCTTAAAGATGCGCCCAGAGGTTTGGGCTAGTTCAAATGGCATTTTGTAGTAGTTTCCTTGTTATATCTTTAACTAAATTTTAACACATCCCTTTCTGTTGAGATTCTGTAAACCCCACCCCTCAGTTACCTGGCAATACCCAGGTGTGTTCCACCCCATTTACCTGACACTATAAAAGGGGCTGCCTGCCCCTTCTCTCTTGTGTTCCTGCTCTTTGCTCTTCCACTCTTGCGCCCTCCTCCTCTCCCCTTCCCTTCCTCCCTCTCTCTCCACGTGCTCATGGCCGGCCACTACTCCTCTACTTCTCTAGTCCTCTCCTCTCTCTGCCTCTACCACCCTCTTAACTCCCCTCCCCATGGCCTGAATAAACTCTATTCTGTACTGTACTATTATGTGACTGGTTCCTGGGGCGCGGATTCCCAACATGGGTCCCCCAGAGGCATTCCCTTGCCCCAGGCCTCACTGCACTTCCATAGGCCATATCCCCCCCCCCCCACCACTTTCTTTATCCCTTTTCTAACATTGGTGCCGATACCTGGAATGTTATCTTTCTCTTTTTTTACATACACATCACTCTCCCCTCCACATTCCATGGCATGGTGTGGAAGTTAGCAGACAACTTAATTGGATTGGTTCTCTCTTTCCACCACATGGGTCTAGGGGAGTGAACTTAGATCATCAACCTTAGTGACAAGCACCTTAACCCACTGAGCCATCTCTCCAGTCCCCTTGTTATTTCCTTTGATAAATGTATTTTGAATCAATATAAGCTATGTTAGATCCCGAGGGTAGTTCTTTTGTTGTGGGTCACAGGAGTGTGTGGTATTGTGGCAGGTCCAACAGATGTACCATGGAGATTGTGTCTCATGGTAACTACAGCTCTGGTCTCAGCAGCCATGTATATTCCAAAGGACTATTGTAGCGACCTATGTTGTGGTCTCTGGCAGTGCTGGGCACATGGTTTTTGGTTCTTTCTCTCTGCTGTTCTGTGGGGGTGGGTCTCCTGGCCCTCATATAGACTTGGAGTCAGTGTTTTATGAATCTGGGGCTTTTATTTCTCCAATTCTTTTAAAATATTGGTTGGATGTGACTGTGTGTTCAGATGCTAACCCTTGGGGCTGGAGAGTCGGCTAAGTGGTTAAGAGCATTTGCTGCTTTTCTAGAGGCCCAGCTTACAATACACACACAGGACCCTTTCTACAACATGAAAAGCATACAGAATGCAAAGTCTGTCTGCTCTTCCTGTCCCTTGTCAAGTCTATGCCCCAAGGTTCTGCTGTGCCAGTATGGTAGCCCTTTCTAGTCTACCCCACAGAGAGCTGACACCCAAACCCTGCCACCTCAACATTTGTTTCTGTGGACTTCCAGGACGCTGTTCCTTGAGAGTCAGCCGCAGGGCAAGCTGAGTTCCATCCCCATTGTGAGAGCCGTGTTTCTGACACACATGTCTGTGCCACAGGTAAAGATGGAGGAGAGGTACTACCCAGTGATCTTCCCAGATCAGCGGAATTTCCGCCCCTTCACTTCCGACTCTCTGGCCGCAATAGAGAAACGGATCGCCATCCAAAAGGAGAAGAAGAAATCCAAAGACAAGGCAGCGGCTGAGCCCCAGCCTCGGCCTCAGCTTGACCTAAAAGCCTCCAGGAAGTTACCTAAGCTTTATGGTGAGGTTCCCCCTGAGCTTATAGCGAAGCCCCTGGAAGACCTGGACCCGTTCTACAAAGACCATAAGGTACTTTCACACGGGGGTAGGGCGTCCTCTTCCCGTGCTCACGAGTGCATTGCTGGGTCTCTGAATCCAGTCCTTGGGTGGGTGGGAGGCAGGCACACTTCTTTTCCTGTGTCATTACCCCGTCTTTGTAGCTCTTACCTGCTTCCTCTAATTCATGTGTTGGGGAGAGAGATGAGTCTGACTCTGACAAAAGGTTAAAGGTCAACACAGACAATCATGTCCAAAAAGATCATGGCAGTCAGCGAGGAGAGAAAGTCAGGCCACTGCTTAAGTCTGGCCTCATGACTCCAGACAAATGGCCTCCCAGATCCTCGCTTCCTATCTCTAGAGTGGGAACACATGTCTGATCTCCCTACTCCAAGGCAAGACGTGCCGTGGAAGTGCCTTGGAAATTGTAAGTCAAACTGACGTCAACGATTAACAGCGCCTCGAAGGGAAGGGACACCCCTTTCAGCAAGAGCATTACCTTACAAAACATTTGTGCTTTCTAGGCTGTTAAGTGAGATTAATGACGGTCAAACTGATAGTTGAGTAGGTGCTCAGCCACTGAAGGCTAACTTCGTGTTAATCAAGTGGCCACATTCAATTCTATGCACATCTACATATGGAAGCCTCCATGGTTTATCTATGATTTACCTATAGTTCTGTTTTTAGGCTTTTTACCTTTATTTGTTTATTTGGTGTATGTATGTGTGTATGCATGTGTCATGGACACGGGTGTGGAGGTCAGAGGATGATTTCAGAGTTGGATCTCTCCTACGGTCCGTACCCCGGGATCCGCCTCAGGCTATCCGGCTTGGCAAGTGTCTTCAACTGCTGAGCCGTCCCGCCACCCCTATATGGAATTCTTCTTTTTCCAAGTTAGTTTTTATCTGTGTGCATGGGTGTTCTGTCTGTATGTGTGTCTATGTACCATGTGTGTGCAGTGCCCGCGGAGGCTGGAAGAGGGGGTAAGGTCCCCTGGACCTGGGGCTATAGATACTTGTGAGAGCCCGTGTAGGTGCTGGTGATTGAACCCAAGTCCTCTGGAATAGCAGCCAATGCTCTTAACCACTGAGCCATCACTCCAGCCCTTTCAGAGGTAATTCTTGCTGGAAATTCTAGAATGACTTCAGAATGAGAAAATCTGATTTTTGGGCTCTCCTTGGCTCCTTGAAAGCCTGGGCTATGAGGTCACCTGCCCCTCAGAGAATTCCCTCTTTTGAAAGGCCCAGGTGGCCTTGCTGTCATCATGGACCAGTGGGGGTTGGGAAACCTACCTCATCAGACCAAGGCTGGGAGCTTGGGGAAATGTTTAGTGTAATGACCATGATGCTAAGAGCATCTTTTGCTGACACCCGTGACCTCTGTTGTCTGGGTACATGAGTGGGATGAGTGGGAACATCAAAGTTTCCAGACCAAGTGGGGAAGGGGCCATTGAGAGAACACCAGGACAGAGAAACGAAGGAGAAAATAAAAACACTTCCTCATTTCTCCTTTCATTGTGCCTCAGAATCCCAGGCGCTTCTTGGAGGCGCGGTTGTCAGGGGAGAGTTACCTGGGAGAATGAATTCTCTTTGCCTTGGATCTGAGTAGGAAGCCCTCAGGACAGGCAGTAGCCTGTGAGCTGCAGACTCCCAGAGGGCAGGCTCTGGTTTTAGGGCCACTTCTTCCTAGTCTGGGCTTGTCCTTTGAACTGGAAGGCGAGTTTTGAGCCCCGCACACCTCACAGGGTATGTGTGCTCGCTCAACAGTGACTTGAGAGCGCTCTACCCTACAGATGAGGAACGGAAGGTTTGTAAGGTCAAGCAAGTGGGAACTAATCTCAAGAGTTCTTCAGTTCTTGGCAACTTAGCCTTCCCCTCCCCTAGCGGCTTCTACAGAGGAAAGAGGTGGAGATGTGTCAGTGGGCAGGTAGGAGGAGCTGGTTCTTATCCTTCTAGTCATTAACGCTCTGGCAAGTGTTGTTAAATGCACCATTAGCTGAAATATTTAAGGCAGTGAGAGGAAGCTTCTGGAGAGCCAAGTTCACAGGAGCCGAACTGCACTGTACCTCCTGTTGTTGGCGGTGAAGGGCCTCCCCCTGTTGTCAGGGGTGACTGTCCTCCCTGTGTCATCGGGTGTGTGTGTGTGTGTGTGTGTGTGTGTGTGTGTGTGTGTGTGTGTGTATCTGAGATAGACTGCACTCAAAGAGGTCATTCTCTGCCCGGAAATGGTCTGTTTACTCAAAGGAAGGGCACAGAGCCCTTCTAACAAGTCTTGGGCTCATAGATTCCCAGCACTGAAGGAGCCCCATGGCCCTTTCATACTACTATGAAGGTGAGACTGACAGACATGGCTGTACTTTTCCCTACAGACAGAGGGCTTCCCAGTCAGCGTGCCCAGCAACTCCCGAGGGGAGGAGGAGGTGGAATGTTCTGCTGTGAACCTCTGCAATGCTTTTCTAGCTTTGGCCGTGGGCATTCTGCCCTCCTAACCCGAGAAAGTGCGTGCTAGACCATACGGCTAAGTGGGATTTCCCTTCACACCAGAGGGACAGTAAGATGGGATACAGGAATGGCCCTCTTTTGTGGTGATGAGATGGCTTTTGTGACTCTCAGTCTCAGATCAGCTAGGTCTGCTGTCAAGTGGGAAAGGGAGAGTTTGGGGTGGATGACAGAAGCTAACGAGTGACAAGCGGCTGTCCAGGGCTGCTCTGTTCCTGGTGCTCAGGGACACGTGTCGGGAAGAAGAACCGAGGACACGAGTGTATGCTGGCTAGTTCTTTGTCAACTTGACACAAGCCAAGGTCATTGGGGAAGAAGAAAAATCAGTTGAGAAAATGCCTCTGTCAGATTGGCCTGTGGACAAGTCTGTGGGGCGTGTTCCCCTGGGGCTTGCACTGCGCAGATCTTGTGGCTGATGATCAGGTGGCCTCCAGAGTCACAGGGTAACTGGTCAATAATTCTGCCACCAGAGACCGCCATCATTAGGATGTGGTTCCCTAGAACTTTCTCTAATGGGTCTTGGAAGAACGTTGTTTTGCTGGTATGTTAATTTTTGTGTTGTGATTTTTTTTCTTCACAGACGTTCATGGTGTTGAACAAGAAGAGAACAATCTACCGCTTCAGTGCCAAGCGGGCCTTGTTCATTCTGGGGCCTTTTAATCCCATCAGAAACTTAATGATTCGTATTTCTGTCCATTCATATCCTTTCTCCAGGTCCAGGCTGGGAAACCTGTGCAAGTGCCAGGATCCGTGTGTGTCCTATTGTCACTATTATTGTTAACTTGAGTCCGGATCTTGTAGCTCAGGCTATGCTTGAAATCCCCATGTAGCAGAAGATAACCTCAAACTTTGATCTTCCCACCTCTGCCTCTCAAGTTCTGGGATTATAGGGGCATGCCTCCACAGTTTACGAAATGCTGGGGGTTGAACACAGGGCTTCAGTGTGCGCTCGACCAGCTCCGTTTTCAGCGGAAACAAATAGTCTTTGTTCCCAAAGTGCTTCTGGAGTGTGTCTGACACTGTGTGGGGTGGTGAGTGTGTGACCAACTGTGGCCCGGGAGCCTCAGCTTCAGGAGGAGACACACCCAGAGGCATCTGAGTCTAAGAGAGCACAGAAGAGGCTAGGCTGTTTTAGACCAGAGAGAGGGAAGCCAGTGTGGGTCCGTACACCTGGTTCCTGGAAACAGGGTCTGTGGGAGGGACTCTTATTTAGGTGGCACAGTAGAGAAGAACTCTCTGGAGAAAGAGGAAAGGAAACAAGAAGGGAAAGAGGAAGGGCCAGGAAGCTGGTGTGCCTGCTTAGCGTGCAGCACTCTGGGCTTTTCCCTCTCACGCTGCCGCTGCCGGGGAAGGGATGAGGATTGTTAGGAAAAAGATAAAGAGAGTCGGGGGATATGTTCTGTGGAGGCATCTCTTCACTCTGAGAAACCAGCCACATGAGGGTACAGGATAGAATAGAGTTTATTCAGACATGGGAGGGGAGTTAAGAGGGTAGTAGGGGCAGAGAGAGAGAAGTAGAGAAGAAAAGGCTAGCCATGAGCACACAGGGTTGGGGGAGGGGATGGGGGGAAAGAGCAAGAGAACAAGAGAGTGAGGTGAGGGGCAGCCAGCCCCTTTTATAGTGCCAGGTGGGGCGGGGCTTACAGAATCTCAACAAGGATAAATCAGTTAAGGCTGTGGTTGCTGACTCTGTGGGGAGTCCCCAGATCACAATGGCATCTGGGTCTTAGGTAGTCCAGGCTGGCCCCAGACCCTCTGTGACCCAAGGACTATAGATGTAGAACTATAGATGTTCTTGGTGCTCAGCTCCTTGGTGCTGAGATTGCAGGTGTGAGCTACAGATATCCCCAACCTAGGGCCAGTTAAACCTTCTCCAGAGGTGGGGACAGAGAACAGATGTATTTGCATGCGAACTCAGAGACCCCCCCATCATTCTGTCACCTCCCCCAGTGTCTGTGCCTTAACCAGTCCTGGTCACAGTCTTCAGCATGTTCATCATCTGCACAGTGATCATCAACTGTATGTTCATGGCTAATTCTATGGACAGAAGCAATGACATCCCCGAGTGAGTATTGTCCCTGCATCCACAAGATTTACTTATTCTATATGAGCACACCGTACCTGCACTCAGACACACCAGAAGAGGGCATCAGATCTCACTACAGATGGTTGTGAGCCACCATGTGGTTGCTGGGATTTGAACTCAGGTCCTCTGGAAGAGCAGCCAGTGCTCTAACCACTGAGCCATCTCTCCAGCCCTCCTTTTTTTTTTTTTTTAAAGCTAGTTGAGGGCCTCCCTTGGTAGGATGTTTGCTTGAAGCCCTTGATTCCATTCCCAGCACTACAGAAACTTAGCACAGAGGTGTGCACTGTGGTCTCAGCACTTGGGAGGTAAGGCTGGAGGCTCAGAAAGCTCAAGGGCACCCTCAGATAGATATTGAACTTAAGACCAGCTTGGGCTGCAGTAAAACCTTTCTCCAAAACCAAAACCATCACCCCCCCAAAAACCCAAAACACCACTCCAAACCACAAAAAGTATGCTTCAAAGAATGGCTGTCTCAAACTGGAGTTGAGGGGGGAGGGGGTGGATCTCACTTCTCCAACATAAATGCTGGCAGAGCTGATTTTATTTTCGTAGATATAAAAAAAAAGTCCTTAGAAGAATTAAACGATACTTGTAGCAAACAGCACGCACGAACTTGTCATTCTTTGTTTTTTGGCAATTTCATAAATGCGTGAATTTAGATACTATGCCTCCCCTCTGAACACATACATTTTTGTGTCTGGATTTTAAATTCTTCGTGCCCACAAGGCTCAATGGGGGATCTATTTAGATAGTTATGTAACAGTCTACTTGGTAAACTGTAGTTACTCAAAGCCTCTGGTTTTTAGCGTTAGTTTCCTCACAGCCATCTTTCTGTATACAGCTACTTTTAGATTGCTATTTTTCTAGGGATAGATGATTAGAAAGGATCTTCCTGAATCAAATATGCACCATAATGCTCTTAAGTACATATTCAGACCTTATATTTATATTTTGCCTTTGTGATTAATGTATTTACATTTTCTATTTTGAGTACACATCCATATACAGAATGTTTCCCGACAAGCTTGTATGGGTTTACTCTGCCGCCGTCAGCATTGAAACCAACCAAAGCACATTTTACATTCAACAGTTTCTGTGGCCACATGTTTGTCTTAGCCAGGCACAGTGGCAGACACCCATCCTTCCTGGCAGTCAGCAGGTGGAGTAGGGTGCTCAGAAATGGGAGGGAAGCCTGGACTACTGAGTGAGACTTGGTCTGAAGAAAATGGGTTTGAAAAGTACAGAGCTCATGGTGGCTGGAGACAAGGCTCAGCGGACGGAAGGTCACTCTTCTTTCAGGTCCCAGCACCCATACTGGATAGATTGCAATTGCATATAGCTCCAGCTCTGGAGAATCTGATGCCCCCTTCTGGCCTCTGAGTGACCTGCAGGCCTGTGCGCATGCCCACAGGTGTGCGCATGCACATAAACATAAATGAAAGTAAATCTTTAAAACAGTTCTTTATATGACTCTTGACAGGACTTGCCATCCCAGAACTTTGGAAGCAGAGTCGAAAGCATTATGGGTTCAAGGCCAGTCTTGCTCACAGAATGAGATTATGTGAATTTTTTTTTTTTTTTACTTGATTGAAGTAGAAATTTATTGACAGCATTAGAAAACAAGCTAAGGCTGAAAGCTGCCATAACAGGAACAGACGTTGCTGTAGTTTCCTTCCTGGAGAGGGTATGCACTCAAATCATCAGACCTAAGATAAAAAAAGACCAGATCGTCAGTAATCAAGGACTACATTTTACCTATTAATAGGAAAAAATGCTAAAGGCAAAAATGAGATGTTTACAAGTTTTTTTTTTTTTTTTTTTTTTTTGATGCTAAGTCTACAGAAGTAAGACAAGCTGTAATTACGAAAGCTTTGGTCACAGGAGTCAGATGTAACATGACTATTACATTGTTTCCATCGGCCATATCTGCTCTGTCCTCCCCTCTGCTTGTGCTAAGGTCACATGCTTGTTGATTCTGCACTACAGAGTCAACACTCAACACCAACAACGCAAAGCAGTTTGATCCCAACAACACTTAGAACCAAGATGCTCCAAGCCAGGGTTAGGAAGACCTGCTGGTTTTTGAACCTGCTCCTTTTAGCTGTCATACAAAGTTAAGCCCTTACTTGACAATTTTTGCTTGCTACCATCTTTTCCCGAGACATTAATATTAACTTGAGGAAACTGTAGAAAACAATGAAATGGTCCCTTGATTCTGACCTGGGATCTTTTTCTGCCCAGACACACTCCTCTGTAGTGCTCCACCAGCACAGTGACCCCTCTTCTTGTTCTCTGTTCCTTTGCCCTGAAGGCTCTTCTGGACAGCATAGTTCATGTTTGTTGGTTGCCTGGACAGTCGGGACACCCATGGCCGTTTGAATTTCTCACTCCTCTCCTCCTTCACCCATGGCCGTTTGAATTTCTCACTCCTCTCCTCCTTCTTTTCTATGGCTAATGCCACTTTCTTGCTTTTTGTTTACTGGGGAATCTCCAGGCTTGATGCTCTCATCGGCGGGACAAAGTTGACTTCGGCTTCGAGCTCCTGGTTGGTAAAACTGCATTGCTGGACGAGCCTTGTTCCTTATGCGGTCTCTCTTAACCACTTCCTCTTTTTATTCCCTATTTTTTTCCCCTGTATTCTTACTCTTCTTTCCTTTATCTTGAAGTGCCTTTCTCTCTCTTTATTTCTTCTTCCTTTTGCTTAAAAGCCTTCTCTTTCTCTGTCGCTGTCTCTGGCGCTCTTCTTGCCGCCTCAGGCTCTCTCTTTCTTGCTCCACTCGCTCCTGGTCTCTTTCACAATCCCGGTCCCTCTCTCTGCAGTCTCTGACACTCTCATCATCAGACCTGGGCAGAGTGCAGCTGTGCCCGCCGGCTCTTCCTTCATTCAGATTTTCTTTGTCCAGTCTCTTGGTTTTGTCTGTTGTCAAGTTCTTCATTGCCCTTTCTGGTTTCCTGAGGAGATTTTTCTGATTCACTGCTTGTAACAGAAACTCGTGTATCTTAATCTTTGGTTCATCCCTTATCTTGTTCCTTTCTGGAACTCTTTCTATCTTCTTTAGTTTTCCCGTATCTTTTCTTTTTTGTTTCTCCTCTTCCTTTCATTTTTTCTCTTTTCTCTTTGTCTTTTTCTCTCTGTTTCCCATCTCCTCATTTCTTCTCATTCTCTGCTTGTTCTTCAGGAAGCTCAACAGTGGGATTGTCCTTTTAGCTATTAATTCTTGACTTTTGGCTTCAATTTCCTCCAGCAGCATCTCTGGAGTAGATGATGCTTTCTCATTGTCTGTGGCATAACTCTCCAAATTTTTTCTGTATTCTGGATCATCCTTCATAGTCCCAACTTCTGCATCTCTTTTCTTAACCTTCTTTTTTGCAGCTTTTTGAAATGGTGCAAATTCTACTATAGCATGATATTCCTGACCTTGGTTGTCAAGGAATACATAGCCATCAAAGTTGTCCCTGAATGGAAGAATCTCTTGTGATTTTAAAGTTGATATATGCTCTGCCATATAGAAAGACCAGTATTATTAGGAAATAACTCAAAATCATCATGCTCAGGCATAAGTTGAAGATGTTCCTGAAGCTGCCCCATGGTCAAAGTGGGAGGTAACCTTCGAATTACCACCTCACTCAAAGCTTCTTTCTTGTCTCTGTTGTGATCTTGCCTATCTTTCCCCTCAGCGTCTTCAGCAGTGACTCCAAGGTAGCTGCCTGTGGTTCCCTGAGGCATTAACAGGGCCACTCGCTTCTCCTTGGGCCATGATCTTTTTCTTCCTTCATGGCCACGGTTACGCTCTCTAGAGCGATGGCACAGCTGCTAAGCCATTACACCAGGCACCTATGACTCTAGGGCAGAGCTCTCACAAATCGGGGGAAAATTTTAATATATATATTTTTTACACTGTGAATTGGTGTTTCAGTTTTATTAACAGTGTTTATGTGGGACATCATTTTCTGTCTTTTCCTTTCAACTCTTATTTTTCTACACTTAGAGTATTTATTTATTTTATTTTTATTTATATATTTTAGGTGTACAGGAGTTTTGCTTGCAGGTATGTCTGTACACCTCATGGAGGCCAGAAGAGGGCACTGGCTTCCCAAAATTAGAGTTACGGACACCTGTCAGATTTCATGTGGCTTCTGGGAACTGAACTCTGGTCTTCCGGAAGAACAAGCAGTTCCCTGAGCCTCTGAGCCATCTCTTCAGCCCCCCAGACCTTCCTGTTTCTATTCTATCTCAGTGACGCTAAGACTACAGGCAGGCACCACCAAGCCTGGTTTGTGTGGCACTGGGGCTCGAACTCAGGGCCTCATGCATGCCGGGCCAACACCCACCTCCAAGGCCCATCCCTAGGTGGCTCCTTTCCTCGTCCTTTATCATATCAATTCTTTTTCTAAATGATTTTCTTTGTAGATACGTCTTCATTGGGATTTATATTTTAGAAGCTGTGATTAAAATATTGGCAAGAGGCTTCATTGTGGATGAGTTTTCCTTCCTCCGAGATCCGTGGAACTGGCTGGACTTCATTGTCATTGGAACAGCGTAAGACTGTTAAAGATTTTTGTGAGAGGTACTTGGGTTGGTAAAGACATCCCTTTGCTTCCTTTGGGACACTGTGTGGATCTACAAGAATAGCGGCCTGGCCTGAAGTTAAGGAGCTCTCAGGGTAGAAATGGTTGATGCAGAGGAACACTAGGAAGCCACTGGGGTGCGCCTCCGCTTACTCACCCGCCTGTAACAGACCAATGGTGGCTCCTCTGTGCTAGGCTCTGTAAACACAGGGATGTAAAAGCAAAACACAAAGTAACAGAAAAGCCGCACAGCTTCAAGAGGCTCAGAGTTCAGGGGAAAAGAGAGGATTAAGGTTGGTTACAACATGGTTACAACATGTTGGTTACAACATGTTGGTTACAACATGGTTGGTGGGATTAGTGTTAGTTACTAGGACAGGGTCTGCAGTACTGGTGTCAGAGCATGTATGGAGAACCGAGACCTCTGGAAAGTATATTTGGCTACTATGAGATCACAAAGAGTTTCATTCCAGAAGTTTTTTAGTTTGGGCTCTTAATTTTAATGTTGAGTGAATTGTGGTGGTGATTTCCCACTTGGGATCTTTGTGTTAAAGTCCAGTGTGTGTGTGTTTGGAGGATGGTGGCAGAGTCTGTATTGGTGAGATGGGAGCAATCCCAGAAGATCTTAAAAACCAAGCCAAGGAGTTCATTCAGTCTTTACTCGGAGGGTCAGAACTGGGACGTTAGGGAGGGTTATAAGTAGGAGAAAGGGATGTATGCTTTTTGTTTGTGTTGTTTATTGAGACATGTTTTTGTATGCATAAACATGGGCGTGCATGCGTGTGGAAGCCAGAGTTTGTTGTAGGAACCATCCGTCTTATTATTCAGGCAGGCTTCTCAATCAAACTCAGAGCTCACTGATATAGCTACTCTACTTGCTCTGGGGAATCCCTGTCTCTCTGCCTTCAGGGCTGGAATTAAAGTGTGAGGCCATGCCCACCCAACTATTACATGAGCTCTGGGGATTCAAACTCTGGACCTCATGTTTGCAGGCAAAGCACTTTAACCACTGAATCACCTCCCAAGGCCTCCCACCCCGCCCAACTATTTATACTATGGAATGCACGTGGCGGTCAGAAGACAACTTCCTGGAGTCCGTTCTCACCTTCTGTCTTGTTGAGACAGGACCGCTCATGTTGTACCACATAGTCCAGGCTAGCCGGTCTGCGAGCTTCTGGATGATCCTCCTGTCTCTGCTTCCTGTAGGGCCATAGGAGTGTTGGAATTACAGATGTGTGCCTCTGCGTCTGGCTTTTTATGTGGGTTCTGGGCATTGGACTGAGGTTGTCAGGCCGGGGTGGCTAGTACCTTTACCGCTGAGCCACATCCCCAACCTCAGGGGTAAAGGTACTAGCCACCCCGGCCTGACAACCTCAGTCCAATGCCCAGGGGTCCATTTTGAATTAGTTGTAGGTGACTCAGGCTGAGTATTAGGATTCTTCCTTATGAAAAATGGTTTTGACACTTGAGCGATGAAGTAGATAGAATAAATCAAGCCAGCGTGACAGCAGTGTATCTCTCGAAGGCATTTGTGCCAGCCATTGTGGTTGGCACTTGGCCTGGTGCTAGAGGGCGCTGGTCATCTAGTCACCTCAGGGCTTTACGTTTGAAGACCGAGGCTTACGTGCTCCAGTGAGGCAGAGGCAAGGACCTCCAGTTTGCCCACTCGGCCCAACGGGTAGGCCTTGGGTTTAGTGAGAGACCTGCCTCAAAAAAAGGTAAGGTGTAGCGACTGAGGAAGACATTCGCTGCCGATCTCTGGCCTCCGAGGAGACCTCTGTGTAATGTAAGCATGCTTAGCAGCCCTGGGTTCTCCCTGTGTTTTGTCTTCTAGGATCGCGATTTGTTTTCCAGGTAGCAATGTCAACCTTTCGGCTCTTCGCACCTTCCGAGTGTTCCGAGCTCTGAAGGCGATCTCGGTCATCTCAGGTAAGCCTCTGGCTCTCAGCTGAAATGCTCCCTGGCATTAAACCAGTCCTGGGCCGGGCAGAGCGCAGGATGGGAGGTGGGAGGAGTGGGGGGTGGGGGTGGGGTGCTGCAGAGATGGCGGCCGCAGGTGGGAGCTCTTACTGCTTTCCCAAGGAACTGGGTTTGGTTTCAGGTAACCCTGTAGGGCAGCTCACAGCCAGCTGTTTTGCTCCTGTGGATGACCCCATCTTAAATATGGGTGTCAGAAATCTCGACTGTGTGCTGACCTCAGGTGTACATACACCCAGGAGTGGTGTAACAAGGTTGTGTGGTAGGTCTGCCTTTGGTTTTGAGGGTCCTCCAAATTGATTTCCATAGTGTCTGCGTTCATTTATATTTCCACCAATTATTATATGTAAGTGTGCTGTAGCTGTCTTCAGACACACCAGAAGAGGACACCAGATCTCATTTCAGATGGTTGTGAGCAGCCATGTGGCTGCTGGGATTTGAACTCAGGACCTCTGGAAGAGCAGTCAGTGCTCCTAACCACTGAGTCATCCCTCCAGCTCCTACAGGTGTTATTAGCTCCCCCTTGACTCTTTCCCTCTCTCCTTCCTTCTCTCCATTTTCAACCTCTTCCCTTCTTCTCCCTTTCCATTTCTTCTCTTACCTCTCCCTCCCCACCTCCCTCACACCAACCCTTCCTCCCCTTATATCATTCCCCTCCCTCCCTCCCTCCCTTCCTCCCTCCCTCCCCCTCCCAAGCCTCCTATAGGGGTACCCAGAAGCAAACCTGTACACTGACACATTCATGTCCCCTCAAAAAAGTGT
This sequence comes from Micromys minutus, assembly GCF_963924665.1. NCBI lineage: Eukaryota > Metazoa > Chordata > Mammalia > Rodentia > Muridae > Micromys > Micromys minutus. The sequence goes on along the minus strand of NC_137956.1, from coordinate 48,686,540 downwards.
TTTTCTTTCAGTGAACTTTCAACTGGCATTTCCTTACGGCTAATTTCTGAGCATTTTCCCCCATATACAGATCGGCCATTTATTGTTCTTTTTGAAATAACAGGAACCAGTCTCATCCTAAAGAATCCTCTCGTGTTATTCCTCTGAGGCAGCCATCCAGGCGTTGGGATTTTTTAATTCCCTGGGCCATTAACACAACCAGAATCCAGACATATGGCCAGTCACCGAATGCACACTAAAGAAAAGTGATTTCGAGAAAAGTTTAATTCGGGCAAAAGGGCTTGAACCTGAAAATTTCCCATGTCTTCTTCTGTTTAAGACCGCGTCAAATCATTCTACGACAGCGGTGTCTTTTAAAGTAGGGTGTGAAAAATTAAGTCACATTGAACTTAATTTAAATATGTCTCTTATCTTAGGACAGTGGTTTCTTTATGAGAAACACCGTCTCAAATAAACAAATGAGTGAACGAACAAAAGAACAATTAAATGTTTATCTTCACTGAATTTGTTTGCCCACTTAGTCGTGGAGGATTTTACGAGTGCTTAGCTCTGAGTTCTCAGCTTCCCATCCCATCCCTCGGTCAGCTGTGCTCTGGCAAAGGTTTGTCCTGTCCTGTCATCTGCCTCTCTCTCTGCCATGCTTCTGTCCTTTGCTCTTGCTCCCGTCTCCCCAAGCCTACGGCCTCTTCTCACCGCTTACATCTGCACTGGGAGTTGCTGTCCCCTGCTTTTCTCGGACAGATTCAGAGATTCGGGTCTTACAGTAACGACTCTAATCCATCTTGAATAGATTTTTGTGCAGAGGTACAAACTGAGTTTTGACATTCTGTATGTGAACCCCCAGTTTCCCCACCATCATCTGTTGAAGAAACAGACATCCCTTATCTGATCTCTGTCTCTGATACATTGTCAAAATGAGGAGGCTGTACCTGGGTAAACATCTCCCAGTCCCCTGTTTCTCTCTTGCTGGCGACCTCACATCCTCTGGCTGCCTCGTTACTATGGCCCTGTCATGTAGTTTGAGATCAAGTATGGTGATCCCGACATCATCGCTTCTCCACACAGGACCCATTGTTTTGAATGTTTGGGGTCTTCCGTGCTTCCGTAGGGATCCTAGACTGTTTAGTGGCATCCTGTTTCTAGCTTGAAGTCTGCAGGGGTAAGGGGGATTTAGGATCCATACGAGACAGCCTCTAAATGCTACCAATCAGAATCAGGGCTTTTCCTAGCCTCTGCTTGCAGACCCAGTCTGAAGCATTTGCTAGTGAGTCTCAAGATAATCTACTTTGTACCTTTGCCGCAGGTGTAGCACATGCTTAGTAACAATTTCTCCAGTGAATTGCTGAGTGGGAAGGAATGTGCCTTAACATCACTGACAGTCTAAGCTTCTAGGCGGCATTTAGATGTAGACACCCTCCCTGCCCTAGCATGTGCCTCTGCTCCTACAGTGAAGCTATGCCTCACAGCCCTTTCTGTACCCAGACAGTTGCCAATAATTAATAACCATAACTACAAGTTTGTGCCATTCTCTGGTGTGGGCTTCCCGTGACCCCCATCTGTGGAGGTGCCTTCACAGCCAAACCCAGGAGAGTTTCCTGCATCTGTCTGGCACGACCCCTCCCCCCCAAAGTGTTCTCACTGGCTCCTCAAAGCAGCCCGAGACAGGCAAAGAGCAGGGGTGAAGACCTAGGGTTCAGTGCTTTGGTAATGGTACCGAAGGCTAGGAGCTCAGGGCGTTAGAACCTTAAGCAGATCACTTCTCAATGTCCAGCCTGCTGCTGACAGCCCCGCCCCCTGACAGCCCTGTCCCCCCGCCTTGGTCGAGCCCTCTTTGGCTGTTGCCTTTGTCTGGTCAGGGGCTGAGGGATGTTTCTCTCCAATGTCTCATGTTCTCAGGTCTGAAGGTCATTGTAGGCGCCCTTCTGCGCTCCGTGAAGAAGCTGGTAGACGTGATGGTCCTTACTCTCTTTTGCCTCAGCATCTTTGCCCTGGTTGGTCAGCAGCTCTTCATGGGAATTCTGAACCAGAAATGTATTAAGCACAACTGTGGCCCTGACCCTGCATCCAACGGTAAGTTCCCGCTTTACCCTTTGTTTTTGTGCACGGTTGGTTTGCATCAACTCCCCCACGCCTATGGTTTGACTACTCTGTCCTTAGGAGCAAGGCCAGACTGTACATCCTGAGACACACATGCATGTGCTCAAAAGCACATACCACACACCACACACACACATACCACATACACACACACATACACAGACACATACACATACACACACACACCACAGACACACACACACACACACCATATACACACACACCACACACATATACAGACACAGACACACACAGCACACACCACACACACCCACAAACACACACACACAGAGACACACACACACCATACACACACACCACACACACCCACAAACACACACACACACAAACACACACAGACAGACAGACAGACAGACAGACACACACACACACACACACACACTGTGTAGAGAATCACCTCATTGTTCGAGTTTCTCTGGAAAAGGAAAGTCTCAAAGCCAAGTCCACAGGGCAGCAGCTGCTGCCTTCTCTGACATTCAGACCCCAGCTCACTGCCATGTTCTCAGAGTGTGTTCAGAATACCTGATTCATCCAGAGGGACCAGTAATTTCTAAGACCCTTCCTTCCTCTCCAGTATTTACTTATTTATTTTATAATGCCAACACTTCTTCTGTGCCCACTTCCTCTGCCCTGACCTCCAACTTACTCCTTAAAAAAAAAAAAAGATTTATTTATTACATATGAGTACACTGTAGCTGTCTCCTGATACACCAGAAGAAGGCATCTGGTCCCATCATAGATGGTTGTGAGCCACCATGTGGTTGCTGGGATTTGAACTCAGGACCTCTGGAAGAGCGCTCTAACCACTGAGCCATCCCTCCAGCCTCTACTTCCTCCTCTTTAATGAGTCCTGAACCTCATGTTGCTGTCGTCTGCTCACACCAGTCATAGCTGAGTCTCGTCTGGCTTTGCCCAGCACCAGCCTCCAGCCCATCTGGGGTTGAAGCGGGAGGAGATGACAGTGACGGTCCATCCTCCCATCTCTTCGTCCTTCTTTTCTTCCTTCCTCTTCTCTCTCCAAGGCTCCATCCCTCGCTGGATGCCCATATTGATCACTTCAGAGCGTTAAATTCCAGCCGTTTGGGAAGTGGTCTGGCATATTTGCTATTTGCTGTTCTTTTCTCATGCTCGTATTCTTCTCTGTGGCTTTCTTCTCTTAGAGGATTGCTTTGTAAAGGAAAAAGACAGCGAAGACTTTATAATGTGTGGCACCTGGCTCGGCAGCAGGTAAGAGGTCTAGGCCGTGGCCTTCCCAAGCCAACCACACCGCGAGCTTCTGGGATATGAGCACAAAGTTCTTCATGTATTGACTAGTACAGTGGTGGGAGTTCCTTGTGATGACTTTCCAGCATCTAAGCATGTTTATTTATTTACTTTAGTTTTCAATTATTTTTTTAAAAAATTTTATTCATTTCTATGTGTATGGGTGTTTTGCCTGCATGTATGTGTACCATGTGCCTGAAGTACCCATAGAGGCCAGAAGAGGGCGCCAGATCCTCTGAAAATGGAGTTACAGGTGGTTGTGTGCCACCACATGGGAGCTAGGAATGGAAGCTTGGTTCTCTGGAAGAGCAGCCAGTGGTGTTAACTCTACCTTAGGCTCCTAACTTTTGCTTTTAAAGACAAAGTCTCACTACATTCCCCTCAAACTTAGGATCCTCCTGCCTCAGCAAATAGCTGGGACGGTAGGCATGTGCTTCCAAGACTGGCTTACACAAGTGTGGATTTGTGTTACTTAAATGAAAACTATTGTTTAGCTGGGCAGTGGTGCCACATGAGAGGCAGAGGCAGGTGGATCTCTGAGTTTGAGGTCAGCCTGGTCTATGGGCCGAGTTTCAGGACTGCCAGGGCTATGCAGAGAAACCCTGTCTCAAAGAACAAAACACCTCACTCCCCCCAAACAACAACAAATCATTTCCAAGTGTGGCCAGCAGGTTTTCTTCCTGTTACACAGAATTGGTAGCTCACAATTAAAATGTAGAAAATTCAATGATATTTTAAATTGGGGGAATGGATCTTCAAGTCTTTCAAAGGTGAATAGTTAAATAAGTAATAGGAATACCTCCTTGTTTTGGGCACAGAGTAAGCTCTATTAATCTATAAGAAAGCAGCGATATGCTGTCATGAGGAAGCTATAGGAGATTGGTAAGACGTACTCCCATGAATTTATTATAAAAGGTACATGTGGATGAGTGAAGAAATCAATGTGTTTCTCTCTCCATGGAGAACCGGAAGCTGATAAAACCAATGCTAACTGTGCTTGTAGTGGGCAGGATGGAGGGGCTCAGGAGGGGGACTTAGGAAATATTATGTATACCTTTTTTTTTTTATTTTAAATTATGCGAATAACCATTATCTCAAAGTTCATTCTTTCTCTGTTCTTTTCTCCAATTTCACTTTTGTTTTCTGATTTATCATTTTATTTGTTGGCAGTGTCATGCCATATATAACGAATTTTAGGGATTCCCACTGCCCTCCTCCCTCTGAAACATGTCTCCTTTCAATACGTTCCATCCTTCCTTTGTGGTATGTATTTGAGAAGTGTATGTATGTGTGGTGTGTGTAGTGTGTGTGTGTGTGTGTGTGTGTGTGTGTGTGTGTATGTGTGTGGTATGGTGTGTGGTATGTGGTGTATGTATATGTGCTATGAGTCTGTGTGGGCATATGTGGGTGGTGTGTGTGTGTGTATGTGTGTAGTGTGTATGTATGTGTGTGTGTGTGTGTGTGTGTGTGTGTGTGTCCCACTGAGTTCATTCAGGGTTGCTTACCGGAACATGGCTGGGAGTTAGTTACCAGTGGCTATGTCCTTTCCCCAGCAACCACTAACTCAGTCTTTCCTCATGGAGAAGGTGGGGCTTCTTGAGGGGCCCCTGTTTCCAAGATGGGATGTTGACAGGTCCCATCTTGTGCAGCTCTGTGCTGGTCCCTGCAGCTCTGGGATGTGGGTTTATACTGCTGTAGTGCCTTGGATCGGCATTTAATCCTTCAGTGAACACCTGGCTAACATGATTTCATCATGAATCCCTTGGGATAGTTGATGAGAGTCCTTGAGGGGACATCAGGGAAACTCAGCGGGCAGAGGGAGTTGAGGAGACGGTCATTCTCTCTGTTTTCTTGAGGGAGTCGGGCTGGGGGGAGGGGAGCAGGAAATCTAATCTTTCTCAGTTCCTTCGTCTCTAACATCTAGATCCTGTCCAAATGGTTCTACGTGCAATAAAACCACATTTAACCCAGACTATAATTACACGAACTTTGACAACTTTGGCTGGTCTTTTCTCGCCATGTTCCGGGTTATGACTCAAGACTCCTGGGAGAAGCTTTATCGACAGGTTCCCATTTATATTCTTTCCGATTCTCCCAATCCATTCTGACTCACCACCCATTTATCGTTTATTTAAAGCCTACCCTCCAGCTCCTTGGCCATCCCTTGCTTATCTGAATTGGCAGTACCATTGAATCCTGCTTCATAAACTGTGTTAGAAACTCTAAGACAATGAAACAGGATGCTGGAAATAAGAGCACAAACAAATCTTTCTTTATGCCTTACCCACTGTCCGCATTTCCACCCTTAGCATGCTCTCTCTCTTTCTCCTCTCTCTCCCTCCCTCTCTCCCTCCCTCTCTCTCTCTCTCTCTCTCTCTCTCTCTCTCTCTCTCTCTCTCTCTCTCTCTCTCTCCCTGCCTTTTCTACTGTGAACACTCACAGACATCCCTGAGAAAGTTCTGGACAGTCAGCTCAGGGAGACTGGTCTCTCTGTGAATGTACTGCAGTTCCACTGCAAGAGAGGACATTAGGAGTTTCTGTGTCTCCTGGAGGCTGGAAGCATTGGGTGTCTGGCTTTTGGCTTTTCTGGATCACAGTGGACTGAGAGGAATTGTCCTGGGCCACACAGGGCTGCTCACTTGCAGGTTTTGAGACCCCCACATGTATTTCTTCTGCGAGTCGGTGCAGCAGTGGTGACTGTCATTCACAAAGTTCACTCTCAACCGCACAGTTGGGGCTGGGGAGGTGGCTCAGCCGTTGAGCACTGGTTTAGTTTCCAGCAGCTTGCTCATGGCTGCCTATCACTCCAGCCCTAGGGGATCTGACACCTTTTTTTTCTGGCTACGCACACACAGCACACACCACCACAGACATACACATAAGGCTAAGTAAATCTTTAATATCTCATATTTTAAGTACGATTTTGTGTTCGGTTCATTTGTAGCTGCCCTGGGCTATTGTTAGACAGACGCACCTGCTGGAGACCTAAGCATCTGCCACCGTATGGAAGGGACAACACTGATCCACTGTGTTCTGCCCCTTGCAGATCCTTCGGACCTCTGGGATCTACTTTGTCTTCTTCTTCGTGGTGGTCATCTTTCTGGGCTCTTTCTACCTGCTTAACTTGACCCTGGCTGTTGTCACCATGGCTTATGAAGAACAGAACAGAAATGTGGCTGCCGAGACGGAGGCCAAGGAGAAGATGTTTCAGGAAGCCCAGCAGCTGTTGAGGGAAGAGAAGGAGGTCAGCCTTAGTCAGTAGGACCAGCTCCAGGGGCCTTTGGGGAACCCAGTGACGTTGTGAGGGAGGCTGAAGGTTGCGTCTTGGGGCCAGGTCTCAGCCCTTTAGTGCCCTGTGTTTTACTGAGAATTTGAGCCCTAAGCAGGCTGCTGTGTTGATGTTATTCTCAAACTGATCTGGATTCAGGGTTCTGGAGAATGTGGCCTCTATGCTTTTTGGGTTCTAAAAACCTTACCGTCTAGAACTCTGACAAATTACTGGCCGTAGAATGTAACTTGTTTATGTGCAAACTTAGGCCCTGTTGCAAACCTTCTTATGCAAATCCGACGGTGGTTTTCTTTAGAACCTTTACTGGGGAGAAGCTGGGGCTCCATTACTGGAGGTGGTCTTGCTCCTCCCTTCCTGGAAACCCATCTATCCCAGCTGAATCCCATCCCAGCTGAACCCCATCCCAAGAAGTTTCCTTGCCACACATTCTCTTCCCCGGCCCTAAGATTTTTCAGGGTAGTAACAATAGTTTTACTCTCTGCTGACTTCTGCATACCTCAGCTTTGTCAAGTGGAATCCCATGGGAAGTCCTCAGTGTCCCCAGGCATGAATATACACCGAGTCCCTAGCACATTCTAGGTGCGCTGAGGATCCGTCATGGAGAAGCATGTGAGAATTAACCCGGCCTTGGACAACAGTGTTAGAAAACAAAACCAAACAAAAGCCACTCCCTAGATAAATGACAGGCCAGTGAAGCATTCAAAGGAGTCAAAGGGCCACCTATAGGGTTCAGTGTGACAGGAGAGGGGAGAGTAGCTCCCTGAGGTTGAGGCCATCTGCGTTTCCACAGGGAGGTGTAATCTGTCCATTAATTGTTTCTGCTCTCTCTCAAAGGCTCTGGTTGCCATGGGAATTGACCGAAGTTCCCTCAATTCCCTTCAAGCTTCGTCCTTTTCCCCAAAGAAGAGGAAGTTTTTTGGTAGTAAGACAAGAAAGTCCTTCTTTATGAGAGGGTCCAAGATGGCCCGAGCCTCAGCGTCTGATTCAGAGGACGATGCCTCTAAGAATGTAAGTCTTCTCCTGGGGGATCGACAGTTTTACCGTGCCTCCAGGCTCTGCAATGGCCGGATGAAAGGACCCCCCTTCCCTCCTCCCCTGCTGCCTGTTTCTCCATCTGAGTGCTTGTGTGCACACTCAGCCCTCTTGTGCGGTGATTCTGGTATATGTGTGAGCAGTCAGTCACGGTTTGTGTGAGACTTACATGCTCTGTCACCGTGACAAAGTTCCCAGTGGAACAACTTCAGCAACTAAAGAACTATTTTGGTTCAGGTTGAGGGACTTCCAGTGTGTCCTGGCAGGGAAGGTATGGCTTCAAGAAAGGCTCAGACTAAGTCAGCAGGTGAACAAGGCAGCATGGTGACCGATCACACTGTGGCAAATGACCAAGAAGCAGAGAGTTGGAGCAGGAGGTATGGCCTTCAATGCCCATAGTGGACTATGCCAGTCAGCTAAGCACCATGCTGCAGGGTCAGTAACGCCCATAGTGGACTATGCCAGTCAGCTAAGCACCATGCTGCAGGGTCAGTAACCTTCCAAAAGTAAGACCACTGTCTGGTGACAAAGTCTTTGAATATACAAGCCTGTGGGTTATTAGATATCTGAGGCAGCCAAAAGAGACGAAAGGCAGAAAGAGACCAGAGCCTGACCTTCAGACAGGGCTGTGTTCATTAGCTCACACAGTGAGGGGCAGCATTTCTTCTGCAGGAAACTGAAGGGTCTGTCAGGAACAAAGCTGGCTGCCACCCTCTATAGGGGCGGAATGTTGGGGGGTGGGGGGGCTTAGAAATAAGGAAATTGTTATAGCCGTCAGGTTGGCTGTGTATCTCTCCTGCGCTCTCTCCTTCCTAAAATTGTTAGTCCAAGGTGAGGCAGATTGTTTTGCAAGACATTTCTTTCTGTGCTCACTGACAAGCTGGAAAAAGTAATCTGTGAACTCATAGGGATTTGCAAACCCTAAAAAAAAAGAAAACAAAAAAAGGAAAGGGAGAGGTAATGAGAGAGGGTGTCAAACAAAGCAGGGAACAGGGGGTTAACTCTTTAACTGTTTTGAGGTGAGGTTGGTTGCTGTTAGAGGGGGTCAGTTCAGGGACCATTAAGGAGGGTGTCCTCTGGTCACTTAGCAGGAGAGTTTTAACTTGATTGACTGTCGCTTGATCATGTGATTGCTGTCATGCATTCCTGGAGAAACTTTAAACAAATATTCCTCGGAGGATGTAAACAGGTGATTGTGTTGAAGAGAAAAACCGAGAGGTTTCCTAGGAAGGTGGACAGAATGGAAGGAGTTTGGGTGGGAGAGTCAGAGTGAGCCAGTGAGAGGAAATGGGTACAGCGCTGGCTCAGGATGATGGTGACTAGGCCCTCTGCCAGGAATTCTGCACCCAAGTGAGCAACAGAAGCACTGGGAAGCTTCAGGACATCAGAGGAAGGGAGCCAGAGAAAAGAGAGGAAGGACTCTTGTTAAAAATGGTATCTGGGCCAGGGTTTCTCCACAGCATCTGAAAGGTATTTTTCTTCTACATGTATCAGGAACAGATGGTGCTATTGTAGGGTGAGAGCCATTGGGAATGCTTACACGGAACATTTTGTTTTGATTGGGGGTTGCGGGGGGGGGGGGAAGGAAGTTCGGTGAGTAAAACATTTAAAAGACAGTGTAAAAAATGTCAAGTATGAGGGAGAAGGAAAGACACATTCAAGGGGAGGAGACACTATGAAAAGGAACTAGCAGCCCACACATAGGAGGAGGCTTGTGGCTGACTTCCTGTCTGATCTCTGAGCCTCACCTCAAGCCAGTTGGGATTTGTTGGTGCGGAAGCAGTGTCATTTATGAAGGCGGGTGTGCACCCCGAGCAGCTGTCAGGTCTCCTTTTGGCAACAGCCAGAGAGCCCAGGTAGTTAAGAGGATGGTGTGTGAGACACAGGTTATATGAGGAGGGGGTCAGTCCAGTTTTAGTTCTGAGTCCTGTAAACAATGCCTAGAGTGGCAAACAGAGGGAGTTGATGTCCTTCCCTTGTCCCATTAGAGCCCTTTCAAAGGTCATTTTTCGTGACCTGATTTCAGTGGGTTGTGGGCACTAATTTCTCTGAGGCAGAGGCAGAGGCAGGGGCAGGGGCAGGGGCAGGGGCAGGGGCAGGGGCAGGGGCGCAGGGGGGCAGGGGGGCAGGGGGGCAGGGGGGCAGGGGGGCAGGGGCAGGGGGGCAGGCGCAGGAGGGCAGGGGCAGGGAGGCAGGGGCAGGGGGGCAGGGGCAGGGCAGAGGCAGAGGGGCAGAGGCAGGGGCAGAGGCAGAGGCAGAGGGGCAGAGGGGCAGAGAGGCAGAGGCAGAGGCAGAGGGGCAGAGAGGCAGAGAGGCAGAGGCAGAGGCAGAGGCAGGGGCAGAGAGGCAGGGGCAGAGAGGCAGGGGCAGGGGCAGGGGCAGGGGCAGGGGCAGAGGCAGAGGGGCAGGGGCAGAGGCAGAGGGGCAGAGGCAGGGGCAGAGGCAGAGGCAGAGGCAGAGGCAGATAAATCTCTGAGTTTGAGGCCAGCATAGTCTAGTCTAGAGGGCAAGTTCCAGGACATCCAGGGCCACACAGGAAAACCCCCCAAAAAACAAAACAAAACAAAAAAACTGAAAAGAAAAATGTAAATACCACGAGATAATAATATTGGTACTGGAAATGGTTTACCTCCTATCTGCATGTAACATCTTTTCCATGGGCTGGTGGTTGATGTTCTTCTTTCTGTCTCAGAGTCATGAAAGGAGGCTTTGGCGAAAACTCTTAAACAAACATGATTAGATCTAAAGTGGATACACCAAATCCCATCTCTAGAGCTAGCTTTTCAGTGAAGTAAGAAGTATCAATTTTCTAATATTTTCTATGCTCAAAAGACACCCAGATCTCTGTAAGACTGAACCCAGTGATTTATAGATCCATGACTAGTATGTGTGTGCTGAGATGGAGGTAGACAACCTGAAAAGCTTAACAAGTATTTTTCCCTCACAGGAAGACATCAAGTTGTTAATAATGCAATTACCTGTAACACAGAGGCCAGTGAACAGAAAACTATTAAAATACAAGCCAAAGTACTCAGGCTTATCGAGGTAGGAACAGAGATAGATCAAAAACACAGGCATGGCACTGGAGAGATGGTTCAGAGGTTAAGAGCACGGGCTGCTCTTCCAGAGGTCCCAAGTTTAATTCCCAGCAACCACATAGCAGCTCACAACCAGCTATAATGAGATCTGACACCCCCTTCCGGTGTTCAGGCATATATACAGACAGAATACTGGGTACATAAAAAATAAATAAATCTTAAAAAAAGACTCTTATTAAAAAAAAAGATGCAGACAAAGAAATCCCAGGAGCAGAAAGACTCCATATCTCAGTTATAAGAAGCAGGCTCAAGACCCAGCAGAAATGTCTGGTGTTCAGGCTCTGGCGCAGTGGGAGTTAAGTGGCTGGGATGCAAAGGGTAAAGATGAGCTGGACATTATATGGGAGGAGGGGCCTTGGGCTCCATTTCATTTTTATCAAATTATCTCAATCAGTTTTGGTATTAAAGTGGAGAAGACTACCAGTGATGGTCGTGCAAAGTTTACTGAGGCCAGGGTAGGACCCAGAGCTGAGCAAGTGAGCCTGACCTGAGGTTCTTCCAAATGGAACTTTTTAAGATTAGCTACAGACAGGCAAGGGTGTGTCCTTTGGTACAGATGATTTGTAAAGGACAGTGTGACTGTTGGCTCCATCTGAATCAAAGCCAAAGGCATTAGGGTGCAGGTAGGTTACCTGAGCAGATGTTCCTGGTAGAGTAGACTGTGTTATGTGGGCAGGAAGGAAGCACATGGTGGAGCTGCTTAACCCAAGGTGGCTGTAGGCTGAACCCCATGGAGTTAGGTTATTAGAGTCTGTTTGTCTTTTTATCTCTGTATCTGTCTTATTTTTAGACTTACATATAGATATATTAATCTTAGTCCATCATTGGTTAAAGATTGCTAGGGACCAAGGATCATAGTTTTGCTGTGTTTTTGACTTGCTGTGAAGTGGGGCAGGGGAAAGGGATTTGGGGTTACTAGAGGAAGTGCTTGAGGTGAGGCCCTGGACATATGCATAGGGCAATCAAACTAACAACATCTCTTTGGTACAAACCAACCTAGAAGTAAATGGAGTTGGAGGAACAGTGATGATGAAGGAGTAGCAAATCAGAAAAGATTTCCAAGAGAGGGGTGCCTAAGTCCAGTGGGATTTACCATGCAAAAGGAAGAGCAGGGTGGTGCAAAGAGCAACATGTGCCAAGTCCTGGAAACAAAGATAGGTAGGAGACCATGGCCAGTTAAAAAGCACATGTGTGTCTGTGTATGTGTATGAATGCATGTATGTATGTGTGTGCATTTGTATGTGTGTGTTTGTGCATATCTGTGGGTGTATGTGTGTGTGCACATTTGTATGTGCATATGTGAGTGTGTGCATGTGCATATTGGTAAGATGGGAGCAATGACAGAAGGCTAAAACCCAAGCCAAGGAGTTTGTTCAGTCTTTATGTGGAGGGTAAGACCTGGGAAACTGAAGTGTTTTAAGCAACATATGCATGCTTTTGTTTTTGTTTGTTTTTTTGAGACAGGATCTTACTATGCAGCCCTGGCTGCCCTAAAGTTTGTTATGTTGAATAGGTTGGCCTCAAGCTCACAGAGATTTCCCTATCTCTGCCTCTGAAATGCTGGGATTAAAGGTGTGAGCCACCACACCTATTTTTAAAACTTTATTTAGTTTTTTGCCCTCTCTTTCTTTTCTTTCTTTTCTTCTTTTTTCCCTCTCCCTCCCTCCTCCTCTCTCTCTCTTTCTTACAACAAGGTCACAATGTGTGGCCCTGGCTGTCATGGAGCTTTCTATGTAGACCAGGCTGGTGTCAAATTTATAGAGATCCACCTGCTTTTGTCTCCTGAGTCCTGGGATTAGAGGTGTGGACCACAAGGTGCAATTGGAGATGTGTGCTTTTAAAATCTTGAATGTAGATTGATACAAAATTAACTGATTTTGCATTGTTGACATTTACTGCTTGCTATTGGAATACAGTTTGAACAAGCAAGGATCTGCTTCTGTGCACCATCTTAATGCTCATTTCCTGCTTTATGTTTTCTTGATAAATATTTTTACTTGCTGTGTATTTTATATTTACCTTATGCCAGTGATATCTCAACCTTCCTAACACTGTGACTTTTTAATACAATTCCTCACGCCATGGTGACATCCAACCATAAAATACTTTTATTACTACCTCATAACTGTAATTTTGCTACTGTTATGAATCATAGTGTAAATATCTGTTTTCTGGGGTCTTAGGCAACTACTGTGAAAGAGTCATTACATTCTCAAAGTGGTTGTGGTCCACACGTTGAGATCCTCTGCTTTATGCTATGAAGACAAAGATAGGCCAAATTTCTTTCTTTCTTTCTCTGTCTCTGTCTGTCTGTCTGTCTATCTCTCTCTTTTTCTTTTTTTCTTCTTTAATCATATGATTCCAGCCTGTATTGAGGCTAAAGTGGCTTTATATCTGTCCGGCCTGCTTTTATATATCATTCTAGGTACATCCAAAACACATGATCAGTTCTTAGATTAAAGAGGAAGGAGTCGAGTGAAGTAGAAAACAAGAGGATCCCATAAGATAGTGATTAAGAAGAAAGCAAAGAGATCACATAAGGTAGTGATTCAGCAAAGCAGTAAACAAAGCCCCTTGCTCACTGTTCCTGCCATTCTCATCTGAGCCTCTGTCCTTGTTCGAGCCCAGTGACAAATGTCAAATTCCTAGAAGTGGCACCAAAAGCTCCCACCACCCACCCCTATGCCCCCTGTCTTGTTATTTCACTATAGGCAAGTCTTTTATTCTTATATGATTCTGTAGTAGCTGTTCAAGGGCTTCAGGTGACCTGGAGAAGAAAGATTTGTGAGGAGGTGGTTTTGGGGTGACTGGTTGTTTGTTCAGGTTAAGGAGGATATTTCAGAAACCACGAAAACTCACTGAATTTGACTTTACAGTTAGGTTATTTAAAAAAAAATTGTCACTGGTTTTATTTGGTAGTAGACGATAGCTTCATCTCCATAAAGACCTTCTTTGGCAATCCTGCCAATGGGATGCATGTCACTCTGACTGACTGAAGTCTTATTTGGGAACACGGCTTGGTGGACTAATGTAGCCTGGGTGGAAAAAGCTTCCGTTGTATTTCAAGAGAGCCATCAAAACCCATCACGGTGCTGACAGAAAATGCTTGCTGTGCAAGAGTGAAGATTTGAGTTCAGATACCTTGGACCCATGTAAAAGCAGCGCACAACAGTGTGAATTTTTAATCTCAGTTCTGGGATGGCAGAAACCAGAGGATCCCTGATGTTTATTCACCATCTAGTCTAGTCAAATTGTTAAATTCAGGCTTGAGTGAGTGAACTTATTACAAAAATTAAGATGTGAGATTAAAAAATACAATTGTGTGTGTATGTTTAATCCCTTGGGTCCTTTGGGCAAGTTAGCCAAATATCTTGTTTGATTTCAAAATGGGTTGCAAAGCAGTACAGATAACTTACAACATTGGTGACCAGCCCAGGGACCCCCAGTGAATATATGGTGCAGTGGCGGCTCAACAAGTCTTGTAAGGCAAGACCTTGGAGAGGTAGAGCTTAGTGGCCAGCCAGTCTGAGTTAAAATGGTGGCTGATTGACAGCCACCATCACAGCCTGCCAATCATCAAAGCCCATCCTCTTCCAACTTGAAGAGAAGTGGTCAGTGGGCTTGACATGAACATTCAAGGCCGTTTGATATTTGGAGCACACTGGTGAGCTGGAATGACTCATCAGTGGGTGCCGTGTGAGCTGACTGAAAATCTGAAGAACATGCTGTTTTGAGCCCCTAGGTTCCACAACGGTGGACCGGTTTCTCTGTTGGATTTTGACATCTGAGGAACAGTGGCTCTCATTTGGAGCACAGCCAGTGATGACTCAGTGACCACAAAGCACTTTCATGAGCCAAATCTGCGCCAGGAAAAGGTTCCGGGTGCTGTGTGGTGGTCTGCTGCCTGTCTGGTCCTCTTTAGTTTCCTGAAGCGAAATCATTACATCTGAGGAGTGTGCTCAGTAGAGGAGGTGCATGTGCCCAAACTACACCACTTGACCCTGGCGTTGCTCAACAGCAGGGGCCCAGGTTTTCTACAATGCCTGAGCACATGTCACATAACCCACTCTGTGAAAGTTAAACTGCTGGGGCATCACAACTTTGTCTCACCTGATTCCACCAGCCTACCATCAAATCTTCAAGCATTTTGACATCTTTTTGCAGGGAAACCACTTCCACAGCCAGAGGATGCAGAGGAGGCTTTCTGGGAGTCCCTGGAACTCTGGAACAGGGATTCATTTGCCTTGGGGACAAACAAACTTAGGTCTTGTTGGCAAAAACATGTTGATTGTAATGGCTGCTATTTTGATTAATGAGGGTGTGTTTGAGCTTAGTTATAATGATTTAAAGCTCATGGTCTGAGGCTGAAATTTCTTTTTCAATGAGCTAAACACATTGAAGAGAGGGAGTTGGAGGAGACACTAGAGGAAACCAATTAAGACGTTGCCACGGTAACCCAAATAAGAGGTGGCAGCAGCCTGCACAAGGGAGGGCCCGGAACAATGTGTTACTTTTCCTGGGGGGAATAAAACATCTTCTCACCCAGGTAGGGCATCAATGACAGATCAAAGAAAGATTTTACCCAAGCCTAGCTTGGTGAGTCAATAATTTTATTGGGCTTTCTTATAGGCACGTGGGGGGACTCTAAGACATCTGTATCATTGGAAAGCCTGCCCCAGTGAGGGTGATGCCTCCAGAAGCTCTATCTAGAAGTCTATATACAATGTCTATATACAACTGTCTGCTTTCAACAAGTCTGCTCTTCCCAGCAACTACTAATTTTATAATCTCATGGAAGCAACTCAGCAAGACGGCTCAGGGTTAAAAGAATGTGCTCCCAAGCCCGAGAACCTGAATTTAATTGTTTAGACCCTTATGGTGGGATAGGAAGAGAGGACCCATCCCTTCAAGTTGCCCTCTGACCTCTGCTCATGTGCTGTGACACATGCCGGATGCAAAATAAGAAGATATTTTTTAAAAAACCACATGGCTGGGCCTTGCAAATTGTTTAGCTTTTCACGTATCTTAAAATGTGGGGGTTTCCTTCATTTTCTGGGTCTCAGAGGACTCCCTTCTCCTTTTGGGAGGGAGCATTTGAATCCATAGCAAACAGCCAAGAACAAGGATAAAGAGAGACAAGCAAATTTACCTATAGAAGGTGATGCCTGGCCATTGAGTTTAGTAGGTTTTGTGGCTTATTGAGTAGGTGATTTTTTGAGAAGAGAAAGGACATGTTTTAGGGGTGGCTGGTTCCATTTTGGATGTATCAGTGTTAAGGTGCTTGTGGGGCCTCCCAGCAAAGATACTGAGTGGATCACATGTCTCTGGGTAGACAGAAATGAGGTATGGGTGATCCTCACTAGTAAACATTATTCTTATCACTAGGGCAGAGAGTATTTTGTTTGCCCTTTGTAGAAAGTGAAAAGATTTCTGTAGGTAAGACTCAAATGCTCATGTATAGGAACAGTGAGTGATCAAACTGTACTTCTTTGACCTGTTCCACACGGGCAAGGAAAACCGAATGCCTGATGTGTCAATCTGATATTGTGGACCTCTTCGTATAAAATGCTCCTTATCTTCATTTGGCGTCTTTATGAGATTTGGGGAGTGTCCAACTCTTGCCTTTAGAAGGTCTGCCATGCTTTCTCTTACAGCCGCAGCTTCTTGAGCAAACGAAGCGACTGTCCCAAAACTTGCCAGTGGATCTCTTTGATGAGCACGTGGATCCCCTTCACAGGCAGAGAGCACTGAGTGCCGTCAGTATCTTAACCATCACCATGCAGGGTAAGTTCTGAGTTCTGGGAGAGCCAACTTCTGGGATTTCTTCATCTCCCTCATCCCCAGTTCCTCCAGAAGTCCTCCATAGAGGAAGCTTCCTGGGACCCTCCCATTGTGTTATCATCCCCATATCTCAGGAGCGTGCAAGCAAAGAGTGAAATGGGCCTTCCTGGGAGGTATGTGCCCCCCCACTAGACCTCTAGGTTGTGGTTGGTTAGAGGGAGGAAGAGATTTCAGTTGAGAACACAGACAGCGCCTCACAAGCTGGCTGGCCAGCCTCAGGAGGATGAATGAGAATAGCCAACAGGGCAGCATGTAGGACCAAAAGGTGACAGTTTTTCCTCAAAAGTTAGAGCTAAGAATCTGGCGTGGGACAAAGAATACCACACAGACCAGTCAAGACCCTGTGCTAGTCCCGGGTGACATCAAACAGCGAGCCCCAGGAAAGGTATAGATACTCAAGACCATGAGAGACTGGGAGTAGATGGGGTCTTTTGCACATAGGACTTACTACATGGCCTGTGTGTGTCTCTGAAATGGTACCCAGCAAATCGGGGGTACGGGTGCCTAAGGGCCTGAGCTCAAGTGGCTGACAGAACACCGGTGACAAAATAACATGACAGAGCTACTGAAGGAAGAGAGGGGGAAGGACTTATCTGGGCTCACAGTTTGAGTATACTCCATCATGATGGGGAGGGCATGGAGGGCAGGGATGAGAGGCAGCTGGTCACACTGTGGCTACAGTCAAGAAGGAGAGAGAAAGAGAGAGAGAGAGAGAGAGAGAGAGAGAGAGAGAGACAGACAGAGAGAGAGAGAGACAGAGAGAGAGACAGAGAGAGAGAGACAGAGAGAGAGACAGAGAGAGACAGAGAGAGACAGAGATACAGAGACAGAGAGATAGAGAGAGACAGAGAGATACAGAAATATACAGAGAGAGACAGAGGAATAGAGAGATATAGAGAGAGACACACACAGAGAGAATGCATTGCTGGTGTTTTTACTTTCTTCATTCAATTCAAAACTTCAGCCTGAGAAATGGGGCCTTCTATATTTAGAGTGGGTCTTTCCACCCCCAGTATCTAGGAATTCTCTCGCAAACACGCCCAGACATTTATCCCCTGGTATTCTTAGATCCTGCCAAATTGACAATCAACACTAACCCCCACAGTACCTTCAATTGTCTCTGCCCGTACCTCACCTTCTCTTCTCCTAAGCCTGGCATCCCTCATCACCATGGGCTTTCTTAGAAAGCAGAGCTTATGCTCACCTCTGTCTCTCTCATGGGTTCATAGCCAATCAGTGTTGGCCTCTGGATCCCTGTCTGATGTACTCGATTTTGCCACGTGCCAGCTGTACTCAGAGGTCATCTCCTCTGCACTGTGTTTGCAGCCAGGCTGGTTCAGAGCAAACACCTGATTCTTCCATCCTCTTCCAGAACAAGAAAAATCCCAGGAGCCTTGTTTCCCATGTGGGAAGAACTTGGCATCTAAATACCTGGTGTGGGACTGCAACCCTCAATGGCTGTGCATAAAGAAGGTCCTGCGGATGATCATGACGGATCCCTTTACCGAACTGGCCATCACCATCTGCATCATCGTCAATACCGTCTTCTTGGCCATGGAACACCACAACATGGATGACTACCTAAAAACCGTGCTGAAAATAGGAAACTGGGTAATCTCCGGCTCTTGTAAAGTGTAAAAGAATCTTGAGTCATATAGGTCTCTTGATCTGCAAGCGCCTTCAGTACCCTAACCCAAACTGCAGCCTTGGTTTCTGTAAACGGGATAAAGGTGAAAGATGAGTTTGGGTCTGACTTCTGCGCACATCACATCCATGGTACCCTGTGGGCCTTCTAAAGGTCTCGTTAGCTGTGTGGGAGAAGCAATAGTGGACAATCCTAAAAGTAACGTTGTGGGTGTTAGGGAAAACCGAGAAGATGCTAAACCGGAGCTGGGTATAGCTCAGTTGGCAGTGTACTCGAAGCCGCGGGTTCAGTCCACAGCACCACCACATAAGTTGGGTGTGGTGATGCATGTATGTGATCCCAGCACTCAGCAGGTAGATGCAGAAGGACCAGAAGTTCAAGGTTATCCTCAGTGACAGAGCAAGTTCAGTGCTTGCCTGGGCTACATGAGACCCTGCCTCACATCATCTGTTCCTGCAAGAAAAAGCCATCTCCAGAGACCCACGATAGTAACCTCCTTGAGTCACAAAACAATGTAGATTTGGTATATAGGTAAAATCTCAGGAAAGATGAGCCAAGCCTTGAAGATACATATAGGTGGATGTTCCCAAGAGAGAGCGAGGATGGGGTAGACTTCCTGGATGTCCCTGGTTCTTACTGAACGGAGTGAGCCTCGGCTAAACTGGGAAACCTAAGATAAGGAGGAAGTCAGACTTTGAACGATTGCTCACTTTCTTTCGTGGTTCCTGTAGGAGGCTGTTTTTTTTTTCCCCCTCTCATGGGAAATCGAGTCTCTCATATATCAGAAACAACAATTAGTCAGTGGATGCTTTATTCTAATTAGCTAATGGATTAATGGATTGAAAATCTTTCCAGAATAGCCAATCTTCTTCTAAAGAACCATTTCTCTAACTGAAAATGCAATCCGTACATTTTAAATTTTAAAATAAGAAAACCCTCCAGTTTTATGTATTTTTTCTCTAGGGTATGTGTGTGTGGGGCAGCTAGCAAGACAGAGCAGGAGGAATAGGAAAGGGTAGGTGGGGAGGGCAGTGGGGGAGGGTGGGGGGAGGCAGTGGGGGAGGGAGGGCAGCTGGGGAAGGCAGCAGGGAGGAAGATGAAGAAGAGTATATGACATGCATGTATCAAAATGTTACCCAACACATTGCCTTGTATGATAACATAAGAAGTTAACAATAAAAACAGTTTAAAGCAGAAATGTAGCTAGAGGCAGGATCTGGGTCTTGGGGGCATAGCCCCTGCCCCAGCAGTCAGCAGACCTTGCTTTTAGCGCCTCCTGGTGGATGCAGCGAGGAGCCTGAGCCTTAGGTTAGCCTGGGCCACCATGCACCGGAAGCACTCACATGCACAGGAACCCTCAGACCGTCCTTAAGCAAGAGCCTCCAAAGCACAGCTTTGTCCTTCGTCCCATTGCAGGTCTTCACTGGGATTTTCATAGCGGAAATGTGTCTCAAGATTATCGCGCTCGACCCCTACCACTACTTCCGGCACGGCTGGAACATCTTTGACAGCATCGTGGCCCTCCTGAGTCTCGCCGACGTGCTCTACAACAGGCTGTATGATAGCAATCGATCCTTCTTGGCTTCCCTCAGAGTGGTAGGGCGCTTTCCTTCATTTTTGTTTTTACTTTTAACATTTACTTTTATCGTGTGCACGCGTGTGGGTGCCTGTATGCGTGTGTGCAGTGTTCCACGAATGGAGGTCAACGGACACCGTGAGAGGTGATGCTCTCTCCGACCTTGTGCATCCTGGGGCTCCAACTGAGGTCAGGAAATGCCTTTGTCCACTGAGTCATTTTACCTGTTCCATTCTTTCCCCTCCTCTCTCCTCCCCTCCCCACTCCTTCTTCCCCCCCTTCTCACTTCCCCTCCCCTCCCTTTCTTTTTTCTTCCTATCCCTTTTCCTCTTTTTCTCTCTTCTTCCCTTTTGAGACAGGGTCTTGCTATGTAGCCCAGGCTGGCCTGGTACTCCTTATACAGCACAGGCTGGCTGTGATCCTGCATCTCCCAGTGCTGAGGTTATGGGCATGTGCCACCACACCTGGCCCTGGCCCCACTTTTTTATTTCACAGTGTAACCTAATATCCTGAATAGAAAAAAAATTTTTTTGAGTAGGTTCAACAACTATTTTGGACTAAAGCTTAATTTATCACTTCTTAACTCCAGGACAAAATTTGTATTCATCCACTTCCCTAGGTAGCCCAGGTTGACCTCAAATTCCCAATCTTCCCATGGCCGGAGATTGCAGATGTGTGCCACCGTGCTCAGCTAGTTTAGATTAATTTCTTAAAATGAATTTTAAAAAGTTGTGTGTGTGTGCATCACCTGTGTGTGTCTATGTATGCATGTGTTAGTATGTTGTATGTATTTGTTACAAGTGTGTCACATGTGTGCAGGTACCTGGGGAAACCAGAAGCCAGCTTCAGAGCCCCTGGGTAACAGCTACCCAGCGTGGAAATCTCTACACAAACTTTGCACTATATGAACAGCACATGTTTGAGACTGCTGAGCCATCTTTCCAGCTCCAGGACAAGATATTTTCTATTCTCCTTTCGGTGGAAGGAGAGAACCGACGTCTTCAAGTTTTACTTTGTATACCAATCCCTTGCTTTGACGGCTGTTCCATTCTGCTTCTGTGGTAAAGCAGAAAATCTGACCCAGAGTAACTTAGATGAGGAAGGGGTTTATTTGGCATATATTTCTGTAGTCCATCACTGAGGGAGGTCAGGGGAGGAGCTCATTCACGGCGAAGGAATCAGAGCAGAAGCCATGGAGGGATGGGTGCTGCTTACTGGCTGACTGCATGTCTCACTCACAGGCCCATGTTAATCCAGTTTTCTTACACGGCACAAGCCCAACCGTGTAGGTGGGTGATGCTGTCCACAGTGGACTCGTCAACCGAGACAATCTTTTATGGTCTGATCTGATTTGGACAACCCTTCAATAAGAGCTGAGGCCAACTAGGATCACCACCGTGTGTGTGTGTGTGTGTGTGTGTGTGTGTGTGTGTGTGTGTGTGTGTGTTTGTGTGTGTGTGTGTGTGTTTGTGTGTGTGTGTCTTTCCACAAATAAATGGATAAATATAATTTCAAAAAGATTTAAATGGGAGCTAGGGAAATGGTGTTGCAGTTAGGACCAGGTTCAGTTCCCGGAACCTACATGACAGCTCACAGCTGTCTGTAACTTCGGTACCAGCGGACATGACTCCCTCTTCTGGCCTCCTCCAATACTGCACAGGTGCTTTTACTCTTGCAGGCAAAGGATCAATATATATAAAACTTTAAAAATGAAAAAAAAAAAAGATTTAAATGAAAAAGTAGTACTTGAGATCAGAAGCTGGTGGCCATGCAGCAGGTGGGTGCGGTGGGCTTTAAAAGTCTAAAGCGCTGAGACTGAGGGACGAGCTCGAGGCACGTGTGTGTGAGCGTAACTTTCCTTTGGTTTGTTCCCTGCTTTCACAGCTGAGGGTCTTCAAGTTAGCCAAATCCTGGCCCACGTTAAACACTCTCATCAAGATCATCGGCCACTCCGTGGGTGCGCTCGGAAACCTGACCGTGGTCCTGACCATTGTAGTCTTCATCTTCTCCGTGGTTAGCATGCGGCTCTTTGGCACGAAGTTTAACAAGACCACCCATGGCCCCCGGGAGCAGAGCCGGCAGCGCTGGCACATGAACGACTTCTACCACTCCTTCCTGGTGGTGTTCCGGATCCTCTGTGGGGAATGGATCGAGAACATGTGGGAATGTATGCGGAAGAACGGCTCCCCGCTGTGTATCGTTGTCTTTGTGCTGATCATGGTGATTGGCAAGCTTGTGGTGAGTTGCCGGGGTTTCTCATTCAGTGTGTTTTCGTTCCCCATCCTGCCCAACTCTGTCTTCTTTTTTTAATCCATCAAGTCTAGCTTATGATGCTCATATACTCTTGGATGTGTGGTCTTTCACTGAAGTGTGGCTAATTTACTAGAAGCAAACTTTTAAAGGAAACTGACCCTCTTACAGCAACTAACAAATTTCTAGTCTCTCCTGGTCTGGAGGTGGGACTTCATGGCCCCTCCCCCACTCCAGGTTGGGGTTTAGTCCCGCTGGGGCTTGCACGGGAGGGTGTATGCTGTCATAACTGCTGTGAGTTTGTGTGTGCAGCTGCCTGGCTGTGTCCAGAAGGCACTGGCTTCCTGTTGTCTTCGTCCAGTGCTTCTGGGTCTTAAGTCTTTATTCACAGTGGTCTGTGAGCCATGGAGGCAGTGTGTGGTAGGCACGTCCCCTGCCTTGGTCTCTTAACAACACTAGTGTCCATTGCTATTCAAAGTAGAGACAATGGAATCTTAAAATTCTCCTTTTTATGGGTCTGGAAAGGTGGCTTACTGGCTAGGAGCCCTGGCTGTACCTCCGGAGGACCGGGATTCAATTCCCAGTACCTACATGGCAGCTCCCATTCCAGGGAACCTGATGCCTCTTCTGGAGTCCTCCGGTTCTCAGCAAGCACACTGTGAACAGTCATGTGCAGGCCAAACACTCATACACATAAAAATGAAACTAAAAAGAATATTAATTTAAACTTGACCCGAGGAAGGTATAGACATGAGACAAAACCTCCTTAACACACAGGACGTGTCTTGTGTTGTTTACTGGCTCTGCCCATTGGCCAGTCCATCCTTGATGCTTGGTGTAAGAAAAATCACGTCCTCCTGATCCGTGATTGGCTAAGACAGTCGTCCTCAATCTTCCTGATGCTGCGACCCTTTTATACAGTTCCTCATTGTGGTGACCCCAACCATAAATTTGTTTTGTTGCTACTGTAAAGTTGCTACTGAATAGTGATGTAAGTATCTGATATGCGAGCCTTGTGGGGGTCGTGACCCATAGTTGAGAACCGCTGGGCTAAGGCAAAACCCCATAACTCGATTTGGTAGATAAGATAGACGGAGGTATTCACTGGGGGAACACAGGATAACTTTTCATTCTTAAAATATGTGCAGAAGGCAAAGCACTTACATGGAAAAGTGCTTGATGCACAAACACGGGGACCTAAATCCCATCCGGAATGAATGGAAACAAAGACGTGGTGGCTGGCACTTCTGTGACAGTGTGGTAGGAATGAGAAGGCAGGTGATCCCTGAGGCTTGCTGGTTAGCCTAGGTGAGCTCCAGGCCAAGGAGAGATATTGGCTTGAAAAATCAAAATAACAGGAACAAAATCTGAGGTTGACCTTGGGTTTATAAATGTACCCCCTATAACATGCAGACACACACACACACACACACACACACACACACACACACACACACAGACAGACAGAGAGAGACAGACAGAGACAGAGAGACAGAGAGAGACAGAGGGATATGCATAAGGAACCCTGGACTTGGAACAGTAGAGGTCATGGGGCAGACGTAAGTAACTGTCCACACAGATAGCTTTGTCCTAAGTTCCTAACAAATGGTATCTACACAGAAGTGTCACAAGGGTCAGAAACCAGGGCATCACTAATAGGAGTTGGCGAGAGCCCTGAGAAGGCCACTTGAAATTCAGGAAGGGTAGTACAACCACTCTGGAAATCAGTCTGGCGGTTTCTCAGAAAATCTGACATAGTACTTACTACCTAAGGACCCAGCTATATCACTCCTGGGCATATACCCAAAAGTAGCTCCAATGTCTAACAAGGACACATGCTCCACCATGTTTATAGCAGTGTTATTTATAATAGCCAGTAGCTGGAAAGAACCCAGATGTCCTTCAACAGAGGAATGGATACAGAAATTGTGGTACATTTACACAATGGAGTACTACTCAGCTACCAGAAACAATGACTTCGTGAAATTTCTACGCAAATGGATGGAACCAGAAGCTATCATCCTGAGTGAGGTAACTCAGCCACAAAAGAACACACATAGTATGCACTCACTGATAAGCAGATATTAGTCACCCAAAAGCTCTGAAAACCCAAGAAACAATTCACAGACCTTATGAAGCTCAAAAAGAAGGAAGGCCAGAATGTGGATACCTTAGTCTTTCTTAAAAGGGAGAAAAAACACTCATGGGAGGAAATACAGGGACAAATAGAGGAGCAGGGATTGAAGAAAACATCAGTCAGAGACTGCCTCACCTGGGGATCCACCCCATACAGCCACCAAACCCAAGGACTATTTCTGATGCCAAGAAGTACTTACAGGCAGGAATCAGATATGGATGCCTCCTCAGAGGCCCTTCCAGAATCATACAGATACAGCTGAGGATGCTTGCAGCTAACCATTGGACTGAACACGGGGAGTCCAATGAAGCAGCTAGAGAAAGGACTGAAGGAGCAACCTCATGGGAAGAAGAACATCATCAATCAACCAAACCCTCCAGAGTTCCCAAGGACTAAAACACCAACCATTGAGCACATATGGAGAGACCCATGGCTCCAGTTACATATGCAGCAGAGAATAGCATTGTCTGGCATCAATGGGAGGAGAGGCCGTTGGTCCAGTGAAGGTGTGTTTTCCCTGTACAGGGGAATGCCAAGGCACTGACTAAGGTGGAGAGGGTGACTGGGGAGGGTGTACCTTCATGGAAACAAGTGGAGGGGGATGGGGATGGGAGTGGGGAAGAAGGAGATAACATTTGAAATGTAAATATAGAGACTATCCAATAAAATAATTTTTAAAAATAAAAAGAAAAAAAAACCCAGAAAAGCAAAACCATCAAATGCCGATGAAGGTTGACAGAACCCAACAAAACCTCCATGTTGAAGTAGAGATGCTTGCTTTAGGAAGAATCTTACTTGGGCTGGAGGGTTGCTTCAGCAGGCAGCCTCTTAGAAGGGAGAGGAGATGGTGAGGGGTACACACAGCAACAACAACAAAATTCAGAGCACCTGGGTATACACTGTGTATACACCCAGACACACACAACACACACAGACACACACCAACACAAACCACACACAGACACACACAACACACACAGACACACACAGACACACACAACACACACAGATACACACAGACACACACAGAGACACAGACAGACACACACAGACATACATAGACACAGACACATAGAGACTCAGACACACAGAAGAGTAAAGAAATAAAAACATATTAAATTAACAATTAGTACTCAAAACATAATAAATTTAATCGTGACATTTATATACATAACGTAGAATATTTTTCTTATTTCCATGTGTATGTGGTGTGTCACCTGAGTGTGTATGTCAGTTGATTTGTGTGTGGTCACCTGTCTATGCAGGCACATGTGTATGCCTGGGTGTGTGTGTTGAAGGTGTGTAGAGGCCCTGAGGTGATGTCAGAGGTGTTGTCAGAGATCACGCTTGACCATTCTTGTGTCTTGTTCTTTGAGGCAGGATCTCTCAGTGAACCCCAGAGCTCTCTGGCTGGGCTGACTAGTCAGCTTCCTCTAGAGATTTCCTAGCTCGGTCTCTGTGGCTTCCATGCCCACTTGGCATTTATGTGGGTCCCGGACACTTGAACTGCCGAGCCATCTTCCTGAGCTCTTGCCCTCTCAGCCCAGTGGGGCTCTTTCTCTTATGTCACATGTAATTAATCTCTCATTACCTCAGCCCTTTTTTTCCAAATCACCAATTTTTTTCTATCTTGTACTTTTCTATTTGAGGACTAAAATACAAGCTCGTTTAAGAAGCCTTAAAGGAGGGATCTGTTTATGAGAGGGAACACGTGGTATTAGTCTTCCCGAGTCTGGGTTCTGCATGTTCTGTGTCTCTTGTCTTTTTTTTTTTTTCTGGCTCCATCTTGCCTCATCCGGTGTAGGGAGCGTTGTTGGGAGAGAGCAGGAAGTCTTATTTGACTGGATTGAGCTTTGAGGGAAAGGTTGTTCTAGAAGCTCAAAGCCTCTCTCCCCCTGTTAACCTTCCCTTATTACTCACCTCAGGTGCTTAACCTCTTCATTGCCTTGCTGCTCAATTCCTTCAGCAATGAGGAGAAGGATGGGAACCCAGAAGGAGAGACCAGGAAAACCAAAGTGCAGCTAGCCCTGGATCGGTTCCGCCGGGCCTTCTCCTTCATGATGCAGGCTCTTCAGAGGTTTTGTTGCAAGAGATGCAGGAGGCAAAACTCGCCGAAGCCACAAGAGGCAACAGGAAGCTTTGCTCGTGAGAATGAAGATACAGTCCTCCCGGATGCAAGGCCTTGGAAGGCGTGTGACGCAGAGATGATTTTGTACAGCGGGCAGGCCCGGGCTCCGCTGGCCCCACTGGCAGAGGAAGAGGATGACGTGGAATGTTGTGGTGAATGTGGTGCCCCGCCCACCTCACAGCCTAGCGTTCAGGTATGGAAGGCAGGCACATCTCGTGGTGTGGGTGGAACCTATAGTCACCACAGGGCTGGGCACTCGGCACCTGTCACGTTCTAGGTGTTGCCCAGAGACACACATTTATAAAACGTTCTCGGACTCGCCACGCTAACCCTAGGAGGGCTAATGAGGGCTCTGTTTGCAACATGGTGGGAGGTGTTAGAACCCCCCTACCCCCATGGAGTAACCTGCAGTTTGGACTGTCGCAGGTTCTGATGCTGTCAAGTTGGTACCCAGGATTAGCCACCACGATCTGTTTTTAGACATCCATGCAGACCACCATGCCAAACTTTCTTTCTTTCTTTCTTTCTTTTTTTTTTTTTTTAACAAGTTGCTACCCTTGCTTTCCACCTCCTCTGTGTCTTAGCTTCCTGCTCTGTTGCTATGATGCAATGCTCTTACAAAATCAAGTAAAGAAGGAGGTTTATCTCAGCTCACAGCTCAAGGTACAGCCCAGCGCAGTGGCGCAGGGGAGGCAGCAGGAGACAGAAGCAGCTGCTCACATCACATCCAACAGTCAGGAGGCAGCTTGTGTGCATGCTCAGCTCCCTTCCTCCACTGGCACCGTCCAGGATTCCAGCCAGGGAATGGTGCTGCCCACAGTGGGCCCTCTTCTCACCTGCATTAACCCCCAGAGGCATGCCCAGGGCTCATATCCCAGGTGATTCCAGATTTTGCCAAGGTGACATTGTGTGATGTTGTTAAGAAACCCTCTATATTCAAAGGATAAAAATTGCTTTTCATCTTTCTTACTCTTTGTCTATTCGTGCATTGTGAATCTCACTTTTTACTAAATTGTGGCAACATAAGCCAGTATTATTTATTAAGTGATTTGCTAGTTAGCTATTGAGCATTTTAAATCTCCACATTGCTGCTGGGAGGTGGCTCAGTGGTGAAGTATGTGGATCCCCAGCACATACATTAAAACAAAACAAAATGATGCTAAGTGTCTGTAATTTGATCATGGGGAAGACGTGGATGGGGCAGGAATCCTTGACGCTGCCCAGTCAGTCTAGCCAATTGGTGAGCTCAGGGTTCAATGAGAGATTCTGTCTCAAAAGTATGGTGGTAAGACAATTCAGAAAGACCTGAGATCTGTACATGCAAACACACACACACACACACACACACACACACACACACACACACACACACACAGGGATATTTTATCTCTGAGTTAATTGGACAAGCCAAGTCTTAAGGAACTTTACAATACATTCCTGTTCCTGTTCTGTTTAGTAGTGTCCCCATTATAGTCCCACACTGGGTTTTTCAGGGACAGAATCCAAACTTGCTTTATGTCAGGTGATCTGTCCGGAGCAATATTAACTTCACTCTGTGTCTCAGGTCCCTCTGGAGGGTAAGCAGCTCACCAGCCCAGATGACCAAGGGGTTGAGATGGATGTGTTTTCTGAAGAAGACCTGCATTTAACCATACAGAGTGCTCGAAAGGTAACGAATGGTCCCAGGGTATGGTTGTGGGGAGAACGTGACTCCTCTGCACAGAGTCTCCAGAACGGGCTTGTGGAGCGACAGCAGGATGAATGAAGGAATGATGTCCAGGGTGGAGTCTTAATCAAGCGTGTGAGTCAGTGCCGTGTAGTTTTCCTACATGAGCATTTGGGGCAGGGGGACCACCAACTGTGGTGAACTTTCAAGTGCCTACCAGGAATTCTTGGCTTCTGTTTACGAGATACCGGGAGTATCCCACTAGCTGTGATAATTTAAAGTGTCTCTAGTTCTGGGGAAATGGACCATTTGGCAGGTTGCTGTGAAAGACCCCTGGACTGGGGAAGCCCCTCACTCAAGTACCAGGATATGAGAACCCAAGAACTCACCGAGAGCCTATCTTGCTGCAATCAGGCAAGAGGTTTATTTCCAGAGACTGGGGATGACACGCATCTCACGCAGGAGATAGAGGAGTCGACCCTGAACTCAGTTGGGGGGACATATTTATAGGGGAAATTACATAGGCAGTTAGCAACGGGTGCATAGCAATTTCATTGTTGTTTTTTTTTTTTTTTTCCAAATTGGCACAATCTATTCATTTTGGACATGATTCAACTCTAGGCCACTCGATTTTGGGGCACACTGACCTTCATACTTTGTTTCTCTCAGGACTGCAAGGCCAGCCCAGACCTTATGGAGTCTAGCTGGTCTGGGTTTGGGCCATTTCTTTAAACAAGTTATTTTGTTCTTAGCCTTGAAGCATACTTGTCCTTAAAGCAGGGTCAGTGGGGCCAACTTGAAATTTTAACTCTTTCATTTGCAGAAAGTCTAAAGACCTCAGCCTGATCTCCAGAGATCACAAGAAGGAGCCAGGCGTGGTAGTAGATGCTTCTAACCCCAGCACTGGGGAGGCAGAACTGGGAAGATCCCTGGGGCTCACTAGTCCAGACTGGCCCATTTATTGATCTCCAGGCCAATGAGAGACTCTGTATCAAAAAAGCCATGATGAATCCTGAGGAATAACACCTAAGAATATGCTCTTGCCTGAAAACACACACACACACACACACACACACACACACACACACACACACAAACTTTTATTTTTTATTTTTTGAAAGATGTCTCTAAGCATTGCTGGAATGTCTCTTACAGGGTTAAATCAGCCAGAGCCACTGGCCCAACCTATTACTCTGTGAGTTGGGATAGCTGAAAGTTAGTCTCAGCAGAGTAGTTTTCTTATTATCTACCGCTCTAATTGGCAGCCTATTGGGCTCATGATTTGTTTGAGGGAAGGGTGGAGCTAATGTGCACATAAGTACCTGGCTGCTTCTTAGCCCCTGAGACGAGATCATTCTCCCCTGCAGCAAGGTTGGTAGAGAACGTAACAAAAAGTCCCAAGATGAGCCGTGTATACTAACATCCCTACATCCCAAAGCCTCTGTCTGGTTGGCCGTCTTGGCAGCTGACTGTCTCTTCCGTCTGCCCTCACATGCAGAAGTCTGACTCAGTGAGCATGCTCTCGGAATGCAGCACAGTTGACCTGAATATCTTTAGTCATCTACAGAGAACAGTTCCCCCCAAAAAGCAACCAGATAGATGCCTTCCCAGGGGTAAGTACTTATAGCTTTTGCACGTAGCCTTTGAATGGGGTTTGTGTTCTCTGAAGCTCTGTGGTTCGGGTGGCTGCCTCTTTTCTATCGATACTACCATTAGATAATTAGGTTCTAGTAGAGAGAATTTCAAGAAACTCTTGGTTTAGACATGCTCCATCCACACAGCCCAATAAACAAAGTATCCAAAAAGCTCTTCTGGAGACCTTGCTGGAGCAGCACATCAGCTACTTTGTAGTGTCCTTAGGACATTCACTATTAGAAGGGATGGAGAAGAAAGGAATGAGGTGTGTGAAAGGTAGTGCACTCTGTGATAAAGGCATGCATGCTGAGAGTGAAGGCTACTTGTAGACCTCTTGACAATCAATCAAGTTCTTCCACATGTAGCTTGAGTCCACATAGCCTTGGAAGCCCGCACCTCGTTTCTGGAAACCCTGTGGACACTACTTGTATGTTACATACCTCTCCACCCCAATGACAAACCGACCTCCACATCAGTTGACCCGTAGGTAGATGGCTTTGTTTGTGCAAATGGTATTGTTGAGGGGGTCAGCAGATCTATCTGGAGCTCAGCTGAGCAAGTTGGTTCTGCCTCATGTGGCTCATCCTTCAAGGAGAACCAACGGGCTAACCTGAGGACATTTCTTTTAGAGAGATGGTGCAGTCCAAGTGGAAACAGGCAAGGCTTAGAGCTGTCTGTTACTTTGTGGCTTCATCTCTTCCTTTGGCCAGAAGAGCTGAGCGCCCCTGCCCCCATCTCTGACCCGGGAAGCTGCAGTTCATAAGGCAAGGCAGGAAGCCAGGAGGCTAACTTGATCCGCTCTAAGACACTAATGCTACAAATGTTTCCTTTCAGGTCTCAGTTGTCACTTTCTATGCCACAAAACCGACAAGAGAAAGTCCCCCTGGGTCCTGTGGTGGAACCTTCGGAAAACCTGCTACCAAATCGTGAAGCACAGCTGGTTTGAGAGCTTCATAATCTTTGTCATCCTGCTGAGCAGTGGGGCGCTGGTAAAGGATGCTTTTGGAGAGGAGGCTGGGCAGCTGGGGGCACTGCTTCCCGGCCCCCACTGTGGGAAATGGCAGCAAAGGGAGGTGTTCACTGCTAGTGCCTTGTTGAGCAGGGTTTCACCCAATGTCTAGAGTCCCTCTCTGAAGCTTTCCCTGGTCAAGGGGCTACCTCAGGCCAGTTCTCCAAAGTACTTTCTAATGTCTCATCCTTAAACTTGGCCTGTGTACCTGCTCCACATTTCTGGAGGATTCTTAGATACTTCCACTATATCCATAGACTTCTTCAGACAGTCCCCCCATTCACTTTCCCTGAAGATCATGGTGTGGCTTTCTTTCTTTCTCTCTTTCTTTCTTTCTTTCTTTCTTTCTTCCTTCCTTCCTTCCTTCCTTCCTTCCTTCCTTCCTTCCTTCCTTTCTTTCTTTCTTTCTTTCTTTCTTTCTTTCTTTCTTTCTTTCTGGTTTTAAGATATTTATTGTCATAGCAGAAAGTGAATGGGTGAAACCAGGCCCACTTCTCAGGGTGGGCATGAGATTAAATACCTTTGTGGGGAGGAATGTCTGGGAAGGAAAGCTTATTGGCTAAGCCCTTCAGGACTCTAGGTACCTCATTAAAATGGAGATCTGTCTTGAGCCTACATGACCATAGATCATGTCCTCTACATATGGAGGGGCTCGGGGTGTTGCCCATATGTGACTAATGGCCACACATCTATGGGGCATGGTGTGGCTTTCTAAAATAAGATACTACAGGAATATTGCTCCCACTCTGGATACCGGAAACAGATCCAGGTCAACCATTGGCTCTGACATTTCCTATCACTTGTGGCCCCTAAGGGACAAGGAGATGTTGCACCTGATTCTTCCTGGTCCAGGTGCAGTGTAAATCCCCCTGAGGAAGATACATAAGTGAGTCAGGGTCCCCAGTACCTTTCTGCTCCCTCCTCCCTCCTGCCAGCCACACCCCCAAGCCATTTCCACCCTCTTCCCCACCTCCCTCTCCTCAGTTTCCTGTCTCCCTCTCCTTCTGTCTTGTGTCTCCCCTGAAGGTTCAGACATGGAACTGAACTTTTGCTATGGGTCATGCTAAGTGAACAGAATCTTTCTTGATTTGGAGTGATGGATCATTTCGAAATTAGTTTGTAGCAAACAGAGATGCTTCTGACGGGCCTTGTTCTTAAGTCCCATGCCTTCCGTCTGATGCTTTCCACTTTTGTGACCTCTAAGAGAAAGAGCAGGTGCATGCTCTCCAGGGACTGGCATCAGCAAAAATCCCAAGGCTCTGCATACAGCCCTAGAAATTGTTTCTCACACAGAAACGTGGGTGTCTTTAGAACCATCCCCAGGACTCCTCTAAAGGACTTTGGTTCTGAGCCTTTGGCAGTTGCATCTCTGTGCTTGTGTGTCATGAATACCACAGTGGCATTTATTTTATTTCTTATAAATGGTGCCAGGCAGCAGGAAGTCTGTCAAAAGGCCACAGACAGACCTGTGGTGTCAGGGAAAGAAGACACAAGCAGAGAGGCCTACCAGCGGTGGGTAGAGACCTCACTCCTACTCTGAGAGACAGGTGTAGGCTGGGCAGAGCAGTAGAGAACTTTCCACGTAGAGAACACCAGGCAAAAGATATGGTCCATCTTACTGTATGTGATAAGGAGGAGAACAGGAAAAATCTGACCCATCACCAGTGCCTACAGCTTAAGGTCCAACACCATCAACACCATTGAAAAGCTTGTTTGAAAAGATGAGTCTTAAGCCCCTTCCAAACTACTGGATCAGTAATAAGTTCCCAAGGCGATGTGTGGGTGTAAGACTCTGAGACAGATGGGTTTGAACAATTACGCGGGAGTGGCAAGAGCCTCTTATTCAAACTTGGCCCTAGTATGACACGGGGGCCTTTAAAACTCAGCTGCATCTCTCTGATCTGCTTCGATAGCCTGTGGCTAAGCTTTCTGAAGAGAAAGTGAGCCTCTAATGCTGCCCAGATCTGCCTGAACTCTAAATACAGATAACGTAGATAAGCAAGTGTCTGGTCTCCAGGAGCGTGGAGCACAGATAGGAGGATGGGTGCATCGATTATTTGTAGACCACAGTTGTGAGAGGTCCAGAGGAGGAGGGGCTGAAGGGATCAGAGCTCAGCCCAGCCTCATGGGAACAGGACACTTTCCCATAGAATGTCAGCTCCTCCAAGTTCACAAGGCTGAGTAGAGAACCAGAGAGAGAGAGAGAAGATTCAGGGCTGTGTTCACCTTGTTCTGACCAAAACCACGGCATGAGTAACCCAGGAAGGTACATTTTAGCTTGTAGTTCAAGGTGCGGCCAAACTTGGTGAGGGATGGCTCTCTGCCACAGGAGCAGGAACTAGGGAACATAAGGGATCAGAAAGCAGAAAAGAGCGCTAAGAGGAAGTGGGACCGTGTTGTAAACGTGTAGGCTCAGGGTTACAAGAGTTACCCTTCCTTCAAGTTCACCCAACCTCCTGAAGGTTCAAGAACTACCACTACCCCAAAACCAGCCAGAGCAGCTGAGAGCCAGGTGTTCAAATACAAGAGTCTGTGGGAGATATTTTACTATTAAACAACACAAGGGCTGTTTTCTAGTCAAATCTCTACTTGGTAGGTGGAAGTGTGTTGGTTGGATTCGTTTGAATTCCTTTGCCCTTAGGATGTAGCCCTACCTTATGTCCAACATGGGACTGGTTTCCTGCCCACTTTCAGTATTGTCCTAAGTGTCGAGGGCAGGGTTGGTTCTAAACCCCCTTCTGTCATTTCCTTCATTCTTATGACATAGAAAGGCTGAAATGATAGGTCATACCCTAACTCTACAGGCCCTGCAGAATCACACGCACAGGCACACACACACACACACACACACACACACACACACACATCGGGTGAGGGAAATGTTTAGATGTATCATAGAAAAGGGTCAGCATCAGGTCTCATTTCATAATCACACTTAATGGATGTTGGACAGTCAAAGAATTTTGCACCAGGAGCTTTGGTTTAGAGGCTATCAATTTTAGTGTATCACAAAACAGTTACAAAATGATAGTATCTGAAGTGTGTGTATGTGTTGTGTGTATGTCTGTGTATGTGATGTGAGTGGTGTGTGTGTATGTGGTGTGGCTTGCATGTGTATGTGTGTGTGTGTGTGTGTGTGTGTGTGTGTATTTGTGGTGTGTGAATGTGTGTGAATGTATGAGTGGTTTGTGTGTATGTGGTGTGGCTTGCATGCATATGTGTGTGTGTTGTGATATATGTATATTGTGTATACATTTATAGTGTGAGTGTATGTGGTATGTGTGTGTATGCATGTATGTATGTGGTGAGTGTATGTGTATGTATATATGTGGTGAGTGTATGTGCCATGTGTATGTGTTTGTGTATGTGTGAGTAGTGTGTGTGTGTATGTGGCATGGCTTACATGTGGTATATGTATGTGTGCGTGTATGTGTTGTATGGTATATGTGTGTTATGTGCATGTATAGTGTATGTGTGGTGTGTGCATTTGTATATGTGTGTTTGTATATATGTGTATGTGTGTGTTTATATGTGAGTGGTGTGTGTATCTGTGGTGTGGCTTGTATGTGTGTGTGTGTCTGTGGTGTATATGTGTGTGTGTGTGTGGTGAATGGGCGAGGCTGTTAGTCATGGGAAGTGATGGACTCCAGGCTTGCTGAGACACAGAGAATAGAATTAGGAAAGCAAAGGAAAGGCACTGAGTACAGTTGTCAGGTAGCCTGGAGGGTTAAAGTGGTGGTCTAGGCCACAGGCATTTCAGGGAAAACTGGAAAGATACATTTGGCAGGAATTGAAAGGATTAGGAAGCCCAGAAAATGAGTTGGTCTACTGTGTAGGAAGATGATATTATATCTAGGGATATACAAGTTGCTTTTCTCACTAATATGGAAAACACTCTAAAGAGGCAACTTAAAGAAGTGTTCTAGTTTTATTTCCGTTGCTATGATAAAAAAGCCCCAACCAACAAAAGCAACTTTAAAGAAAAATGAGTAATTCAGTTCATGATTCCAGGTTGCAATACATTGTGGGGAAGTTGAAGCAGGAACTTGAAGCAGCTAGTAGGACCACAAGCCAGTCCTAACAAGCTAGCACCTCAGTAAAGAGCAGAGAGAGAGATGAGTGCATCTCTACTTACTTGGTTCCTACTCTACACATAAAATTCCAGATCCCCTCCCTGCACAGGGAATGGTGCCGCCCACAGTGGGTTGGCTCTTCCTGCAGTAATTATTTCTATCAAGACTATTCCTTACAGACACATCCACAGGCCAACCTGCTTTGTACATTCTGCCATGGATTCTCTTCCCAGATAATTCAAGGCGGTGTGTTAATTACAATTAACACCAAGACTATGTTGACAATTGAAATTCATCACCACTACAGAGAGAAAGAGTTTATTTTGGCTCATACTTTGAGGGTTCAGTCTGTCACAGCAGCAGGAGCATGAGGCAACTGGTCATATTGCATGACCTTCAATTTGCTTTTCTTCTTTAGTTCAAGATCCCATGGGATAGAAGCACCCATAGAGAGGGTATTTCTTCCTCCATCAAACCCCAACTACAGACTGTCACAGACCTGCCCAGAGGGGCGTCACCTCGGTAATTCCAGACCTGCTAACTTGGTCACATTAGCCATCATAGAGGGCCAGTGGAGAGACCCTGAGATCACCAAGAAAACAGAGCTATGGACTTGGAATTTTCCATATCATTTAACAAGCAATCCATTTTATTGGAAAAGACCTGCCTTAATCTGCGCATAGCAAAACCTTATCACCAAGACACCAACTAGTTTCTAGCCATATAAAATATGAAAAAAAAAACTAAATAAAGGAGCTCTGCAAATGTTCAGCCTGGCCTATGACCATTCTCTATTTTTTCAGATATTTGAAGATGTCAATCTCTCCAGCCGGCCCCGAGTTGAGAAATTACTAAAGTGTACTGATAATATCTTCACATTTATTTTTCTCCTGGAAATGATTCTGAAGTGGGTGGCCTTTGGATTCCGGAGGTATTTCACGAGTGCCTGGTGCTGGCTTGATTCCCTCATTGTGGTGGTAAGTTTACTGCCTAGGTACCTTATTCAGGTTGAGGCAGGGATCAGAGCAGGACATTCACTGTAAGGAAGCTGCCTTTCCTGTCCTCATATGGGTGCCTCTCAAAATAATCCTAGCACCGTTACAGTACTTACTGCTGTCATCTGTCCATTCTTGTTGTCCAGCCCTCGTGGGCCCTGCCTCTCATGCTCATGTAAACACACTGACCAACCGACTCCATGATGGCCTCCTCCACCTCTCTCTCTGAACCACGCTTGTGTCCAACCCAGAGGAACTTTGGGCATCCTCTATTTTTCCTTCTCCTTCTAACTTTCTATCTTTTTCTATTTTCATATGTGTATGGTATACATGTGTGCATGCATGTTTTTTGTATGTGTATACCTGTGCGTGCGTGCATGTGGGAGCCAGAGATTGATGTCAGGATCCATCTACATGCTTGCTCTTTCATCTTATTATTCATACAGGCCTCTCAGTCAAATCCAGAGCACACTGATGTGGCTAATCTGTGTGCCATAGGAATCCCCTGCCTCTGCCTTCTGGGGCTAGAATGACAGGGTGAGACCACGCCCACCCAACATTTACCCGAGTTCTGGGGATCCAAACTCTGGATCACATGCTTGCAGGGCAAGCACTTTAACCACTGAGCCACCTCCCCAGACACCGCCCCCCCCCACTTTACATTTTTTTTTCTCTTTAAAGGCTTCTCAGAGCAGAGCAGTAGTCAGATCATGAGGCAGGTCCTGATTTCCATGGCATTGCCGTCTACCCTCTGCCACATCACAGAGAAAGAACCCTGAAGCCTGTTTCAGGACATAGAGCAGACAGACTGGGGTGACTGGGGCTGGAGTGCTGAAGTTAACAGTAGCGATAGTGGGCCGTACTCCGATGCTTTTCCTGAGGAGAAACAGCCAACAGCATCTACTCACCCCAGATGGACACCAGTAGACCAAAGGACAACCTCCATGTCCAACTTGGGGAGACTGAGGAGTCCGTTGGGCTTTCTCACGGACTGTGAGTGACCTAGAACATCTGCATCATGGCGGAGTTCCGCCCCATCCCTAGGAAGGTGTATCATGGAGCCCTGCTGTCAATCAAACTTCCACTCCCATGTTCTCTAGCCCCTCCAAGATCACCTGTGCTGAGGTAAGGGATTTTCAGGTCTCCCTTCTTCCACTCTCTGGGGAGTGTCCACAGACCTGGCTAGCATTGTATCAGTTTGCTTTAGTTTCCATGGCTACCAGGTACAAAGCCCAAGATGGCACCATGTTATGTTTAGAGAGAGAAAAGAAAACTTCCAAAAGCCTCGTTTTCTGCCATCTATAAATGTCTTCTTTCTTCTTGTCACAGTCACTCTCTGTGGAGGGGACTATTATCCCCCCCACCTGTATTCAGAGGAAGAAAATAACCCAGAAAGGCTGGGAACTGCTCAAGAGTTCCTGGGGAGAAGCAGTAGGGCTGAGAGTCAGACCTAGTATGTTTCCCTCCTGCGTGCAGGGCGCCCACAGATGCATCACGCACACTGACCCACAGATTCCACTTCCATTTAAGGAGGTGGGGAAGGGACTGGGGTGGTGC
Source organism: Micromys minutus (assembly GCF_963924665.1). NCBI lineage: Eukaryota > Metazoa > Chordata > Mammalia > Rodentia > Muridae > Micromys > Micromys minutus. Next base: position 48,649,228 of record NC_137956.1, on the reverse strand, counting down.
TTCAGTTGGCAGAGTGCTTGATGTGCAAAGGTGAAGACCTCATGCCCAAAGGCGGGTCTACCAGCGGGGTAATCCCAGCTCTGAGGACGTAGGGATCAGTGGATGGGGGCTCACCAGCTGCATTCCTAAGCTCTGGTTGGGTGATACTTTGTTTCAAAACCCAAGGCAGAGAGTGACTGAGGAAGACAAAAAAAAAAAAAATGCGCCCAAATGAAGATTTATAATAATGTAAATTCAGCCAAGTCAAAATAAGTAGTGTAAACCTAGCAGCAATCCCTAAAGATATCAAAGAGTGGTCTAAAATCACAGTGTCAAAAATTACCAGCAGCCCGGGGTGATTTGTACGGGCACCTTTTACTAAGTTTTAATAAATTCAACATTAATCTTACTGTCATGAAGAGTAGAAGAGGGAAGCTGCAAATTTTCCAAACGAGACCAAGCATAACCCTTGCTTATTTGTTTGTTTTTGAGGCGGGGTTTTCTGTAGCCCAGGCTAGCCCCAAGCTCTCCATGAAACTGAGGATGACATGGAACCCCAGTTCCCCTGACTCACCTCTTGTCTGTTGGGACGGCAGGCCCAACCCAACACCAGCCCAGTCTTGCTAAGAAAGCAAACAGAAAAAAACCCAAGAGCAGAGATAAACAGCTGAAAATAAATTTGTAATCCCGTGCCTATGACTCTTGAAGGAGGCACTCTGTGGACGAGTCCCAGCCTTGGTCTTGACACCACACAGACTGTGGCGAGGATCCCCATGCCTGAAACAAGGAACTGACCCTGTGACCCTGCGACCCTGTGACCCTGTGAACTTCTAATCCCCTCATTTGTGGCAGGCTTACCACTGAGAGGAGACCCCACTGAGAGGAGGCTGTGGCAAACTTTAGAAAACATTTAACCAGTGTCAGAAGCTTATCCCATTGTTATGATGACAGGGAGCACAGTGGTTGGCATGAAAACCTCAAAGTCCACCCAGTGACAAACTTTCCTCCAACAAGGCCACACCTCCTGTTGATCCTACCAAACAGTTCCACTCCCTGAGGACTAAGCATTTAACTATATGAGCCCTGAGGACCATTCTTAGTAAAACCACCAAGATTACATACAAGTCAATCAGGATGACACACAATAGGGCCGTGGAGATAGCTCAGCAGGTGAAGGTGCTTGCCACCCGACTCAGTGACCCAAGTTCAGAGTCTGTAAGATGGAAGGAGAGGGCCAACTCCTACAAGTCTCCCTCTGACCTCTGACCTCCATACAGTGCCTGCCCCCACCCCGGCCCCCTGCGATAAATTAACAAATGGAAAAAATGTTTAAAAGATTCCAGATGATTTTTATAATGATTTTGGAGTAGAAATACATGAACCTAAAGCACAGAAATATGTAAGCCCAACTCTACTAACACGTAGGACTTTTCTTCTCAGCAGTGCTGAAATTCTAATTAAGACAAATCAGACCTCAGGGCTTAGCATTTCTTGTGTACCCGACATATTAATATTTGTCCATGGTGTATAAAATATATAATACAAATCATGAGGAAATGACAGCCAAAGGTGAGTGTCAGCAAAGGACACAGAACCTCACAGGAGAAGCCCGGGTTGCTGGTATGTGGGAATCATGACTAATTTCACGAGCCAGCACGAAAATGCATTTGAAAGTGACAATTTGCGTCATTCATTAGTTGAGAACTTTTTTTTTTTCTTTTTCAAGGGATAGCTGTGTTGGGAAGAATGTTGGAAATCAAAAATCTCTAATTTCCACCAACTGTTTAATTGGGATAGTCATTATGGGGAAAGTTTCGCATTATTTGATTACATTACAAGTAGTGCCAGTTTATACCAGACATGTTGTCCTCACCTGGCAGCCTCCCCCCTACAGGTGTCTGTGCTCAGTCTCATGAACTTACCGAGCTTGAAGTCCTTCCGGACTCTCCGGGCGCTGAGGCCTCTTCGGGCGCTGTCCCAGTTTGAAGGAATGAAGGTACATGCACAGGTGGATGGGCGGGAACCCAGCTATTGGGACTGGAAGAAGCCAACTGCCCTTGGTCTTAAGACTTTACTGGGGTCCCGCTCAACTAGACCAGAGCCTGGACTGTGAGAAGGGAGGAAAAGACTGAATGGGCATTCTCTTACCAGCCAAGGGCTCTGTTCACCGTGCAGTCAGGGAAAGCCACACCCTACATGTCTGACACCATTGTCACAGGGCACTTCTGAGGTCATCCTTGGTGGCCATATGAGTAGAAAGCAGGACCAGGAGAGGAACGTTCAGAATAAAGACAGGAGAACTCTAGGGGCCCTGTCCTGCATACTGGGTCTCCCCTGGGAAGACAGAGAACATGTTGGGGGGCCCTGTTTGTAACTTTTTCCTTTGTTTTGCATCCCCCAGGTTGTCGTCAACGCCCTTATCAGTGCCATACCCGCCATTCTCAACGTCTTGCTGGTCTGCCTCATTTTCTGGCTCATATTTTGTATCCTGGGAGTAAATTTTTTTTCTGGGAAGTTTGGAAGATGCGTTAACGGGACGGACATAAACAAATACGTCGATCATACCGAAGTTCCAAACCGGAACCGATGTGAAGCTAGTAATTACTCGTGGAAGGTTCCAAATGTCAACTTTGACAATGTGGGGAATGCCTACCTCGCCCTGCTGCAAGTGGTAAGTGCTGTGGGTCCGTCTGCATCCAGGGAGAGGAAGCTTGGGAGAGTGATCAGTCCCTAAAAGCAGTCTGTTCACAGGGTGGGGGTGGGGCAGAGTCTTTTCACCCGGAGACTCCGACTTAGTTACTTTTCTCATTTCTTTGGCAAAAGCACTTGGCGCAGTGGTTACTTTTCTGTTGCTGGGATAAAATACCAAACAAAAAGTTTCTTTCCAAAAAATCTTTCTTAGGTTTTATTTTAGCTCATAGCTCTAAAGGGAATGTATTCCATCACAGTTGGGAGGACATGGTGGGAGGACCAGGAAGCTGGCTGTCATGCTACATCCATACGCTACATACATCTGCAGGCATGTTATAGACCCTCAAATTCCACCCGCAGTGACGCACTTCCTTCAGCAAGGCTCCACTTCCTAAAAGTTCTAGAATCTTCCCCCAAGTGCCCGTCAGGTGGGAACAAATGTTCAAACACGGGAGCTTGCGGAGCGGCATTTCTCATTCAATCCATGGTACCCGACAGAAGCAACTTAAGGCAGGGCCATTTTTGCAGGCACCACGGTGGGGGAAGACGCGGTGGTGAGGACTGTCCAGATGCCGCGGCAGGAGTGTGAGGAACATGGTCCCACTGGCTCCACAGTCGGGAGGGAAGTGGGCAGGAGAGACCGAGATGCTGGTGCTCCTTTTCCATTTACTCACCAGCGTCAGTTAAACAGCCTCAGAAACACCTTCACCACATGCCCTGATGTGGGTCTCCTGGGTGATTCCAGGCCAGCCCGGTTGACAATGAAGATTAGCCGGCACACACAGTAACACCCCCTTCAGGGTTTTATGTCGAGATTGCTTTGTCTTCTATGGTACCTTGCTTGCTGTTCAAAGCACCTGCCAGAAGCGAGAGCCTTTGGTGCAGGTCAGGGCATTGTTAATACTCAGCAGCAGCCATGTGTTAGTCAGGCAGCACAAAACCTGTGCTATCAGGAAGAACCTTACCTGGCTCTTCCCTGGCAACCTATTGTGTAGACGTCGATTGAAGAATAAAGAGATTAGGCACAACACTCCTTCTCGGGTCTGTGACTGTTCTTCTCAGGGGACCTCTCTCTGGGGCAGGATGGTGTGTCAGCTTACACACACAGCTGCCCACAGGGCTTGACTTTTGTGTTCCATGCCTCTGTTGATGACAAAGGTCTACGGCTGTGTCCGAGCTTTCTTCTTCTGTTTCAGGCAACCTATAAGGGCTGGCTGGACATTATGAATGCAGCTGTCGATTCCAGAGGGGTGAGTTAATGTCTCATTGTGTTCTAGAATGTTATGCTCTAAGCGGAGATACTATGAGTTTGCAGATGGCCCCTAACTTCCCGTAGGGCAGCTTCACCATTCCACATCCAGCTTCTGGAGACAAAATTATGGTACAGATATGGCCTGATAAAGAGATCAATTATGTATTTTTTTCCGTGTCTGATACCCCAGTGTTCTGTAGAGTCCAGGGACAGGGGAACTGGCTCACTTCCTCTAACTTCTTTAGGGTTACCATTGCTGAAATGAAATACCATGACCAAAAGCAACCTGGGGAGGAAATGGTTAGTCTGGCTTATATATCACACCATCGGGGGAAGAAACAAAGGCAGAAACATAAGCCAGGGGATCCTAGAGACAGGAGCTGATGTGGAGGCCATGTTTGAGGGATGTTGCTTACTGGCTTGCTCCCCATGGCTTGCTCACCCTCTTTCTTAGTACCCAGGATCATCAGCCCAGGGGTGGGCGTCACCCACAGTGGGTTGTTTGATACGGGCTTGTTTACGACCCTATCTTATGGAGGCAATTTCTTAATTGAGGCTTCTCTTTAGCAACTCTAGCTCGTGTTGAGTTGACATAAAACTAGCCAGCACACTTCACCTGGCTTGCTTAGCTACCTTCCTTATGCAGTTTGGGGCCACCTGCCTAGGGATAGATCCTCTTACATCTGTTAGGAATTAAGAAAATGCCCTACCAACTTTCCCACAGGCCAGTCGGATCGATGTAATCATTAGTTGAGGTTCCTTCTTCCCAGGTGATATTAGTTTGTGTCAACTTGATAGAAACTAAGGTCCTAGCAAGGTACTCCCACTTGTCTATAGCTCGTCTGCCAGTGATGGACAGGAGGAAACCACCTTCCAGAGTCTGCGTGTCTTAACCGGGGAAGCATTAAGAGAGCAAAAGTGACTGCAGAATTTCAGCGGAAGAGAAAGTCAGAACTGAGTCTCAGGGTTGGAAATGCTCTTGGCAGTCCAGCCTATTTCCTGTTCCCTGTCTGGTTTCGCAGAAGGATGAGGAGAGACTTACAGAGAGCAGGGAAGTTAAGTCAGGAAACAACAGGATGGGGAGTTTGGTCGGTTTTATATCCTGACACATCTGTGGTCACTGGACTGAGGGATCGACAGAGCTGGTGGCTGAAGTGGAGTGGGGGCTACAGACAGGTGGGCTGGGAGCAGGAGAGATGCAGAACTGAGGAAGGAGAGTCTTCGTGCTATTGGTTTTCATCATCACCCAACAGATGGGCATTTCTATGTAGATAGTGCACAGCAACAAATCACTTAGCTTAATTCTCAGTCCATTAACAAACATTCATTTCTAGAAAGCCAAAGCTAATAGTAGAGACTTAACGTTAATGTTGTAACTCACTGTAATATTTGTATCTCATGATTATGTATATCATATATATATACTCACACACACACACAATTTAAGTGTTTAATTTTTAACTTACTGTTTGAGTATGTGTGTATGTGATATGTGTGCATGAATGAGGACCAGAGTTTGGATTCCCCAGAGTCCACCTAGATGCTGGGTTGGCATGGGAATGTTCCCTGCCTGGAATTCTAGTGCTTGGAAAGTGGAGATGGGATTCCAGGGGCAAGTCAACTATGTAGACTAGCTGTACTGGTGAGCTCTGGGTTCAAGTGAGAGAGGGTCAGAGGCTGCGTGGGTAATCTACTATCAAGCCTGACAACCCGAGTTCCTTCCCTCTGATCCACATGGCAGGAGAGAACCAGTACCTGGTCTCCACAGACATGCCATGGTGCACTTGCGCACACGTGTGTGCAAACACAGACACACATACACATGAACATGCAATGCAAATACATATACATACACAGCACATGTACTTGAAAGAAAGGAAGGAGAAAGAAATGGGGAAATAAGCAAGTAAAAGGAGAAGCAGGGCTGAGCAGGATTGTGTATTGCTGTGTGTGCACTGAGGTGTGCCCTAAGCTGGGAAAGCATGCTTGTCATCAGCTAGTGACCATATGCAAGCTCACCCGCTCACTCACCCATCTGCCTGTTCACTCACGTGTCTTGAGAATCCACCTCCCAGAAGGTGTGCTGGGCACTGACAACTCACAAGTGAGGAGACGCAACCATGGGCAGAATGTTGCCATCAGGGAGGGGTAGAAACGGCTGTATACCAGCTGTGAAGTCCTGTCCCCTCTGCCTGAGGTAGATTTATCCTGTGTTGGACCCATGTAAACGGCTTATCCATGCAGGCATTTGGGAGACTTTCAAAAGACAAACACCACCATGACCCTCCCCACTTATCCGTTAATGCTCTTCATTGTCTGGGAGAACAGCCCAAGTGTCCTGGCTCCTGTCTCCCCAGTGCATGCATCTGGAGCTTAGCAAGGGACCCAAAGAAGGGGCATTCAGAGGTACATAACTCCTGGCAGGATGCTATGTGGTTAAAGTTGCTGGGGAAATCCACTCTGGTCTTCTGAGCAAGGCAGCTAGGGCAGCTTGAAATTTTCCCCCCTCAGTAACTGTTTTTCTCTCTTTAAAAATGTCCCCAACAGAAAGATGAGCAGCCGGACTTTGAGGCGAATCTCTATGCATATCTTTACTTCGTGGTTTTTATCATCTTTGGCTCCTTCTTTACCCTGAACCTCTTCATTGGTGTTATTATTGACAACTTCAATCAGCAGCAGAAAAAGATAAGTGTGCATGCTGGCCTGGCTGGGTCTCACCTGGGTCCCCCAATGCTTAGAGGGAATGTGATTCTGATGCAGAAAGAAGGTTGTTCATGGCAGCCATTCGGACGTGCTCAGGAGCAGCTGGGGAGACCACCCTTAGCCTAGAAAAGACCAGAGTGGTCTCAGAGATAAGGGCAAGAACGAGGGGTGGTGGTGCACACCTTTAATCCCAACATCTCTGTGCTGTGGGCACAGCGATGTGAGGGCCTCAGGGCTTCTAGCTTAGCTCTAAGTTCAGTGCTAGACCCTGTCTCATGGGAATAAGATGGAGAGCGATAAGACAGGACACCTGAAGTCCTTTTCTCTGGGTGTGTGTGCACACACATACATACACATACAGACATACACACAAAGACACACACAGACACACACACAGACACACACTCACACACACACACACAAAGACACTCACACACACACACAGACACACAAACAGACAGACACACACAGACACACAGGCAGACAGATGCAGATATACACACAGACAGACAGACACAGATACACAGACACACACACAGACACATACACACACAGACACACACATGCAGACAGACAGACACAGATACACAGACACACACACAGGCAGACACACACACAGACCCACACAGACACACACACAGACAGACAGATGCAGATAAATACATACACACACAGAGACAGACACAGACACAAATACACAGACATATACACATACATACACACAGACATACACACACAGACAGACACACACAGACAGACAGACACACACAGACACAGATACATACACACACACACACACACACACACACACACACACACACACGCCATGGGAGTTGAATTGGGAGTTGAATTATATACCATAATTTGTCTTGGTTGTTCTCTTTGTAACCGTCTCAGTAATTTCTACATTTCTCAATGGCTTAAGCAATCATGAGCATCCTTACAATTCTGGCTATATTCTTAGTAGAACATCCTGGGATGAAAACATTAGAGGCATTGCCCAGTCACTTCCCAGATTTGGGAACGGCTGGGACTAAGCCCTCACCACCATCACTAGCATTTATAGTTGCTTCCTAGACAGAGACAGAAAACGTTACACCATGGTTTTATATTTCTGTACTTGATTATTAGTGATTATAACATGCCTTGTTCGTTATAGATCAGTGGTCCTAACACTAGTCAGGATCAACTGCTTACATCTTTTGGAGATTTTAAAGACAAATTGACATTCTTTTCTTATGCATATTCAATCTATTAAGTCTGTTTTGTGACTTGCTTTTTATCCTCATGTTTATGTGCATGTATGTGTGTCTGTGTGTGTCTATGTGTGTGTTTCTCTGTATGTGTCTGTGTGTGTCTAATTGTGTGTCTGTGTGTCTCTGTGTATTTGTGTCTGTGTGTGTTTTTGTTTGTATGTGTATATGTGTCTGAGTTTCTCTGTATGTCTCTTTGTGTCTGTGTGTGTCTGTATGTGCGTCTCTGTATGTGTTTGTCTGTCTCTGTGTCTGTCTGTGTGTCTCTGTGTCTGTGTGTATGTTTCTGGTTGTGTGTGTATCTCTGTGTGTGTTTCTGTTTGTATGTGTCTGAGTTTCTTTGTGTATATATCTGTGTGTGTCTTGTTTGTGTGTCTGTGTATCTGTTTGTGTGCATGTATATGTGTCTCTGTGTATGTCTGTGTGTTTCTGGTTGTGTGTGTGTGTGTGTGTACATGTCTTTCTCAGCATTTCTTACCTTATTTTTTGAGGCAGAGTCTCTCATTAAAACCAGACCTCACTGATTTTGCCTGTCTCTACCTCCCCGGTGCTGGGATTGTGCTGCCACACTCAGTCTTGGGATGAAACTCAGTGGCTCAGTCATGCTGGGCAAGTCCTACCACTTAGCCACAATACCCAGCCCCGTACCTGGCTTTTTATGTGAGTTCTGGGGACTCAAACTTCGGTCCTCACTTGCACAGCCAACACTACCCACTACCACCCTCCCTGCCCAGTTGAATTTTCTCTTCTTTAGGAGCAGAAGGCACTTCCGACCCCTCAGCTCAGTGTTTGGTCATTGTTTTTATGACGGTGCTAAGGCTTGTTTATATTTTTCTGCCGATCTTGTTTAATTCATCAGAAATGTACCTTGCAGCCAAGTTCTGTTCTCAGTGTCTGCTGGGGAAGTCCGGTGCGGTTGTGGCACGGCCTGTGCTGCTTGGGGAGGAGGGAGCAGTTCTGTATCCCCTCTGTAATGCGTGTGTCCTGATTGCAATCAATACCAGCAATTTGGGTGTCAGCCTCGCAGTGCCGACTTAACCCTCTGTTGGAATTGTGTGTGTCACACTGCAGCATCCTTTTATTTTATTTTATTTTTTTGCATTATGGAAAATTTCAAAAGTGAACAAGAACATTCTAGAATGAACCTAAAATACCCAGCACCCAACATAATATTTATTACCAAAGAACATCTTCCTGCCGCTGATGCCCCCATAGACCCCTTCTGCAGGATTTGTTTCATTTTGCTCATAAATATTTCAAACTGGTTTTTAATCACATAAAAACGAAGAACAGTCCCAAGAAGAGTTGAGTGTTTGGAGTCTGCTGGCTTGTTTTGATTGTCAGGCTATTCTCGAGCTTTTTGTGAAGTTATTTTTAAACTTCATTTATTGTCATTGTATGTGCACGTGTGTGGTGTGCTGGCAGGCATGGGGCATGTAGAAGTCAGAAGACTACTTCATGGAGTCAGTTCTTCCCCACAGTTCTTATGCGGGCTCTGGGGATTGAACAAAGGTCTCCAGGCTCCTGTGGCAAGCACTTTTATCTGCTGAGCCATTGTATTTGCCCACATGGCTGATTTCAAACATGACCACGATGTCATTACATTACCTAAAAAACTTTGAACAAATTCTTCAAATTCATCAAATTGTACTTATTTAGATTGACATACCATTTAATTTTCTTTGTTAAGCCAGACAATGCTGCTATCTTCCTCCTCCTCTTCCCCTCCTCCTCCGTTTCTCCTCCTCTTCCTTCTCTTCCCCCTCTTTCTTCTCCTCTTTCTCCTCTTCTTCCCCCTTCCTCCTTCTCTTCCCTCTCTTCTCCCTCCTCCTTTCCCTCCTCTTCCCCTGCTTCTCCTCTTTCCCCTCCACCTCCTCCTCTTCATCACCATTACTATTAATGTTGTTGCTTTTTTTGAGGCAGGCTAGCCTAGAAGTCACTGTGTTGCCCAGGCTGGCTCCAAACGCATAACAATTCTTTTGCCTCTGCTCCCAAGTACCAGGATTACATATATGAGCTACCTGCATGTCTGGTTTTGTTTTTCTAAATTAGTACACAAAATAATGCGTTTCCTTTTGGCAGTTTTTGGAGGGTGACTCTCTGTATGTCATGGGCATGGAAGGCTGGCTCCTTTTGCTGTCTCTAGTCTATTAATTTGGGTTTTCCTCTTAGACTAACAGTGACTAAGAGATTTTTTTAGTCTTGTTTATCTCTTCAAAGAACAAAGTCCTAGTTTCTTTAATTTTTTTACATTGTTATTTTCTATTTTGTTAATTTTTGCTCTGATCTATCTACTTTATCTCTTTCCCTCTACTGGTTTGTTCTTGTTAGATTTCTAAGTTCTTCAAGAAGACAGATCAATAAGTTCTTTACCCAAGATCACCAACTTTTTAAACATAAGATTCACAACTATGTTTAGTTTTTCTGAAAGATTTATTGATTTTTATTTTTAAAAAATTGCTTTCTATTACAGTTTTGGGTCCAAACCAGGATCCAAATAAAATAAGTCCCTCTGATTTAACAACAGTTTGTACCTGGAGCAACAGGAAGACCCAGGGTTAAGTTGAACCCTCTTTCTGTTGTTGGCCAGTTTACCGATGAATCCTGAGGTTCTTCAAACCACATTCTTGTAGATGCCTGTCATTGTTTCTAGGTCTTTCCATAGAGAGCTACTTCAAGTTCAAAGCTGTAAGGAAACACAGATGTAGAAATGGGCATCTAATGGTACCTCCCCTCCCTTCTGATGTGTTTCTTTCTCTTTTCTACACTGAGAAACTTGGTCTCAAGAGCACAGGGGTTGATAACATTAAAATTTCCACAGTAGAGGCTGGGAAGGAGGCTCAGAAGTTAAATAAGGGGGCGGAGAGGAGGTCAGAGTTAAGGGCACACGTTGCTCTTGCAGAGGACCTAGGCTGGATTCCCAGCACCTAGGTTCAGCAGCTCATAACTGCCTTCATAAACTCTAGCTACAGGATATTAGATGCCCTGTTCTGTCTTCTGTAGGTAATTACAGTCACATGACCATAACCATACAAAACATACATACACATAATTCAAAACAAAACAAATATTTTAAATATCCACAGCTTCTCATTGTCTTCACACTAAACACATGCATTCCTGCATTACAGTCTCAAGAACACTTCACTGCTAGTGAGAATTGTGTTTCTTATTGGATTTGACTGTCAAGGGACACTTTTGAAAGATGTTATTGTGTATGGGGAAGGGGACAGGGAGTACACACATGAGTGCAGTATATGAAGAGGCCAGAAGGGGGAATAGGATCCCTGGGAACTGGAGTTAAATAGGTTGTGAGCTGCTGGTCATGGGTACTGTGAACCAAGCTTGGCTCCTCTGGAAGAGCTATTCAGTGTTAACCACTGAGCCATCCCTCCAGTCTCCAGCAGTGCCTTGGGACTAACTTACCATTTTGTTTCTTAATTTTCAGAGTCTGGAGCCTTTCTTTTCTTTCTTCAAACTTCTATACAGGTCCAGCTGCATATTTCTAAAGAATTCTGCTCTACTTTATCTGATATTTCTATTTTTTTGTCCAATGAATTTCTAGAAATGGGATTTCTAGCTTGTTTTTCTTATTAGTAGTGAAAATATTTAAAACCCATATGTTTCTTCTTAAGAATTATTCTGAAAAGATTTTAATTAACTTTTATTTATAATGGTACATTAGTTACTTAAGTAATTTTAGTGTCATTACATAGTATTTTCTGGCTTTTTAATATTTTACCCATTTGTTTGGGCATATTAGTTAATTGTGGGTTTTATGTTACCTAACATGTTCACACATGTGTACATGCATGTGTACGTACATGTGTAAGTGTGTGTATGTATATATATGTGCTCTGGTCCTCCCTTCTTCCCTATTTTAGCCATCCTCTGCTATAGAATTTTACTCTAATATTTCTATTGCTAATTTTTATTATAGGTCTATATAATTTAAGTTATACAGCCCAAATAAAATGTATTTGTTTTTTTTTCAAAGACTCTGTAGGATGTTCATTAAAATGTGGGATCTATGTGTTCCAAGAAGTGAGCCATAACTGACTGACATGACCTTATTCCTTTCTTATCCCTTATCTTAAAATCAATTTTCCTTCTGGTCCCAGAGTCCAGATCCTTTCAAGTTCCTTTGGAAGAGGAGCTATTGATAAAAGTGACATGTAACTTTGTTACTAAAGCTTCAGGGCTTGATTTGCAAAGATGGCTAGCAGAGGCTAATTGACTCTCGATTTCTCCATGTACTTAGGTGGCCAAGACATTTTTATGACAGAAGAACAGAAGAAATATTACAATGCAATGAAAAAGTTAGGAACCAAGAAACCTCAAAAGCCCATCCCAAGGCCCCTGGTGAGAGCAATTGACTCTAACATGTGTAATATACGTGATCTGAGGACACAGGTTTCTAAAAAGCCTCCTGTTAACTTTTAAAGGAAGTATTCTTTCTATTATTTTAAAAGTATTTGTGTATGCGTGTCTTTGTGGGTTCAAGCGAGTGCAGTGCTTTCGGGGGGCAGAAGAGGGCCTCAGATCCCCCAGAGCAGGAATTAAAGGCAGTCGTGAGCCATCGAAGGAAATGAATTATGTCCTCTGCAAGAGCAGTATGCAGTCTTAACCACTGAGCCATCTCACCAGACTCCAGGATTTTCAAAAAAATCTATATGTGTTATCTTAGAACTTAAAAAACCAAGATGCACCCAAGTCCTTAGGAAAGTTAGACATTAATGTTCATCTTGACCAATACATTTATTTTTCTACTAACACAGAGTCTAATTAGGTAGTTCTGGTGACCTGGAACTCACCATGTAGACCAGGATGCCTTGAACTCACAGAGAGCCAGCCCCCTGCCTCTGTTTCTCACATGCCTGGACTAAAGACATGGCATCATTACTCTCAACAAAAATAAATCTTAAAAAGTTTAAAACATAAAAAAAAGGAGACAGTGCCCAACTTCATGCCTAGTCATACTATGAAACAACCAGTTCTCCATCTTTAATACTTGCTGGGATGCTGTTTTTCTAACCTATTCCAACTAGAATTAAACACTGACATTTAAGGGTTGCATGGTTGCAGAGTTTTGCTGACATTCCAATTATTCTGAACTGGTAACCAGAGCCTTGGAGATGCCTGTTCCATTTTGCCCAAGATGTAGACTCTCTTTGCGTCCATATCTTGGGCAAATGCAGATGCAGACATCCTCTTTATATTGCTGAAGTGTACGTGGGCCGTTTTATCTCAGTCTCACATCAAAGTTGTATTGTTACAGGGGATATTTTTGATTTGTTTTTGTCTTGAAGTGAAAATACAAGCTTAAGCACATAAAGTAGCTACCCAGCCACAGTGGGAAGCTATGAGAATTTTTTGTTCTTTAAAGGGGTTCTTGTGTATACGTCAAGGAATTGCCTTCATTGTAAGAGAAAACAATTTTTGTTGTCTTAATGACATAATTTTCTCCTTTCTTTTTCCTCCTCAGAACATATGTCAAGCCTTTGTTTTCGACCTGGTCACAAGCCAGGTCTTTGACGTCATCATTCTGGGTCTTATTGTCCTAAATATGATTATCATGATGGCTGAATCAGACAGCCAGTCCAAAGATGTGAAGAAAATCTTTGATATCCTCAACATAGCCTTCGTGGTCATCTTTACCGTAGAGTGTCTCATCAAAGTCTTTGCTTTGAGGCAACACTACTTCACCAATGGCTGGAACTTATTTGATTGTGTGGTCGTGGTTCTTTCTATCATTAGTAAGTAAAACCAGTAGCCAGGACTTTCCAGGAGAGGCAGAAGTAACCCTAGCGAAAATCATTTGGAAGTGTATCAAGCTTCTCCACAAAGCAACAGATTAGGCTTAATGTAGCATCTGGAAAAACTGGGTGGCAGTAAGGGGCTAAGGATGGCATGTTCTGTGCAGAAGGTGGTTTGCTTGTTCAATGGAGAGATACAAAGTATCTCCATTGACAGTTGTGGTGGTGGTTCCTGACATCTCAGGGGGCCGAGTGGGAATTCCATCTTTTCCCTGCTACTGTGAGCCCCATGGGCAGTTTGTGGTTTTAGGAGCTTGGCCTTTAGCACTGATGTTGGTGCCTGGGTTCAAATCCCACAGGGGTACCAGAGTAGCTGTTGGGCCAGGGGTTCCCTTGCTTCCCACTGAGCTATCAAGGCTGCCTTACATGAGAAGCGGTACCTACTTCTTAGCCTGAATCCTGAGTTTACTTGGACCAGTGTATGGGCTGCATGTGTCTCAGCAGCTCTGACTCCAGCCAGCCTCTTCCAATAGCCAGTGGAGTTTGCATAGCCACAGTCCCTCTGCATCAAGCAGAGAATGAATGGGAGAAAGGGGTTTATCAGCACACATGCATCCCCTTTCTTCTTTTGTGTTTTTAAAATTATATGTATAGGTGACCAAGGAGACCAGGGCCAAAGACATTGAAGCTCTGGAGCTGGAGTTCCAGGCCATACCTTGTGTGGGTGCTGGTGATCAAACTCAAGAGTACTACAACAGAAGTTCATGTTCTTCATCTCTGGGCCATCTCTCTAGCTTTCCTCCCTCCCTCCCTCCCTCCCTCCCTTCCTTCCTTCCTTCCTTTTGTGCTGAGAGTCAAAACTCAGCCTTGTGCTTGTTAAATATTATACTTCTTCATGGCTAAGACATTAGAGTTTATTTGGGTCCTTGAAATTTGATTGGACTAATCCATTAATTTGACTCTGCCCCTTTCTTTTTTTTTCTGAGGAGGAATGTTAAGATGGGGTATCACACTAGTGCAGGTTGACCTGGAATTTATCATACAGCCAGGGCTGGCCTCAAGCTCATTTCAACCTCCTGAGTGCTGGGATTATAGGCCGTGTGCTGTTATGTCTGACTATACTTCATCTTTCATATGGTGCAGGAGGGCCCAAGAGTCTTTCTCGTAGTTCAGAAAGCAATGAAGACAAAGAGAACCAAATTTTACTAATGGAGGCTCCATCCCATCTCAGAAAGGCTGTGTCACAGGTTTAGACCTGTGTGGTTTCTCTCGATATCAAGTAATACAGATTGTACAGGGAGTCTGCTTGGGATCTAAGCTGCAAGGTTTATGTGAATAGTTTAAATAGGCTCATATGTTGGCAGCAAAATAGACTTATGATCCTTATTAATTAGTCTTGATCCCAAGTTCTGGTGAAATTGATGTCAATAGATGTTAGATAATGGTGGAGAGATGAGTCGGGGACCTCCCTGTGCCAAAGGGAGCATCATGAGCCTTTCCTTCCATGAGGGTTCTCACCCCATCACCCATTCCAGGATGTGCCAGGCACTGTGCAGTTTCTAGAACTATCTCTGGGATATCTCAGCTCCTAGATGATGGAAATCACATGTGCTACTAGAAACTTTGCTCCAACACAGGACAAAACCTTCACAACTAACGTGTAGAGTTCCACGTGCCTTTATGTGTCCACATTCAACCCCTGCCCTTCACACATTCCCCAAGCTTCCTCCGGAGCTTTGACAGTAGTGCAAAATGAGTGTGAGCGGGAGTCTAGGAGTCACCCGTCTAATTGGCAAGTAAGGCTTACTTAGTTTAGTTGAATACAAAGTCATGTGGTTCACAGAAAACCCAAAACTCCTCTCAGAGAAAAGATGGATTCACACAGGCCACATTGGTCCAGGAAGGATTTGGGGCTGATCTGGAAAGAGCCAGTATTGCTGAGTGAGCACCATCTTTGCTAGGACCATCTGCCTAAGCAGCATGTGTACTGTATATAGCATGATGGTCTTTTATACAGTCAGATGATGAGGTTCAGCGAGTGAGTTCTCTGTAGTCATTAGGAGACTGGCAAAAGCATTTCACTGCCATGATCCCCAGTGACCTCAGAGCAAGGGGAAGACCATGTCTACACAAGGCAAGCATGTTCCAGCCATTCTATATTTGGGCCAAAATGTGAATTGTCTTAACTCCTCATAGCACTTACCTGCTGGGTAAGCAATGAGAAAACAGGGTGACATTTTAGGCCCAAATATCCATTAGTTTGCGCAAAGCTCTGAGACATCATTTCTGGGGTGTCCGCAGCAGAGAACATGTGTGAGTTCCGTGAGACCACAGAGGTCCTCAGGGTGAGCAGAACATCAACCAGGGACCAGTGGGCATCTTTGGAGCAGAGGAAACTCAGGTCTGCTATCCCCTCACCACAGAGGGCTGTATCAGAATCAGATGAATAAACATCCACCCCTTTTAATAAGCTTGGATCTCTCAGATTCTACCATTTTTCTCTGTAGCTCAATCAAGGCCTAAACCATACTTCAGGAGAAATGTCCCCATGTGCTCTGAAAGAGCCACTGTTCGAAAAAGGAGGGTTTGTGTTCCATTTGCATGAGGTAAATAGGGAAAATCCATGGCAGGTGTTGCTCTAAAAGGAAAATGCAACAGATAATAGCCCATTATAAATTGCCATGTTTTCCTTCCTTATCTTCAATGGTGTATGCATCCCAGCCCCCATCAAAAGTCCCATCTAAAATGATATGGCCCTTGGAGATTATGTTTCAAGTCGAAACACAGGTAGATAGTTCCTAGTTTTGTGTATGAGTGAGAAGGTGTTGTGTAACGAGTTGTCCCCCTCAGGATCCTGAGGTAGAAGACTGGCTGGGTTTGAAGCTGGAGTGCATGCTGGGAATTCACTGGTCCTCCCTCTCTAGGTACCATGGTTTCTGGCTTGGAGGACAGTAACATCCCTTTCCCGCCTACACTCTTCAGAATTGTCCGGTTGGCTCGGATTGGTCGGATCCTCAGGCTGGTCCGGGCAGCACGGGGCATCAGGACACTGCTCTTTGCTTTGATGATGTCTCTCCCCTCTCTCTTCAACATTGGCCTTCTACTCTTTCTGGTGATGTTCATTTACGCCATCATTGGGATGAACTGGTTTTCCAGAGTGAAGAAGAGCTCTGGGATCGACGACATCTTCAACTTTGAAACCTTTTCGGGCAGCATGCTCTGCCTCTTCCAGATAACCACATCAGCTGGCTGGGATACTCTCCTCAACCCCATGCTGGATTCAAAAGCCCACTGCAATTCCTCCTCCCAAGACAGCTGTCAGCAGCCGCAGATCGCCATAGTCTACTTTGTCAGTTACATCATCATCTCCTTTCTCATCGTGGTCAATATGTACATAGCCGTGATCCTAGAGAACTTCAATACTGCCACGGAGGAGAGCGAGGACCCTCTGGGTGAGGACGACTTTGAAATCTTCTATGAGATCTGGGAGAAGTTTGACCCTGAAGCAACACAGTTCATCCAGTACTCGGCCCTCTCTGACTTTGCCGACGCCCTGCCTGAGCCGTTGCGTGTGGCCAAGCCTAATAAGTTTCAGTTTCTAGTCATGGACTTGCCCATGGTGATGGGCGATCGCCTCCACTGCATGGATGTTCTCTTTGCTTTCACCACCAGGGTCCTTGGGAACTCCAGCGGCTTGGATACCATGAAATCCATGATGGAGGAGAAGTTTATGGAGGCCAATCCTTTTAAGAGGTTGTATGAGCCCATAGTCACCACCACCAAGAGAAAGGAGGAGGAACAGTGTGCCGCTGTCATCCAGAGGGCCTACCGGAAACACATGGACAAGATGATCAAGCTGAGGCTCAAAGACAGGTCAAGTTCCTCGCTCCAGATGTTGTGCAATGGAGACTTGTCTAGCTTGGATGTGGCCAAGATCAAGGTTCACTATGACTGACCCCTCATCTCCACCCCTACCTCACAGCCTTACAGTTTAGCCTCTAGCCTCTGGCAGACAGACAGCGGACTTACTAAACAGGCCGTTCGATTCATTTGTTTTCTTGGCTGGAGAAGGTGATAGGTTGCTTCCATTTTTAAATGATTCTTGGGAAGATGTTAGAAAGGACTGCAAAGGACGGAAGGACAGTTCAGATTATGTAAAGATAAGAAACAGGAAGGAAAGATCACATGAGAACTTCAGATTGTGTTCTCGGTACCTTCCCCAACATGTCTGTTCAGTGTTTAAGTATGTGACCTGCCACCTGAAGCTCTTTTGCATGTTAAGTGAGATTTCAGAACCCTGCAGTAAGTTAACAGTTTGTTTCGGGTGTTTCTACCAGCATTGTGGATTTCGGCATATGGCTCAAACCTGGAAGCATGACTCTGACTTGTCAGTTAGCACCCCAACTTTCAGACGCTCTAATCTCTGTCTCAGGTGTCTAATAAATACCTAAAAGAAACGTCTACTTTGCATTTCATTGAGACGGGCCGGAAATGTCCCTCTTGCTTGGTGGTTGTGTGAGCAGAGGTTTTATGTAGTCCAGAGCCAGTCCTCTTGTCAGGAAGGTAGTTGGCAGTTGGCTCTTGGGGAAGAAAAGGCCTTGTGTCTCAGTGTTACAGATTTCTGTGACGTGAATGTCCCCACCATGTCTAGTTCCAAGCTACAAGAATGAGTTGGGAAGAAATGGGTGTATTTAAATGTTCAGGAGCCAGCCTGGACTGGTTCCAGCCACCATTACCTGGTTCCAACAAGAAGTCTGGTTGACTCTGGTTAAAGTACCTGCAGAGTTAGAGCAGAGGGCTGGGGATGGCTTAGTTGGGAACATGGTTGGGCAATACGAGAACCTGGAACTATCACATCTGGGTGGCAGCCCACCCATAATCCCAGCTCCTTAAAGAGACAGGGTATGCTGGCTTGTTTTTTAGTTGACTTGATGCATCTAGAGTTACTTTAGAAGAGGAAACTTTGGTTGAAGAATTGCCTCCATCAGATTGCTCTGTGGGCACATCTGTGAGAAACTGTCTGGATGATGATTGATGTGGGTGGGCCCAGCCCACTGTGGGCGACACCATTCCTAGGAAGGAGGACCTGGGTATATAAAAGCATGAGCTGGGGAGTAAGCCAGAAGACAACACTGCTGTCTCTGCTTCTGTTTCTGCCTCCAGCTTCCTGCCTTCACTCACTTTAGTCACCGATTGCTACCTGGAAGTCCAAGCTGAAATAAGCCCTTTCCTTCCCTAATTGTTTTCATTATGACATTCATCACAGTGACAGAAACAGACTAACCTGTGGGACCTTGATGGAAAGAGGATGGAGGTGCTTGTGGGACTAGGGACCTTTAGAGATGAGCCATGAGAGTCCCACGCAGGACTTAAAGACCTCAAGTCTCAGTGTTCTCTCTTTCCGGTCTGAGTGGTAACAGATGGGGCAGGCTAAATAATGTGTGCCCTTATAGATCCTTGTATAGAGGCCAGTCGAAGGTGGGACCTTATAGATCCCTTCCAAAGGTTCCCCCTCTTAACTGAGAGTAATTTTTTCCTACAATATATTCTGGTCACACTTTCCCCTTCCTCATCTCCTTCCAGGTTCTCACAACCTTCTCACTCAACCAACTCCTCTGTCTGTCTGTCTGTCTATCTGTCTGCCTATCTGTCTCTCAAACAGGCAAATAAAAAAGAAGGCAAAAAAAATAAAAATGAAATATACAGAAAAACAGCAAGCACGCATGTACACATGCCACCAACACACACACACACACACACACACGTATGCACAGAGGGTAGACACACAAAACTCATGAAAACACAAACTTGGAAAACATATTATACAAATAAAAGATCAGTAAGATGAAAGAATGCCCAAGCAAAGCAATATAATTAAAAAATCTACAAAATACTCTTGAGTTTATGTTGGCCATCTACTGCTGGGTATGAGGCCTGCCCTTAGTGTAATTTATATATTCAGTGAGACTCTAACTGGGAAACCTTAATTTTTCCTTTAGTCACTCTTACATATATCTACCCACACCTACATGAGCCCTAGCTAGGAACGGGTTGGTTTCTAGAGCAGCCTCTGAGAGCAAGCACCAGCTCCAGCCACAGACTGAACTATGCCCATTCCCGTCACTAGATGGCAGCAAACACCCAACTCGATCTTTCTAAGTGCCCCACAGTGTGGAGAGACCTGGAAGCTAATCCTCCCCAGGAATGGCTCTCCCTGGGCAAGCACCTCAATAACAGAGGGGCCTTAGGAGGCCACTGCTGGGTGGAGAGAGAGCTCAGCCAGTCAAGTATTCATGCTGTAAGCATAAGGACCAGAGTTCAACCCCAAAATCCTCGTGCAAAGGCAGGATAGTGTCATGCTTGTGATCCCTGGGCTGAGAAATCAGATGTAGTCCAGAAGGGTGAAACCATGCTCTGGGTGTTTTCCGATGGGTTGGGGACACACTCGATGTCCCAATAAACATCTGTACAGACATGGAACCTCCCACCCATCTGTCCTCTGTCTCCTCTCTCCCAGGTAAATCTGGCTTTTCTTAATTCAACGCTCATCCCGAGGACAGACCTGGCACACTTTGTGTAACAGCCACTAACCAGTGACCCTTGACCTTTAGAGCATCTAATTAGGAAGAGAAGCGCACAAGTGTCTGCACGGTGATGAAACAGGACAATCTAACAGGAGCCAGACACTGGGCTCCGTTCTGCTCTCAGGATGTTGATGGGGGAGGGTTTGGGGAGAGAGCGGCAGCTGGGCGGGCCTGATGGAAGGGGGGGTGTTAACAAGCCGGGTTTGGCAGAGTGTGAGCCCCCAGCAGCACGGTGGGAACTGGGACAGATAAGGCAGTTTGATTCGCCCAGCAGACTGCGGGGAAATGCAGAGGTTGGAGCAGAGTCAGCAGCAGGACCTCAGGAAGGAACGTCTGAGTTGGAGGAGTGGCTGAGTCAGTAACATCTTCATGTTGCCAGCACAGGGCTGTAGGTTAAATCCCCAGCGACTCTAAGGAAAGGCCGGGTGTGCCGGGACGTGCTTTCACTCCCCGTGCCGGGGAAATAGATTCGGGATACCGGGGCTTCACTTGACAGCCAGCCTGCTTGACAAGTTCTAGGTCAGTGATAGGTTATGTCTTAAAACACACGGTGAATTGACATCAGACCTCTACATTCACGTGCACCCATGTGTGAGCCACACATACACATTTGTACACAAGAGTATACACACACACACACACACACACACACACACACAATTCATAAAGGCACTCAAGTACCACTGTGAGTTATACCCAGTTGGTACTGGGGAGGCACTAAAGGTGTTCGGATGGTGCAACGAAAACACCAGGACAAGATGGGCCGAGAGGAGAAAAAACACCTGTGACATTGATTGGCCCTGGTGGAGAAGAAAAGTTGACCCAGGGAGGGCACAGGGACAACATAGTGTGTCTGTGAGGGTGGGACCAGCTGGCTGCCTTAGGAGGACAGTCTGAGAGGCCCTTAGACTTGGGGACTGGTATAGCAAGACAGACTGCAGTAAAAAGTTTCCGGGGTGGGGCTGGAGAGGCGCCTCAGTGGGTAAGAGTGCCAGTGTCTACACACACACCGGGACTGGCCAAACTTGCCTGGAATCCCAGGGGCAAAAACAGCAGCGTCACCAGGGCTTGCCGGCCACTGGCTTGGCTCCATGTTTAGGGAGAGACCCTGTAGGAGGGGAAGGCAGCTGGGAATGATAGAGCCCGACACTTTGTCCCTTTATACTGTCCCTTCACTTGCCTCTGTCACACACTCACCTCATGCCCGATGGCATGCACATACACTTCACACACTAACAACTAACTTCATCTAAAGGAAAAAAAAAAAAAAAAAAACCCAAACACGTTACCAAGGCAATGAGAGGAGGGAGATCCAAGGTTTCCCCCATTTCTTTTGTTTTCTTGATTAGAGAGGAAGAAACCCCCAAGCTGATTTTGTTTGCTTCAAAAATCCCAGGTCCAAGGTGTCTATCTGCAGCTAGGCACAGAAGTATAGTGTTAGGTGTGGGCGGGAGTTTGCTGCACAGGGGTCCGAAACCCCGGGAGCAGCTGACATCACGGCAGGGAGCACAGTCAGACCCAGAAGGCAGGGGACATGACCTGGAGAGGTAGTGCGGACCCAGTTTAGGGTGTAGGCTGGCTGCTGAAGGTCAACACCACAACCTGTTGTGTGAGCGTCAGAACCCCATGTCCCTGCCCCTCCCACCAAGCACCAAAAGTCATGCCCTTTCGTCTGTGTGCCTTACAGGGCAAGGATAAGCATTTGCCTTATAAATAGCCAGGCTCAGGAGCCAGCTATGCCAGGAACAGCCCTGGAATGTCAGCTTCAAGCACCCCAGACCTTAGGAAAAGTTCAAGTCCCACACAATCTCCCTCTTGATGGAGGAGGAGAGAGCGTGCTCAGGTAGCCTGTTGCCTGGCAACCAGGATAGAACCTCTGGGGTCATTCAGTGGGCAATCCTGTCCCTCACACACAAGGAGTAATCAAAGCAGCTACGAGGAGGGAGAGCTAACATTTACCGAGAGCTCGTTCTGGGCGAGGTCATCACCATGCCATCCCTGACACCTGGCTGGGTTTTCACCAAAGCTCCATTAGACAGAAATTGTCTTTAGTCTTTCTCTTCTAGATGAGGTAACTGAGGCTCATCGAAGGCCACATGGCCATGTCAGTTAATGCAATGCTGGGGACTGAACCCAGGGCTTGTGCCCCTTAGGCAAGATCACCACTCACTGACTCACAGCTATAGTCTTGGGCAGTAGAATGCTGTTTTGCTGGTCAGACAGTGGTGGCACCTTGACACATCTTTGTGAGTCTTAATTTAGCCTCCCTTCATCTGCCCCATCAGCCCTCCAATTCCAGTCACCCTGGAAGAGTTTCAGGGCCAGCACAACATCAAGTCATGTCTTGTCTTTCCCTTCATTTGCTGAGTTCTGGTGTTTCACAATCATTTATGGAACCGAGTTACTTGAGTGCCTCACACTCAATTTACTCAGGAACCCTCGTCAGACTTCCAGATAGTTTTCCACCATAAATTAATAGTTTGGAGTAGATAACTTGCGCTGGAGAGAAGGCTTGGCAGTTAAGAGTACATAGAGGACCCGAGTGGGGTTCACAGCGTGCAAGTTGGGCAGCTTATAAGCACTGGGAACTTCAGCTCCAGAGAGTATGATACCCTCTTCTTGGCTTTCTCGTGCCCTGAACTCATGTGTGTTTACCCACACAGAGATGCACATATGTATACAGAATGAAATGATCCTTAAAAATAAACACACAACTGGCTTAAGAGTAGTTGTATACACCTATACCAAAATGCACTAGGTGGGCAGCACACTTTTGTAATTCTGTCTTGGAGGAGTGAAGCAGCCAAGTTGATTACAAGTTCAAAGCCAATCTGGGATACATAATGAGATCCCCCTCTTATTACACATAGGCCTTGTCACCAGGTGGACCATAGACAGCAGCAGTGTGAGATGTCTGTGGGGGGCTGGAGAGATGGATCAGCAGTTAAGAGCACTGGCTGCTCTTCCAGAGGGCCTGAGCAACCACATGGTGCCTCATAACCACCTGTAATGGGATCTGGTACCCTCTTCTGGTATGTCTGAAGATAGCTATGGTGTACTTACATACATAAAATAAATGCATCTTTTTAAAAAAGAAAGAAAGAGAAACATCCGTGGAAAACCAGAAATCTTAGTGATCTTGAGTTGGCAAAAGTTTCAAAGATACACAAAGCCCTAATTAATGAAGGAAAATTGATAAATTGGACTTCATCTAAATGGGAAGAAAGGTCAAGAGAAGAAAATAGAAGAAGGGAAAGGAAGAAGCAAGAGAGAGGAATCGAATAGGGAAGAGAAAGAGGGATGGGGAGAAATAAAATCTGACCTAATTGTTGTTTCTCAGAACAGTGAGTGACTGAAACTGCCCCACAACACTGGAGATGGGGCTGGAAAGTGGTCCATATGGAAAACAGCTTCCTTATTTCTCATAAGTTAAATGTACACTGACCAAGGAAAGCCTAAAGCCATTCCACTGGACAGTTCCTAACAGAAATGAGAGCATATGCCCACAAAGTTTTGTACTTCAGGTAGAAACAGCTTAGTTTTAAACAGTCAAAACCTGAGTAGAACATCCATCAACAGAGGAAAGGGTAAATACATTGTGGTATGCCCATTCAACAAGCAAGACAATGGGCTAACAAGTAGTCTCAAGAGATTTATAGAAAGTGACAGATAAAACAACAAAATGGTCTTACACAGAATTTTAGAAAATATAAACCAAGCTATAATGATATAAAGCAACCTAGTCATGATCTGGGGAAGAACAAGGTTGAAAGAGGGACAAAAATGTTCTATGAGGAAACTTTTAGGGATGTGTATAATCTCCATCTTGACTGTGGTACCAGCTTCACAAGTAAAGAGGCAAGTTTCTAGTTTGTCAAGTTGTAACTTTGTGTTTGCTTTCAGTTGGGGGTTCACTATGGCCTGAGTTTATATGCCTCTGTCTCTTGAGAGCAGGATTATGAATGTATACTACCACACTCAGCTTCAGATGTACTATTTAACTATGTGCAGTTTAACTTAAAGGAGCATGCATATGTGTGTGCATGCATCCATTTGGCCTAGATTGGCTGGCCAGCAGACCTTTGGGATCCGTCTGTCTCCACTGCTCCAACTCTGGGCTTACTGTCACTGCCATACCTAGCGTAAGGAGCCTATTTTGAAAATCTAGCTCTCAGTGGTCATCTCCCCAGGCCTCTGGATCTCTTCTTTCATTGAAATCTGAAGGGAAAGTTGGCTGCTGTTACAGGTAGACTGCTAACCCTCCATGCCTGAAAAACACATCAAGGAAGGATGCCCAAGGGAGTAGAGAGGTTCTTCATGTCTGCAGGCATTATTATGTGAGAACAAGGATAGCCCTGTTAGGAAATGCTGGATCTTAGAAAACAGGGCTCACCCTGTCTAAGCTCCTCATCACGCAGATTCAGGGTTCTGGTACCCAGAGACAGGTCGTGACTTGGATATGGGAACAGACTGAGGAGTGAGTGAGGTGAGGGAAGGAGTGGATTCAAGGCAGGGATGAGATCCCTCCATCTTTTCTCTCTGTGTTTCTCGTGCTGCTTGAGAGCTGCTGGCTACGCAGCCCCTGGATCCACTCAGAACTGGTGAGAAAACATGACCACTGAGCACTCTGTATCCTTCCTATGGCCTCTCCAGGGACCTCGCCCTCCCTCCCTCCCTCCCAGAAGAAGCCTCTATCAGTAGCTGTTGTAGGCTTTCTGCACCCAAGAGGTACCCTAAGGGGTAGAGGCACTTTCTCTCTCCCCATAGACCATGTGAGCTCATTCTGGTAAAAGTTTAATGCCTGAGAGTCCATTACACTTAAGCATGCTCATCAGTGCTCTAGCTCCTCTCTGAGCTACCGGGGCCTGCAGTGAGCATCTCTCCCAGACTTCTACTGACTTCCCTGCCTTTCTCTAAGAGGCAGGCCAGGTAGATCTCTTTCTTCCTGTCAATCTACTGTAAAACCTTGAGTAAGAACATCCCCTTTCTGGGCCTGGTTCGACATTTGTAAAAATCGCAAGCATTGATTGTGGTTGATATTCTTGGGCTTCATCTGTTCATCTTCACAAGCTCTGTCTCTGGACACACCAAGTCTGTGAGGGGAATGTAGAAGGCAAAAGCACCATCGACCACAGGGGCTAAAAAAAGACATCCTGGGAGGACTCTGGCCATTTGGAGAATAAACCTGCTCTAACCAGCATGCAAAGGATTATGCAAAATTAAGAACAAGTGACAGAGATGTGGCCATTTTTTTCAGGGTCGTATCTGACTTCACCTCCAAGCATAGACCTTTCTTTAGCAGCTTCAGGTGTTCCATGCTGGCCTCACGTGCTCAGGCAGGGCCCAGGAATGGCTTCCCCATTCACATGGTTGGCAGTTTCTGTCCTGCATCTCTTCATTCCCTGGAGTTTCCTATCCACTCCTTTTCTCTTCCCGAGGCAACTCTCACTCAGTCTCTAGAAGCTTCAGTTGCTGACTACATTTATTTTATAGTTATTCTGGGTTGTGAAAAAAAGATCAGTCTGAGGACATGAGAAAGTACCCCACCATAGGCCCCTAGTACCCTAAAAAGTATGTTAAACCCCAAAATGAAAGAGCCAAGCCAGCATGAAGAACTGAGTTCGATCTCCCGAAGCCATGTAAATGCCTGGTGAGTGTGGCAGCCTCCCAGCAATGCCAGCCTCAGAAGGTGGGGATTGGATTAACAGAGTAAACTAGAAACCCAGACTAGCTGCATGAGCAAGCTACGGGTTTGATTGCGAGACCCTGTGTGAATGAACAAGGTAGAAGAGCCATGAAGGATGGCACCTGACATCAATCTTTGACCTGTACTTCACAGGCACACATGTGCACAAGGACACACATGTGCACAGGCACACACATATAAAAGTACACATGTGTGCAGGTACACACAAGCACAAAAACACACAAGCACAGCCACACACATGTACAGGCACACACAAGCACAAAAACACACAAGCACAGGCACACACATGTACAGGCACACACATGTACAGGCACACACACATAAAGGTACACACGTGTGAAGGCACATACAAGAACAGGTACACACAAGCACAGGAACACAGAAGCACAGCCACACACATGCACAGGCACACACATGCATAGGAACACACAAGCACAGGCACACACATGCACAGAAACACACAAGCACAGAAACACACACATGCACAGGCACACACAAACACAGGCACACACATGCACAGGCACATATATGTACAGGAATGAAGAGCCACACACAAGCACAGGCACATACAAACACAGGCACATACTTGAACAGGCACACAGTCACGTGAAGGTGGAGCAGGGAACATGCTGGCCCACAGGTAACACACGGTGATCTGGAAAGACCCATCTCAAATCTAAATGGGTGACTTTTCTGAGTCAGGAAAAAAGAACCTGCTTTATGGGCACTGGTCACAGACAGGCTGCTAGGGTCCTTGAAGCCAAAGGGGAGACAGGAGGCTGATGAGGGTATGGCCAGGTGAACCTTCTGTTGTGGGATCCCAAGTTCTGTTGAACATGGATGTGTCAGGAGAGAACACTTAGGCTCAGAGGCCACCAACCACTGCACCCTCATCTCAGACCCACCCCTGTCCCTCTTCATGTCTGTCTGTAGAGAGTCCTGTTCAGATCGTATCACCTTGCTCGCCCTGCTTGCTGCCTGATTTCCCGTTGGGTCTAGGCAGCAGGAGGCCCAGCAGGAACCCACTGTGGTCAGGTGCTTCCCAATGCCTCTTCCCCACGGCTGGCTGTGCTTCTGTGTTCAGTGGCAGCCGTGTTCCTTCAAGCTGCAGAACCGGGAGGCAGCTCTGGTTAGCTGGCTTAGACTACTTGGCCAGTTCTAGGCTAGTCTCAAAAACAAAACAAACAAACAAATGAATGAATGAATGAACTAGTGAGTGAAAAAAACCATAGCACAACATTCAAAGGTTTTGTTTTATTGGCCTCTGAAGAGCGTGCATACACATGTATGTAGGCCTGCTCATTCACACACATGCCCCACGTATGTGCACAGACACATGTACAGAAAGACTGTGGCTTCTGCCTTGGATACCTGCTGGCTGGCTTTCTCTTGGCTCAGGTCACCAGGCTATGAACAGCTCTACAGAGAGCCCCAAGCCTAAACACAGACACATCTGATCCTGAGCAGCAAGTAATGGCAGCTTGCTAACAGTTCCTTGAATAACTGGAGAAAGACCTGCAGTCTTTTGATGCTTGCCTGATGTCTCTACAATCAGCCTGACTACAGTCTTGGGAGATGCCCTGAGCCACGGCCCGTGGCCAAGACGTTCTCAGATCCTCACCTCTCAGAGGCTTCGAGCGGTCATAAGCCTTTATTGTTTTCAGCTGCTGAACACTGGGCACTTCCTTACGCAGCTGTGGACGTCTAACCAGAGCTGTGTGGATACCTGTGTAGTCAAATTTTGTTTTGTGGATCACCCGAGGAGGATCCTGCTTGCTAACACAGCACGGGGCTGCAGCCTTCATGGAAGGAACTCAGTTGGGTCATTTAGCTTTTGTTTCTCTGATCGAAATAATTGGTACAGACGGCTCAAGGGAGGAAGGAGTTATCAGGGCTCGCAAGTCCAAGAAGATTCGGGCCACGGTTGTTTGGCTCCGTTTTATTTGGGTGGAACACTGTGGCTGCTGGGATGTGTGGTGGTGGGGACAGCTGTTTACTACAGGCAGGAGGGAGAGAGGAAGATGAGAACCAGGGGCTGATGTCACCTTCAAGGGCAGCCCCTGGTGACCCGCCTCTACCTTCTTGGCCCCACCTGCCCAACTTTCTGGAACTTCTCAAAAATAATACCACCAGCAAGCATAGAGGGAGGCTGAAGCTGTCAACCATCACTGCTCTCTTGGTGCCTCAGTGGTGACTGAGTCTCTTCTCATCCATCCCTGAAATACCTAGGTCTGGAAAGAGCCACTGCCTCACACAGGCAGCAGCCCCAGGACCGAGGAGGGAACCAGAAGAGGGAAGTCCAGGGAGGCCAGGGAGAAAGTGAGATTTCGGACTAAGATTAAGGCTGGGCTGGGGAGGTCCTCAGTGTGCAAAGGGTTTGCCATGGGAGAGTGAGGCCCCGGCCCTGAGTTTGATATCAAGAACTCATGTGAAAATAACAACAAAAACGACAGCAACAAAACCTAACGAGCAAGCTGGAGTGACACGGACCCCCAATTTTAGTGCCGGGTGGGCAGGGACAGGTGGGTCCCTAGGGGCCAGTGACTGGTCAGCTGAGCTTACTTGGAGGGCTCCAGCCCAATGAGAGAGACTGTTAAAAAACTAAGGTAGGTGGTGTCTGAGGAACAACTCCTACAGTTGATCTCTAGACTTCATACACAACCACGTATGATTCAGACCTGAGTTAGTTCATAAGAAATCAGGGAGGAAATTGTCTTTGCAGGGTCTTCTCTGCAACAAACTCACCTAACCCATCACAGGGAACCTACACAGGAGCCTAAAAGAACATCACGGGGGTGACATGTTGTCCCCTGACCAGTGCCACTGTCTTCTGACTGACCATTACATGTAAGAGACACTGTGGTGGTTGAAGTAAACAGCTTGACAGGATCTAGAGTCACTGAGAAGACAGCCTCTGGGTACATCTGTGAGGGGTTACCTCTTAAAATATTACTCATTAATGTTACACGTATGTGGCACGTCGGTGTGCCACGTGCGTGCTGGAGCCTGTGGAGGTCAGAAGAGGGCGTGAATCCCTCAGGGCGAGGGTTATGAATGGTTATGGACCCTGCTGAGAACAGAACTCAGGTCCTCAGAAAGAGCAGTAACTTCCCAGCCATCACTCCAGCCCCACCCCCAGCCCTCCCCCTCACGGATTATCTTGATTAGTTTAATTGAGCTGGGGAGTCTCGAGTTAATTGTGGTGGGCACCACCTCCTGGGCTGGGTTCCTGGATTTGACTACAAAGGAGAACGTGGCTGAGAACAGGCTCTCTGCCTCCTGACTATGGGTGTCATGTGACCCACTGCCTCCTCCAGCTTTTGCTGCCACCCTTGCCTTACTTTGTTGGATTGGGCCTTCAAACTGGAGCCAAGAGAACCCCTCGCCCCCAAGAGGTCAGCTATTCTGTCTTGTAAATAATAGAAGCACCAAATCCTGAGGTGCCGTTCTGGTTCTGCCAGCCAACACACCGCCAGCCAACACACCGCCAGCCCTCCACCCCCCAACCCCCAATGGAGCAGCCCTGCCAGGAGAAGATGGCAATGTCCCCTCCTGTAGGCGGGACACATTCCTCCCGCCTTTGCCTGATGCCAGCAGCCAGGCATTACTACACAGGGGGCCCCTTTGTGAAGCCAAGCAGTCTCCCGGTGCCCTCCGTGAGTCATTTCCTGTCATTTCCTCCCAGACATCCTGCCATTCTTTAGAGCAAAATCTGACATTTTTTGCAGCACTAACTTCTGGGGCCTTCTGGTCAAGAAGTTGAGGGGGAAGAGATCTTTCCTTTTATATTTACAAAGCTATTAATTGGCTTCTTTTTAAAATTAGACTCCATTATGAGTTCACTTGGAGCTGGAGCGTAGTTTTATTTAGCTCCAAGTATCAAATGGTTTTAAAGGATTTTCTTTCTTTCTTATTTTTTTTAAATGAATGAATCTTCTATAGCAGGAAGTTCAGCAAAATTGTGACCAGGTCTTCTAGTGTCAGAGCCTGGGCCCTGGTGGCCCAACAGGCCAGCCTCAGCCACCATTCTTGACAGGCTGATTAAAGTCACAGAGAGAGGCAGAGTTCTTCAGTGTTCTACAGTGGGGGAAAAATCAATAAATAATGAGGTCAGGTAACCTCCAACTCCATCTTTGGGTTCTTGATATGAGGGAGGTTTAGGTTTTAATAAGAAAGGGGCTGGAGAGCACTGGCTGTTCTTCCAGAGGCCCCGGGTTCAGTTCCCAGCACCTACACGATATCTCACAACTGTCTGTGAGTTCTGGAGGAATCTGATACCCATTTCTAGCCCCCATGGTACCTTGTACACACAGTGCACATATGCACATGCACGCCAAACATACAGAGAAGTAAGCAATCAGAAGGCAGGGGTCACCCCTCAATCAACCCCTTGTGGTGAGTGACTGGAAGGTGACCCCAAATGGCTATAACAAGCAGTTTTTATACTTTTTAGGGGTACAGGTTACATCAGCAAGGTTACAGTTTATACTTGTTGGTTAAGCATGTTGACCTTTGAACCTATTGGCTTGCAAGCATATGACACACATTTGAACTCCACCTGGGGCTTTTTAGAGGGTCAGTCAGTACATTCTGAGGATTTCTTTACTCAAGAATGTTCCTGTGGGTGGAGAACGGAACTTGGCCTAGCCTTATCCCCAGGCCGGAGGGGGAAGCTGTAAGGAGGGTGTGGGGCTGTCAAAGCCCTCAGGGTCCCTCACTGTCTCCAAGTATCTAGCTAGCAGCAGGGACAGGCCGGGTGTGTGTGGAACCCAACCCAAAAACCTGGCACGGATGGCCGTGGTACCAGCCCAATGGCTTGCCCTTCTTGCAGCCCCCAAGTCCACAAACCTGCCAATTACTGAGGTGCAAAGGGGGATCATTCTACCTCGCTTGAGCTCCGAGGATCTGGAAAGCAATCTTTATATCACTGCACAGATACCTGGGAATAGCTGCTTTGTCAACTTTACCTACCTCCTACCTAATCCGGGTATATCCCTTTTCCTCTTTATCTTTTTCATAACCGCCGTGGGCTCCACAGCCCTCAGGTAAGCTCTTCTCAGGCTTCCCTGCATGCTGGAGTCTCCCAGGAGCTTGAGAAAATGCAAACGCAGTCTGATGCCTTACTGCTGTGGTGTCAGAGGGACAGCATTGCCACAGCTGTCTGAGACTGCAGCTGCCCAAAGGTGCAAGGACCCCATGGGGTGGCAAGATCCTTAGAGGATCATACTGGTGTGGCTCACAGCCCTGACCCTTCCAAACTCGGGTTGACGTTTGGCAACAGTGCAACAATGTTACAGAGGCAGAACGCGGACAATGGCGTTCACATCCTTAATCCAGCACTTAGGGGACTGAAGCAATCCGACCTTTTCCAGTTCAAGGCCAGCTTGGTCTATTGAGCAAGTTTCCAGACAGCCAGGCCTGTTATACTGAGAGACCCTGCCTTCATAAAAACAACAACAACAACAACAAAAGAAAACAAACAAAAAAATGAAACATGAGAGACAGACAGACAGACACAGAGATACAGAGGGATGATTGTGACCCTGCATCTCTCTCTCTCTCTCTCTCTCTCTCTCTCTCTGTGTGTGTGTGTGTGTGTGTGTGTGTGTGTGTGTGTATCACAGCTCATAGCATACACCATGTCTGATTACTTTTGTATGTGCTGGGGACTCAAACTCATTCCAAACTGGTACCCACTGGCTGAGCTATTCTCTGCCCTTTGCCTTTTTTTTTTTTTTTTTAGTGCCCCCACAGGGGTTCACATCCAACTGTGAACTTCCAGCAGTGAGGAAATAGGTTTTTATCTTTTGACCTGACTGTGACAGCAACACCAACTATGATAAACATAATCAATGCAGGCTTGGTGACCTGGGGACAGAAAGTCCGGGCACTGCCAAAGTTTATTCTCCTGTACCACCTTGGCTTTGCTGGAAGGCTGTTGTTAGCATTTTGTCTAAGTTCTGTCCCACAGTTACCTGACAACAGCCAGGTATGGCTGATGCACTATAAAAGGGGGTCCCTCCCTCTCTCTTGTTCTCTCTTTCTTATTCTTGTTCTTCCCTTCTTGCTCTCCCTCTCTCCCCATTCCTTTCTCCCCTCTCCACGTGCTCATGGCTGACCTATTCTCTGTCTGTCTGTCTGTCTCTACTACCCTCTTAACTCCCTTCCCCATGAATAAACTCTATTCTGTACTGTCATGTGGTTGGCTGGTCCCTCAGGAGGAAGGGATGCCTCAGTATAGGCACCCCCTTTCTCCTTACCTCACCACACCTCCATAGAACATATCTCCCTCCCCCTTATCTTTTTATAAACACATCAGCTGCTGTGGGAGAAAGGCCTAAAAGCAGAGACTGGCAGCCCTCTAGGTCTCCTATGGCAGAAGGGACTACAGCTTAGTCTCTGTGAAATGCTCCAAAGAACAAGCCCGACACTCGTGAGCAAAGCTATGAATGGTGGCAGGGAATCAGACTCCATAGTCTCTCCTATCCTGTTGTCTGGCTTTTGTCAATTTGGCTCATACTGGAGTTATCTGAGAAGACTGAGCCACAATTAAGACAATGTCTCCATTGGGTAAGGCTGGAGGCAAGTCTGTGGAATGTTTTCTTTTTTCTTAACTTTAGAAATTTTATTCTTCCACACAACACATCCCTACCACAGCCTCCCTCCTCCTTCTTTCCTCAGTTCCTTCCTTCCTCTAAATCCACTGCCTCTCCTCTATTTCTCTTCAGAAAAGACTACTGATTAATGTTTGAGGGTCGAGCATACTGTGGGTTGTACCATCCCTGGGCTGGTGGTCCTGGGTGCTGTAAGAAATCAGATGAGCAAGCCGGTGAAGCAGCACCCCTCCATGGTCTCTGCTTTAGTTCCCACCCCCAGGTTCCTGTCCTGACTCTCCTGGATGATGGACTGATGCGGTACAGTAAAGCAAAAATACACCTTTCCTCCCCATCTTGCTTTTGGCCATGGTGTTTTACTGCAGTAGTGCAAACTCCAACTGAGACAGTTTCCTTCCTGTACCTCTTAAAAGACTCCTGGAGCTGGAGAGATGGGTCAGTGGGCAAAGCGCCTGACTCTTGAGCAGGAGGACTTGACTTCAACCTCCAGAATCTATGTCAAAGTGAGACAGGGTGGCGTGTGCCTGTGGTCTCAGGGATCCGGAAGCTTATGACGAAGCACAGAAACCAACAACGAAGAAGAACCCGGGCTCAGACAAGGCAAAAGTCAAGGACTGACATTTGGGTTTTGCTCTTGGACCTCTACATGTGTGGCATAGAATTCCCATGTACCTGTGCATACATACACATAAACACATACTCACACATGCACTCACATAC
Organism: Micromys minutus; assembly: GCF_963924665.1. Lineage (NCBI taxonomy): Eukaryota > Metazoa > Chordata > Mammalia > Rodentia > Muridae > Micromys > Micromys minutus. The sequence goes on along the minus strand of NC_137956.1, from coordinate 48,615,969 downwards.
ACACACACATACACACACTCACACATACACACCATCACATGTATGTACTCACATGCACACACTCACATATACACACATACACATTCACACACACTCACACATAAACACACTTGCACTCACGTATACACTCACACACATACACACATATACACACAATAACACGAACCTGATTTTATTGGAGGCATTGAAACAACCTTATTTTTTACTTTCTATTCTGCCTTGAGTTTAGACTTTTATGCGACAAGCTTCAGCTATAAAGCATAAATAGACATCACCAGATAAGGCTCCGTGAAGTCTTTTAAAAGAACAAGCAATGGCCAAGCAAGATAGCACTTGCCACCAAGCCAAGTGAGTTCAATCCCAGGACCCACCCAGTAAAAGGAGAAAATCAACCTCTGACCTCTGACCACCAAAACATATTTGGCGTGCATCCCCAGTTTAAAAATTCAAATGAGACAAATTCATTAGTCTGTGCACCTTAAAGTCTTGCTTTCCTCATCTCTCTTTCTTGCAGCCTGGGATGCCGATGTGAGGGTTCAGCTCTGGTAGAACAGAAAGTGACGACGGCGGAAAGGGATGCGCGTGAGGCCTGAAAGCAGTGTGGCTTGGGGGTCGTCTGAGAGAAAGGACACCTGAGTGTTTGTTGAGCCTCTCAGCTTCTCCCTCAAGGCGTTGTGGGTACTTCTGAACTGACACACATCATGTCACACACCTTGAAGGGGGATCCAAAATCTCCTTCTGTATAAATCTATTCTCAGAATGAAATCACGGGGTTGAAGTTGGATTCAAGACCAGAAACAGACCGGCTGAGCTGGAGCTGGTTGTGCTGGTCTGTGGGTGCTCGGTGGCTCCAGGGTGTGGCTCTCTCTGGGCAGACACGGAGGCAGACAGTTAGTGGGTGGCCTTGGCCCCACTCCTCATTCCTCTAAGGCTCTAATCATATAAAATCGAAGGCGATAATGAGATTGATCTGTGAGGTAGCCAAGCGTCATAAGCAAATAGCCCTGAGTATTGAACACTGTGAAGATGTATCAAATATTTAGTGCACTTGGTGCACTTTTGCTAGACTTTGAAGGGTTGGGTGGGGTACAAAGAAGAGAGAAGGGCAGCCCTGGTTCCTCGAGGAGCTCCTGGACTCAGCCCTGGAAGGAGGGCTCCGTGCCTTAATTGTCAAGAAGTCAGGAGATACTGCAAAACAGCCTGGGGTGCAACTTCAGGGGGAGCCATGAGTCAGGTACCTGAGAAGATTCCCCAAGAACTTCCCATGTGCTCAGAGCACAGGCATAGTCAGCATCTCACCTGGCCCTCTTCTGGACAAAGTACATCACTGTGTCTGCCTAAGCCTTACTCAGTGGAGGCAATGTCTTCTCAGGATGCTGAGTGCCAGGCACAAGAGTGTGGGCCTGCGGAGGGCTCAGGAATTCCAGGCCAGTCTCTGCTACATAGAGAGTTTGAGGCCAATCTCAGACTCTACCTACGAGCAAACGGACAAACAAGCGAATAGATGCCAGCCAGAGAATTGAGTGTATCTGGAGCTGCAGTGGGAGCTTAGGTGAAGGTGGGCACGTGGGCTTTCACCATAACCTACCTTCATACGATCTGATCAGGGCCACTGTCCTCTCCCTCTCTGTAGCTGACCACTGAGGTTGCTTTGGGCTTAGTTCAGGACGTAGCTCCCAGGGGAAGAACTAGCTTCAGGAAGCTTCTTGTCCTAATCTTCCTGAAAGTGACTCCTGCTGCCTGAAACCCATGGCCACCTCTCCTGCTGTCAGCCCAGGTCAGGACCTGGGAAGTAAGATACACTTGATGGCCTGTAGTCAGACAATTTCCCTCCAGCTGCCCCTTCCGGTCTCATTTTGTGAGCTGTGGTTAACAGAGTGGCTCCTGGTAGGCGGCAGGAGCTTTTCTGGGGACATTCCTCTAGGGGATTCTGGGAGACATTCTTACTTGTGTTGTTCGGTTTCCTGCTACTGGGACATGTTATAAAACACAGGGGGTACCTGCTGGGATTTCTAGGCTCTGGTGTCTCAGGACAAAGAATCCAACCACATACATGATAGTGGGTAGAAACAGGGGCAGCTTATCAAGAAGAGAAGTGGGTCAAAGAGGTGGAAACCCAAAGGCCCTAGGACAGGAGAGCCATGTCCTTTTATGGGTCACTTACATATACTGTGCACGGCTCACCTTTCCTGCGATGCTCTGCCTGATGCATGTAACCTCAGTGGGCAGGAATTTCCAGTGTTTCTGCTCATTGGCTTCTTTCGATGCCTCGTTCCCCAATCTTATGACCTATCCGCAACTGACAGGGGCAGTGTGAGAGAGAAGGGGTTTATTCTGGCTATGGTTTCAGTCCACAGTTGCACGAGCCTGTTGTTAAGGACTTGTGTCATGCATGTTGTAGAAAAAACATCTCCTCCACCTCCAGACAACCAGAAAGCAATGAGGGAGGCCAGTGTCTTAGTGTTCCCTTCCAGGGCACATCCACAATAACCTAACTTCCTCACTCTGGGTACCACCTCTTAATATAGAACCACAGGCTGGGGACAAAGCCTTCAATGTGTGAGACTTTCGGGGACACTTCAGATTCCAACCCGAAACCACCCTCTCCCTCACACGTCCCATATGGACTCATCCGGGACCCTGGCCACCCCTTCTCACCCCAGGTCTAAGGGAAATATTTATATGGATTACCTGCTGAGTGCCAGGAAGCACAGAGAAGTGATGGAGAACGCCCCCTGTGCTCCCATCATGTCTGACCAGTGCATCTCTGAGGTCATTGCAGTCCCATTATGTGCACTTTTCCTCCGGCTGCCCTTGGTCCCCACTCCCATCCCAGCATTGCATCCTTACAGTCACATGGACAGTTAGCTCTGGACTCACAGGGGGAGGCCACCAGTGCACCCTCCCTGGAGTTTTTAAAAATAAATAATGAAAATTTTGACTTGAAATTCTTAATAATACAGATCTTCTCAAAATCAGCATCCCATTTATTCCCCCATCAATCTCTCTGACTCTCTAATGTAAAAGTCCCCTGAGGACTGGCAAGTGGCCCAGCCAGTAAAAGTATTTGTCACCAGGCCTAGCAACTTGAGTTTGATCTGTGATACTCACATGGCAGAAGGGGAAAGTCGACTCCTGCAAGTTGTTCTCTGACCCCTACATGTATACCAGGGTACTCTGGCACACACACACACACACACACACACACACACACACACACACACACCATTAAAGTGTAGAAAAAAGTAAAAAGTCCCATAAACTCTATATATAGTAAATACTTTGGCATGATTCTGTGATCTATGCTTCAGGTTAGCTCAATTGTGAATTATTTTCTTCACACCCACAAAAGTCAAATCAATAGCTAGCAACGGAGGACCCGTCACTCCCAAGGTGCCACTCACAGCCCAAACTAGTGCCTCAGTTTATAATCTACTAAAAGAACAGATCTAAACATGATACATATGAAATGGTGAGGTCCAAATATGGATTAAAAAGTAGAATCCCATACAATGTAGCACATAGTTAATCGGTGCACAATAGCCCCATACAATGTAGCTTAGTTAACCCATACACCACTGTGTACACAGTATAACTTAGTTAACCCGTATACCATTGTGTACACAGTATAGCTTAGTTAACCAGTACACCATTGTGTACACATGTAGCCTAGTTGTATAAGTGAATGATTGGTGGAGCTAAGGTGAAAGGAGAAAAAACCCTCTATTTTGTGGTCAATTGTAGCAGCTAATGTGCTGGGAGGGGCCAAATCTGCTTCATGTACGCTCTGCATAGCACAGTCTCTCTCTCTCTCTCTCACACGCACACAAACACAGAAACAGAGAGAAAGAGAGAGAGAGAAGTTCTGTGCAATAAATATTAATATGGCTGCCTTGTCTGCCACAGTTTCTTATTCAGAAGGAGTCGGGTCGCACCTGGTGGCAGCCCAGTCTTGTCACTGGCATCCTCCTTCAGCTGCCCCTTCATGGTTTATTCTTGGCTCCGGGGAAATGTCCCTGACCCAGAGAGCGTGCGCCTCCCCAACTCCCTTCCAGGAAATTCTTTTTTTTTTTCCCCCAGAACTCTTCCTCCACACCCATCTTTCAATCTATTCCAACCGTCAAAGTCATGTGTCTCCACTGTGGGCAAACCTAGAAAGCACAGGAAATTAATTGCATAATTTAAGGCACATTCTGTGTGAGTGAGTGTGTGTGTGTGAATGTATGTGTGTGTTCTAGGCATGTACAAGTGCATGGGGGCCAGGGGAGGAGGTTGGTACTCCCCTTTTCACCATGTTCCCTTGAGGCAGGGTCTCTCACTGAAGCCAGAGCTCACTGTTTCTCTGCTCTGCAGGAAGTCACCCTCTCAGTGTTGGAGCCACAGATTCATACAGCCATGCTTAGCTGATGACCTAACCTTGTACTTGCTCAGGCCAACGTTCTTACCCTCTGAGCTACCTCCCCCCCCCCCCGTCCCCTCAAACTATATATGTCAAACCTTTCTCTACTGATTTCAGTTTCATTCATACACTTAATCAAACCGTTAATACAACAAATATTTGCGTTAACAATCCTCTGTGAAACAAACGTCATGGAGGGAGAAGAAGGAAGACTGCCGACCAGCTCTCCTCCTGCGTGGAACTGCAACATCATTTCTGGTTTAAGATGTGTGTGGTTCATTTCAATTAAATATATATTATATTGAAATGTTCCTTGTACTCAAATTTCATCTTAGATTGAAATCTCCATTAACATCCACTGTGTATTTCCTTTGTCCATTTAGATTCGGTTGCGTTCCGATTCCCAGCTCTCCTGGGCATGCCACAGCTCTTAGGGCACGCTCTTGCTCATTTCCTTCAGCCCACTCTGAGCTTTCTTCCTGCTCAGAACTGAGAGGGTAGACATCCTAAATGTCTTCTTTTATGAAAGCCGCTCCCTCCAGCTTGCAAAGACAGCATCCACACCCGGAGGGGCAGCTTCCTTAGAGCCAAGCTCTATACAAAAAAGTGCTATTGTTTGGAAGGCAGCAGCTTTAGATTCCATGGTGGGGCTCTGGCTTAGGTGTTGTTTCTTTCACTATTTCCTCCCTCATACTTTGAAAGGATAGAAACAGGGATCAATTATGACTCCAAAACAATTGCCATCTAAAAGAATATGAATCTATTTTAAACGATCGTAATGTGTGTAGCTTTTCTTCCTGACACCGCCCACTTCCCAGGCAATTGTATTGGGGAGCTTGGATAACAACAAAACTTATCTCTTTTAGTATTCCGATGAGCATAATACCGGGTTCCCAGCCAGTCCTTGCAAAGGGGCTTTTTCTTCCTGAGTTCTGCCAGCTCATACCTCTGTGAACTTGGTCTGTCTCTGTCTGAACCCCAGCAGGAGAAGTTGATCCATCCTGTCCCAGTGACCCCTCAGCATCTCTTTAATTCCATCAGCCCTCTTTTCCCAGGAGCTTGGACTAGGGGCTAAATCAATGAATCTGCTCTCCACAGAGCCACAGGCATCCCAAACGAATATCATCTCTACCTTCCCACAGAACAATGACCATCCAAGGTCCTGGAGGGTTTAACGTAAGTCCTTCGGTGCTTCTGTGTCTGTCTCTAAGGTCTCAGCTAAACTCCAGGGTTTGGTACTGACTCCAGCATTTGTAAGTTTTGTAGCCTCATGGCTGAAACCCTTTCTGAGCTCTGGGTTTGTATCTGTAAACTTGGAACTAAAACAAACCAACAAACAAAAACCATCCACCCAGGGCTGGGGAGATAACTCCTGCTTGTCTGATAAATGTGCAGACCTGGTGTTAGGAAAAGCTGGATTTGGTTGTGTGGGTTTGTAATCCCAAGGTGATTCTGGTTGACTCCTGGGGTTTGCTGACCAGCCAGCCTGGCCTAATCCAGGCCAGCCAAAGACCCTTCAAAAACAAAACAACAAAAACCCAAGATAGACAATGCCCAAGGTATAAAATTCAAGGTTGATCTCTCTCTCTCTCTCTCTCTCTCTCTCTCTCTCTCTCTCTCTCTCTTACACACACACACACACACACACACACACAGAGAGAGAGAGAGAGAGAGAGAGAGAGAGAGAGAGAGAGAGCACGTGCTCAGTGGTGCCCACTCTCTCTCTTGTGATTCCTAGAGCGAAAGGCCATTTTGGCCCCGAGTGAGGGAGTGGAGAGTCTTAGATATCAGAGACAAGAAAAGCTGGGTGACCAGGGCAGGAGAGGCAGCCAGTGAACCCCTTGGGAAATGGGTCAGGAGCCCAGTGTTACTGCACTGGGAAAGGGGAATCCCCCCAAAATCTGGCCTCCTGAGTCAGGCAGGTCCTTGGAGTGGGGCCCAGAGATAATCCACCAGCAAGCACCTCAGTTCTAATAACAACTGTTTCAGTTCCAAACACCATGGGGTCCTTAGAGGTCACGCTTGCTGCCTGCATTGAGGAATCCTGAGACCCAGACAGGAGAGGGCAGATCTCCTGAGTCATAGCTCTCTGTCATCCAGACTTTACTCTCTAAGACTCCAGAGACATCTCTCCAGGCTAGCCACCTCCAGCAAAATGCCCCATGGGGAGGGAAGAACCCTTGTTTGCAACTTCAGAAGCCCTCCAGTTCTGGGCAGCTTCTCCCTTCTTCTTGCTGGAGCCTGAAAAGCTATGTCCTCTGTGGCCCTGTCACCATATCCAGACCCCCTTGTCAATCTGTCTACACCAGGGGCTGTGCGGATGGAGTTCTGCGCACAGATTTGCTTTGTGATGGCTGCATGGTTTAGACTGCTTTCTCTTTTGTAGAACTGGAAAGGTAGCACCTGCTTTTACAGTGAAGCCAGAAGTTCTCGGTGCCTGGCAGACAGGAGAGAGTTCACCTCACAGTGGGATTTACAGGGGAAGAAGATATAGACCAAGGAGGGAGATGATCCCAAGTAAACCTCACGGTTCTCAGAACCTGTCCACTCACCGAGTGGGATTCTGCTTTGAACCCACATGGATGCAGTTTCCAAGACTCAAGCTTGTCTTTGGCTTTGTTCTTGAGGCAAAGTCATGTAACCCAGGCTGGCTTTGAACCTCCTCCGGAGTCAAGGATGATAGCAGCTATCCTCCTGTCTCTCTCCAGAGTGCTAAGGTAACAGGATGAGACACCAGGCCCACGTTATACAGAACTGCAGAATGATTGTGGAGCTTGAGAGTACTCTACCGTTCAAGTTACATCCTCAGCCACTCAAAGACCATCTTTTCCAACATGCATTGACCCCAAGGTGACAGGAGCCTAGACTTCCTGGACTCTGAGCATTGGGGGAAGGGTACTTCATCCCTAGAAGGCTTTCTGAGTGACCTGTTCTTACTTTGTATATACACATATATGAAGGTATGTGTATATGTGTGTGTGTGTGTGTGTGTGTGTGTGTGTATGCATCATGCAGGTGCACATATGTGGAAGCCATAGATTAACTTAGGGTGTCAGGCCTCAGTTACTCCCCGCCTTTTTTTGAGACAGGGTCTCTCATTGGCTTGAAGGTCACTGAATCGGCTAGACTGCCTGACCAGCAAGGCCCAGAGACCTGCCTGTCTTTATCTCCCCAACGCTGGGATTTAAGTATCCCTTTCCCCACTAGGGTATTGAGCTTGAGTCATCACACTTGCAAGGCAAGCAGATGACAACCAGGCCATTTCCCTAGCTCCCTTCATCTTCCCTGTCTTCCTACAAGGGTAGGGCCCAGTCAGAAGCCAATTGATACCACAGCGGAGGGTGCTCGGTGAAGATAACTCACAGGGGCTGGACATGGAAGCCAGAACTTCTGTCAGCAGGCACCATGCACTCCAGCATGGCACACAACATCTCTGAGCCTGGCCTTCTCTCCTATAAAAGAAGCTAATAGTTCCGTGAGATGCTGCCAAAGGCTGGAATCCATGCCCTTCCCATGGGCGGTACCAACCTTGCAATTTCTTTTCTTTTGCTGTTATTACAGCCTCTTGACTTTAGAGCGTAGACCCAAGCTTGAGAGGACTTTCTGGAGTAGGGCTTCTTAAATTTTCTCCACTCACAATCTCTTTATATCTGACAAATCTTGATGATACACAGGTGTCTAAAATAGATTTACGAACCAAAGATTTGCTGATATCAAATCATACACTTACTTTAAACAATCCTTTGGTATACACATAAATTACCATTTATTAAAAACGAAAGAAAACACACACACAGACGAGGTGAATGAGCTTGTTTATTTTTGCGTGAGAATTAAATCTTGGCCAGATGTTCTGTACTGAGGACACAGAGAGGCCTCTGCAATGCTTTTTAGAATGGATTGATATTTTCTATGTATAATCACCAATTCTGAGAATACTGTTTCTGCATCAATTCATGGCATAAATGGTAGACATATGTTTAGGGCTAGCCCAAGTTCACTGAAGAAATTTTTTTTTTTTATAATGAAACTCAAGTCAGCCATCAAACAGTGGTTCTTAAAGGCACAGGACAGTGTAAAGCTGTACAAACTCCATGCTCACATACTGGGGACCAATGGAAGGAAAGCATGAAAACTCGGTTTTCTATAATGAAACCATTGTTTCTGTGAGAGATGAGGAACTCATACGTACAGGGAAAACACTGCAGGCCATAAGAGAGAATATCTTTGAGCCTTAGCTGAGGTTTGGGACAGCATTCGTGACTTCTGGCATGCGTGAGCAGAGCAAGGTGCACACGGGTGTATGGTCAGGAGCAAGGCTGCAGTGAAGTCACAGGACAGAACATGGCAGAATGATTCCAGGAGAACCTTAGAGTCTTGGCCTTTGATTCTGAATTAATTTAATGGGGCCGAGCATTCAAAAACCCTTCACTGTTGTCAACCCTTTGGTGACCCTCCCCGTGTTCAGTTGAGTGACCCCATAAGAGGTCACACTCTGGAGTTTAGGAGCTGGCACCTAGACTGCTTCATTCAAACCCACTCACTTTCCATTCATGAGAGTCCCACAGCCAACAAGGCAATAAGGTCCTTTCAGGGTTCACAGTCTAAACGATGAATGTAGACTCAGTGAAAGACTCACAGATCAGCCCTGAGGGTCCTGAAGGCACACTGGGGCTGTCGGTTTTCCAGGGACCATCTGGGCTCGATGGCTGCCTAGGTCATGCCTGTTAGACCTCAGTCATGTCTGCCCAGCATTGCTCTGTACCTGGTGACTCCTCCTGGCCATTGCACCCCAAACAGGCCAACACTGGCTGGCAGGACTTTCAGCTCTAGAGCTCTCTGTGGGTTTATCCAGACTCCCTGAGGCCTGCCTCCCTCAATCGTGTCACCCGGATCCGAACCAAAGACACTCCCTACTTCCCTTCAGCTTTGAACATTCCTCAAGAACCAGTCTCCTGCAGCAGGAGTGAAGCATGTGTCAGCCAGTGGCCCCTGGTCCTTCTGCTCTTTCCCTTCTTCTTAAATGTAGCCTCTCGGAGCATGAGTACTTCCTTCCACACAGGGTGACACACCCGTTGTTGTCTGCCATGCTGTTGTTTAGAGAGTGAGTCTCACACTCACAGTCCTCCTGCCTCAGCTTCCTGAGAGCAGAGATTCTGTGTACTACCACATACTCCACTCACCTCTCTTGTCCCGTGGGATGTAGCTCTACCTCTTCAGAGTCTGATGGACAGCTCAGGCCCCGGCCAGCCCCAGGCAGGTTCCATCCCAAACTCTGTGGTCCTTACAGCATGCCCTTCTAGTTCTGCAGGGTCTCCCTCCTCTGCAGCGTCCCCTTCATCACTGAAGTTTTCCCAGAGTGAGGGAGTCCTGCGTAGTCTCCATCTCTGAGCTGCTCTGATGCTGGGCCATGCTACACTGTAATTATTAATAACAGCCCAGCTCTTCCTCAGCAGTTCTTAAGGGCAGCGTGACAGCTAAGATTATCAACTTAACAGGCTCTGAAATTATCCAGGAGGAAAACCTCCAGGCCTGCTTCTGAAGGAGTTTCTAGATTGAGTCGATTGAGGTAGGGAACTCCCACTCTAGACGAGAATGGTGCCACTCCGTAGGTTGGGGTCCTGAAAGAGTAAGAAACAAGTAAGTGAGCTGAGCGGCAACATTTATCTCTCTCGGCTTCCTGACAGGAGCACAATGTGACCAGGCCCCTCACACTCCCTGGTCATGGCATCCCCGCTGTGATGGGCTATGTCCTCAAACTTATGCAAACCTTAAGTTGCTCTTGACAAGAAAGTGACCTGTGATAAAGATGGAGATGCCTTAGTCATCCTGTTGCCAAGGGAGCCTAGCACAGATAGGGTGTGATAAAACCAGAGAGCCAGAAGATTAGCTCCAAGTGCTGAAACCGCCCTTTAATTAGGGTATGGAAGGAAGCACTCCAGACTCAGACTTTCTTCTCTGGGGCCGAGCAGAGCTGGTGAAATTGTGGGGCAGCTTGAATTCAGGCATCTGATCACAGGTAGCACGCGCCCACAGCTGTCCCCATGGGAACTGTAACCAGCAAAGCTCCAACTCTGAGAGAGGAGCATCCAAACTCCCTCCCTCCTGCCATATCCCTAGAACCCAGTGGGGGCTGATGCAGGCACAGGGCCAGCTCAGGGCACGCATAGCATCCACCACAAGGCCTGTGAGGGGCTGCAGCTGCAGGGGCGGGGTGGGCAGGTTGTCATGGAAACCAAACTGCTGGCCTTTCTCTGGTGTTTAGAGTTCTGACAGAGGCCAGGCTCTCTAAGTACACACTCCCCCGGGGCTCCTCCCCACCTTCTCAGCCTGTGTCCAGAATATACAGCAGGCACAGAGATGGGTCAGAGGCTCCAAGGAGTGGGGCAAGCAGAGAGGCAGAGACGTTGGCTACGAGTCTCTCTTTCTGACTCTGACCGCTGCTACAGTTTCTTAGACCAGGTACTGCTGGGAAGGAGGTGAGTGTCACAAGTAGGAAATGCTCGGTGTCTGGAGCTTCGGGACAAGAGGTTTTGCATCCTTGTCCCTGCTAGTACTCACGGTTTGTCATCACTGGTGAAGCTTCTCAACCTCCCTGTTCCTGCTTCCCCACAGAGGGGATGAAGGCCATTCAATCTGCCGGCTCCTCATCAAATACCCTACCTGAGTTTGACCCCTAAAACTCACCGAAAAGTTCAGGCACGATGGCGCACACTGTAATCCCAGTTCTAGGGTGGTAGAGATGGTTGTTCCATTGGGCTTATGTATTTGAATTTCAGGTCATGGGAATACCTCTAAAAGAAAGTGAACTGTGCTGTGGGGAGGCATGCATTTAACTCCAGCTCTTGAGAGGCAGAAGCAGGCAGTTCTCCGTGCGTTTGAGGCTAGCCTGGTCTATGTAGAGAGTTTGAGGCTAGCCTAGTCTACATAGAGAGTTCTAGGTCAACAAGGGCTATATGGAGAGATCCTGTCTCCTCCCGCCAAAAAAATAACCCAATGCTGTAGAAAGAGGAGAAGGAGAAGGAGGAAAAGGAGGAGCAGGAAGAAGAGGATGATGAGGAGGAGGATGAGGATGTGAAAGAGGAGGAGGATGAGGAGGATGAGGAAGAGGAGGAGGAGGAGATGTAAATGGCTCCCGAGAAATGACAGCTGATATTATCTTTGGCTGTCATGCGTGAACACACACATGAATGCACACTCATATACATGTACACCTGCATGAGCATACTCACTTATATACATTCATGCACACAAGAATAAGATAATCTGTGCACAGTAGCACATTCCTGTAATCCAAGCACTGGAAGGCTGGGACAAGACAACCCTGAATTCAAGCCAGTTTGGTCTGCCTAGCAAGTCCTGTCTCAGACACTAAGAAGCCTCTTTTTATTCCATCTGAGCTCCTACGATGTGGGATGCTAGGATTCAGGATGTGTCTTCCCAACCTCATTTCACACAGTCTAGAAACTCCCTCCCAGAAACGCCCAGAGGCTTGCCTTTTCCATGACCCCAGATCCCATCAAGCTGACAACATTAATCAAGACAGAAACAGTAGCCTCTCACTGACAGCTATCAGAGTCACCTGTGGGGAAACTAGCAAAGACGCAAAGATACAAGTGGCCGAAGAGTTTTTTATAACCAGTGTGAGTTAAGCACCCGTTTCTGTGTCTTCTTCTCAAAACTCCCTTTTTTATTTGGTAAAACAATAAAATCCTGCCGGGAAGCCCAAGAATAGCCGCATAAGTTCAGTCATGGAGAATGTGGTTTGCCACGGGACTCCAAGCATCCAGGCTGGAGAAGCGGTTCTCTAGTTGCAATCACTTGCTGTATCAAAGGAGATACCACTGGTACTGTCATGGTTAGTGGCTGTGCCTCCCCATTGTGAGCTCCTTGTACACATATGGAGCAAGTAGACACGTGAAATTGCATGAGGGTATAGAATCCATCTGCAATAAGTTCTGTTTGTTTGCTTGTTTTTGTTTCGTCAACTTGACAACACAAGCTGGAGTCATCTGGGAAGAGGAACCTCAATTGAGAAGATGCCTCCATGTGACCTGTGCTCAAGCCTATGCACATTTTCTTGATTAACAATTGATGTAGGAGGGCTTTGCCCACCTGGGATGGCGTGCCCCTGGGCAGGTGTACTACATCATATAAGAGAGCAGGCCAAGCAGCCCTGGGGAAGCTAGCCGGTAAGCAGTGTCCCTTCAGAGTCTCCTCCAGGTCCTGTCTCTGGGTTCCTGCCTTGAGTTCCCCCCTGACTTCCCTCCATGACGGTTTGTAAACTGTAATCGAAGTAAACCCTTTCCTCCCCGAGCTGCCTTGGCCACAGTGTTTATCACAGCATCAGGAAGCAAATAGATCCAGCCTCCATCAATGTGGAGACACAGAGAAGGTATTCTCGAGGGAGCGATGTCTAGTCTGCGAAAGGATGGGTCAAAATGAGCAGGTGAGCGGGGAGAGAAGAAGGAAGAGCAATGTCCGAGAAAGCTTCTAGTTGCAAGAGTATGGGGTACCTGAGCACCTGGAAGTGCTGCGACCTTCGGGGTGTAGAAGTGAGAGCTTTGTGCCAGACTCATAGAGACAGAGTTTGAAACCACCCGGGGCCTCGGGAACTTCACTGTAGCAGCAATGGACAGACAAGGGTGCTTGGAGAGGCACGTCATGATCAGACATAAGCTTTCATAGAGAACATTCTAGTTGCTGAGTGGAGAGCACTGTGGGGAGGCCTGTTAGCAGCTCCTTTAAGTTATATTGTGACCTCGTCATAGTGGTGGCCTGAGATGGAGAGATGATGTAATCAGGAGGATCCTGGCAGTTCAAGTTAGAAGCTCCAGAGAGAAGGCTGTCGGGGAGGGACAGGGGGTGCTCTTTGATAACCTTGAGAGTCCTTTGTTCTTTTGGAAGGGTGGTGAGAGGAATGGTAGCTAGTGATGTGCTGGAGAGGCTTTAGAATAATTGCCATCACACACGGCCAACAGCATCAGCTAGTGGCTGGCCCAGTCTCCCAACAGCAGGGGTCTGAACACTCCAGAAATGGCCTCCTTCCCACCTCTAACAGTCTCACCAGCACCCACAGGTGCCCCCATCCCAAGACCAGACATCATGGGAGCACTGAAGAGATGCCTCCTTTGCTCCTTTCTCCCCTGGTGGGATTGCTAATGGGGCAGCTGAACAAAATGCCCTGCCCAAGATTCAACCCCAGTCAGCAGGCTTCTCTGGGGAAGAGGGTCTGTTAGCATGACACACAGCATCTCCCAAGCAACAGAACCTTGGGACCTAGGGTAGAACTTGAGACATCAACATGACACACACATGTACATGCATACACACATGTACACTTGCACACACACTAAAAATAACAGCAGTGCCAAGAGCAATTATGAGCCTCTGCTTTCTCCACTCGATGTGCCTTGACCTTTCTACCAGCTTCCACTTTGCCCTGGCATTTTAAAACCATGATGTTTTTAGTAAATTCTTTGAATGGTTTTGTCTTTTGAGACAGGGTCTCACACTACAGCCCAAGTTGATCTTGGATTTGAAGCAAATCGTCTTGCCTCCCCAACCCTTCCCCCGACACACAGATCTGAGCCACCATGCCCAGTTTGACTTTCCCAGATGTTTGTTTATTTTGTGTGTGTGAGTGTTTTAACTGTATGCATGTCTGTATATGTGCCATGTGGATGCTGAGAATAGAACACAGGTCCTCTGCAAAGAGCAGCCAGTGCTCTTAGCCACTAAGCCATATCTCCAGAACTGATATTAAAAAAACAAACTAAAATAGACTTGACTCTTTACTATGACATAATTTGAAATTCACAAAAGTTTACAAAAACACCACAGCTTCCATATACTCTCAACCCTGTTTGCCCAATTATAAAATCTTCTTCAACCACAGCATGTGGTCAAATGGGGAAACTAATATCTATCTCTCTATTCCTATCTATCATCTATCTATCTATCTATCTGTCTGCCTGTCTATCTACC